>NW_028261388.1:55051762-55707387 GCF_051295495.1 Thamnophis sirtalis
TTGCTTTGGTGATTTGTGTAGTCATAGAACATTGATTAAATAAAATAAAATGAATTAAAATAACATATGCCCATTGATTAACACCAAATAAGACAATTTCTACTAATATCCTCTTTATAGAGATGGTACAAATCATCCCGCTGTCATAAATGAACTCAGTACCTGCTGTTCCTTTTGTTGCTCCAGTCCCAGCTCCTTTGCCCTCCCCTCCCAATCTTCTATTGCCACATCCTTCTTAATTGCACCTATTGAAATATATTTCAGAAACATCACCTGAATGTCCCCAGTAAATTCAGCATTTTGAAGCCAGCATTAAGCAGTAAGATAGCAGATACATCTCGGGTAAAGCTAAAATATTTTCACAAATAATTTTAAAGTACTTATTACAATCCTTGAACAACATCTGCATGCTATAGAAAAATTCATGCAACTTAATGAAATAGTCTTTGTTTAATCACATTTGTTCCAATTCTTCATAATCAGATCTCATTGTCATTTATCTGTCCTTGTGTAGATCAGTGTATCATGTGGGTTTAATTTGGGTGGGCGATTACTTTTACTGCTTTAAAAATATCTTGTTAGACTCCGATATTGCTGGCTTTACCCTTAGGAAAGATGAAACAGCCAGTTCAGATGATAGAATAGAAAAAGTGGTCTATTCAAACATCCTATTAAACATCCTATTAAACATTCCAAAGTTTTAAGAAAGGTCAACATTTTGTTACTTTACCAATGTGCTTGTTAAATACTGATTCCTTTACTAATGCACTGATTAAATGTTTGTAAGCCGCCTATAGTTGCATCAAAGCAAGACAGGTGACTGTTGTGGTCTGCCAGTGGCCTGCCGAGCTGGCAGCAGAGTCGGATAGTGAGGAGGTTGGGGAGGAACATGGCCCAGTCCTGGAGTCTGAGGAAGGCTCAAACGTGGACTCTGTGTCGGAGGCAGAGAGGGGGGCCAGGGCCATCTGAGAGTTAGGTGCTGCCTCCAGAGCTTCCATAGTCAAACATCAGGAAGACAAAGGAACAGGGGGAGCCTGTTCCCACTGTGCACATGCACAGAGCTGCCAGAAGGCAAGAACATTTAAGATAAATGGAGTGACTCAGGAGTAAGGCTTGGAGATGATTGGCCCCTCCCGTAAGACATAAAGAAGGAGCAAAGGCACATAAGCCTTTGCAGGAAGCAACTTTGTTCATTCTGGTCAGTTTAAATTCTGAAGCGCCATTTTGACTCTGTGCTCCATGTGGCCTTGCAAAGGTAATTGACAATTAGGCCTTTAAGACTTTTTAAGTGAAAGCTAAGGATACAATTTATCTTTTTGCAAACTCCACACAGAAAGTCCATAATATGTGGAATGAAAAATAGAGAAACTCCTATTCCTCCCTCTTAATTAAATCATAATAGTTACTCTGAAGCACTGCCTTCTACTCCATAGCTGTGCTCTGAGCTCAGTATCCGTATATAAATAGCATATCAATATATCATTATTATTTTGTTACTGTACATTACAATATTTCAGTTGCTTGGTTTATAAAGAGAAGAGAAATACTGCCTATGCTGAGTTTGATGCGGTCTTTTATAGGATCCAGAAATGCATTGTCTGCTAGGAAGCAATGAGAATTGCACAAAGCCATGGAATCTTAATGGAGGATACAAACACTTTGAAAATGGAAATGCTGCTATAAGTTTCACTGGTGCTTTGCAAATACCTGTGAGTATGCCAGCTTCTCTAGTAATGGTAGTAGGGGATCATTGGAAATATGCACCTCAGCCAAATTCTAATTTGAATGTGGGGACTATGGGAATAAAACCATTAGAAATATGCAAATCAACCAATTTCTAATTTGAATTTACAATCAGACTTGAATCTTTTCGATTTCAAGATTCAGTTCTACTGTATCAAAGTATGTGTACACAGCAAAAGGCTGCTGGATCTTCAAATCCAATTGAAAGCCCCTGATTTTATTCATCACACTGTGAATTTGACAATTTAACAATAATTCCTTTGAAAGGAGAAGATTTAATGAAACTGAAACCTGAATCAATCCTACTGATCCCTAGAAAGCCATCAGGTTTGTTGTTAATGTATGGCTTTGTATATTAGTGGATATTACTTCAGAGAAGGAAACCCTCTAGCTAGCATAACATTCAAGGAGCAAAAAAGGTTGTGCACTTAACAGAGAGGAGAGATTAGAATAGATTATGCAAGAAGATTCCTCCTCTCCCCGCCCCCCCCCAAGTTCAAAAGAATTGCAAGATCACAGTCACTCTTACATGATTGCAAAAGAGTTTTATTGGATGTTACCTTATTCGTTGATTTCCTATGGAACCTTCTGATGGATCCATTATCCCATATATTGAAATAAATTTTATTGGTCAATCTTACAGAGAGTATGTGACTGCAGACCATGCTGTTTGCTTTGTATCAGTGGTTACCCCTCAAATATAGGCTGTTTATGTATGATCCTATATTATCATTCAACTATATCTGTATAATAGTGGACACATATGATGTACAGAAATCCTTGCACAAAAATTATCTCAAAGTAAAATGCTTATTGTTTTTTTCTTTTCAAATTAATCTTATTTTCCATTCTTTGTAGGGAGTGGTAGAATTCTCTCTCTGCCTATTATTTGCCAAATTAGTCAGCTACACTTTTCTTTTCTGGCTACCACTATACATCACTAATGTAGGTAAGTGTCCTAGTTTAAAGAATTATGTAAGGCTGGTCATATAAAATATTGCCGTAAATCATATTTTAGAGAGAGTTTAATATGGCCAAACGTTTTCCAGGTACACTATTAAAAATTCAGTGAGTCACAAGTTTACTCCTCTGAGTCCTTTTTGAATGGTGGTGTTAAAAAATAGTAAATAAAGCATAATAACAGACAAACATTACTCAGAATTTGATTTAGTAGATGTGATGAATTAAGTTATTTTTGTAAGTTAAACAAAAGTGTGATAATTTCCAATTATATAAAGTACCATTTGCTAAAAGAAAAACTTCAATTTAAAAAAGTATTTGTAACAATAAAACATACAATCCGTTATTTGTACTTCATTTTGAAATATATTAGAACAATCCTTTATTAAGAGAAGAAATACATTTAAAAAACCACAAAATAAATTCTGCCTCAAAGGGAGTTTTCCTTTTATATAGCTTAATATCAGATATATGAGATGACCTGAGATTCCTCTACTTTAATACTAGACACAAGATGGGATGCAAAATAGTTCAGTATGATTCCAAATGATCCAATAATTTTTTTCTCTTTATTGTAGTTCAAAAATGTATTTAGACATGTGTACCTGCTTTCTTGGGATATATTATGGCACTTGAATATATTTAAACTGTTACCGATATATTTTTATTTTTCATTTGTAGAGCATATTGATGCCAAAAAGGCAGGTGATCTTTCTACCCTATTTGATGTTGGAGGAATTTTTGGTGAGTGTGCACCTATGACCTTTTTATTATTGAAACCTACACATATATGAGTCTTTGGATTTTTAGAACAAATTCTGAAGCATTAGAGACAAGAAATACTTTAAAACAAGGAGTAGATGCTGATAATTAAAGCTTGGTTGCTGATTTGAGAAAATTATTGGAGTGTGTCTTTAATGGAACTGTCAGATTGCCTCAACTTGAACCTTTAAGTAAGAATGATCTTTGACTCCATTTGATGAGAAAGGTATAGTTTACTAAAGGTCAAGTGAAATACAACAGAGCAAAGCCAGAACTGAAATTTGCATGTCAAACCCCCGTCTTAGGCACTTCCCATTGCTGCCCTCCCATCGTCCAATCAATTTCAAAGAAGATGTTTTTGAAATGGTGACTCTGGGTGTAAGCTGGCTTGCAGCTGCATTCTTCACATAGCGGAGTGATGGAGTGACCTTGAAACGGTGTCTCAGACAAACGCAACTTATTTCCCTTACTTCCACTTTTCCCCAAGCATTCTCTGTCCCTTCCACCTTCCCCTGGGGTCCATGCAGACTGAGCAATAGTAAAGCGCAGGTGTGAGGTGGCAGTTTGGCAGAAGTTTTGGATGAGAGTGATGGTTTTGATATTTTATAACAGTTTGTATGGGGCAGAAAAGTAGGCATCATTGGAATATATTTGAATATATTCTTAGATAGAATATAGTTAAATAGAAATTGCAGCATTCAGAACTGATGTAGAAAAATAGTTCTGTAAAGTCTATGAATGGATTCAGGAACAATATTATCTTTCCTATATTAAGTAAAAGATTGGTGAAAATATAGTGGCATATCTTATGTCATGATAAGAAAAATATCTTTGGGAGCAAACAGTGATAACTGAAGTAATGGAACAAATACTACTGTTAACAGAGTAGAAATTGAACATTTATAGGGTTCAGCAATGTGATTTATGTAAAACTCCCATCACTTTGAAATCAGCTCTGCTCCTTTATGATTTACTTAGTGTGTGAGAGAACTGAGCTTATTTATTTCTGGCTCAGCTGTGCTGTATTTCATACTATAATAAAAAAATTTGAAATGCTGCTGCTCTTTCTAGTTCATCATTTTTAGGCACCCTCATCCTTTCTTGATCCTAGCAAGATTTTCAATTAAAAATGATCTAAGAGTTTTTCATTTAATCCTCATAGGAAGTGCTCAGATTTCTTTGTGCATATTTGAAAATAAAACATACAACATAAACAAAGGCTATGATGGAGATGCAAGTGGGCTATTCTCATTTTTTAAGAATCAGAAGTGAAGGATCCCCCCACACATCTACAGCAGATATAGTGTTTATTTATAGTGTTGTTTTGTTCAGTTTTGAATGTGCAAAGAACATTGCTACATTTTGCACCTCTCTCTTTTTTATACAGGTGGAATTTTAGCAGGTGTAATATCAGACCGACTCAAAAAAAGGGCTACAACTTGTGGTATGATGCTGTTGATAGCTGGACCCACTGTAAGTTATGAGATGCTGGATGATGATGATGATGGAAGTGTTGATGACTTTTTAAGTTACCGTATTTTTCAGAGTATAAGACACTCCGGAGTATAAGACACACATTAGTTTTAGGAGAGGAAAATAAGAAAAAAAAAATCTGCCTCTGCCTACCAGCATCCATTGGTATTCATCTGGTTAGCATCCTTAGTAAACAGCCTGGTCAGCTTCAGCACATTATCGCAGCCTGATTCAGCACAAGCAGCTGATTCGCGGGTGGATCAGCCTCCGGAATACTCCTAATCAGCTGTTCCTAGAGGTGAACATTAACAACCAATTCACCAGTGACATGCAGTGAGGTTTATGGCCAGTGAGGCAAGCAGGCAAAAGCTGCCCAATGTTTTCCAGCGCCGGGGCTTCGGCGGGGCTTTCAGAAAGCCGTGCCAAAGTCTCGGCGCGGCTTTCCAAAAGCCCCGCCGAAGCCCCGCCGCTGTGTCCACCATGCAGGCGGGACGCATCCCACTCTATGGTGGACACGGCACCGGGACTTTGAAGCCCTGCCATCGGGTCCGCCATACAGCGGAACGCGTCCCACTCTATGGCGCCAGGACTTTAAAGCCCTGCCGTTGTGTCTGCCATAGAACGGGATGCATCCCGCCTGTATGGCGGACACAGTGGCGGGGCTTCGGGGGCCACCTGAGTGGCCATGATCCCCCTTCCCAGCCAGCCAGCCCACCCATCCCCGCCTGACCTACTCCCCGCCTGGCCGACCGGCCAGCACAAGACCTCACCGCTCTCCTCCTCCTCCCCGCTCAAGTGGTGGTGGGCTCCGTGGGACAACAGGGTCTCATTCCTCCCCCGGCGCAGCAAGCTCCAGCGGGCTGGATGCGGGTGTGAGGGGCCTGGCCCTGCAGTGCCTTCTCGCTCAGTTGCAGCTGACGAAGAAAGGGGAGAGGGGGAGGAGGAGGAAAGTGGGAGGGGAGCATGACGGGGCTCCCAGTGGGGGGAGAAGAGAAAGGGAATGGAGGCACAGTGGGCAAAAGAAAGAAAGCGACAGCCCGCCACCAGAGGCGGGTAAAAGACCCACCTCTGCTGGCGGGCTGCCCCTCTCTTCTCAAACAAACTCTCTCTCAAATTGAGAGAGAGTTTGTTTGAGTGAAGTGAAGAAACAAACACATGCGCGCGCACACACACACACACACACACACAAATTACTTACAATAAAAAATTACTTATAATTTTGAATTGCTCCCTCCGACCCACATACCTTTTCCAGCTGTGTCACAGAGGATTTCAACTCTGCTCTTATCTGCCATGATGAAAATGTAAAAAATGTAAAAAGAAAACGGCAAAAGCTGCTGAGGTCAGGCTGGGTTAGCTGCTGCCAGAGCCTCCAATGGATGACTCTGCTTAACTGTTTAAAAAAAGCCACGTGCCTCATCTACATAAGCAATTTTTCGGCTTTTAACCCTTGCTTAACTCTGCTCAAGTGATCATAAAGATAAACTAAATGAGGCACGTGGGTCTCTCGCCTCCTCCTGTAGAGGGCACTTTTTAAGAGGCTTTTTTAAACAGTTAAGCACTAAGCAGAATCATCCACTGTGACTCTGGCAGCAACTGCCTCAGCCTTTTTCCTTTTTTTTTTTTTTTCTTTTCATGATGACAGTGGTGAAGCCCTGCCTCTCCTGACTGCATGTCACTGCAATTCACTGGTTGTGAACGTGCGCCCTCACAACCTCTTTGGGGCTGAAAAGCAGCTTCAAATATGCAGCTGATCTACTTAGGCAGCTTTCGTGAGTACAGCTGGCGCAGCACAGAATTGGTCCAACCAAATAGCAGCTGTTCCAGACTGGCTTTTTGACCTCTGTGCATTGTGTTTTTGGGCAGTTCCAGGCAGCAGGGATGAGTTCCGGGTGGCAGCAATCCCCGGTAGAACCACCTGAAAATGCGACATGTAGAGGCCAAAAATGGGGCATGAGGAGATCGAAAACGCAATGTGCAGAGGCCGAAAACGCAATGCGCAGAGGCGATGATTAGTGGCGGCGTTCTCTGGCGATCCCTGCAGCCTAGAATGGGTCTGAAACAATCATTTGGAGGCTGAAAACACAAGGCACAGAGGGCAAGAGTCTAGGCAGAGGTCTAAAATGCAACTTGCGAGGCCGAAAATAGCTGAAGGGTGGGGGCCGGTGTGTGGGCGGAGCTAAATTCAGTGTATAAGATGCACCCAAATTTTCACCCTCTTTTAGGGGGGAAAGTGTGTCTCATACTCCTAAAAATATGGTATAATGTATAAGCAAAAGCAGGCTTAATGAAATATATTTGCATTTTTGTATCCTAGTGCGCATTTAAGCATTTTTCTTTATTTAGAGCAAACTATACCCATTTCTGCAATTTTGAATAATGACAAATGAAAATAGAATTCTAGAATGAAAAATAATGCTAATTTTGTAATTGACATCTAGCCAAGACAGCTTGATTTATTACCGAATGGTTTGAACTAACTCTGCTATTTGTATTTGTCCTAGCTGTACATATTTTCTGCAATCAGCAAAATGGGTTTTGAGGTCACAATAAGTAAGTTTTATGATTTATTTTTCCTTTTCCCTACCTCCTTCATTTGGGTTGCTTAAACAAATCCACTGCAACTGTTACTTAATTCTGGAATTTTTATGGTTAAAACTAACAATCTGGGTCAACTGAAATAATTTCTGTTAAGACGAAATAAATTATTCTGAATGAAAGATTCACAAAACAAATAATTTTCAAGTGATGTGTATCAATGGCAATATCCTCAATAAGGTGCCCTCTAGATGTTTTCTGGATTACAATATACCCAATATTGGAAAGTATATTTGGGGAAAGTTGTCATAATCTAGGTGACAGGCAATGCTCCCTAGAGAAGAAGAAAAGATATGATGTGTTTAATAATAAGAATAATGATAATTAACAATTAATTATTTTAATTATTAATAACATGAATTAGAAATAATAATTAATGATAAGAATATTAATAATCAATACTAAGAATAAGATTTATTAATAATAAGAAATGGGACATGCTTAATAATAGATGGGAAAGGGCATTTAGCCATTGGGTTCAACTGCCAACTCGGTGCAAGAAACCAGGTAAAGCATCTCAGATAAATGGCTAACCCATTCAGTGATGAAGCCTCTACCAAAACCCATTAATTTATGGTATTGCAGGTACTGATAAAAAAGATTGTCTAATGTTCCATCATAATGTACTTTCCTGCAAGCTCTCTAAAACTAGAGAGACTCGATCTTGATGTTCTAAGTGATACCACTTCAAGTTATGTCATCCAGGCCTCTCTACATCTACTTTCTTTTACACTGACTTTCTCAAAGGATGAAGTCATCAAGCTGTGCATCTGAAAATGTTGGCAGTTTTGTGAAGAAAATTGAGATAGTCATTCTATATCTAATGTATACAGCTTTAAAATTGTAATTCATAATTATATATTTTTCACTTCATTTTCTGTTTTCCTTATTCACTCATAAGAGTAGGGTAATTCATGAATTTTTGTTTCTCAGATCAGTAATACTCATAGCAATAGCTATGATCTGGGCCATACCTTGCTTTCTTTCATGTCAGATCATACTTTGCAACAACTAAGGAAAGACAATCAGATGAGACAAACTGATAGAAAAAATAGTTTACACAGCTCCTATTTTCATAAAGGAAGTCTGCTAATCAACAGAGTGCTGGCCACAAGCATTTATCAAGTATTGTTGCCCAACCAAACTGAAAACATCACCAGATCACGGTCATTTCTTGCTGTCGTCTTCTCACCCTCTTCCTTTCCCAATCCTCAACTTATTGTCTAAGAACACTAGAACAGAAGCTTGGATTGTAGAGATGGTAAAAAGAAAAGAAGTACCATATTTTTCAGAGTATAAGATGCACCAAGATTTTGAAGAGGCAAATTTTAAAAAAAGTTTTTGCGCTCCGCAGACCTCCCAAAAATGGCCCATTTTTTTCGCAAAAATGGGCCCATTTTCTGTCAAAAAAGGGCATGCATAGCCTTTAGGAGGCTTCCAGAGTGCTCCTGAGGGCTGGGGGGCAAAAACAAGCAAAACTGGCCCATTTTCACTCATTTTTGCCCTCCACAGCCGCCAGGAGCACTCTGGAAGCGTCCTAAAGGCTATGCATGGCCATTTTGATGAAGGGGGGGGGAGGCAAAACTGCTGTATTCAGTGTATAAGATGCACTCAGATTTTCACCCTCTTTTTTGAAGGAAAAAGGTGCGTCTTATACTCCAAAATATGGTAATTTTGTTCTTCAATAAAATATTTCTCTACCTTGGTAAATAAGAAAAAACAACACTGATTCTTTCTAGCTACAGTCATTGCTTTAGTAGATAGTAGGGTATCAGTAAACCATTACAAGGTTTACATTTATCAGTGGTTTAATTGCCCATAGCAATTAACTATTATTTATTAACCACTGATTATTAAGGTACAGGGCGGGGCATAACCTTTTCCTAGGGGGTCACAGCAACACTTGTAATAACAACACAAATAATTCATACACCATTCGAAAGCCCATCAAAAACTGAGTTTATTGACACGATTTAATAGTCAGTATGACCACCATTAGCCCTTCGAACAGCATTCAAACGAGGTGGATAAGAACACAACAAATCTTCAAACAGTTCCGTTCGATTTTCCAGATTTTTCAACACAGTTTCCAAATTCATTCTCAAAGTTTCAACCGAAACAAATTTAACATTTAATAGCTCATTCAATTCAGTTTTTTATGGGCTTTAAAATGAGGTGTCGCGGAAGTTGTAAACTGCTGTCGATCTTGCTGTGACCCCCTAGGAAAAGGTTATGCCCCGCCCTCTGGAAAATCTGGAAAATCGAACGGAACTGTTTGAAGATTTGTTGTGTTCTTATCCACCTCGTTTGAATGCTGTTCGAAGGGCTAATGGTGGTCATACTGACTATTAAATCATGTCAATAAACTCAGTTTTTGATGGGCTTTCGAATGGTGTATGAATTATTTGTGTTGTTATTACAAGTGTTGCTGTGACCCCCTAGGAAAAGGTTATGCCCCGCCCTGTACTTAGGTCCAGCAACCAAGGTGCTGGGTTAGACAGCAAGACAGTGAATTTTAGTCCTCTCTTAAGCAGGAAAGACAGCTGAGTGATTTTGAGTTAGTCACTCTCTCTTAGCTTCACAGGGCTGTTGTTGTGGGGGGGGAGGAAAGAGGAGGAGGAATATGCTTGTCACCTTGAGCTACTTATAAAGTAATAAAGGGAGGATAAAAACCTAATAAATAAGCCAAGGGGAAGTACAAGTCATTAAGTATTGTGTTATAAATAGCTGTGCTGGTTAATGACCGCAATAAAAATCTTCATTACAATAAATAGCATGAGCACCATCGACCTTAGTGATACTTCCTTAAAGCGGTATTTTAAAACATTGCACTCTGTGTTTCCTTTATGTGCTTCAAGAGGGACACACCTATTGTAAAGGTTCATAGCTTACTAAGTTCCACATGAATTAGAACTTGAATTTAGTAGAGTTTACTCATATATTTTTCCTTCTGCCTATTCCTTTCAATAACAAACTAGTATGAGTTTTCCAATGTTTGATAAAATTAAATAACAGATCCTGCATTTGCTGACTATTGATAAAATTAAATAATACATAAATACATACTAACTTTAATTTTTAAATTTAAGTTATGCTGCTCATCTGTGGAGCTCTTGTAAATGGTCCATATGCATTGATCACAACAGCTGTCTCTGCTGACCTGGTGAGTCCTTTTCTGTTCTGTATGCAGCATATTATCTGCTACAGTATTTTTGTTGTATTGTTTTTAATAAATACATATAAAATTCAGAACACAAATTCTAGAGGAGGAGGAAAATATATTGTATGTTAGTGATATTCAGTAGCAATATTATAATTACATTTTTTCAGTGTTACATCAAATAATGTGAGAAAGATTTACAATACACGTAAGATGAAGATTATCACTGTCTTTCTTCTCTGTATTTAATTATTTCTATCTAAATATTTTGTTTTTAAAGGGTACCCATAAAAGTCTTCATGGAAATGCAAAAGCTGTCTCAACTGTTACAGCCATCATTGACGGAACAGGCTCCGTAGGTATGATATCCTCCTCAAGAACAAAAGGCTGAAAAGTTTGATAAGAAACTCTTGACTGGCCTTTCCCAGTCTGATCCTCTCCAGATTTGGGGAATGTTCAATCAGTGTGAGAATTACTTTTTTAAAAGGTTGCAGTAGGGATGCCCCCTATGCCTATGTGCATCAGTTATAAATCATCATCCTTTTTCAATGGTGAAGGTACACAAACACATACACACACACACACACACACACACACACACACACTATAGTGCAGTGCAGTGGTAGAATCCTTATGCAAATATGTTAGTTAAATTGACATTTCAATAAAAACTTGGTAAGTATGACAAGACCCCAAGTTGTGAATCTTGAAAAATGGTGCTCTGCTTGCACTCCTATAACACCAACTACAACCCAGTGAAGTGAATGTCACAAGAGGACTAGCTTACCATCAGCCCTCTGATTCCGCTGATGATTTGCACATGGAAATGGGTGAGGATAGGAAGAAAAATGGGCTGGATTTGTTGTCATTCAGAACAGCTTGCAAATTCAGTTGTGAGTTTTCAAACTCATTCTGAAGTATTATGTGCCTCAGGTCCTGCACTGTATTTAATGTATGTGCATGGTATTTTAGGTGCAGCATTGGGACCATTGTTAGCTGGTCTTCTTTCTTCATCTGGTTGGAACAATGTCTTTTACATGCTGATGATAGCAGATGCCTGTGCCTTACTGGTAAGTCATACTATACCGTACTGCTGTTCCCTTATTTGTTGAAACATGGTATAATCAATTATTAATGCTTCTGCATAAATTTCTGCAGTGTGGGCACTTTACCCAAAGGAGCATTTGGATACATGCTGGGCTATTTGTACTGCAATTTCTGTATGCTTGTTAAAATATTTTTACTGGAAAGAGAGGATACGTTTATTTAAATAAGTTTCACCAGTAGATGTCATAGCATAATTTATATGTTAGCTAACAGTAACATTCATGAACATATCATTAAAAAAGGGATATTTAAAAATATGTTCTTAAAATAGCATCACAGAGATTATTCCTACAGTACTAAAATATAAGGGGCAGTTTTATGTAGTGGCTAAGGCACAGTCTAGAAACCAGAAGATCATGAATTTTAGGCCCTCCTTAGGCACAAAACCAGCTGTGTGACCGTGGGTTATTCACTCTTGCTCAGTTCTAGGAAGCAGACAAGGGCAAACAACTTTTGGAAAACTTGCGAAGAAAACCACAGAGACTAAACCAGGCAATTTCCAGGAGACAAAAACTAGCTTGCAGGCACACACAACAGCAACTAAAACAATTCTATGATAATCTAATTCTTCCTTATGGCCTGAAATAAATTTCCACAAGGGAGAGCTCTTTGCATAAGTTAATGACTGCTGCAAGACCACATATTATAAAGATTCACAATTACATGGTAGTGATTTTAGGCTGCTATATTGTTAGGCCCTAGTTTTATTCTTACTGAATTTACTGAAATAATTCTGGAATTTGTTCTAAATTTCTCCACTTTGGTCAGAAGGAGATAAACCTAAAATATCATACATCAATGAGTTACTAGTAATCTGAATGTGCTGTCACTTCCGCACACTCCCAGGCGGTCAAATGCCTTGCTTTAAAGATTGAAATGAAAAATTGGTGTTCTCTTAAAATTCAGCAAATCACTATTTAGATAAAGAATTGATGTCATTAATTTGTTGTTTTTTATTTCTTGTTGCTCTTAATACTTTACATGTAATTATTTTTAAACATTTTTACAGTTTTTACTCCGCCTTATACGAAAGGAACTTCAGTGTAGTCTTGACCAGACCTTGTAAGTTTCTGCATGGTTAAAAAAAATTCTGGCCTATTTATGGTAACATTCATTTTTTATTATGTATTTTTTTCACAGAGCATTGTTACCACTTTTTTCTCTCTTTGTTATTTGGAATTCTGTTTCTCAATCAGAACAGCTTGTAATATATCTTCCACAGAGGCCATACTGGGTACACTGCTGAGAAGTGTATTCAGCCACAAATTTCTCACCTCTTTCACAAAAAGAGGTGTAAAAATGCTGTACATTTTTAAATGCTACAGTTTTCATATAAATAAATTATTTTTATATATTTTTTTCAATCATTTTAACTTTTCTGTATGTAATGCTATTTTAAATATTTGTTTTAAATTTCTGGAGCTATGATTTAAATATATTTTAAATTCCACTGCTACGTTTAACTCAGTAATTGCTAATACTGTACATAAGTAGAATAACAGCTCTCTATTTTGTATGCTCTTTTGTTTAAGAAAAGGCAATTGTAGCCCTACTGTATATAGTACAAGGTGCAACGCTCCAGAGACTAGTCCTCAACTTACTCTCACAATTCAATCCAAAACTTTCATTGCTAAGCAAAGCAGTTATTCAGTGAGTTTTGCCCCACTTTATGACCTCTTTTTTGCCACAGCTGTTAAGTAAATCACTTCAGTTATTAACTAAGTCATGTGGCCATTAAGTAAATCTGGCTTCCTCCATTGACTTTGTTTGTTGGAAACCAGCTGGGAAGGGTCTAGGACAACTCACCAAGCCATGCAGGATAACTCATCTCAATAAATGTTCCCCACCACTGCTGCTTATTTAATCCACCTAAGTTTCTTTATCACGGCGCTACGGACTGTGGTCGCTTGGAGACATTCCTTAACATGTGCGGGAAGGTTTACGCACATGTTAAGGAATATCCGAGCCCCCCCCCCATCTCGATTTGTCCCTACTACCTTGAACCTTTGGACCTTCTTCTGGCCTACAGGAGAGGAGAAGTCGGATTTTCTCCTGTTTACCATCCATTGCCACTGCTGGTTCTCAACCATCACGCCTATTTCCGGACTTTTAGACTTACATTGCACAACTTTTAAGACCTAAGATTTGCACAAATTGTCCTAGTATGTGGAGTGTGTGAGTACGTATGTTAATGGATGAGCCCACTTTTTATTAGTTTTAACTTTTATCCCCTGTTTTTATTGTACCTACTGTTTTTATTGTTATTGTGGGGTGTGCATGTTAAGTATGGCTGTTTGGTGCATATGAGGGGATTGAGAGTGCAGCCTGGGGCCCCCTCCGCTGAGTGCAGAAGCAGAAGTGGATGGGGGCCCGGAACACCTCTCATCCCGGAGTGTGTGGGGTGAATGGCCTGCCGAGGAATGTGGGGGCCATGGGTTGAGGAGAGGGGTCTACGGATAGGGGGATGTGCCGGAGTATCCCGGTTACATTTGGGAGAGGCAGGTATGGCGGGAGCTTCAGGGCAGGCCATTACTGGGGACGGAGGGTTCGTTATGTCACAGCAGTCCCTCGTTCCGGCCCCAATAGCTTATCTCAAAGACCATGTGGCAAGGGTGATCCGGGCCCTGGCCTCAGTTTGTTGTTGCTAAATGCCAGATCTGTGATTCACAAAGCTCCCCTCGGCTGGGACCTGATATTAGACGAGGGGGCAGATCTGGCATGTATTACTGAAACCTGGTTGGGCCACGAGGGAGGAGTCCCCCTCTCTGAAATGTGACCTGAAGGGTTTCAGGTGCTCCACCAACCACGATACCAGTGAAGGGGTGGGGGAGTGGCTGCCATTATCCGAAGGTCACTGGTTCCTCGTGGGATCCCTGCTCCGGAGATTGTCGGATGTGAGTCTCTTCTGGTGAAGTTGGACCTTGGGGGTCAAACGGGCCTGTTATTAATGTACCTACCTCCCATCTGCGTTGCAACAGCCCTGCCTGCGCTCCTGGAGTCAGTAGCCGGACTGGCGGTTGAATTCCCCAAACTTATAGTATTGGGGGATTTCAACCTGCCATCTCTTGGCGAACGCTCCGACGGGGTGCAGGAGTTCATGTCTTCCATGACAACTATGGACTTGACCCAGGTAATTTTGGGCCCAACTCATACAGCGGGACACACGTTCGACCTCGTGTTTTTCTCGGGGCAGTGGAGGCATGATCTGAAATTGGAGGGCATTGAGATCTCGCCCCTGTCATGGTCAGATCACTTCCTACTGAGGCTGGACTTTTGGAAACCACTCCCCCACTGCAGGGAGTTGGAGCCGATTAAGTGGTTCCACCCCAGGCGCCTGATGGACCCTTTGGGATTTGAAACGGAGCTTGGGGACATACCTGACTCCCTTGCCCGCAGCCCGACAGAGTCCTTGGTCGCTGCTTGGAATATAGCGGCAGCTGGGGCTCTTGACCGGATTGCGCCTTTGCGGCCTCTCCGCGGCAGTAGATCCAGGAGGGCTCCTTGGTTTACTGAGGAACTCCGGGAGATGAAGCGCCAAAAGAGACACCTAGAGGGACACTGGAGGGCTAGTAACTCCGAATCTGACCGAGCACTGCTAAGAGCCTGTATTAGGACTTATCTCATGGCGATACGGGCGGCAAAATGTGCGCATTTTTCCACTCTTATTGCATCCGCAGAATCTCGCCCGGCCGCCCTGTTTAGGATTACTCGCTCCCTTCTGAAGGGGAGGGATGTGGAGGAACCCTTGCAGGGTAGAGCTGAGGAATTTGTTCAGTTTCTGTCGGACAAAGTCACCCAGATTCGGACGGACCTGGACTCCCCTTGGGCAGTTCCTGCCGAGATGCCGGGGGTGGGCCTTGATTGGATTTCTTGGATTGAGTTCCAACCTGTTACTCCTGAGGAAGTGGACAAGGCCATGGGAGCTGTAAGTGCCTCCACCTGCCTACTGGACCCGGGTCCCTCCTGGCTGGTCTCCGCCAGCAAGGAGGTTACACGAGGCTGGTTCCACCTCTTTACAGGAAGGATCTTTCCCGCAGCCCCTAAAGGATGCGGTGGTGAGACCTCACCTTAAGAAACCTTCTCTGGATCCAGCTATTCTTAAAAACTATCATCCAGTCTCCAACCTACCCTTTGTTGGGAAGGTTGTTGAGAAGTTGGTGGCCTTTCAACTCCGACGGTCCTTGGATGAAGCTGACTATCTTGATCCCTTCCAGTCGGGTTTCAGGCCTGGTTACTCCACTGAAACTGCTTTGGTCGTGCTGACCGATGATCTCTGGCGGGCCAGGGATAGAGGATTTTCCTCTATCCTGGTGCTTCTTGACCTCTCAGCGGCCTTCGATACCATCGACCATGGTATCCTTCTGCGAAGACTGGGGGAGGTGGGAGTGGGAGGCACCGTTTTATGGTGGTTCTCCTCTTACCTCTCTGACAGGTCGCAGTCGGTGTTGGTTGGAGGACAGAGATCGACCCCTAGGCCCCTCAAATATAGCAATAGCAATAGTTAGACTTATATACCACTTCATAGGGCTTTCAGCCCTCTCTAAGCGGTTTACAGAGTCAGCATATTGCCCCCAACAATCCGGGTCCTCATTTTACCCACCTCGGAAGGATGGAAGGCTGAGTCAAACTTGAGCTAGTGGGATTTGAACAGCCAAACTGCTGAACTGCAGTCAGCTGAAGTAGCCTGCAGTGCTGCATTTAACCACTGCGCCACCTCAGCTCCTATGGGGTGCCGCAGGGCTCGGTCCTGTCCCCCCTCCTATTTAACATCTACATGAAGCCACTGGGTGAGATCATTCGCCGGCACAGGATCAAGTACCACCAATATGCGGACAATACTCAATTGTATCTGTCTGCCCCGTGCCAACTCAGCGAAGCAGTGGAGGTGATGTGCCAGTGCCTGGAGGCTGTTAGGGTCTGGGTGGGAGTAAACAAGTTGGCACTCAATCCAGACAAGACCGAGTGGCTTTTGATGTTTCCTCCCAAGGATAGTCTGGATTTTCCATCTATTAGCCTGGGGGGTGAAAGTTTACACCCCTCAGAGAGGGCCCGCAACTTGGGTGTCCTCCTGGATCTGCAGCTGACTTTAGAACATCATTTGTCAGCTGTGACCAGGGGGGCTTTTGCCCAGGTTCGCCTGGTGCACCAGTTGCGACCCTATCTGGACCAGGAGGCACTTCAAATGGTCACTCATGCCCTCGTCACCTCAAGGCTCGATTACTGCAACGCACTCTACATGGGGCTGCCCTTGAAGAGTGTTCGGAGACTACAGTTGGTCCAGAATGCAGCCGCGCGAGCGATATCGGGTGTACCTCGGTACACCCATGTTACACCTATCCTCCGCGAGCTGCACTGGCTCCCTATTGGTCTCCGGACGCGCTACAAAGTGCTGGTGATTACCTTTAAAGCCCTACATGGCATTCGACCTGGATATCTGAGAGACCGTTTCCTGCTACACACCTCCCAATGTCCGATAAGAACCCACAGGCTAGGCCTCCTCCGGGTGCCGTCGACCGGACAATGCCGACTGGCGACCACTCAGGGAAGAGCCTTTTCTGTAGCTGCTCCGGCTCTGTGGAACGAGCTACCAGCAGAGATCCGGACCCTTCCCACCCTTGTGGCCTTCCAAAGAGCCACCAAAACCTGGCTGTTCCGACAGGCCTGGGGTTGCTGATTTTTAAATCAGGTCCAACCCCCAGTTAAACCAAATGTATGTTGTGGTTTTTTTTAATTGTCTGTATTCTTTCCCCTATGTGTTTTTTATTTCATTCGTATTTGTAAGCCGCCCGGAGTCCTCCGGGATTGGGCGGCATATAAACTCATTAAATTGCGAAAATTGTGAATTGCTTCTACATTATTTCCATTTTGGTCAATGGAAATAATATTTAAGAAACAGTGGCAGATAACATTTATTGCATTGAATTATCCTGTGTGGAACTGTCTCGTAGCCAGTTGTCCTGTAGCGAGATGCCCACACCGTGTTGGCCACAGTAAGATGGCTGCAACAAGTTGTCCCATTCCAAGTTTTGGGAGGTTGCAAATGGTGATCATATGTCCCCAGGACAATGCAACTATGATAAATACATGCCACTTGCCAAGCACTTGAATTTTGATCACACAACCATGGGGATGCTGCAGTGGTCCTAAGTGTAAAAAAAATGGTTATGTCACTTTTTCCAGTGCTGTTATAACTTCAGACACTCACTAAATGAATGGTTGTAAATCAAGAACTGCCTGTATATCTGTTCCTATCTAGTGGTCACCCAGATCTTTAAAGCCCTGATATAATAAACCTAAATATCTATACATCTTTCTTTATGTAAATATATAAATTTAATTCATAAGATTTCTTGTTTTTCACTTTCTGATATTTCCATTCTTTTGTAGGTTTAAGGAACACTAACTTTTAGACAAGATATTTATTTAAAACAATTATTTTTAAAGAGGTTAATCCGGAAATCCTATTTGATCCCTCTGAGAAGAAAGCTGCTATATAAAAGTCACATTGCACATCTTTCTTTGGATTGCTGATATCCCTGGAAATAATATTTGCATGAAAATCGCATTTCCTGAAAAGCTTGCAGTTATTTTTACACATCAGAATTTTGACTCTTCGCACCTCCCTTCTTAATTTTGCACATTAATATCGGGAATGTGACAGTATGAAATAAAAGATCTCCTAGCTATTCTACATAGCAGAACTGAGTCAAAGAAAAGCGTGCCTTTATCCTCACTTTATAAAAATATTATACTACATGATTGTTTTCATGTTTTAAGAGAATATTTAGACTGAAGACAAAAAGCGAAGAGAATAAATTAGCTCTGGATACTATTTTGTAATGTACTAAAATTGAGCAAAATAT
Source organism: Thamnophis sirtalis (assembly GCF_051295495.1). Classification (NCBI taxonomy): domain Eukaryota; kingdom Metazoa; phylum Chordata; class Lepidosauria; order Squamata; family Natricidae; genus Thamnophis; species Thamnophis sirtalis. Next base: position 55,070,429 of record NW_028261388.1, read on the forward strand.
GGACTCAGATGTCTGTCCTGTTATATGCCATGTTTACTTTTTGTTAAAAAAAATTGACTGTTGAATATGCAATACTTCCTATTACAATATTCAGCTTTTTCTATTGTCCAATGTTACTAATATTTCTCATGGAACAATTAAATATTGAACTTGAATATTTATATAGTTGATTAGTGAATTAGAAGCAAATAACTTGTATTAACAGAACTTTCAAGGCATTTCAAAATGATAATATCTATTAGTCTGCTTGATTTTTGCAACTGATCAAAATGAAAATTGATTTTAAAGTAATATTCAATAGTTACTGCATCTGATGTATTTATTCTCCCATAAGTATTTTTTAAATCATTTTGGGAAAACATTATAAAGTAAATTCACAAACACTGAACCAATTTGCTAGCTGATATTGTTGACATCCAAATTTGATACATTTGGGAGATTTATCTGTGATGGGCTTGCTGGGAATTTCCCTCTCATTGTGTTTATGCAGAACTGGCCTCAGCATCCAACTAAATGGTGTAAAAATCATACCTTCGTGACAGTATATTCGCAAGAATCCTTCTTATGTATTTGTCTCTGAAAGCTTAGAATTGCCCCAGATGCATTTGAATAATTTGATTCTTGTTTATAAGTGCATTTTGGAAGGGACAGAACTGTATTACCTCTATTAAATTACTTATTTACTTACTTGTGTCCTTTAATTGTTTAATGCCAGTTGATCTAGCTCACAGCCCAACATATTTAATCCATTGGGTTTCTTCACAAGGGAGCTCTTCACAATGCTAGAGAAGAGAACAAACAGCAAGAAGGTGGATGAACTCAATTACAGCAGGGATGAGAACATCATGGAAAACATGAAAGGCCAGACTGGGAACAGATCATCTTACAGGAAGTCAAACTATGTGGTTGCTAAGAGACAATACCTACTTAATGTCATACAATGAAAAGATCAAATTGATAGAAAAGCTAAAGACCAGAATGATTAAAGTACTAGCAAAAATGGATCTGAGATGATACAATGTTTCATCTCCTAATTACTGTGACCCTCCCCTCAGAGTAAATGTGGCTGTCACTACCAAACCAAAATCTGAAGTAGATGGTACAGCTGATTGCCTGGGAAGAAAATACAAATTTATTTACACATGTCTTACCTAATCATTTTATTACAATGGGGGATAGAGGTGGAGTCAGGAAGTCAAGATTCTTTTCCTCCATCTATTCATTTATACTGAAAAGGAGATATTTCCCATCTGACTTATCACAGGAGGTTCCTGTGGATTCTCAGGATTTGATCAAAACTCAGTATAAGCAGCCAACATTATTCATCTATTATGATTTCACAGCCAAGCTTTGCAAGCATAATTTAGTGTCATATCAGCTAAAGTGATTTTCACTCTCTATTTTTTCCAGCTTAAAGTTATGTGATTATGCAAATAATTTTTCTTTTACTCCTGAATATCATCTGGCATAAATGTTTTTTTAGCTGGACATGTATACACTATTACAATATGGAATTTACATGTAGGCATTCTTTTATTTTTATGCCCTACATATTTCCTCATTTGAGGTTAAGGAAGTGTCTATAGCTACTGGTTGTAATTTTCCCGTGAGTCAGGCTGACAGCTGGCATTCCTCAGGCAAGTAACCTTTGATCTTTTGTCATCTTTACTCCAATAGAAGCATTTGTATTGGGTAGATGAGTCTCACAGCACCTCCATCTCTTTGTCTTCAGCAACCTCTCTCCTCTGAATTTGCCCTCTAGTGCTTTATGAACTTTGAGAAACTCACCAACTAACAAGCCTTCAAACAGTGTCCAATTTAACACAGGTTTGCCAACCTACAATCTTTTTGACTAAAACCACAAATCAAAAGACAGAGCAATCTTAAGTGCAACTTAACTGCCATTACATATCTCCATCAAGTTATGCCAAGTTTCTTTTCAGAGGTCTGTTCTCAGAGTTCCTCTTAATTTAAGACTCCATCTCTAATACATTTATGGTCTGTCCCCCTCATTCCCAAGAAGGGTTCCTATGAGAAACTAAACTGCTTTACTCCCAAATTCTTATTAGTATGAAACATTTGTTTGGATATCTGCATGAAAATATGGACAATGAAGAGGAAGATGAGGCTGAACAAAAGGAAGAATACTCATAGGAAGTTCCTTGATTAAAGCTGAGAGGCAAAATGATTAAAATAATTTGTTTTCCCTGCAAAAATGGGAACATTACAAGTCCTCAATTTACAACTACAATCGAGCCCAAAATATATGTTGTTAAGTAAGGCATTGTTAAGTGAGTTTTCCCCCGTTTTATCAAATTTCTTGCCCAAGTTGTTAAGTGAATCACTACAGTTGGTAAGTTAGTAACCTGATTGTTAAGTGAATCTTTGCTTCTCAGAAGGTTGCAAAAAAAGGATCACATGACAGTGACATATGGTGAGGTTTATGGCTGGTGAGACACTGACATGGGTTTCAAATTTTTTTAGACTTGTGGACTTCAACTCCCAGAATTCCACAGCCAGGCATGCTCAGTTCCGATTTAAAGCAACAGCATTTGTTTTTCTCCTTTGCGAAAAAGTTTTCCTTCATTCTTTTTCTTCTCCCTCCCCTTCCTCCCTCTCTCCCTCCCTCCCCCCTCTCTCAAACAGACACACGCACACAAAGAAGTTGGATCCCTCTCTCACTCACTCTCAAACAAACACAAACACAGAAGTTGGATTGGATATATTTTCCAATGGCTTGAAAGCAGCTCCTCTGCCATACCCCACCCCTCATTCCCCTGCTGCCTTCCGATCCAAGCCTTTGATTGCAGGTGGAGCCACGTTGCCTTTTCAAACTTGTAATCAGTGAAGCTGGGCTTATATACTTTTATCCAGGTTTGTGTGTGTGTGTGTGTGTGTGTGTGTGTGTGTGTGTGTTTGAAAAGGCAACGTGGCTCTGCATGCAATCAAACTTTTTGAATTCCTCCCCCTCCCTCCGACCCACACATGTACCTTTTCCAGCTGTTTCTGCTCTTGCCTGCCTTCATGAAAAGAAAAACAAATGTAAAAGGAAAAAGGCATGAGCTCTGAGGTCAGGCTGAGCTAGTTGCTGCCAGAGTCACCGTGTGGATGACTCTGCTTAACTGTTTAAAAAAGCCTCTTAAAAATGCCCTCTACAGGAGGCAGGAGAATGACGTGCCTCATCTACATCAGGAATTTTTCGGCTTTTAACCCTTGCTTAGCTCTGCTCGAGTGATCATAAAGTCAGACTAGATGAGGCACCTCGTTCTCCTGCTGCCTCCTGTAGAGGGTGCTTTTTTAGAGGATTTTTTAAACAGCTTAAGCACTAAGCAAAGTCATCCATGGTGACTCTGGCAGCAACTAGCTCAGCCTGACCTCAGCTCTTGCCTTTTTCCTTTTACATTTTTTTTCTTTTCTGACAGTGGTGACGCTCTGCCTCCCCTGACTGCATGTCCCTGCATGACCCAGGGATGCTGCATAAGTATAAACCAGTTGGCAAGAATCTGAATTGTGATCATATGATTGTGGGGATTCTACAAAGATTGCAACTGTGAAAACGATAATGTCACTTTTTTCAGTGCTGTTTTAACTTTGAATGGGCACTAAATGAACTGTTGTAAATTGAGGATTATCTATACTAAGAAACATGGAGACAATTGCTCCTGTAATGATCATGGTTGCCACCAGATGGTGGTACTGATCAGACAGAGATTACATTTAAAAAATTTCTTAAGGAAAGAATTTAATAAACTCATTCCAAATTGGAATATGTCTAAGGTGACTAGACGTCCTGCTTTCGGCAGGACAGTCACGATTTCTAACAATTTGTCCCGCATCCCACAGCGTTTTAAAAAGGTCCTGATTTTGGCTTCATGTTGAAAGCGCAGTGGATTTGCTTAAGAAATCCTAACCGGGGCAAGACAAAAGACACTCTGTCTACTCTAACCCCTCTCTATGTCTCAGTACTTTCATTGAAGATATTAAAACATTAAAGCAAAAAAACAGAAACACCCCCCCCCCCCTTTTTACTTCCTTTTATAAGAAAAGATGACCCAGTACCATAGAGCTCCAGGAAATACTTTGGCTAGAGAAGTAGCGACTGTTCCTTCCTGGATTTCCCAGAGGGGAGGGGCACGGAGGTTGGAGGTCAGCTTGTGTGGGAAAAATGGTGGCGCGCGAGGAGCTCCTCATCACTATCAAGGTTTCTTTGAAAAATATTTCCCTGGGACTAATTTCACCATTTTAATTTGCTCAGTTCTTTGTATTAACATCTACATCATTCTGGATTGACTTGGAGTGCTTCTTAAAGGCAAGCACAGGGAAAGAGTCACTGAAATGTATCATTTTAAAGGTCAGAAAGAACAGCAAACCCTTCTCAGAGTCAAAATTATAGCATAAGGAAAGAAGAAGATTTTTTTCCAAATCTTTGATGGAAATGGCACCAAACTGAGCAGTAAAAGGTACCGAAATGGAGCTGTGCACTGCACAAAGTTGTTCAGGGGTTCTTTTCAGCATGGGGGTGGGTGGGTGGGGAACCCTGGTCCTTTCATTCCCCATAGCAACTGAGGCACAGGAAAAATGGGGCATTTTCCTTCTGCCTTTCCCTCTTGCTAAATATTTTTAAAGAAAAGTGTTAAAATGGATGTAAAAAAAGGTTTTTCCCTTTTTAATATAAATGATGATAGTCTATAAAGATTAATAGGTGTGAACAGAATTATATGTTATCACAGCAAGATGAAAAGTAGGGATGGTTAAACTGATTGCTTTATTCAAAGAAAAGAACATATCTTTTTTAGTTTCCATGTGGAAACCACTTTTAAATTTTGGGCTTGCGGTGGAAAAAATGAAATTGTGATTTTGGTTTTCCTGATTAGATAGTTTGTTGTTATAGAATTGGGTAGTATATATTATTGTGTAAAAGTAAAAAGTTGAGGTTGTAATGTTATTATCTTCTACTGTGCTAAAAAAGAGTCAGAAGTCAATGCCTCCCCCGCCTTTTCCCCTTCTACCACACACTTTCTCCTTTTTCTCTTTTTCCACTCTTAATTTCCCCTTATTTTCATTTTTTGTCTTTTATATTCTGATAAACTAATAAAAATAATTAAGCAGGCGAGAAAGATGAAAAGTAAATGTGATTAAAGTTCATTTTTCATCTTCCCCACCATCATTGCCTTTCCCTCTCACTTTGGCCTTTTCTAGTGGAGCAAAAATAATATTTCTGTCAAAGCTTCCTTCCCAGGGGAGAACTCCCAGAATGCCAAGAGATGGGCATTAAAGCCAACCCAAAAAAGAAAGACCCTATCCCAGAAATCTTGCTTCAAGCCGAATTTCCCCCCATTTCCCTCATTACACTAAAAAAAACCTCTTCCGTGTCTTCCTACTAAATGAGAGCCTTTTGGTGTAGTGGTGAAAGGGCTGGCCTACACACCAAGGGAAGATGAGTTCGAGTCCTGCTTTTGGGCCAGTCGTTCTCTCTCAGCCCAACCCACCTCACAGGGTTGTTGTTATGTGGAAAATATTAAAAGGGAGATTAGGTATGTTTTCTGCCTTTCAGTTATTTGTAAAAATAAGACAGGTGGGATAAAAATCTAATAAATAATAAAAATAAATGAACCATAGACCATTTATTCTATCAGAACATCTTATTCCTAATCAATTCAATTGGATTATTCCTTCATGAGGATTGAAGGTAGCATTAACTAAAGAGTCCCGATTTTTTTTAAACTTTGAATCAAGAAAAAAAAAAACCCAGTCAATGGTGTCCCTCTTTACCAATGTTAAAATCTGGTCATCTTAAATATGTCTATCCAAAGGATTGTGATCTTCATCTTCTTAGATCAGTGGGTCTCAACCTTCCTAATGCCACAACCCTTTAATACAGTTCCTCATGTTGTGGTGACCCCAACCATAAAATTATTTTATGTTTTCTGTATTTTTTCAAAAATATGTGTTTTCCAATGGTCTTTGGCGACCCCCCAAAGGGGTCCCGACCCACAGGTTGAGAATCACTGTCTTAGATGTTTTTAAATCAAGAGGATTCAACTGCTTTTTATATAATGGAAATATTAAGTGTTTAAAACTTCCCCAGCCCTCCCTCTCCCTCCTCTCCTCTCTGCTATTGTGTTTCAGTACAGAATAGAAACAGCAGGACCCAGGAAAAAGAACCAAAGTTGTGAATCAGGCAAAATTGAAGAGATGAAGCAAAGTAGACTAGCTAAAGAAATACTGAAGAAAGAAACATGAAGAGAAATGGAAATTGGAAAAAGAACAACTGTGAGAGAAATCTAAGTTAGAGACAAATACTCCATTTATGTGAAAGAGATTGTTGTGTACTTGAGCCAGCGGGTGATTCAATGCTTTGACACATTTGAGTTTCCTGGAATCATTGTTCAAATAATCCATGTTCCTTCTTTCATATCTCTAAATTGGAAAATATGTTTGTGTTTCCATTTCTTTTGCTATTTATTTTGCTGTTTACCATTTACTTGTTCCTTTTTATAAACTTGAGTAACACAGTGAGCTTAAGCACTTATATGTTCTGCCAAAGGATCTATGGTAGTTGCCTTCAAACACTTCAAAGGCATAGCACTTTAAAGAGAAAGAATGCAATAAATCATCCTCCAAATGTATGCAACACTTAATGAATTTTCTAGTTGACATATGACTGTTCAATGAAAGAAAATAAATTGAAGATTGCAAAGAGAACAGAAGGTCAAGGAGAAAACAAAAAGATAGGAATCAGTCTGTAGTGAAAAGAAAGTTGTGTATTAGGTGGGAAAAATAATGCAATAGGTCAAGGTTCTTTGTGAGCTTTTATTTATTAAGTGAGTGAGCTGTTTCCAATCAGATTTGGATTAACTCAGAAATCAATTGAGCTATGTGCTAAAAAGTAAGGCCCAGCTGCAAATCTCTTCTGTTTGGGGTGATATGAGAATAGCTTATAAAGTTAACATAGAGCACGGGTGTCAAACCTGCAATGTCACGTTACTGTCACGTGACATTTTACATTTATCCCTTCGTGGAGATGGTGTGCGCATGACTTGTGCATGACATATCCTGCCTGTGGGCCACCAATTTGACACCGCTGGCATAGAGATTTGATTTTTTTTTCAAAGATTCATTTTCTGTAAAATTAGAGATTATCATCAAGTCCACAATGAACATTAGAATTATAATGTAACTCCACTTATATTAACTGTTTGTGAACTTTCTTTATTCCTGTCTTTATATCAGAGAGGTATTGAAGGAACACTGATGTAACACTTGTTGTTGTTTTTTTTATAATTTTATTTTTTATTACATAGACAACATCACATAACAATAGGAAAAAAAAAACAAAGGGAAAAGGAGAGGGAAAAAAAAAACCATCATCCCATACAATATGTCATTTGATCACAGGTGCATCCCTACTACGTTTCCCCCCATACACACATCCCGTATCTCTCTGTTGTATATTTAATAGACACCACAATAACCTAGGGTTTAAAAAAAGGGGGGAGGGAAGACAAAAAAGAAAAAAAAACATCATCACATACAGCATGTCGTTTGGTTACAAGTGTTTTAACATCTGCATCTTCAAATAATATTTACCGTCTCAAATATTTCATCTAATATAACTAAAGGCCTCATTTTCATTCTTCAATATATATTCAGTTAACATTAGCATTATTTTTCCCCAGAAAGTATATTTATATTTATTGTTAACCTTGCATTTCATACCTTCAAACAGAGATTTTATTCCTTCATTTTTCAACAAAGCATCGCTGCCTATATATACCAGTTTTCATTTGTTCCCCTATTAGAATTGCTTATCAGCAGTGAAATATCATTGTAATAAGTTCTTAACCTTATACATTATATCCCCAGACCTTATATTAATACTTCATTGTGTCATTATTAGATTATTTTACAGCATAATTATATCATCATTTACTTTCTTCAATTAAGGCATAAGTATATCATTTTTCATTCCCAAAGTTTTTTTTCCCCCTAGCCACCGATAAAACAAATCCCATATCTTATAAAATTGTTCATCCTCTTGCTCTCTAATTTCAAATGTCAATTTACTCATTTCAGCACAGTCCATTATTTTTCAGATAACTTCTTCCTGTTTTGGTATTGTTTCGTTTTTCCAGTTTTTTGCAAATACAATTCTGGCTGCCGTTAACACATTTACAATCAGATATTTTAAGTCTTTGTTGTAGGTTTCTGGTATGATCCCCAATAGAAAGACCTCTAGTTTAAAGTCTATTTGTTTGTGTGTCATTTTCTCCAACCACATGTGGATTTTAGTCCAGTATCTTTTAGCTTCAGTGCAAGTCCACCACATGTGGTAGTATGAGCCAGGTATCTGGTGACATTTCCAACATTTTTCTGATTTATTCTTGAACATTCTTGCGATTCTGGTCGGGGGTAGGTGCCACCTGTAAAACATCTTATGCAAATTTTCTCTATATGCAGTAGACATTGTCATTTTGTAATTTTGAGACCACAATTTCTGCCAATTCTCTAAATCAATCCCATACCTAAAGTTTTTCCCCCAAGCTATCATAGTTTCTTTAACTTGTTCTTCATGCAATTTAAACTCCAATAAATATCCATATAGTTTTTTAATTACTTTTTCATCAGCGCCTGTTAAAATTTTGTCTAACTCAGTCATTTTATTATAAAGACCTTTAGTTTTTCTATCTTCATTCTATCTAGATTGTATCTGTACATATGAATACCAGTTCATTTCCATCCCTTCTTGTTTCAACTCTTGAATAGATTTGAGCTCACCCTCTGTATTCAATAATTCTGTATATCTAACTGTTTGTTCCTTTTTATATATTATTGGATATGAAAATGCTTCAATTGTTGATATCCAGACTGGAATTTTTAAATAATGTAGTCTTTTAACCTTTTCCCAGTTTAACAACAACGCCTCCCTTATATAATGTCTTCTAAAGTAACCATGTGATTTAGTACCCTTATACCATAAGAAAGCATGCCATCCAAACAGTAAATCGTGACCTTCTACATTCAATAATCTAGAGTTTTTTAATAATATCCATTCCTTAATCCACATCAAGTTTGTTGCCTGATAGTATAGCTCCCAATCAGGTAGCCCAAATCCTCCTCTAGATCTAGCATCTTGTAGTAATTTAAGTTTTATTCTAGCTTTTTTCCCTTGCCAAATAAACTTCAAAACTATTTTATTTAAATCTTGAAAAAAACCTTACCCAATCTGATTGGGATTGTCTGAAACAGGTATAGAATTCTAGGTAGAATGTTCATTTTAATTGTAGAGATTCTTCCCATCATTGATAAGTGCAAATTTTCCCATTTCTCCAAGTCAATTGCTATTTGTCGTTTTAGTCTGGTATAGTTATCCTCTTTAAGAGTGCTACATCTAGGTGATAAGTATATCTCCAAATATTTAACCTTACTTGTATTTTGAATCTGCAATGTTTCTGACAGCTCTTCCTTTTGTGTTGCTAGGATATTCTTTGTCATGATCTTTGTTTTATCTTTGTTTATTTTCAAGCCTGCTACTTCTCCATATTCCTCTATTCTTTCCAGCAATTTGGATGCTGTTTCTAATGGATCTTCAAGAATAAAAACTAAGTCGTCTGCAAACGCTTGTAATTTATACTCTTCTCTCTTAATTTTCATTCCTCTTATTTCTTCTTCTTCTCTGATCTTTCTGTTTAAGACCTCTAGTGTTAGAACAAAGAGTAGTGGTGATAGTGGGCAGCCTTGTCTTGTACCTCTCTTTATTTCAATTGGATCTGTTAGTTCTCCATTTACCATTATCTTTGCTGCTTGTTTCTGGTATATCATTCGTATAGTTTGAGTGAATTTCTTGCCAAAATTCATCTGCTCCAGTTGCAAAAACATAAATTGCCAATTCACATTGTCAAAGGCCTTCTGCGCATCGAGGAACATCAGTGCCATTTGTTTTTCAGGATGGGCCTCATAGTATTCCAAGGTATTCAAAACCATTCTCATATTGTCTTTAATTTGTCTTTTAGGTAAAAAGCCATTTTTATCTGAGTGGATGAAGCCATTTAAATATTTTTTAAGTCTCTCAGCTAGTATAGATGCAAATAGCTTGTAGTCTGAATTTAATAAAGAGATTGGTCTATAATTCTTGATTTGTGTTAGATCAGTCTCTTCCTTGGGTAGTAGTGTGATATACGCTTCTGGCCATGACTTCGGTATTTTGCTCTCAGACATCACTTCATTCATGACTTGTAGGAGTGGGAGGGTCAATGTTTCTTCAAATGTTCTGTAGAATTCCACAGGTAGTCCATCTGGTCCTGGAGCTTTCCCATTGTTTTGTTTTTTAAGTGCCTCTGTTAGCTCCATCATTGTTATTTTACTTTCTAACATTGTTAGAAAGTCTGGTACCTGGGGGAGATTGGCATCTTGTAGGTACTTTTTAACTCGTCCCTCCTCCACCTTCTCTTGTTCATAGAGTTTAGTATAATAGTCTTGTATAATATTTTTTTCTCAGTGTTTCCATACTGAATTTCTCCTTGTTTATCTCTTAGTTGAAGTATTTTCTTTCTTTCTCTCTCTTTTTTCATCTTATATGCCAACCACCTGCCTGGCTTATTCGCATTTTCAAAATAATTCTGTTTGGCACCTCTAATTTTTTGTGCCAGTTCTTCCTTTTCTAATAGGTCCATTTTGTGTTTAATTATGTCCATTTTTATTTTGACATCTTTTTTTTTTGTGGTGCTCTCTGTAGTTCTCTTTCAAGTATTTTATAGTCGTTATCTAGAGCTTTATGCATTTGTCTTTTCTTTAAGTTTCTCTTCCTTGTGTAGTCTATTGTCAAACCTCTGATAACAGCCTTCATTGTATCCCAGAGATTCTGCAACGACGTATCTTCTTTCCTATTTTCTTTAAGGAAAAGGACTAGCTCTTTTTCCATTTTTTGTACAAACTCTTTTTCTTTCAATATAGTGTTATTTAGTGTCCATCTAGGTCTTGCCCTTTGGCCTTTCCATTTAATTAAAATTGGATTGTGGTCCGCCCAGGTACTTGCTCCAATCTCAATTTCTTTTATGTTGGAGCTCAACTCCGCTGAGACCCATATCATATCTATTCTAGAGAATGAAGAATGTCTGTTTGAGTAGAAAGTGTATTGTTCTGAACTAAGTCCTCTCCTTTTTCTTCTTCTATGTTTTGAAATCTTAAGAAGAATTCAGACCTATCCATCTCCCATCTTAATATTCCACTGCTCTCTCTTTCTACATCACTTAGTCTAGTCTCTAGCTTCTCAGTTTTCTTCTCTCCTTCTTGGATTTTATTTTCAATTTTTTGAATCCTGTCTTCGTATTTCAGCATCCAGTTGTGCATGCTTTCAACTTTCCCTTCCATTTTATCAACTTTTTGCACTATGCTTTGATTTTGTTGTTCCATTACCTCCATTTTTTTTATAAGGGTGTCTAACTTGCTATCTTTACTGTCAATTCCTGCTTGCATTTTCTGCATCATTTGCATAAGTGTTTCAAAATTTGCTTCCTTCTCTTTTTCATGCTGGGACATTGTCTGTGTTGTCCTCTGGCCTCCCGCAGGTGAGGAGGCGGAGGTTGATGTAGAGCCAAAAGCAACTGCTTTTCTACTCATAGCCAATTAGTATTAGAGGGTGGAAGGTTATAAGTACAATGGATGAAGTACGTAGAGTACACAGGGGAAAGGAGGGAGAGATGAGGAAAAGGGGAGAGAGAGAAAGGAAAAGAAAGGAGGTAGAAAAAAGGAAAGGAAAAAAAAGGAACTCTTCCAACTATTTTGTTCAAAATTTAAATTGGATCATCTGTTGATGTCCCAATTTCTTCAGAAAAGAAAGAAATACAGTGAGAATACAAAAGAATATGTGTGTGTGTGTATGTGTGTGTTTATTTGTGCTGATAAATAAATAAAGGGATTTTATGATTTTTTCTAATTTAAAGTCTCCCTTTATTTATTTATCAGCACAAATAAAAAAAACCACATATATATGGAGGAGGTGCTTCAGCTACAAGTGGGAAAGAGAAAAAAATGTAAATAGTCAAAGGGTCAAAAAGAATGATCCAAAGGTTAAAAAGAATAATCAAAACAGAAAAAAAAGTGTAAAAGATCAAAAAGTCAATAAGGATGATCAAAAAAGAAAAAATCAATGTCAATATCTCCGCAGCAGATGATGTGAGAATGGTATTGAGAGATGAAAGAATGCCAACAAGCTAAAACAAATGGTTTTTTCGGACTCTTTCCCCCCCCCCCCAAGATAAAAGTCTTTCCAAGGTCACTCTCAGCTCTGCTGTTTTGTCTAGCAAGATTCCAGCTGCGTAAATACGTAAATCAAATGCATTACAGGAGGGATTTTGATAACAAAGTTCACGTCCACTAGATGGCAGTGTTAGCTTGTGATTTGTAGTTTATAGCTTGCTTTAGCTTGTTGTTCCGTAGCGTTTGTTAATTACTAATTGTTAAAATACAACCAAAAGGCTAAAAGAAAAACAAAAAGCAGATCCTCAAAGCACTTTAGGTTTAAATTCAATATCCCCATTAGGTTCAAAGTTAAAAATATCGACAACAAAAAGGAGGAACACAAGAGGCCGATTTAAATTACAAAAGAGTCCAGCCCGGCTTCCAAAGATAAAAGAAAGAAACAGAAAAATAAACTTTCAATCGGCAACATTTATCCCTGCCGCTTTTCTCACTAGTCAGCCTTATTTTAAACTAAGTTTCCAAATTTAGAGTGTTCTCTTTCCAACAAGAAAAAAAGATTTAAAACTCACACCAAACGACATGCTTATATCCACTCTCTCTCTGGGCTTTTGCAGTTATAGTCAGCATCGGCTGATCCGGAAATCACTGGATTAGGAGGGCTTTCCTTAGGTTCCCAGAGATTTTGCGAACATCTCTGGGAGCACTGGAGTTCCCTCCACCTTTCACTGTCTCTCCGGGACAGCTTAGATCCGAAACGAATCGTCCAGATGACCCGGTTTAGATGGTCTCTCAGGAACTGCCTGAAAGTCCGTCTTCTCACTGCTAAGCCCCGCCTTCTCCCCCACTGATGTAACACTTGTTGTCTTACAAGCCAGACCTTCCCAACTCCATTGTCTTACAGATGCCATCTAATGATGCTTGTATTTACAGTATATACTTGCTGTATATACTTCTTAATTTTAGGTTTGGAACAACAATATTGGACTTGGTCTTGCCTCAAAGAATGAATCATCATCATCACCTTCATCATCATCATGTTCTCTGTTCCTTCCACATGAAATAAAGCTTAGAAATTGCAATAGTAGTCAGTCTGCTACTGGAAAAAGATTTAGTGACCCAATAGAATAATATTTTTAGTCTTGTTGGATGGGGAAATGGATTGTTCTGCTTTGAATTGAAAAGGAATAAGTAAATCCTGACTTTACTCCACCATTTTTTTTACCATGCATAGTGTAGAAAGTTAGCACCGACCCTTCTCCTAGAAGAATGAGATATTTTGAGAAATATTAAAAAGGCAGAATATTATATTTCCCAAAAGGAGAAACATGCTCTTGGAAAGCAGCCCCCACCTTTGTTAATAGCCCCAGCAGGACTGGGCCAGCCTATCTACAAGGCAAAAGGCCTTCAGCTTCAGGATGATGGGATTATCCTTCAGGGCAAAGCCATTCAGTCACAATAGGAGCTGTATTGCATCAGCCCAAATTTCAACCAAGTTTGACTCAGACAGCCTACAAAGTTAGCAGTGACTCCTACAACAATCAATAATATATTTCTTGCACAGGAAGTTCAAGGGCAAGACCCAAGAAAGGGTATAAATACCTCTTTCTCTCAACTCCATATGGTCAGCTACGCAGAATCACATGTGCTTGGTGGTTTTGCTTCATCATTAAACCATCTTTCCAACAGCCTCCATGTTTCCAGTGTCTTTCTTCCCACTTGGAACTGAACCCAGATGGACATTTCTTCCAATAATAGAGTGATTCAAAGCAGTATGAAAAATGAGAAGAATAGTAACACTGAAATTGTTTCCAGCCCAGGAGTATCATTTAGTCACTTTTAATCAACTTATTTATTTCTACAAAAATTACTGTGCAAACAAATTAGGTTGCAATAAATCACTCAATGTTAGCAGGCCACTTTCAGTGAAAACTAGGTGAAGCATTCTTTATTTCAGCTTTATCAAACTTGGAGGTTTCCAGATGGGTTAGAATTATAATACGCTGGCTGAGATTTGTAGTCCCAATGAATCTTGAAATCATTTGGTCATGATATATTTAATTCTTTAATGTCAGCATTGTGGAATATTCTGCTAGATCAAAAATTAGAAACATTATCCCATAGATTGCCCTACAGTTTATATTCCATTACAATTCAGTAGATGGCACTTAAAATCTATTCACTGAAAATGTTTAATATAATTCCCCATTCTAAATTTATAGAATGTGATTTACCAAGCCAATATATATCACCTCAACATGCCATTTATTTCTACTAAACATACAGTTTTTTAGAACCTAGGGGTTATAAAAATAGGCAGAAAATAATAGTAATCATGTGTAGGAAGTTATCACCCAACCCTCTCCCAGAAAAATGAAATATAGCAGAATATTTCTCTGGATGTGGAAAGGAAGAAACCTGTTTTAAAAGACAGAATAGTTCCCTGTAGCTTCCTGCCCATCCCCACTTTGTCAATGGGCCATTAAGAAGGCCAAGCTAGTCCCTTTACATAATAAGGAGCTCTCCCCTTCAGATCCATGGAGATGGGATTAAGCATGATAATATTGGTCCTTTACCCAACTCACCACATGGCATCTGAGAACTCAACCAAATCTGGATTCAAAACACAGCCTAGAGAGTTGCCCCTGCATGGCCCCATGGGAGTCTGACAACCAATCAGAATACAAGCTCAAGATCAAAGGCCAGAGAGGGCATAAAACCAGGGACTCAGCATCTCAGTCCTTCTTTCTCTTCTTCTCCACCAACATTGAAGCATGTGATCACTTTTTCTGTTCAGGACTCAAGCCATGTGGTCCTGTCCACCATTAAAACCATCTTTCCAAGCAGCCTCCATGTCTCCAGTGTCTTTTTCCCCACTTGGAGCTGAACCCAGAAGGACATTTATTTCATCACATGCAACATTTTTATGAACCCTGTATAATCTTTACTCCTTTCTTCTTTCTGGACCATTAAAGCAGAAGTGTGCATAAAAGACTTTATTTTAACTTTAATAATTCCAAGTGCTGCTACACCTTGCCCTTAAAATTAACTCACTGACTGAACGTCATACTCTTTTTCTCTTATGTCTAGATAGACTGCTAAAAGAATGAATTCTGAAACCTTACAATAAAAATCCTTAACACCAACTGTGAAATAAATGCCGATCATTTGCTGAGTGTTAAGTGCTACTTTGTGTCAAAGCAGCTAATCAAACCCTACTTTTCTGTACAGCCATTGCACATTGATTGCAGGAAGACTCCTTGCTCTGAACTGAAGCCATCAAGAGTTGCTATGGGAATCAAGAGGGCACTTGGCGACAAGGTCTGGAGCTTGGCTCCCTCCCCTTCTTTTACAAGAATGAGGAAATAAAATGGAAAGGAGGAGTAGAAAAGTGATGGGAAATGCATGCATATCTAAGAAGGAAGATTGTAGTTTGAGGCTGCAGAATGGGAAAGAGTGAAGAGACTTATGCATCTAGTAATAGTGATTCAGTTTCAGTTGGCTGGACCTTATTTCTGTTGTAAAGTTAATCCAACGAATTACAGCCAAAGTCTCACTGCAACAAATCTTGGGAAGATGGGATGCAGCTCATCAGCATACCAATCCAAGTGTATTTATCTGGATATTAATGGAAGAATCCAAAAGGTATTTGTTCATTCCTTTCTTGTTTGCAGCTACTATTTTTATCCATTTACCCTTGCATCTAAGTGGATTCATGACCTCACTTAAAAAAAAAAAGCTTCTGTATCCTGAGGTCTATTCAGCGATAAGCACAGCTGCCTCTTTAAAGCAATCTTGAAATAAGAATTTAGGAACAAAATCCTCAGGATATGGGGAGTGTGAATGGATACTTGTCTTTTCTGCATAAATTTAGTATGCATGCCATTCTGTGGATATAAATGCAAAGATTTTGTGTGAATGGATTTCGGTGTAAATAGAAGTGGTACCTATTGTAGCAGTTACAAAATAGAAAAATAGAAAGGTTTAAGTAGAGTATTTGGGGGTACATCAAAATTATATTCAATTATTTCCTTATAATGTCTACTTTTTGCAATTATTATTTCTAAGGTATCTAGTAAATATGTATTTGTGTACGTACATGTACACATATTGAAGTGCATTAAATTTCTATTATAATTCATACTATGATTTATGTTACATGAAGTTACACAAAGATATTAATTAAAGAGCGATCAGATCTATAATTGAGAAAGTGTGACAAAAATACACTTTTTGACATATCTGACTCCTTTGCTTAATCTGTTCTCATGATAAATACCAGGAGACAGGACTTTAAAAATCTTATTAGTTTCATGACTGAGGTGCTGTATGTGCTAAATCAACATGGCTTGTGTTATTAATTCATTATTACATCAGCTTCCCCAAATATGTGTATTCTAGATGTGTTTTAGTCCTGTAGAGAATGGAAAGAGAGAGAAAGGAAAGAGAAAAAAATTACAACAAGCTGTTTGTCCATTTCTTATCCTGAATATGCTATTAACCATACAACTAATTTAGTAAAATGTTTCTCTGTTTCTATTATTATTATTATTATTATTATTATTATTATTATTATTATTATTTGTAATTTTATAAGATTTAAGGCTGCAGGCTTCTGACTAGGATATCCCACTAAATTGAAAATATTTTTTTTCTAAAGAACAGTGCTTTGGCTTATATAACAAAAGACTTTCTATATGTGATTTTATTACAAAATATAATTATACCTTCCCACAGAAAAGTAGTAGTTCATAGAAGTTTTATTCTAAAGAAAGTATCTGGAATGGACTTTGAATTTGGGAGCAAAACTTCTTAACACTCAGAAAATGACAAAAAAATAAGTAAAAATAAATATATTACCATTTAAAATGATAGAGATGCAGGATTGAGATGGAAATTTTAGTGTCAATGTAGATCTCTTGTTTCCCTTTGCAAATTGAGGATTATAAGATTGAAGCAAGTTTGGAAGACATAGATTTGAGCAAGTTGATATAATATGCATTAAATATTCTCAAGCTTTACATATCTAGTAAGCTATTATGATGTCACATATGCCATGCATTTGGCACGGGCACAACGGTGATGAAACATTCTCTGTAAAGTATTTGAAAATGTTATGTATTGTGAAATAATGGGAATGGCATTTTAAGTGGAGTTTATATGATTCTAAGACTGTTTTTCATTTATTATCACTAGTTTTAAGTGCATTTTCAAGCACAAAAAGTTCAGAACACTATATTTAGCTCATTTTAAAAGTAGGATTTGCCCATCCACTGCTAGAGATGGATGCAAAATGGAGCTTTTTCATTTATCCAATTCCAGATTATGAAATTCTCTCCCCAGAGCAAATTGGCCATTTATTTATATGGCATCTGTGATCTATTGTCAAAACATATCTCTTTTTCCCACTCTCTTAACCCTAACCTTCCATTTTATGGTGTTGGTTTCTTATTGTCTATTTTTACGGTATTATTAGATTTTATAAGGTAACTTTTTTACTGTTCTGCTGTTTTCAAATTATATTAGTGCTGCTTTAATAGCCATTTAGATTCAAAGTTTTATAGTTATTGTAATATCTGCATTCGTATTAACTCAAGATCACCCTTACCAGTCTTAGAAACCTGCATATCTTCTGCAATATTATCTTAGCAAATGCCTGGTGGAAATTAAGGTAGTGAATTGAATGTGACACTCCTTGTCAAAGAAAAATAAAATTGGCTGAAAAGATACATCTACCTTTTTTTTTAATCACACGATAATACACTATCCACCTAAGGTAACCAGATGTCCCGCTTTTGGCGGGACAGTCACAATTTTTAATAATTTGTCCCGTGTCCCGCGGCGTGTTCAAAAAGTCCCAATTTTCCAAAAGAAAGAAAAGATGCCGAATCATCAATTTTAAAAAGGACGCCATTAAAAAAAAGTTTTTATTTCTCTGAAGTGTTATTCCTGATGTGGCCTTTAGAGGGCAGTGGTTTGCCTCTCTCCGCTTGGCTCACTCACAGCACCCGACAAGGGGCGAGGCTCCCTCCCCTCCTGCGTGTGCGCATGCCAATGCACGCCATTTTTCTGCAGGGAGAGTGACGGCTTTCCGGCGGCAGCAGAATGGCGAGGAGGAGGCTCAGTCCTGGGCCAAGCAACTCAGCCGTCGGAAGTTTTTTTTTACCCACTTCTCTTTAAAGCGCCGCTCTCCCTGCAGCCATGCCGTGCAAGCCACCGTCAGCAACCTGGTCCGGGTGAGCTGAGGGGAGGCAGGTGGGGATCTGGTTGGGAGAGGCTGGTGATGGGGGTGGCTTTTGAAAGGGTTGGGGGGCATTGGGGGAAGGCAATCAGGGGAAGGCTGCTTTGCAACTGCCAGCGAAGTCCCATATAAACTTCTTGGTTCACCCTCCCCGGCCCGGAGCAGACTGTTCTCAGAAAAGCTGGGTTCTTCCTCCCTCCCTTCTCTTTCCTTCCTCCCTTTCCCCATCCTCCCTTTCACCTCCCTCCCCTCTTTTCTTCCCTCCCATCTTTCCTTCCTTCCTTCTCCTCCCCTTCCTCCAGCCCAGAGGAGAAGCAGCTGCTTCTGGAACTTCTTGAGAAGTTTCCTTGCCTGCTTTTCTCCTTCTCAAATGCCTTCCAATGACTGGCCAAGCTCTCCTCCCCGGAGTCTCTTTATTCTGCCTGGGAATGGAATTGGGGGTGGTGGTGTTATTGATTAAAACTTTTACCACCCGGTGCTGCGGCTGAGGTGAAGCCACCAATCTCCCACCCGTGGCAGCAGTGCCTCCCCCTCCTGAGCACCTGAGCTGGGCACTGCATTACTCCTGCCCCCTCCTCCTCCACCGTGCTTTTGAGGAGCCATGAGGCCGCGGGAGCCAGTAGGAAGGCAGTGGAGGGGGTGGGAGCAGGAAACAAAAGGCTTCTCAAAAGCATGGCAGAGGAGCGGGCAGGAGTAACGCGGTGCCCAGCTCAGGTGCTTCGAGTGGAGGGGGAGGCGGCCATGGCCGGGGGCACCAGCGGGAGCTTTGGCAGCTTCACCTCAGTCGCAGCGCCAGGCGGCAAAATTTTTAATCAAGAACACACCACCCCCTCCCCGTCAATGGTGTCCTGCTTAACCAATTTTAAAATTTGGTCACTTTATATTCACCCCATCTCCACCCCTTGCATCATAGTAGAGAATTATCCCTAGTTGTGTGTTCCTAGGTTCTCTTGGTGGTTTAAGTCTTGCAGAGGCAGATTAAAACCTTCTAGGAGCAGACATATGGATAGAAGATAGAACACAGTAGAAAAAAGCATCTGGGAACTAAAAACACTTATCTCCAACCTGGTACTTCTAAATACATTAGGATAACAGGCCCCAGAATTTCCAGCCAGGTGGGACTATTCTGGTAAAATCTCTAGAGGAGTCATGGTTATAGAAGGCTGCAATAAGTAATATGCAGATGGGCTGCCAAAATAAGCAATTATCAGCCGGGCAAGATATAATTTGCAGGACCATGGATAGTTCCTCGGCACACAGTTTGTTCCAGTAGTTGGTAGAATTTAACCAAATCCTTATGTATTACCGTATTTTTTCAGAGTATAAGACGCACCAGAATAAAAGATGCACCAAGGTTTTGAAGAGGCAATTTTTTTAAAAAGTAGGTAGGTAGATAAAGGGATAGAGATGGAGAAAAAGAGAGAGAAATACAGTAGGTAGGTAGGGAGAGAGAGTAGGTAGGTAGGTAGGTAGGTAGGTAGGTAGGTAGGTAAAGGGATAGAGAGGGAGAAAAAGAGAGAAATACAGTAGGTAAGTAGAGAGAGAGAGAGTAGGTAGGTAGGTAGGTAGGTAGGTAGGTAGGTAGGTAAATAGGTTGGTAGGTAGATAAAGGGATAGCGACAGAGAGAAATACAATAGCAATAGCAATAGCAGTTAGACTTATATACCGCTTCATAGGGCTTTCAGCCCTCTCTAAGCGGTTTACAGAGTCAGCATATTGCCCCCAACAATCCGGGTCCTCATTTTACCCACCTCGGAAGGATGGAAGGCTGAGTTAACCTTGAGCCGGTGAGATTTAAACAGCCGAACTGCAGAACTGCAGTCAGCTGAAGTAGCCTGCAGTGCTGCACTCTAACCACTGCGCCACCTCGGCTCTCAGAAGATAGGTAGGTAGGGAAAGAGAGAGTAGGTAGGTAGGTAGGTAGGTAGGTAGGTAGAGTGGGGTGAGAGAAATAGATAGGTAGGGAGAGAGAGAGTAGGTAGGTAGGTAGGTAAGTAGAGGGAGAGGGAGGGAGGGAGGGAGGGAGGGAGAGAGAGAGAGAGAGAGAAATACAGTAGGTAGGTAGGTAGAGAGAGAGAGAGAGAGAGAATAGGTAGGTAGCAGAGACGTGCGGTGAGCTTCATGGCTGGTGAGGCAAGCGCGAAAGCCCCGCGGAAGCCCAGGAGCCGTGTCCACCATAGAGCGGGACCGGGACCCGCTCTATGGCAGATGCGGCGCTGGGACTTTAAAGCCCTGGCGCCGGGGCTTTAAAGTGGCCGCAGGGCCCTGGAAGCATCCGCCATAGAGCGGGACCGGGTTGGGACTTTAAAGTCCTGCCGCCGGGGCCCTGAAGTGGAGGCCCGCTCATCTTGCCGGCCGGCGCGCACACGCTCCGTGAGGGAGAAGAGGGCGAGCACTCAGGTCCTCCCCAGGGAGCGGCTGCAGCGGCTCCTGTGGTCCCCTGGCTGAGGAAGTGCTTGCTCGGCGGCGGTCGCAGAGGCAGCTCTTGTCACCCGTTGGCCGAGCGAGAGGGGCAGGAAGTTTGGGAAGCGTGGCCTCTTCCCTAGCATGGCCCTCCAGCTGCGCGGGGCGGGGGCAGGGAGGAGGGTAGGTGGGTGACTGCCACTCTGGGCTCTCCTCCACCCGCACTCACTCACTTACACACTCACTCCCTCACACACATACACCCCGAGCGCACCCAAAAAACCCAGGCGTGCACCTCTGGCCGTCCTCAGTCATACCAGTTTCTCGCTTTTGCACTCCACGCAGGCAGGCAGGCAGCCCCTCCCTGCCCCTCGCAGTAGGCAGCCACGCCGTCTGAGTGCCTACAGAGGACCACCCGCGACTTGACATGCGCCTGAGGGCCAAAAAGGCAGCATGCCGTTCCCTCCAGCCAAAGCTCCGCTTACCTTCCGCTTGGGCTGTGGGGAGGACACCGCGTTTTCAGCCCCGAGAGTCTCTTTCCCTCTCCGCCCCATCCGGGGTGGTAGAATCCCAAACCCAGCCAGCTGAGTCAAAGCCCACCGCAGTCACAGCTGTTGCTCCAGGAGCGTCAGCTCCTTTGCAAAAAAATAAACTGAGCGGCAGGAGGGAAGGCGGTCCCTCGAGCCTGAAGTTTGTTCGAAGAACTGACTCCTCCCAGACTCGGCTCTCGTGCGATCTCTTCTGACAAGAGCGAGCCTCCTCCTTCTCCCCCACTTTCGCGCCATCCGAAATAACCAGCCCAACGTAAGCGTGCTCAACTGCAAGGCATGATTCGCTGCTCCCAGATCAGGAGGCGGGAGAATCACGTGCCTCCTTTGCATATGAAATTTTTCGCTTTTTAACCCTTGCTTAACTCTTAAAAGGCGAAAAATTCCTTATGCAAAGGAGGCCCATAGTTCCCTCGCCTCCTCCTACAGTTAACACTAAGCAGACTCCAAGTCACTGTGACTTGGAGTCTGGTAGCAACTACCTTGGCTTTAATTATTTTTAAAAAATTCTTTAAAATTCTTTCCTTTTCCTCAGGAGACTAGTGAGGCCCCGCCTCCCCTGCCTCTAGTGACTGCACGTCCCTGGTAGGTAGGTAGATGTTTCCAGGAATATTTATCCATGTGCTGGAGAAGGAAATTGCTGATAATCTGCAGCACCTAACTTTGTTTCTGCTGGCACAGCATTGATCAATGTAATTCTCATCAATCAGTTAAAGAGCTTTCCAAAAGGAAAAAAAAAAGTTTTTGCACTCTGTAAACCACCCAAAGCCCATTTTTTTAAAAAAAGCATGAATAGCCTTATGGAAGCTTATAGAGAGCTGCTGGGGGGGGGGCAAAAAACCCACCCATTTTTGCTCATTTCTGCCCTCCCCAGCCCCCAGGAGCTCTCTGGAAGCCTCCATAAGGCTATACACAGCCATTTTGGTGAAGGGGGGGGGCTTCAGGAGGCCAGAAATGCTGCAATCAATGTACTGTATATGACGCACCCAGATTTTCAGCCTCTTTTTTGAGGAAAAAAGGTGCATCTTATACTCTGAAAAATACGGTAGATAGAAAACCTATATATGGTACAGCTCAAGTTCCATCTCAGGTAAGGAGGTCCTTCCAGAAGCTTTGATTCTGAACAAAGACTCATTTGATACTCTATATTTGATACTCTTTGTAGGGAAGGTTGTTGAGAAAGTGGTGGCCTCTCAACTCCAACGGTCCTTGGATGAAACCGATTATCTGGATCCCTTTCAGTCCGGTTTCAGGCCTGGTTACAGCACGGAAACTGCTTTGGTCGCGCTGATCGATGATCTCTGGCGAGCCAGGGATAGGGGTCAGTCCTCTATCCTAGTGCCCCTTGACCTCTCAGCGGCCTTCGATACCAGCGACCATGGTATCCTTCTGCGACGGTTACGAGAGGTGGGAGTGGGAAGCACCGTTCTTCGGTGGTTCTCCTCCTACCTCTCGGACAGGTCGCAGCAGGTGTTGGTCAGAGGACAGAGGTCGACCCCGAGGCCCCTCAATTATGGGGTGCCGCAGGGCTCGGTCCTGTCCCCCCTCCTATTTAACATCTACATGAAGCCGCTGGGTGAGATCATACGGCGGCACAGGATTAAATACCACCAATACGCGGACGATACACAATTGTATCTGTCCGCCCTGTGCCAACTCAGCGAAGCAGTGGAAGTGATGTGCCAGTAGCTGGAGGCTGTTAGGGTCTGGATGGGAGTAAACAAGCTTGCACTCAATCCCGACAAGACCGAATGGCTATTGATGTTCCTTCCCAAATATTGGCTAATTATTCCATCTCTCAGTCTGTGGGGTGAAATTATATGCCCCTCAGAGAGAGTTCGCTATTTGGGAGTCCTCCTGGATCCACAGCTGAGTTTAGATCACCAGTTATCGGCTGTGACCAGGGGGGTCTTTGCTCAGGTTCGCCTGGTGCACCAATTGCGACCCCATCTGGACCGGGAAGCACTTCAGATAGTCAGTCACGCCCTCATGGCCTCAAGACTGGACTACTGTAATGCGTTTTACATGGGGCTGCCCTTGAAAAGTGTTCAAAGACTTCAGCTAGTCCAGGTACACCCACGTTACACCTATCCTCCGCGAGCTGCGCTGGCTGCCCATTGGTCTCCGGACTCGCTTCAAGGTGCTAGTTGTTACTTATAAAGCCCTACATGGCATCGGACCTGGGTACCTGAGAGACTGCCTCCTGCCAATTACCTTCCAAAGACCAATTCGATCGCACAGGCTTGGCGTTCTCCGGGTTCCATCTGCCAGCCAATGCCGACTGGCGACCCCCCGGGGAGAGCCTTCTCTGTTGCTGCTCCGGCCCTCTGGAACGAGCTCCCCATGGAGATCCGGACCCTTACTACCCTCCCAGCTTTCCATAAAGCTACGGCAGGCTGGGGGCTGTTAAAGCACCCAGCCACGTCTTAATTGTGACTGTTGTGGATTTTAAAATTGTTTGTATTGTCTTATTTATTCCCTCCCCTGTTTATTGGGAGCCGCCCGGAGTCCTTCGGGAGTGGGCGGCATACAAAACCAATAAACCTAAACCTAGCCTAATCTATATGGTCTACTGGTGGGACCTACAGCATCTTAGGCAAGAAGGGGTCATCCCTGTGAAGTGAGCCCTCATGGGACCCAAATTGTGCAGTCCACTGGTCAACTGGACAGTATTTTCTGATATATTTGCCTCAAGCAATTTTGAAACCAAATAGGAAAAGTTTATGTAATTTGGTTCTAGTGTTGAAAGAAATGTCTTTCTGGGTTCGGCTCCAAGTGGGGACAAAGACACTGGAGACATGGAGGCTGCTTGGAAAGATGGTTTAATGGTGGACAGGACCACATGGCTTGAGTCCTGAGCAGAAAAGGTATCACATGCTTCAATGTTGGGTGTAGAAGAAGAGAAGGTCCAAGGAGGGGCTTGTAGCCCCACCTCTCTGTTTCCTGTTCCTATGTAAGAAATGTATTCTGATTAGTTGTCAGACTCCCATGGTGCCATGCAGGGGCAACTCTCTAGGCTGTGTTCTGAATTCAGGTTTGGTTGAACTCTCAGATACCATGTGGTGAGTGGGTAAAGGCTAATCATGCCTTAATCCCATCACCCTGGAGCTGAAGGGGAGAACTCTTTATTATGTAAAGGGACTGGCTTGAGCATCTTAATGGCCCATTGACAAAGGGGGTGGGGGCAGGAAGCTACAGGGAACTATTCTGTCTTTAAAACATGTTTTTTTTCTTTTTCACATCCAGGGAAATATATTCTGCCTTTTCAACATTTCCCAGGATATTTCATTTTTCTAGGAGAGGAATGGGTTTTAACTTCCTACACTAGTTAAATACTTAAATACATTTCAAATATACTATAAAATCCATATTCACAGTCATGGTGTTAACAATGTATGAGCCCTGCTCTACAATTGCCAATCTATGTGAAGGCAGAAACCTTTTGCACCATGCTTTCTTAAAATTGGAAGTCCTTTCTGTCATTTACATTATTGGATGCCCTACCACTTGCATGCTGAACATTTATAAAATATTTCTGCCTTAAGCAAAGATTTCTAATGTTAAAAATTGGAATTAAGCTGTCTTTGCCTTATTTTGAAAAAAGTCTGAAAATTTTCAGAGATGATATAGCAATCCCAAAAACTTCAATATCTATCCTCAGAAGTGCAAAATTAGCACATTATGCAATGTAAGCATCATTTCCTTGTGTTTGTAGTAATTTTGTCAACATGATATTATTTTCTACAAGGGGAATGTTACTACCTCATTTTTATTTTCCTAAGAAAACATCTCTGGTTTTTACCTCCATACCCCAAGTAGAAACAATAATATTCCTGATAGAATTTTATTAAGCCAAACTAAGAGAGGGAGGAGGGAGAGATAAGGTCTCTCTTCTTTGAGCTTGCTTGCTTGCAGATGTTTCATTACCCAGATAGATAACATTATTAGTGCTAGTGATTACTTTGCATTTATATGGATTAGCTTGCCCTGCCAAAGTTTTGGGGTGTCTCTTCTTTTTTGCAGTTCCTTGATTAGGGGATTGTTTTCTGCTTGGTTGCTTCTCTGTGTTTGTCTCCTTAGCAATTCCTTAACTAGGGTATTCTTTCCTGCTTGGTTGTCTGCATACAAACAACCTAGCTCAGAGTGCACCAAGGATTCTACATTCGACCCTGAACTGCATACAGTATATTGTCTTCTACTTATAGAGAGATTTGTTACCAAATCTTGATTCCATGCTTTCTCCATGGAAATTATACCATTTGGAATTTCTTTACATAGCACAATATAAACTCATTCCTCAACCCCCTATTAATTTGGATTGCTACTTGTATTCAACAATTACTAGCTAAAGGACATTTTTATTGTTGAAAAATGTGGGAAGGATGTATGCCTGAAAAAGCACTATAAATTTTAATACAGAAACTTGCTAGACAGATTTTTATCTGTTTCATTTGTTGATAATGAAACTGTATCAACTGTGACTTGGATAAAAAAAACAAGGAAATGAAATTGAGGAGATAGTATCTTATTGAATTGGGCAATGCTCTGTTCATAAAGACATGATTTGTACAATGTTAATTTCCATCGTTCAAATGCTGTGGAGAGAGCAGGTTAACTGTCATCTGTTAATAAGTTAAAATTATTTTTTTTACAATTATCTCATACATATTGAAAGATTTTACTTCAAAACATAAATTTTAAACTTTGATCATTTACTAAACAAATATAAGGATTGTTCCTACATAATATTGTAAAGGGAGCTCTCATGACCATTTGTTTGGTGAGCATTCCAACTTACAACAACAATTTAAAAGTTACAGTAAGTAAAACCAGTTCTGACATCTGTTGCAGCATCCCAATGGTCATATAATCCAAATTTGAGTGCTTGGCAACCAGCATGTATGTACAACAGTTGCAATGCCCAGGTTTGTGTCATTCATGACCTTTCAAGCTGTTTTCTGACAAGCAATGTCAATAGGGGAAGCTGGATTCACTTTTCAAATACACAATTCACTTAATAAATGCAGTGATCTTCTTGACAACCATGGCAAAATTCAATTAACAACCATGGAAAAAATGTTGTAAAACTGAATGTGACACACTTAACACCACTTTGCTTAACAAGGGAATATTCTGCTCCTAGTTGTGATCATAAATTGAGGACTATCAATAGGACTATCAATATTATAAATTCAACATGAACCTGTGAATCCAATTAAATGATTGCTCATTGATGTAGCTTTCATGGAGAAAAAATAAAATGTTTCGAAAACTTTAAGAGTCATCAAAAGAACTGAAAGTTGAAAATATAAATGTTAACAGAAGAGAATGGAATCAACTATATTGGCCAACCACATTTTTCTCTTGTGATACATTTTTGATGGTTCACCAGACACATGGGGTCTACTGCCTAGCAATCTGTATTACAATAGAAAAGCAGAATCCTTTTCCATCCTCCCTTTCCCAGGTGTAGGAGAAGAAATGGCAGAACCTGGGGCTGGAGAGAAAAGGACAATCAGCATAGAGTCATTATGTAGCCACAAGCAACTAAGTCCAATTCCCCTTGAGTTGAACTTAATTGACCCTTATCTAAGTCTAATCAGATGTCCACAGCTACTGGAGAAGATTCCTGGCTTTAGCAATGTTTATTTCAGTTTTAATTTATCCGTTTATTTCAACCTTCATGTGAGGACCTCATCTTTTGTGCCTGACATCAGGGGAGAAGAATATGTAGGGAGAGGAAGGAAACCTGCATGATATATTTGGATTAGATGAACATTAATCTGTTCTGGTTCCAAAAAGAAATTTCCAGGCTCCTTCTATGCTTTGAATAAACAATCTGAAATAGCTATAAAATTTGAGTATCTTGTTTGGTATCGAATAAGAAATATTTATTATATAAATTTAATGCTCCTCCTTCCATGATAGCTTTTTGCCTTTAGCATGGATTAATTCTGATTTTAAAATTTTAAAATTTTTCAAAGGTTAAGTAAAGTTAGACAATAAATTTGATACCCATATTGAGTCCAAATCAGAATTAGAATATCGCAGAAGGAAAAATTATTTTAGTCTGATCTGTCTGTTATTCAGCTCCAACTTCCATGGAAATTTAAGTCTAATGATATTTTTTGGGGTAGATGAAAATTGCAAAACTTCTTAGGGGTATGAGTTTACCTCCTTTACCTATAGCATATAAACATAATAAACCACAATTTTCTAGAAATGAAAATGAGTTTACATGACTATTTCTGCCATGACTCAGCTTGAGCTGGACAGAGTAGAAATATCTGTAATAAAGAAATAAAATGAAAATATACTCTTGCTATCATAAACATTACATGGAATGTTCTATTTGACATAATGATTAATAATCAGCCTTGGTTTGCTTGCTAAGTATTTGATAGACATGAAAACTACTCAGAGCAGAAATCCAAATTTAACCAGCTTCCCTGCTGGTTAATTGTCCAACTTTCACTTGAACATATATGGCAAAAGGAAAGAGTCCATTCCCACACTGGTTCTATTATCAATCTATTCCCATTGTTAAGAAATTGTCTCTAATGTTCACTTGAAAATTGCCTTCCAGTAACTTAAACCCTTTATTTAGTTTTTTGTGCTCTGAGTGACAAAGAACAGATATTTATGGGACAACCTTTCATATATTTGAAGAATAACATTATGCTTTCTCCTTGTTCTTCCTTTAATAAGATACAACATCCGTTCTTTCAGTCTCACCTTAAATGTGTATTTCTTTGATCTTCCTCATTGCCATTCTCTAAGCCTTTCTCAGTGTCTCTGAATTCTTTTAAAACTGAATCCTAAACACAGTACTTGAAGTAGGGCACAACCAATAGAGAATATTTTTTTTAAAAACTATTATTCAATTCTATACAGGGATGGTAGAGAATCTCCTGCCTTGAGCAGGAGTTTGGACTACTAGAAGACCTCCAAGGTCCCTTCCATTCCAATGACTCTATGATTCTAAATAATAAAAAACATTTACCTCACTTTCACATTTTATCAGTCAGAGTTTTATGTGAAACGGAGGCAAAAGTATCTTTGGTCGGATCAAGTGGTTCATCATGTACCACATTTTTTTAATCCTGAAACAAAATTCTATCATAGTGGCCATTTCTTTTTAATGTAATGTGACAGTACTTGGTATATTCAAGCTGCATTCTAAGTAGCAGAGTCTCTACTTTTAAATCCCAGAAATATTCCAGTTGCAATTGATATACTGCAACTGGGGTATACTACTATACTGCTACTGTGCTTCAACAACAGTTCCATTTTTCATGTGTTTTTTATGTGCGCATCACAACCAAACAGTTCTGAAGAGTGTACATTGTCATTGTGTAAAAAGATAATATTGATATAAAACAGCATGTGAGAGGTTAAATTACAGGTTTTCATGATTAATAGTCAAAAAGCTATGATACATCTCAGTGTTGAGGAAAAGCACCTAGTAAGTGTAATTACTTAATAGATTTGAACCCTGGTTTGCCCAGCTCTGTTGCAAGACACCACATTGGCTCTGCCTGCAATTGTGAAAATGACTTCCATTAGTTGCTGTACCTTTTATAGAAGATGTTAGAGATTTACTGACTGAAGGAGATGAATCTAATAAATGAAGATGCTATTTGCTGTAATAGTTTCAAGATTTATATATATATATATATTTGCTAAACTTCTGTTGCATCACTATTGAGATATATCTAGTAGCTTAATAACATCATTTGGGAATAAGCCCCCTATATTTTAAAGCTATTTGTGTTTTATTTCTAGGTGTATCAGATTAATTACTCCAATCCTTTTAATATGGCAAAAATTAATTTTATGCATTTTTGCAAGTATATATAACAGATTTAACAGTGAGTATATTTAAAGGTAACTTACTTAAAAGTAAGTATATTTAAAGGACTTTAACAGTGAGAACAATTAATCAGTTGAACAGCTTGCTTTCAGAAGTTGTGGGTGCTTAATTACTGGAAGTTTTTAAGAAGAGACTAGACTCAAATTGTATAAGGTCTCTTGCTTGAGCAGGAGGTCCCTTCCATCTCTATTCTGACTCTGATTAAGACGATGTTTGTGAACATTGTGAAATCATTAAGTAAATAGTTTTTCCTAAATATAATTTTGACTGTTTTTTATTGTTGCTCCTATGCATCTTTTATTCTCAGCTCCACCTCTTAGAGTGATTCTCACAAGCCAGGATCCTGATAAAAGAGTACAAAATAAGGGTAGTTTTTATGGCAGGTGTTATTGAGCTAAAATGCTATGTGCAAGTTTGTTTTTGACTCATCAAGAGTTTCCTGGCTCTTCAAGCATGTAAAATGCTCACAAATTTCCCAAAGAAGGGAAGATTGCATAGCTATTGATTATCTCCCTTAAATTGGCAGCTTGCTTGTAGTATGTCACTTCAGGGAACACAACATCTGTAGCAGCAAGATGGAAACATGATCTCTCCCTCTTTCTAATCTGTTTGGAAGCCTAGAGTGACAATCAGGGTACTGATATTAACACCTGGGCTTCTTTTATACATGTTTTGTATGTTTCCAAGATGCATCATGGACAGGAAATATAAAAGGGGAATGCTACTTCATGAACAGATGTGGTTTCAGTTCAAGGATTGCCCACTATGGAAATACAAGTATCTCCCTTTTTATTTTAAGTGCAAAATGCAAAAAGTGCCATTCATTGCCTTTTCCACCCTCTTTAAAACCCGGCAGATGAACAGCCACAGAGGCCATATTTTCATTATGTCAGGCAGCTACTATTTTGTAGTTGTAGGTCACCATGATAATCCTGTATTTGAAATGGAATTTCTACCAGCTGGAAAAGTAGAATCTAAGAATGACCATCGCCACTTGAATCAGCTCATGCTGCTCTTGACCTAGTAAATGAAAACATGAGGTTAACAAATAATATGTACTTGAAGACTGTGGATAAATTTAGTAAATGGTTTGTTTCTGCCTTCGTCACTGCAGGCCATATGTGATTTATAATGCTTCATGATGTTAAGACAAGAAGATGGAATAAAAAATTTATTTAGCAATGTCTATGATCCGTACATAAAGTTTGCAATGAATCCTTTTTATGAAGCTAATTCTCCAATTCGATCCACCGCTTTTGATAGAAAGGTTCAGTTTCTTGGGAAGAAGCATATTTTAAGTTGAACTATTCCATCTGAAACATGATATGAAAAACCTATTGAGTGAAGCAACAAAGAACAAACTGTTTTAAGTTTTACAAAGCAAGAAAACTTCAGAAGTCCAGCAATTTCTCTATCAAAGCTGACAACTTTAAATGTGTCTATACATGTGTGTATGTGTGTGGGGGTGTGTGTGTGGAGGTGTGGGGATATGTATATGTATATGTATATGTATATGTATATGTATATGTATATGTATATGTATATGTATATGTATATGTATATGTATATGTATATGTATATGTATATGTATATGTATATGTATATGTATATGTATATGTATATGTATATGTATATGTATATGTATATGTATATGTATATGTATATGTATATGTATATGTATATGTATATGTATGTAATGATTGTTTGTTCAAAATTGCTAATCACCTAAAGTTCTTCACCGATTGCTTTGAAATTTTGACACAACATTGCATTCGAATATGCAGATGTTTTTATATACGTATATTATATAGATGTCACCCCTGTGACAGGTAAAAACATGATTCTTTGTAAAAACATGCTTTTTTGAAAACCAGTGCCATCTGGTGGACGTAAAAGCAACACACGCTATACTAAATATTTCATGATTCCATTTCAATGTTTCCAGCGCCATCTGGTGGATGTAAAAGCAACACACGCTACACTAAATATTTCATGATTCCATTTCAATGTTTCCGATTGCATTGTTATATTGAATTTTCATAGATTTCGATTTATTTTCATTTTGATTTAATTATTTCATGTGACATTGCGTTGGAATTGAGCTGTGTCATTTACCATAGCGTTCTTTAGTGAGTATAGTATATTCGGAACAGATCAGCCTCTCTCCAACTTAGTCCCGATAGTCCCTTTATATGTGTGGCTGGGCTGCGGCCACACCCTTTCCCCTTTCTGCCCCTCCTCTGACAAACTTTGGCCATTTCCGCCAAGGGGAGCCGAAGCCCTTTGGCCTCCCCCTCCCCTCTCTCCCCTCCTCTTCCACCGGGCCTTTGCTGTCTGCAGTGTGGTGCCACCTGCACCATCCCTCGGCCACCTCCCCCGCCCTTAAGCTGCCCTACCCACGGCCAGCCCAGCGGAGCTCCAGAAGAGACAGAGGCAGAGCGTCTCTTCAGCCCAGCCGGCCGTGTGCACTCTCCACACCCCCTCACAGCGAGCCAGCTATGGCCTCACCAAGGTGGCTGCGACGGGCCGGCGGCAGCAGTGTCAGCCTGAGGTGCAGCAGGTCTGGGGCGGCCCCTGGGTGCCCCATGAGGTGGCACACCGAGGACTTCTCCTCCTCCGAGATCCTGGATGTCTCACTTTCCCGGGCCACTGACTTGGGGGAGCCCGAGCGCAGCTCCTCCGAGAAGATGCTCAACAACTTCCATGAGGCCGATAGCCCCGGCGCCGTCTCCCCCAACCAGCCTCGCCCAGTCCAGCAGCCCCGAGTCCTGACCAACGGCAGCACCCACCTGCCGCCCCACTATGCCCAGACTAGGCCACAGCAACGCATGGCCTGGTACAGCTAGTAGATAGATAGATAG
This sequence comes from Thamnophis sirtalis, assembly GCF_051295495.1. Classification (NCBI taxonomy): domain Eukaryota; kingdom Metazoa; phylum Chordata; class Lepidosauria; order Squamata; family Natricidae; genus Thamnophis; species Thamnophis sirtalis. The sequence continues at coordinate 55,102,554 of NW_028261388.1, forward strand.
ATAGATAGATAGATAGATAGATAGATAGATAGATAGATAGATAGATAGATAGATATAGATTAGATATAGATTAGATATAGATTAGATATAGATATAGATATAGATATAGATATAGATATAGATATAGATATAGATATAGATATAGATATAGATATAGATATAGATATAGATATAGATATAGATATAGATATAGATATAGATATAGATATGTGTGTGTGTACGCACGTACGTACGTACACACACACACACACACACACACACACACACACACACACACACACACACATATATATATATATATATATATATATATATATATATATATATATATATATGCCAAAATAAATGCTAATATGTGTCTTGCCATTCATTGCTCTGTTCCTCTGCTAGCCATTCATTCCTCTATTAGTTTAGTTTAAAATCCTGAGTGTTACTAGCTTCCTTCATTAGTTATATGTGGGAAGATGTTCCATGGAATGGAATTGCATAACATAGCTGGATTTGTCCTAGTCCCCTTGGTTGAACTCTGAATTTCTGAAGTGAGGTCCACTACATGAGGACTTCACATGATCAGAATGGCTGTGTTATTGGGGAGCTGGTTATATGAAGCTCCTAAGCATAAACCACACCTGACAGCTATCTGTAAGGTAAAAGCTAGCTTCCCTTTCAGTATCCCCAACTTGATGGTAGTGCAGCAGATCCAGGAGCAAGGGTCTATTCATGTCATGCTAATTTTGAGATATGTAACATTAGCAAAGGACCTCCTTCAAAGCATTAGGTGGCACTTCCTAAAGTTCATGGATCACTAGATGCATCTAAAAGCATTTTGACTGCATGGAAACATCAGCCTGTTTGGACCAATCCCAGGAGATGACTCTTTCAAGTTAGAACCCAAATGAATGTCAATTGGTTTAAATACTGAACAGATAGACCTCTGTCTATGTAGAAATCAATTGATTCATTGAGAATCAGAGAATATCCTTATGACGCTATCTATCCAATTTTAACAAGCATTTGCAGATTTCAAATAATCCTGTAAATATTTTAATGAAATACTTCTAAAATTCCTTGTTAGTAATCCTCAGCTCTCATTATACAACCATAGGATGAAAAGTTGCTTGAGAGGAAAAATGTTAAGTCTGTAATACTGAAAAGGATAAATATTCTATTTCAGCAGCAGCTGTGTTTCTCCCTGCAGAAAAAAGAGCTTATTATGATTGGCTTAAAAGAATATCCTTTAGTTCATTTCCTGATATGCTTATCACAATGCAGCAAGGATTTTATTAGGCATAGTATTTATCTACAGCATCCGCACACCCTGGTTTTGTTAGTGAAGACCAACAAACCTTTATGAAACTGAATTACACATCAAGATATGTATGCCAATAAAGTAATATGGTTTAATAGGTTTCTTGGTTTTGTTTAATCTCCATTGTCTTTTGCTTAAAAAAGAGGAACCTATTTTATTATCTCTCCCATTTTGATCCTTAACTAACCATGCTAACTATCTGACTTCCATTTGTTCCAATTATATTGCCATATCTCATTTACTTTGCATTCATTCTGTTCAATGATAATTGATTTCAAGGCTCAGTGGCCCAGCCTATTTCCCAAGTTCATTCTAAGTTCATTAGACCACACTGATTGCATTCTGAAACATTAGCAGATGGTATTTTGCCAGACTAAGTCTTTTTTTCCCCCTGACAGGGCTTCTTGCCAGTTTACTTTTTTTTCCCTGCCTGCAACTTCAGTAAGATCTGGGTCTGATTTATTCAAACAGCAATAACACTTTTGTTTTGTTTTACAACTGCAGTTCCACAGGAGCTACAAAACCTGTTGCTGTAATTACGAGAATGTCAACCATTTTACCTCAATTAGTTTGTACAGGAAAAAAATATGATAGAAATAGCTATAGCCTCAGAAATTTGACTATCCCAAAAGGTGACAATAAATGGATCAAAAATAAAGTCATCTTGTCCAAAATGTTGTTGCTACATGGAGTATAAGTATAAATCTTTATTATGGTCAAAGACCAGCAATACACATTACTTTTTACAATACGTTAAAAAGTACTGACATTAAGATATAATTTAAAAGTATTGACGTTAAAAGTGGAAAATAACATACATGTTCTCAAATTGTTCAGGTCACTCCCTGGTTTACCTGGGTGCAAAGCCATTAAGTATGGGAGTAAATACAATGGTCCAGAAATTGTTAGCGATACGTCCAAATAATTGGTACAAGATGACAAATATACTTCTGTAACCAATTTTTTTCTTGTGGTCATTGCATCAGCACAGAACTTTGCCACTGCATATGTGGTAGACGGGTTTGTGTCCTGGAGGAGAAAGCCTAGATAAAAATTGTCTGCCCTCTCTGGCAATCTCTCTAATAAGGGTCTCCCCTTATATGTGCAGACCTACAAGCTCTGTATAGCTCACAGTGTAATAGAACATGTGAGATATCTTCCACTTCTCCTTTACCACATATACAAACCCGTTCTGCTATAGGGGTTCTCTTATACCTGTCCTGGAGGAGTGCTGAATGAAGAATGTTAAATCTGGCTCTGAAGAAAGCTATTCTTTGTTTTGAGAAGATCAGGTCATTTAGATATCTTGCTGATTCCCACGTACCCTGTTTGATTCTGTCCCTATTGTGGAGAGGCAACCTATTTAGTTCTTCTTGGAACTCCATGTCCTTCATTCTACTGATTACTACTTGCTTTGCTTGATCAAAGCTTAGGGACATTAAGAATACCAGTGAGAACCCATAAGAGCCCAGCTTGTGATCAATTGCCTGTTTCCAGGGGGAGGGGAAGTTGTCAATCAACACTAGTGGGGACAGTCCCTCTGGAAAGAAATGCATTTTAATCTAATGAATGATCATCATCTTCCAGGCTCTTACCCGAATTTGAGGCATGCCTGTCTCGATTCTTAACACGGCATTTGGAGTTCCATTGAGTGCAGCTAAGATGGCTCGCAGGAATTTGGTTTGCATGGTTCCTAGCAAATATTTCTTTGCTACATATGAGCCGAGGTGGCACAGTGGTTAGGGTGCAGTACTGCAGGCCACTTCAGCTGACTGTTATCTGCAGTTCAGTGGTTCTAATCTCACCGGCTCAAGGTTGACTCAGCCTTCCATCCTTCTGAGGTGGGTGAAATGAGGACCCAGACTGTGGGGGCGATATGCTGACTCTGTAAACTGCTTAGAGAGGGTTGAAAGCCCTATGAAGCGATATATAAGTCTAACTGCTATTGCTATTGCTATGTTCTAGAAAAGAATGTGAAATAAAGATATCTGTAGCACTGTTTCATGATTTTAGTTCTAGGGGGCACTAAATTGAAATGTATCTGTAACTTTCTATTCTTATTCAACTTTCCCAGTGAACATTATTTGGTAAGAGTGAACCTGCTGAAAATAGAACTTGGAAGTTGGTCGTATCCTATGATTCTAAATCACTCCCCCCCTTTCCTATAAACATTACATTTTTTAAACCTTTCTTAGAACCTATCATTTTGACTGCTTCTGTGGTCCTTGCTCATTTGTTATATCCAGTTTATAAATACATGCATGATGCCAAATCCAGAGTTGCGGAATTGTCATATGATTAATCAATCAGCTTTATTTATCCTTGCTAATTTGTTACATCCAGTTTGTGTGTTTGTGTGTGTGTGCGTGCGTGCGTGCATACATACACACAGAGAGAATAAACACACATGAATTATGTTACTCAGAACATTCATATGAATAATGAATTCATTTTATTGTTTGGCTAAGTTCAGAAGTTACATCAAATAATTATTTCTTTTAATTGTATACACCGCAGATAAGAATTACTATGGCATGTGAATCTTTTTACTTTTTAACCTGCCTTTGACATCAAATAAAAGTTCTGGAAATGCTATCTATTGTATTCCTCTACACTGGAATACATTGTATTTGATGACCACTCATCACAATGAGAATTTTATAAACACTTTGGCTAGAAGCGTGTTTCTAAACAGAAAACACAATAAAGACTTCAGAAAAATAAATGGAAAAGAAACCAGATCATGCTTGGTTTGAAACAAAAATCAGACAATAGGCTAAAATTGCCATTACAAGCTCTTTCTTCTGGTTATGTCTTCACTAATTCTCTTTTCTTTGGCAGGTGACTTTCAGCAAGTATTGCAACTCTAAAGATCTTATGGAGCTCTTCTGCATTGCTACAGGATTACCAAGGTAAAAATATTTTCCGAGGATTCTTTACGTGAACTACTAAAATTAAAATTCTCTTATCCATGATTATAAAGAACATAGAAAAAATATTGTCTATCATTATGAAATATGGAAAATATCATGTAAGCATATTTATGTATTTTAAACAATGCAAATATTGCTTTTTCATTCTTTATTAAAATTTTGACTTTAACATACTGTAAAAATTACTTAAAGAAAATGAGAGGCCACCAGATTTCATCACTAATGTTGCTTTAAAAAATCCAGAATTCTAAGTTTCTATGGTATTGAACTAAAATCCTTACAACTCTGTAAAGTAAATCAACATTTACATCCTCCTTTTTTACATATGGGACTAAATTTGAAAGAAATGAGAACTGAGTATTTATGGATTCATATTATTTAGCTTCTGTGGTGCATTAGCTCAAATAAACATGGAACCTCAGGTCAAACTCCTTCCAGAATTGGCAGGCAGATTCAGAGAGAAGCACTTATCTTAGCTCCAGGCTGTTTAGTGTTTTAAACATAACCAGCATTTGTAACATGAATGTTCTGCACTATGTAGTATACTGACAGAATTGGTTCTTTTTAAAAGCTGGTAGAAAACTAAACTGCCATTTCATCTTGTAGAATGAAATCTGAATATATTACAATATTTCTCCTACAGTGATATTACAAGTACTGTAAGTGAAGATAGTTTATCACTTATATATCTTGCTTTACGGAGGTCCTTTAAGGAGGTCCTTAACATCATTATGTTAAAAATTGAAAGAAAGGGTATAAAACTTCTTTATTGATATTTGAATTCTCCCTTAGGCTTTATTCACATATGACAGGCATAAAGAACTCATAAATATTCACTGTATTGAAAATTAATATAAAGCCAAATTGTGTAACCATCTTGCACTTTGCACATTGTCTATGTAGCTTCAGTCCCCTGATGGTTGTTGCAGCTGTCAGCCAGGGCATTCACCTCTGCAGAGTTTTCCTGATGGCTGATTTTGAGGTTTGGTCACCTAGCTAAAATTGAATTATAATTTAGATTAAAGATTCACTTCAGATGTTTATTTTAATCTTTTGTTATTTTCATAAGTGGCATATAATATTGAAAAAGTCAGCTAGCGAAAGATTGTTTTTCTAATGGTGCTCTTAAGACCTATACTATTCACATTTGCAACAGGCACCTGTCTCATTTCATCTACATGTAATTCAGTGGTGGGTTTCCATTATTTTCACTACTGGTTCACTTATGCTGCTGTCCCCCCCCCTTACCGGTTCGACCAATCCAGGCTGAACCAGGCACAACCTACCTCTGATGTAATTGCTATCCTATTGATACATGTACTTCATAAACTTCTGCAGTACCCTTAAGCTAACGTTTTTTCTTCTTGGTGCTCTCTATGACTGCTCGTTTTCCCTTAAAGTAGATCAAAGAACACCAACAGTCTGGACTACTGAAGCTTGCTGTTTTATAGCCACATAGGTTTGATTTAATCCAAACAATTAATACATGGCTGATAAATGCACCTTTCTCAACACCATTGCCCTCCCCACCCCAAAAAATTAACTTGCTTAGTTTTCAGGTCAGAAATAAAGCTTTAAGCCTGCCCTGAAAAATAATATTTCTGGCATACATGTGCATTTGCAGAGAAATTACCAAAAATGCTTCAACAGAATAACAGAGTTGGAAGGGACCTTGAAGGTCTTCTAGTCTAACACCCTGCTCAGGCAGGAAACCCTATACCATTCCAGACAAGTGGCTGTTCAAGATGCACCTCTTCATTTAAAATAATGTAGGGAAATTATAATAAAAGCACACAAAAGCCATTATCTCAATATAATATACGGTAGGTACCCAAAACTAACTGAAAATATCTGGGAAAGAAAAGTCTTTTCTTCTAACTGAGATTATTCTTGATTTTTATGCTTCTTTTGCTGGTATTACATGTCAACTAAAAAGCAGGGCTTTTATAAGTGTCTAACAAAGACATGTAACCATCTTACAACATTGCAAACTTTAAAATATCATCATTAAATGTAATGTAAACCCATGCATTTCTTTAGATCTTAGAGGAAAAACCTTTCATATTTTACCATTTGGACTGCTTTCAAAGGAAAGTAAACAGATTCATGCAGAGGTATATCAACCATAGCAATTGCTTCAAAACATTAGCAGAATGGCACTCATTTCCTTCTTGAGAGAGCAGTAAAATACAGATCTGTTTCATAATGTTATAATTGAACTATCTGAATATAAAGAAGTGAATTATCTGACTATTACTCACAGCTAAGAGATGAAAAAGCAAGTGCGTTGTTGTATAATATTTGAACCAAATCATCATTTTCATTTGTATGAATAGCAAGGTTCCACTTAACAGTGAGATAATGCATGCAATGAATAGGTGATACAATACAAGGATTATGTCTGAAGTCATGTCAGGTGCAGAAAATGCAATTCAGTCTACATTTATTAGGAAATAGCTTGTCCATTTTAGATAGATACACACCCACGTGGCAGTTGCATGTCTCCAAAAAATAAGATTGCAGCTATACTTTCTTTTTATTCTCCCACAGATGGTCCTGCAAAAATCCTAGGCCATTTCTCTATTTGTGCAGCTGAAATCTATATGCATGCATCTGTATATTCACTTTCTGCTGAATGGTCAGAGGATATACTAACAATAGTGGGGGGTACCCCAAAATTATGATCACACTTTCCACTTCAACATAAGGTATTTGTTTAAATATGCCAGCCTTTCCTAACCTGGAATTTAACAATCATATTCTGCTGTTTTTGTTTTGGCACTCTTCTTCCCTTAAATAATTGTAGTCTTTTGTCTCTTTAAGGTAGCATCAACTTTTTTAACTACCTGCCAAACTTCCCATTAAAAACATGAGATTGCAGTGCAAAGCCTGGGTTCTAACCTGATTAAATAAACCTAGGTTTAAATTTTGTCTTCCAGGAATACAACCATTTCACTCCTCACAGCTGATGACTGCATGGTATCCATTGATCCCACTATACTAGCCAACTCCGAAAGGCAGGTATATCTTGTTACGGTTGAAGGTAGCTTCGCAGAATTGAGTTTTTCACTCATCAGTTGTCCTTTTGTACTCCTGGTTAATGGGATTCAGCATAAATTACTATTACAACTCTAAAGACCCATTTACAACTAAAATGTATTTTAGTTTTAAGTATTAAAACTAATACTTTATTATTAAAGTATGTGGAGTTTTATCTTGGGGGGGGGTGAACCATGCCACAAAGAATTAGCTTATATAAAAATAAAACATCTGAGTTTCTCTGAGGCTTACATTGAGATTACAGGCATTGATGGTCCTTTACTAGAAGAAAAAAACAAAATCATTCTGAATGCAGGGAGTTTGGGACATGTGTATTAATTAGTGGTCAGAAAGCCTAAAGCTCTCCTATTCCTAAAGCTTCTCTTCTTTTCCCAGAACTTCTCTGTTTCTGTTATAATTTCCCATCACAGCTGTTTACACTGAAAGTCAATCTTATCCTTCACACTGTAATCCTCCCAACCTGAGGCAGACATGCACTATTATGTTCCATTAAAGTTAGCAGAATTATATATGTGATTAGCATGGTCTAATCATAGTCAAGACCTCCTGACTTTATTGAAGGTGAGCAGGTAAAATGTTTTTTACTTAAATAATCTCTTCTAGCAATCTTTTGTTTTGTAACATATTATTTAAGTTAGCTACTAAATGTAGATCTGCCTTTTCTTCAGAAGACCAGGGGATGTGCATAACACTCCTTTTTCCTCACAATAGTGTTAATCGTTTGAAAAAAGAACATGCTGTGAGTTTTTCCCCCCCTTCTTGTAGGACTCCTTACAAAGTAATACCTATGACCACTGGACAGCAAACAGGTAAATTATATTTTGAACTGAAATAATTTTATAACTTTTTTCAAGGTTGTAAACCTGTATTGAAATATTTGAATTGCACTGATACAATACTTAAGTCAGAACTGAAAATAAATTTACTGGGCATCTATGGAGATTCTTAGTCATCCAGGTCATGGTTGTCCCAAAGGTGGTTTTTCAAAAGGCAACTGGACTTTCTGATTTTTCTTTTAAGACATTTCGCTTCTTGGATGCCTGGGCATTTTAAGCTCACTAATTTTTATAAGATAGACCCACTCTTAAAGTAGCACAACTGTCCCATAGGAGATATCATTTTACAGTTTCAGTATTATTTTCATCTATTTGATATACTTGTTTGCCAACACTTAAATTCTATAATTTACTTACATCTGGTATGATCGTATATTAAAGCAAGCCCATTATTCTGCTAAAACCTGAAAAAGTACAAATTACTTGCAAAGTGAATCAATAATAAGTAACTTATTGTTTACATTCTTGTTCATCTTACAACTGCCTACAAGGGTCAGCTACTTATGACATATCTACCAGTAGAATAAATTCTCTCTATTCTCTGTAGCTTTCTGCGTCTCTCCAAAATTTATTGCAGTCTGTTACTGGAGTTTGATATGAATCAGTGAGTCTTCCCATGGGAATGACAGAAAAAAGAGACATTATATGAACAGAAATTAGTTGTCACTCTATATTTTGAAACCAAGTATAAAATACTTGTTTGAAAATTCAAAGAAAGGAGAAAATCTCAAATAATTGCTCACAAAAACAGTCAGCCAGTAACGCTGCTGCTGCTGCTGCTGCTGCTGCTGCTGCTGCTGCTGCTGCTGCTGCTGCTGCTGCTGCTGCTGCTGCTGCTGCTATAATTTCTTGGGAAGAGGAGTTCCTTCATTTTGCCTTTCCTTGGAATTTAACTAAAGGATAGAAAACCAGAAAAATGTAGGCTGCTGAAGAGATTAATACAATTTATTACACAATAAGAGATTATTACAAGGAATACATAAAAATATGATTTTCTCACAACATTTGCTTCTCTTTCAAAAGGTTTGTTGGAAAAAATATTTTTATATAAAACTGAAAGTGAACCGACTAAAAAAGGATTAAGAATTCTAACTGGAATAAAAGTGCCCATTCAATAGCAAAATACACTTGTAGATATCAGACTTACTGTCTCATTATTAGATTAGATTAGATTAGAGGTTTATTTATATGCCGCCCTTTTCCCTGGGGGGACTCAGGGCGGCTCACAATCCAAAGGAAGGGGGGAAAACAGACTTTTACATATAAGACAATACATGGTTAAAACACAACATTCATACCATTCGGGCAGGTTACAATCTTTAGCCCCAGGCCTGACGGGATAGCCAGATTCTGAGGGCTGTGCGGAAGGTCTGGAGGGTGGTGAGGGTATGAATCTCCACGGGGAGATCGTTCCATTGGGTCGGAGCTACCACCGAGAAGGCTCTCCTCCGCGTGGTTGCCAGTCGGCATTGACCAGCGGATGGAACTCGGAGGAGGCCTAATCGATGAGATCTAATAGGTCGTGTGGAAGTGATTGGCAGTAGGCGGTCTCTCAAGTACCCAGATCCACTACCATGGAGGGCTTTATGGGTGGCAAGTAGCACCTTGAAGTGTATCTGGAGATCGACAGGTAGCCAGTGCAGCTCGCGGAGGATAGGTGTTACGTGGGTGAAGTGAGGTGCACCCACAATTGCTCGCGCGGCTACATTCTGGACTAGCTGAAGTCGCCGAATACTCCTCAAGGGCAGCCCCATGTAGAGCACATTGCAGTACTCCAGCCTAGAGGTCACAAGGGCACGAGTGACTGTTGTGAGAGCCTCCCGGTTCAGGTAGGGGCACAACTGGTGCACCAGGCGAACCTGGGCAAATGCCCCCCTGGTCACAGCTGACAAATGGTGTTCGAAAGTCAGCTGTGGGTCCAGGAGGACTCCCAAGTTGCGGACCCTGTCTGAGGGGTGTAATGTTTGACCCCCCCAGCCTGAGCGATGGAATACTTGCCAAATTGGCGGGAGGGAAACACAACAGCCACTCGGTCTTATCCGGGTTGAGCACGAGTTTGTTAGCCCTCATCCAGTCCCTAACAGCTTCAAGTCCCTGGTTCATCATGTCCATTATTTGCTTTTTCTACATCTGATCAGCTCAAAAGTATAAACTGATTCTTTCTCCTTAGGCAAATGTTTAAAGACTCATGATACAAGGTAGTTAGAGATGGATGTAAAGTTCTCAAGTTACTGTCAGAAACAAAACAAAAGACAAGTGATCTCCAGGGACATGACTAAGAATGTTCAATCAGCACAGATTTATACAGCTGCCCTAGGATGAAGTTCATATAAGATACAAGCCAATTTATCCAGTTGGTAAATACCACTTCAGAAGAATCCCAAGGGGTTTGCTGAATATTAAGGCTATGTCCTATCACTTTTATGCCAAATTTATAATGTGCCACCAAGACTATGTTGTTTAATTATATAGTGACATAGTTCTTAGTTTTTTTTTTTTAAGTGTTATTCTGGCAGCAAACCCTTTTTCCTAATGCTTTGGCCTAGAAAGGCCTGAGTGTAATCACAGCTGTGCTGCTGGGGGTGGGGGTGGGGGTATATCAAGAATTGTTTCCTGGGTTATTTCCTGATTGTTGCTGTAAAATTGACACTGATAGGAATCCTTTATTCTTAATTAAACTTTTGTTGATTGCTGTCTGGGCAAATCACCTTGCCATATTGCCTTTTGCTGGATGGCTAAGTCATCTAATTATGTGATTCTTCCACATGATTTCAACTGATGGACCTTGGGGCCATTGCTTGCTTCCAGATTTAAATTACTCTTCTGTTCCCAGATGTCTTGGGGCCAAAAGAGGGCTTTTGAATTTTTAGATATCTAGTGCTGAGATATTATGCTTTTCTGGGACAATTTATTATAACAATATAGCTACCCATGGAGCACTACTTATATGACTGTCAACACCCTTAGTGAAGAGAGAGCTCTTGAGAGAATAGATGAGGGTTTCCCCCCCTAGAATTCAAGAAAAATAAGTACTTGAGCCAGTTCCAAGATTAGTTGAGATTAGTTCAGCCAGCACTTCAGGACGGTTTCAAGCAAATATTGTTAATGTGCAGTTCTCTAACTGGAGGGAAAGATTCAAATGTTCCAGCATGTCCTTGGTTCAGTTTCCTTTGAAGGGACATCATGGGATACTAATTGTGTCTTATTTATAAACATTCATGCTGACAATAGCTGAAGTTGTATATCTAAATAACTTCTAAATGCCCTAAGCTTTTTGTGGCTCCACATTCAGTATCAGTGTTCTGAATCTGGCTCTGTCTTTCAAATGATAAGCATTTTACATGTGGGTGGGAACATCTGAATTATCTCACTTCCTTGGGAAGGGAGAAGGAGAAGTGGAAGAAGATAAAGTATTGCTGACTTCTAGTCCTGCTGCTACCCAATACTTACCACATGCCTGCTGCTAATTGTCAAAGATGAAACAATCGCTTTGGGCTAGACTTCAACAGGTCAGTGAAAATATCTACTTATCTGATTATCTTTACCTTTTCACCTTCTTTTCAAACAATTGCTTTGTTTGATTTGAGCTCTGACACAGATATCTAGAAATTAGTCCGAGGCCCTTATGAAATTAAACAGCCCTAAGACTGCAAATTTCTGCTTGAGAAATTGTTTTAAAAAGGGCATTTCAGCAGCAGTTGTCTTATTTTTGCAAAATATAACACTTGGCAAGATTTCCTTTCCAAACACTATAAAAGAAAAACAAAAAATCCAAACCCCGACTGATCTTCCTCTCTAGCCGATCACCCTTAGCACAGGAATCTACCACTACAGGGCATAAATATGGAAAATGAAATAGGGACATATATTTTTTTCTTTCTGATATTTATCCAGAACACTGTCCTATTGACTCATGTAAGACAATTCAAGAATACAATGATTTTTCATGATATATTTCCTTTGTTGTGACCTTTCCTGGCATTTTGGCATGACAAATTTGGGTGCAGAGGGAGGAGACCACGGCAAGTTATCTAACAAGATATTTTCTGCCTTAAGTGCTCCCCCCCCCAAAAAAAGTAATTTCACTTAATCTTTTGAAACAAATTAAATGCAGGGAATTAAAACGTGCTATAAGAGACAGGAATAAATTCTCATGTTTTTATATAGATCCTGCTCTGATTGTAACAGCCTGCATTCATGAACAGCACGATAGACTTTAGTTTGTTGCATTCGCATTCACTGGTTTCCTGGCCAAATCTGAGGGTTGAGATAATATGACTTAAGCAAAAGAGGTCAAATGAACTTCTTTGTTCCCACACTGCAGGTGTTGCATCCACAGCATGAGCCCCTGTGGAATATCATGTATTCATCCTGGAAAGGGCTCCCATTGTCGTCAGGCTAGGGACCTTGCAGAGTGCACAGCAAACAGATCAAGAGTGACTAAATCCAAGGCAGCCAGAAGGAAAACTTGGGTTTTACCCTGCAGCTGTTACCTATAAGTAATTTCTGCATTTTTCTCAAGGATATTGAAGGGTGAGGGGAAGAATCCGGTTTCCATCCCCAGGTTTGAAAACAACTACAACAAAAAACAATCCCTCAACCAACTCACATACCCACACAACAAGCACTTTATCTAATGATCCTCACCTGACATGATCTCCCAATCACAAGACCCTCGCCTGACGTGACCCTACACCTGATGTGACTTCCCCATCACAAGACCTACTGACCTTATAAGCAGAAGAACACTAACATTGACATCCCCTAAATTCTGCTGAATATGTTACCTAGACCGGTAACAAAACATTCAGAAACCAACCCACAAGCTCAGAGAAGAAACCTCCACACTCATCCCACACCTGAGCTATGGATATTTGCCACTATTACAAACAAAAGTACATTACTTTTGAATTACTTAAATCTTGATATTTTATGGGGAGAAAAAAACCTACAACTGTGGTCCCCCAACCATGGGGAAGTCATGGGTGCATGTTTGAGTGACCAGAAATAGAGAAAAGGTTTGCATGGAAGCTATGTGTTGTTTGTCATCTCCTTCAGGACATAGTGAATGGGATAGTCCAAAGAATGGCCTAAAGTTATTTTGGCACAGTATGTTACTTTTGTACAAGGGACTGCCTAACAAGATCATTGCTTGTTCTCTCTAATAATGCTTTGAACACTATCATAGTTGGTCATAAATTCTCACTGAACCAAAAGGTCATAAAAACATCCACTTTCCCTCTTACTGGGCCACAGATGGAATGATACCAATAACAAGAAATTATACATGGAAAATTATTGTTTGCTGCCAGTGGATTGTTATTAGGAAAGTTAGTAAGTGCAACAAGATTACCAAAGATATTTTCACATCTACATATATAAGAATACCTTAATCACTCTAAGGAAGATTTGTAGTCAGGCACTCTATGGGTTGTTTTTGGAAAAGTCTAGTGAAAATTCAGAATATAGCAGGCAGTTTTATATCCTTTGCAGCAGATGCACTGACTTTCAGTACATTTTAAAGCTAATTTTTCCTACAAAGTTAACCGACACCTTTATCAGAGGTGGGTTCCTACCAGTTTGCACCGGTTTGGGCGAGTTGGTAGTGGAAATTGGCCCTGGGTCACCAAACCAGTAGGGACAGCAGACTGGCCATGACCCCAAACCCAGTTGCCACTCACTCACCCCGCCCACCCACCTTGCCCAGTCACTCCTCACCTCCTGGAGCAGCTTGCCTGCCTAAGCTGCCTTCCCAGTTCTCACATGGTGCTTGCCCTGCGCCCCAACTGAGCTGCCTAAGTTGCATGAGCCCCCCCTCCCTGAAGCTTGCTGTGCCCCCCACCACCACCATGAGTCCCCACACATCCCGTTTTGGCTCCCGGGGGGCTTCAGGGAGGCCTGCTGGGCCCAAAACATGGGGAGTGCCTAGCTAGTCTCCCTGCAGCCCCCTGGGAGCAAAACTACGCTGCAGGGGGGCTTCAAGGGAGAGAAAGAAAGAAATCCTCACTGTTTGGGGATCCCCAAGTGCACTGAGCTTGAGTTGAGAGCTTATTGAAAGTGCTGCTAGCTATCCTTGCACAGGCTAACTTAATCAATAGTGGAGCTCTAAGAATGCCAGATGATCAACAGGCATGTTCTCCATTTCAAAAATCTGACTTTCTTCCTCCTACCAAAGACCTTCTGGGATTCGTCACAGGAAGGGAGGGAGGGAAGGGAGAAAATGAAAGAAAGAAAGAGAAAAAGAGAAAAAGAAAGAAAGGAGAGAAAGAAAGAAGGAGGAAGGGAAGGGAGAAAGGAAGATGGAAGGAAGAAAGAAAGAAAGCGAAGGAAGGGAGACAGAAAAAGAAAGAAAGAAAGAAAAAGAGGGATGGAAGGGAGAAAGAAAGGAAGGAGAGAGAGAAAGAAGGAAGAAAGAAAGAAAGAAAGAAAGAAAAAGAAAGAAAGAGTGAGAAAGAGGGAAGGGAAGGAAAAATGAATGAGATATGGAGGGAGGGAGGAAAGGAAAAAGGAGAAAAAAGACCACAAACCTGGCACTAGACACAGCTTCAAAGGATGCTTTGAAATAGCACAGCAATCCAGGGCTGGAAGGGACCTCAGTGGTCAACTGGTCCAACCCTGCTCCAGCAGGAAACCTTATATCATCTTGGCTATTTTGATGCCTCTAACACAGAGGAGAAAGTCCCAAAAATCCCCAGGCATTGCCAACCTCTCCCCACTAGTGAAAAAAAACCTAGAGCAAAAACTTCATCCAGTATTAAAAAGAATAGAAATGGGAGCTGCTGTGTATTGTTTAATGGACTGCTAAATTGGCTACGCCCACCCAGTCACTTGACAACCTGGCCATGCCCAACCAGTCATATGACAACTTGGCCATGCCCAACCAGTCACATGACTACATAGCCATGCTCCCCAAGCCACGCCCATAGAACCAGTAGTAAAAAACCCACCACTGACCTTTATGAAAGGACAATTACTTTATGCTTATACCTAGAATCTTTTTATCTAGAGAAAATTATTTTTCGTGCTGATATATTTTCAGTAAAGACAGATCCTTCCTTCCTTCCTTCCTTCCTTCCTTCCTTCCTTCCTTCCTTCCTTCCTTCCTTCCTTCCTCTTCAAAAATGAATTCACTGTTCAATTTTTTTCCAGAGAATAGAATTCACATATTTGTTGGAAATTCCCAACACATCTAGAAGTCACCAACTGAGGGAGACTGAGATTGTTTTTCTGAACCTGTCTCCAAAATTCCTAAGGATCACAATGACTTTTCTTAAAATAACATGAGGAAATGCCTCTGCTTGGAATTTTTAAGTACTGTAATGCATCTCACCATCCCAATTTTATTCATACAGGATATGGTACATGTTCACCTACTTTCTGATCATGCTGTTATCTGGAAATATATTAGTTGATGGATTAATTATGTTCCATCAAGCTGACTCTAGAATAAAAGCATTATCTAGAAACACAATACAGTGAATATCCTCTATCCACTATCCTTGTGATATATGCTTTTCTAAATGTTCACAGTTACATAAGCCCTTCTGGAGAGAACTGCAACACTCTTCCTTATTAATGAGTCCTAGACATTAGTATCTCCCATTTGTAACCACCTCAATATTTCCCACCATTGCTTCTATACAGGTAGTTATATTCGGGTAGTCCTATATAGAACTCAACCACAATTGAGCCCAAAATTTATGTTGTTAAATGAGACATTTGCTTTCCCCATTTTACAATCTTTCTTGCCCACAGTTATTAAGTGAATCACTGCAGTTGATAAATTAGTAACCCGGTTGTTAAGTGAATCTGGCTTCCCAAATGACTTTGCTTGTCAGAAGGTCACAAAAAGTGTTTACATGACCTTGGGACACAGCAGTGGTCATAAATATGAACCAGTTGCCAAGCATCTGAATTTTGATCATATCATAGGGATGCTGCAAAGATCGTAACTGTGAAAAATGGTCATAAATCAGTGCCATTGTAACTTTGAATGGTCACTAAACAAACTGTTGTAAGTCAAGGACTACCTGTATTTTGTCTTTACAATTTAATAACAGCAGAGAGAAAAAGGTAGGGCCACTGTACAATATTTGTGATACAGGAGCTTGATAAAACATAGAAGCAACTTTTTTTCTTCCCTCCCTCCACTGCCACAACATTGATATACAGAAAATCAAGTCAAACAATGTTCAAGGGGGAGGGGGATTATGTACGTGGACTGGTGTGCTTATATGGAAACACATTAATACCAAGGTATTGCAAAAATCCGATCAGCCACTAGATGACTTGATCTCTGCTTCTCAAAAAAGTAATGAGCAAGAAAAGATTGAATTTCCCCCTTTTTAATTTTAACCTGCCCCCAATAGAGAGGAGCCTCTAAACATATATCAAATGGATGGAATCACTGTAGCAATTAAAATTCTGACATTCTTGCAGATTGAAAAGCAGAGTAAATCAAAGCATCAAACAAACTGCACAGCCTACAGTTGTTTGGCTATTGGCTGGAAAGTATGGTAAAAAAGTAGAGGCCTTTCTTCCTCTCCTCAACTTCTTATGGCTTCTTTTACAGCATGAAAAATAACATGAAGGTGGAGAGGTGGAATAGGAAAAATACAAGCATATTGACCTGAATTTTGACATTCTGGATTTCAATCATATGTCTCCTACTATGGGTTTTTTTATAAATCACAGCAAATTTTCCAGCTTTGAGTTGGGAGAAAAATGATACCTTCCTTTATTTAAGTTGCCAACTTTTTATGGCAAAGGTTCTGTAAGTTTAATAGGAGACTTACAATGGTGAAATCACAGCAGGCAGTAATGAGGAAATCTTCACCTACTGAATTCTTCTTGAAGGTTACATGGGAACTCCACATGGGAAAAAGAAGAGAAAAGCTTGGTAGTACCTAGAAGTCTTCAAACAGTTGTGGACAAGTTTGTAAAACACCTTGAAAATTTCAGTAGTTAAAATTGTTCCCTGTTTCATAGTTACTGATATAAGACCCTGGAATTACATAAATAGTTAATGTGGATTCAGGAAAAGAGACCTTTGTCTCTTTAAGGCAAGAGGAACTGCTAGCTGTATATCTTTACTATGCTGTTAGGTTATAAAAACATACGTCTTCACTGTTTTATTACATCTATAAACATCAGTCTGCAGTTGACTGTTCCCTGCATTAGAATGTCCTAGGACTAAGGCTACATATATTTACCTAGGAGTAACTCTCATTTAATTCAATGTATGTAGCCTGTGGATAAATAACTTTAAACTTTGCACGTAAATTTAGAAAATGAGGGATGGAAAGTACAATATCTAGGGCAAGGATTCCCCCTCCCTTTTTTAAAAAAACTGGATTGTTTTTATAGGACTTTGTCATGCTCATGTAAGCATCAGCTAGTGCCAAATATTGGGAGGCAGAGAATGTGGGATACACAATTTATTCTTGGTTTGGTCTTTTATATTGTCTGGTGGACGGTAAGCAGAAAGAAATTTTTTATGCTACTTTTAATTGAAAACACTTCTTGTTCTGTTTTCGTTCTTGGATTTCTAACAAAAGACAGAACTACTTTCTTTCTTTTTGAATAGATGAAAGCTATTTGCTTGGCTAATTGTGCTGCTTATAATTTTGTTTGCTTTATTGAAATGCAGTAAATAACAAATCTCTTCCACAGGATGAATCTGTTTTGAAGCTTTGCTTTAGCTTAAAACTTTGTATGATTATTCACATCCATCAACACAGATGAATCTTTTCAAAAATAGAAGGATAATAATATACTATATTTTATATATACAGTATATATATCAGAAAATCCGTTTGAATGAAACACATGCTTTAAAGCACATAATCTTGAATGTGTTTTCAATAAGTTTAACTCCTCATGGAAGCATTTCGTTATTTATTAATTTTAAAAAATTCTGCATAATAATATTTCTTGCTTCATGATAGTAAGTCTAAATATTACAGTCATTTAAAATAGTAACTTTTTATGTAAAATACGTTACTAAAGATAATTTGTGTATATCAGTACTGATCCATAATTTGATTAATCTGAAGGTGTTATGTTTTAAGGGCTTTCAACTTGCAGAAATTCTAAAACACATATATTTATGAAATACACAAATGGATGGCTATTCATTTTGTCTTTATTTAAGGACCTTGTATTCAATTCTAGCATTTAAAAGCAATGCTCATATAATTTTGTCTTTACATTAAATTCATGCACTATGACTGTTAACATTACAGATTGAATTGTTTTATAGCATATGCCACATTTTCATTAAAAAGAAAAAGAAAAAACAATTAGAATTACAGAGCTGTAGGCTAGATTAGGAAACTGGAGAGAAGATTGTTTAAAATGGCAGTGATAAATCATGAATGTGTCTATTAAATCACCAGGAAGTGAGTTTAACTTGAGGGAGTGTTTATTCATCTGTGAACAATATGTAGAAACCAGATTTTATTTTTACTACTAAATAATTGACCAGCAATTTCTGTTAGTTTCCCAGATCATCTGGCAAGCCACTATTGAGAGACAGTTTATTAACACCTTTGGTCTATGACTTTTCTTGATTTCTCAAACCCTGATAAATGAGAGAAGGTATAAAAGATTCTGAAATATCACTTCAACATGCAACAATTAAACAAAGTTCAGTTTGTATTATTGCAGGGTTCAGAAATACTCTGAACTTTTGTATACCGTAGTATATCAGAAACCAAGTATACTGCTTTTCTCCACTTTAGGAATAAACCTGGATTTTATGTAGTTTCAACTAATGCTGGGTAGATAAATAGAGCCAGATTGTCTTTTGGGCAGATTTCAATAAATTTATTTTGTGTATTTATTTAGGTATTTAAAATATTTGTATAGCCACTCATCTTAAACATAACTCCGAGCAGTTCACAACAACAAAATTAAGTATAAAATCATAATTTGTAAAACTATTTTTAAAAAAGCAGCACCTCAATTGAAGGTCCCATCACCATCTCCAGATACCCTCATTCTATCTAAATATATATATACTTCTTTTAAAGGATTTATATAGGTTAAAATGCTGCATCAAACTCTTTTAGCCATATAACTTTTTAAAGTAGTTACACAAAAGTAGCTGTATTGGAAATTTTTAACACTATCAGCCAGGGACGTGCAGTCAGGTGAGGCAGGGGAGGCAGGGCCTCACCACTGTCATCATGAAAAAGAAAATTTAAAAGGAAAAAGGCTGAGGTAGTTGCTGCCAGAGTCACAGTGGATGACTCTGCTTAGTGCTTAACTGCAGGAGGAGGCAAGAGAACCACGTGTCTCCTTTACTCTATCTTTATGATCACTTGAGCAGAGTTAAACAAGGGTTAAAAGGCGAAAAATTCCTTATGCAAAGGAGGCACATGGTTCTCTCGCCTCCTCCTGCAGAGGGCACTTTTTTAGAGGCTTTTTTTAAACAGTTAAGCAGAGTCATCCATTGGAGGCTCTGGCAGCAGCAGCTTTTGCCTTTTTCTTTTTACATTTTTTACATTTTCGTCATGGCAGACAAGAGGAGAGTTGAAATCCTCTGTGACACAGCTGGAAAAGGTATGTGGGTCCTACGTCGGAGGGAGGAATTCAAAATTATTGTAATTTGTAAGTAATTGTAATTTCTAATTTGTATTATTATAAGTAATTTGTGTGTATGTGTGTGTGTGTGTGTGTGTGTGTGTTTTACCCGCCTCTGCTGGTGCACGGGCTGGCACTTTATTTTTTATTTTTTAAAGCCATGCCGCCACACCGCGCCATAGAGCGGGACACACTGGCTCCCGGCCATACAGCGGGTCTGCCTGTATGGCCAGCGCGGCAGCATGCACTTTAAAGTGCCAGCACGCCTTCTGGCCATAAAGCAGGACATGTCAGGGCTTCAGGGGCGGACAGGCGCGCCGGCACTTTAAAGTGCCTGCCGCTGTACTGGCCATACAGCGGGACGTGTCGGGGCTTCGGGGGCGGCTGGTGCTGGTAGACATAGGGAGGCTTTTGCCCGCTTGCCTCACCGGCCGTGAACCTCACCGCACATCACTGCTACCAGCAAAATCTGTGTATTTGAACATTGTGGCAATAACTTCAAAAACCTAAACAGTGATAGTTGCATTGGGCTTGATTGTGTTCCTTGCAATTTCTATCACATAAAGATAAATAGATGAAATATCATTTTCAAGATTGTTTAAGGAATAAGAGGGCCCACACAACAACAGATATGGAATCATCCTTCCATATCAGTTCTAGAGTAATATTCCAATTAGATTCTACAAAATGAGATGTAAGAGGAAGAGTCAATCGTCTTTAGAAGAAATAACTTTTTCTACTGATGATCTACAGGAACAGAACAGACTCACTTACCATGTAGTAAATCGTGCGTAGGAGAATAACTTTATTGGCTATACTGTCTTTGTAAAGAACAGTGTCAGATCCTCTTCATTGATTAATTAGGAAAGAAAGACCACGAGACTCCAAGTGTGGAAATCAAGTGTACTTTTACTAACTAAGAATGATTAAAGGCGAAGCGAAATCTGATTAATTAGGCGCGAAAGCAATTGATATATAGAATAGCCCATTCCCCACCCCTTGGCATCATAGTCTCAGTCCAATCATAAGTCTTCCAAGTGCCAGGTGTGAGATAACTTCAAAAGGCATCACGAAGATGGAATGTCGATGCCGTTAGTCCTGGCGGGAAACACCCACGCATGCGTAGTCCAATCAGTCGGTGAACTCCAGAACCTTCCTCCAGCACAATGAGTAACCCCTCCCAAATACCATGCCCTCCCTCCCCGTTTCATGGCAGCTGAAGCGATAGCAAAGCAGAAGCTGACATCCGGCCGTCCCCCGGAAAAAGGCGATCATGCCTGGAAAACGAAAAAAACACAAACAAACAGACGAACAACAAAACACAGAAGAGAGATGGGGGGGAAGAAAATTTTTTTTTAAGGCTTGTCAGGATAAGCAGCATAAAACTTGCGAAGGAGGCGGGGGGCACGAACATGGGACTTGTCAACCCATTCCGTATGGGAGGGGGGGAAATGTTTCCAAGCCACCAAGTATTGAATGCGATTATGCCGCCTGCGGGAGTCCAGTATTTCGCGAACTTCAAAGTGTTGTTCACCATCAATCAACAAGGGAGCAGGCGGAGAAGCAGCAGGCGGACATAAAGTCGAAACACGAACAGGCTTAATGAGGTTAACATAGAATACCGGATGAACACGGTTGAGATGCTTAGGCAGCTGCAAACGAACGGAAACAGGGTTGATGATCTTGACGATGGGGAAAGGACCAACATACTTAGGCCCCAATTTTTTGGATTTCTGCGTGGTCTGAAGGAATTTTGTGGACAAATACACCAGGTCACCCTCCCTGTACTGATAAGGTTGCGTACGCTTTTTATCCGCCTGTTTCTTATGAGCGCGATGTGCAGCATCCAAAGTAGCAAGAGTCAAAGGCCAAACATGGCTGAGCCGCTCACTCCAATCAGTGACGGAAGAAACCTGCGGTTGTTCACGAGGCAACTCAGGGATAGGAACAAAATCCTGACCAAAAACAACCTGGAAAGGGGTAAAACCAGTGCTGGTATGAACAGAATTGTTGTAGGCCACCTCAGCATGCGGTAGCAAGTCAACCCAATCGTCCTGCTGATAATTGATGAAATTAATTCTGGTAATGGCCGCATCCCAGTTCGCACTCTCTTCTCTTTGTCCCACCGACAAGGACCAACGGGGGGGGGGGACTTGCAGGGCTCGTTATTTCCAGCTGAGCCAACTCTTCAGGAAATAAGATATCAGTGGGTTCTTTTTCCATTTCTCCATCGCTGGCATGCGAAGACATTTTCTCTGTTTCGTCTTTTTGTAGCTTTCACCCCCACGGAAGGCTGTAACCTCCTGGTAGGGTGTTAATGAGATTTCGCTAACTGTCAGATCCTCTTCATTGATTAATTAGGAAAGAAAGACCACGAGACTCCAAGTGTGGAAATCAAGTGTACTTTTACTAACTAAGAATGATTAAAGGCGAAGCGTAGCGAAATCTGATTAATTAGGCGCGAAAGCAATTGATATACAGAATAGCCCATTCCCCACCCCTTGGCATCATAGTCTCAGTCCAATCATAAGTCTTCTAAGTGTCAGGTGTGAGATAACTTCAAAAGGCATCACGAAGATGGAATGTCGATGCCGTTAGTCCTGGCGGGAAACACCCACGCATGCGTAGTCCAATCAGTCGGTGAACTCCAGAACCTTCCTCCAGCACAATGAGTAACCCCTCCCAAATACCATGCCCTCCCTCCCCGTTTCATGGCAGCTGAAGCGATAGCAAAGCAGAAGCTGACAAACAGAGTCAATCCCCTATCAAATAATGGGTTAAATCCTGCTGTCGGGGAGGGTGAATTGTCAGTGTCAGATTTGGAATGGTGGACAAGACAGAATGACTGCTAACCTCTAATGCAATTATATTTTGCAAACTTAAAATCAAGCGGAGGGAATGTATACAATAAATTGCCAGTGTGGGCATAATTATATTGGGCGAACTAGAGAATATCAGCATCCTGGCATATTAGAGCAGATTTTTCTCCAGAATTATCAGAGGGTCATGGTATAACCATCCAAAATAATTAATAACAGAATAACAGAGTTGGAAGGGACCTTGGAGGTCTTCTATTCAAGCAGAAGACCTATACCATTCCAGACAAGTGGCTGTCCAGTCTCTTCTTAAAAGCTTCCAGTGATGGAGCAACCACAATTTCTGAAGGAATACATAGGATAACTATTATAAGCTATAATTTACAAGGTAGTTATGATTACTTGATAGTGTTTTGCTCCGTTGAATTCAGGCAATATATAAGGATATAACAACTTGTTCTAAGTTCAGTTTTATTTCTCCTATGGAAAAAAACAGTTAAATGACTAGTCAAAATCAGTTCTATCATTTCACTAATAAATAGCAGCCATGAAATAGCAACCTATACTCTATGAATAATATTTATTAAAAATGTCAAAATCCAAGTGGAATATAATTATTTTGCTAAAGGGAATACATGCAGGCTTACTGCAGAGAAAACAAGTGGAAAAGAGGTATCATGACAAATTGTTGGCTTTGAAAATAATCTGATGGTGAAGATATAGTCTCGAGAGAGCCGCTGTCATAAGAGAAGAAATAAGCAACAGAAGAGGCTTGGAATACAGTACTTTGAGTAAAAATATAGAATTAACATTGTAACCATAGTCTTGAACCTATTTAGCATTACATAGGAGGTGGGAGCATATATAGGCAGTCTTCAACTTACAACAGTTCATTTAGTGGAAAAAGTGACTTATAACTGTAAAAAGTGACTTATAACTGTTTTTCACACTTGACTTTTGGAGCATCCTCATGGTCACATGGTCAAAATTCAGATGCTTGGCAACTGGCTCATATTTATTTTTTCCATTCATACATTTTATTTATTTCATTTTCATTTTCATTTTATACAATCACTTATATACTGTGCGTAACAAAAAACAAAGAGGAAAAAATCCACCATAAAAAAAAAAAAAACCCAACATGACACTTCAATCCCCCATACACCCTTTCTTCTCCCCCTCCAACTTTCATTTCTCCCCTCCAGCATTCCCCTCTTCTACTTCCCTTCCCCCTCAGACATCTCCCCCACCCTCCATCTCACCCTCCTTACATTCCCCTCTCGCTCCCTCTTTACTTCTCCCTCTTCTTTCCCTCTTCTCCTCACTTTGGTGTATCCCTACAATTAATCTATTCAGTTTGTTTTTTAGAAAATAAAAGAGAAAAAGAAAAAAAAAGGAAAACGAGCCGCAGTATACAAGTGAATTCTTATTGTTCTAAGAATTGAAACTGTAATTCCACCCTCCACCCTCCCCCCTATAATCCCCCCTCCCTAACCCCCTTACGGCTTCGCAGGTCCCATACCCGGCATAGTTCTTTAACAAGCACTTGAGTATAATAAAGCCAGCTAACTTTAAAATTAAAAAAAATAAAAGAAAAGCCAAAAAAAAGGGAATAGTAAAAAATAGAAAAGAAAAAAAACACACACACACAAAAAGAAAAGAAAAACAAGAAAGGTCAATAAACCCACTACATTAACACAGCTTCCCATCATCTGTAAATCTTAAACAATGTAGCTCATTCCAAATTTCGGTTATTTTACTACTTGCAGGGTTTCAAACTGTATTAGAGCCAGGTAAGTTAATCAATTAGGATTCCCCAACTAAAAGTCTCATTGCTTTATCTATCTATTCAGACCTTTAATTTATCTCTTTTTTATCCGAGTATCCAAACCTTTCTATAAAACCATTAAACTCAAGTACTTCTTTCATTTTTCATTTCCAACACCTCCCTTTCTATCCTTACCCACCTCCACATGTAAATTTTTTACCTTCCACCCTGCCTTTATCCATATCCACATATATATTTTATCCGCGTCCATTGCTCCTCACATATTTACTCCACCTTCCTGGAGACTCTCCGACCAATCTTTCTTGACCTTATATTGAAATAGCAACTCAAACAAACATCAGCTTGCATTCTAGCCCCAAGTAGTCTAATTAAGCTTTCGCTACCCTTCCCTCTCCCACGCGCCTCCCAACTCCGTTCGTCCCAGACCACAACTCAAAAAGATCGCGATCTCCGCTCTCCTCGCCTAGGAAAATAATTCATGCGCAGTTTGAGTTAGAGTTCAAACAAATCTTATATACAATATGTGTCCACAATCAGCAACGCTTCTTTCAGTCTCCATGTCTCATCATCGATATACAACTTTTCCATTTTATCCCAGGCAGAAATCATAAAGTTTTAAAAACATCGCTAAGTCTTTATTCTTTACTCTTCTGCCCTTCCGGAAGAGGAAAGCAACACCCTCCGCCTTGTAGCCACGTGTCTCGCTGCTTGTCTTCTCCTTCTCCTTGTCTCTCTCCAGGTCCGGATGAGTCAGGAAGTCCCGCCTTCAGGGTCTTGTAGTAAAATTCTCGGGCTTCACAGACAGAATTAATGCGGTGTTTTTGGTTGCCAAATGTAACTGTAATGCCAGCTGGGACTTCCCATTTGTATGGAATCTGAGAATTTCTGAGTTCTTCGGTTAAGAAAGTGTACTCTCTCCTTGTTCTTAATATTTGAGATGGTATCTCTTTAAAAACAATCAAGTCCTGTCCATCAATTCTCAACCTCTTGTTGTAAAGCCTCTGTATTATCACATTTCTGGATTCCCTTGTGGTAAAGTATATAATTATGTCCCTCGGAAGCTGTCGCTGTTTTGCTACCCACGAATTCTGGCGGTAAATTTTTTGAATCTGCCAATCAAAGTTAAGTCCCGGACTTCCCACCAAGCGGCTAAGAGCCTCAAAGAAGATCTGTTTCAAATTCTCCTGTTGGTTTTCACGCAGTCCTCTAACTCTTATTGCGAAGGCAGTCTTATTATAATTTATCATGACAAGTTGTTTTTGAGCATTTTCAATTTCCTGTTGTAACGTTTGAATTTTGGATATCAAATTAAGGTTAGTTTCTTCCAAAAGTTCCAATTTGTCCTCCGTTTCAGCAATATAATCTGTCATGACTGTCATTACTCCGATCATATCCTCCTTTGCCTGAGCAATTTTAGCATCAAATTGATCATATAAATCCGATATCAGTTGATTAATTTCCTGTCTGAAATCATTAAGCGTTTTGAGAAGAAATTCTTGTGTTAACAAATCTCCCGTGGAGGGTGTAGGAGGCAAGGGTAGCGGCTTCATAGCAGTTTTTTGAGATATGTTATTAAGGAAGCGCTTCTGCTTAGATTTGGGAGCCATTCCAGAATAAAAATAAAAGACAAGCAATCAAGCAAGCCAAGAATCAAAGTCTCTGCTCCCCTCAGTTAATCTTTTAATAATTAATACGGAGAAGCCTTCAGGAGGGTAGGGCTGACTAAGTACGTCACATCAAACACAAAAGCTATAAGATCGCCATCTTGTGACGCAGCTAAAAAAAGGGAGCCTTTTGCGAAGTTGAAGCTGGTATTTTAGATAGTAATGGAAGAAATTCCTCAGGAATGGTCCCCGCCCGGATTAATTTTTAAATAGCTTAGCTTTGTCCTGGGGGGGGGGGCAATCTGCCTAGGGCTGCAAAAAAGGCAGCTGCGGAAAACTGGCTGGAGTAAAAGCTCAGCTAATGTTGAACCTCTTCTCCATTCACAGCAAAAAAAAGCTATGAATTACAAAGAGATCCTAACGACTGACCTTCTCCCTGCCCCTTTCTGCCAGAAAGGGGAGATATCTATAGATCTTATAAGATATACAAACCAGAATCCTGACAGGAGCTTCATTGAGCTCCCGACGGCGGCAGGCTCCTCCCCCCGAAGCCCCGCAACTGGCTCATATTTATGACTGTTGCAGTGTCCCAGGGGTCATATGATCATCTTTCGCAACCTTCTGACAAGCAAAGTCAATGAGGAAGCCAGATTCGCTTAACTGTATTACTAACTTAAGAACTTCTGTGTATCAACTATGGCAAGAAAGGTCATAAAATGGGGCAAAACTCACTTAGCAAATGTCTCACTTAACAACAGAAATTTTGGGCTCAATTGTAGTTGTAACTTAAAGACTACCTGTAAGGGATCTTGGCTGATTTTGAAAAAGTAAGCATGGTCAGACATGAGAAAACCACTAGGAAAATCTCAGAAACTAGGAGTTGGAGATGCATCCCAGAAGGTAATAACAAGATATTTCCATGTGACTCTGTTGAGGAAATTGAAATTGTTGCGGAAATTGAATTACCATATTTTTCTGTGTATAAGATGCACTGGAGTATAAGACGCACCAAGATTTTGAAGAGGCAAATTTATAAAAAAAAAGTTTTTGCACTCTGCAGACCTCTCAAAAACGGCCCGTTTCCCCCCCCCCAAAAAAGGGCATGAATAGCCTTTAAGAGGCTTAGAGAGTGTTCCAGGGGGCTGGGAGAGGCAAAATTGAGCAAAAAACAACCTTTTTTTCGCTCATTTCTGCCCTTCCCAGCCCCCAGGAGCACTCTGAAAGCCTCCTAAAGGCTATTCATGGCCATTTTGGTGAAGGGGGCAGGGTTTTGGGAGCAAAAAAGTGCTTTATTCAGACGCACCCAGATTTTCAGCCTCTTTTTTGAGGGAAAAAGGTACATCTTATACTCTGAAAAATATGGTTACAGAACTAGAGTGCCATACTGTAAAGGGTGACACAGTCTGCTTCAGGCAACATTGAAGGGGAAGAGCTGAGGTGGCGCAGTGGTTAGGGTGCAGTACTGAAGGCCACTACAGCTGACTGTTA
The DNA here is from genome assembly GCF_051295495.1 of Thamnophis sirtalis. Lineage (NCBI taxonomy): Eukaryota > Metazoa > Chordata > Lepidosauria > Squamata > Natricidae > Thamnophis > Thamnophis sirtalis. The sequence goes on from NW_028261388.1 coordinate 55,129,975, forward strand.
TCTGCAGTTCAGCGGTTCTAATCTCACTGGCTCAAGGTTGACTCAGCCTTCCATCGTTCCAAGGTGGGTGAAATGAGGACCCAGACTGTGGGGGCGATATGCTGACTCTGTAAACCGCTTAGAGAGGGTTGAAAGCCCTATGAAGCGTATATAAGTCTAACTGCTATTGCAATTGCTATTGCTATAGATAAATAAAAGCTATCTGAAAGGTACAATAAATCAATTTGGCTCTATTATATAACTACTGTGTCTCAGATGTGGGAATATAATTAAGGCATTTGATAATAAAATAGTATCAAAAACTAAGCATCAAATAAGCCTTCTTATGCAGGTATCCTACACAAAGATGCCACCGCTATGAGAGGGTTTTCCATGCTACTAGCTATTTTGAAGGTCTTACTCTGTGAATAAACATACTTGAGGATAATATTTTTACCACCAGGAGAGCAGTGAGGAAAATGCTAACTCTTGGCTTTGTATTTCCTTGTTTCTTTAGGCATTTTTGTTGCAGTGGGTTCTGGAAAAGTTGAGACAAAATGGATGTACTATAGTGCAAGAGTGTGCCTACTTAAGCATCAAGACTGTCCCAAAAGTATTTTTTCAAGAGGCAACTGGCCTTTCTGGTTTTTCTTTGAAGACATTTCGCTTCTTATCCAAGAAGCTTCATCAACTCAGAGTTGAAGAAGCTTCTTGGATGAGAAGTGAAACTCCTTCAAAGAAAAAACAGAAAGACCAGTTGCCTCTTGAAAAAACACCTTTGGGACAACCATGACCTGGATGACTGAGAATCTCCATAGACATTAATCATCAAGGGAACTTCAGTTTCCTTGGAATAGAAGTTCCCATGTTACAGCGATGCAAAATTCCTTTGTCACTATGGAGGAGAGAGGGAATCTGAAACTAAAATTGTGTCTCCCACATAACAAAGGAGTTGCCACTCTATTCAATGGCTTCTTGCGGCCTAGTGAGTTCCTGATATAAACAGGACAGTAAAAAGGCCATTGTTATATTATAGTTCTCAGGACAAAAGGAACACTGGAATAATATATTTTTAATCCCTTTCATTTTACAAACAATTAGATGAGGATGGCAAAGCTTATATTCTTTTCAAAAGGCATTATTTGTCAGACTCTATTGTGGGATATAACTGGTTTCTTTTTTCATGATATCAACTTTCTTATAATTTGCCATTTTATATTTTATTTTTAATAGAGAAAGAACAATTGTTTCAGAATTTGCTGGAGCAGGTGGTTGAGCAACTTTCAAGGTAACCCTTTTACTATACAATAATTTTAAAATTATGGAGCTCCCATAGAGTATTTTGGTTCTGCTCCCGCCCTGGCCATGAGGCTGATTTGCAATTTGCATCCTTAGAGCTCCATGGAACTAGGAGGCAAGGCCATTTCCAGAATTGCAAGAACTTTTACCTTACCTTGCCTGTCCTCACTTGAACTTGGGGCTTCTCTAGTTGATTTCATAGGCAACCAAATCAGCAAACCTGATCTTCTAGTCAATTTCCAGATTCCTGCAAAAAATGAAAGTTTTATTTTCTCTGCTTGTATAGAGTGTATAGTGTTCCTGAATACTTGCCCCATTTCACTCACAATCCAACAATTAGAGTCTACCCTACCATGGCTGTAGCTGGTGGAAAAATCCCTGGCTGCTAGCTAGAACTTACGTCCGGCCATTATATTAGTTTTCAGTCATATGCAAAAAGAAAAAAAAATGATAGCCAGGAAACTTTTCCCTCAAACCAACAGCTCAGATTTTTTTGAACTGAACAACAAAAGGGAGTGTGCTATAGTGATAAAGGTGCAGATCTAGAAATGGGGTGGTCCAGATTCTTATCCATCCACAGCCACATAAGCTTACTGGATGGCTCTGGGCAAGTCACCCTCAGCCTAACCAATCCCACAGGGTTGTTGTTGTAGGGGAAATAGAAGGAGAGAGTATGATCTATGCCACCTTGAGCTTGTCTATAACAAGTGGAATATAAATCGATATAGAAATGCCAACAACATGTATTAGAAATATGGAGGAGAGGATTAGCAGAGTGATATTTTACTTTTCGATATGGGACAGAAGTGAGGGGAGTTTTCTTACTCTAGGAGCTACCATAGCTTGGAAGAGAGGGCATTGACTGAATGGCAATTTTTACATTGGCCTACTTGTTATCCGAAAGCTAGCAAGATTGAAAAGTACGGTTGTTTCAAAATGCTTTGGTGGTTTAGGATTAGAAATGTATATTTTATATACTGTATATAACTGCAAGGAAAGAAGGAAGGATACTGTATATCCTTCATTCTTTCCTTGCAGTTATCAGACAGTCTAGTCTGAAGTGGGAAAATGGATAACAATGAATTAACATTGAAGGCTACAAAAATATGCACAGGGATTTGCTGCTAAGGAAACATTTGCCTGTTGCATTGTACAGGTAGTCCTTGACTTATAACAGTTTAGTGACCGTTAGAAGTTACAACAGCACTAAAAAATGACTTATGACAATTTATTACACTTATGACCATTGCAGTATCCCCATGGTCCCATAGTTTACATTTGGATGTTTGACAATCAACTCACATTTATGACAGTTGTAGTGTCCCAGAATCATGTGACCCCTTTTTGCTACCTTCTGGCAAGCAAAGTCAATGGGGAAACCAGATTCACTTAACAATCATGTTACTAATTTAAGAACTGCACTGATTCACTTAACAAATGTGGCAAGAAGTCATAAAATGAGGCAAAATTCACTTAACAAATTTCTCACTTAACAGAATAAGTTTTGCGCTCAATTGTGTTCCTAAATTGAGGACTAACAGTTTACACTGTCTTCATATTGAAAAAGAAAATTGTCTTCATTATAGATGAAGCTTTAGAAAAAATGTACATTTAACTTGTATCAATTTCATAAAATTATAATTAGCCAAAATCAAAGCCAGTTTATTATATTTGAATAAATATTTGGATGAGCAGTTTCCTATTCTAGAAGTGTAAAGCTGTATATTTCTGTAAGTTTATATTTATATCTAGCAAATAAAACACACCTAACATGTACCTTGATTCCTCCATTTATTTCAGAGAAAATTTGTTTTACATGTCACTCATGGAAGCAGCCTTATCTTTCCTTCTAATCAGAATTAAATGGGGAACCTTTATGGACAGTGGGGTATCCATAGGTTGTATGTAAGATCCTCATATCAAAAGCTGATCCTTAGCTGGGAAATAGATAACTTGACACCTTTAGTTGTTTATTGTTGAAGTAACTTTCAGTGCATTTAATTAAGTGAATAAAGATATTAACTTTAATTAAGTGAATAAAGATATTAACTTTCAGCATTTATTTTCCCATCAACAAATATTATGTTTTTCATGCATATCGTCTTACTTAAGTTTGGGACTGTTATTATTTCCTCTCCAGGGTATTTAAAATTGATGAATTGAAAACTGAACTATTTAATCAACTGGCAATGCTGGAGAAGAGAGTGGAACGTGAGTTCTTTTTTTCTACTAGTAGAACAGAATAGAAATTTTATTGGTTTAATCATCTGACCATATTAGCTGAATACCCGTGCTCCGCTATGAAACCATGTGATCGGGCTTCATTAATCGACACTTACAGCTTGAAAATTAATGAGTAGTTACCATCTCTCCTCTCCCCTTCTCTCCCTCAGTCTTGCTCCACAGAAGCCTCTCCTCTCCTTTCCCCTTTTCTCCCTCAGATTGGCCCCACAGAGGCCTCTCCTCTCCTTATCCCTTCTCTCCCAAAGGTTTGCCCCACAGAAGCCCCGCCTATCTTATCACCTTCTCTCCCTCAGGCTCCTCTCCAAACTCCCAGCCAGCAGGCTGGATGAGTCATGTGCTGGCCACGCCCACATCCATGTTTTCAGGTTGGGAGGGCGAGTAGAACGTCTAACCCCTTAGCATCAGAGCATGTTAATAATAATATACGAAATACTAATGACTCCGATGGTCATTTCGAAAAATCCTTTGATACCGAGCACCTAAAAGCCAAGAGGAGCATATGTGCCAAATTTCAAGTTTGTAGGTTTTACGGTTCTGGAGATTTTGTGATTCCTGCATGAGTGTTTTCATGTTTATATGTATAAATTAAAAATATAAAACCAATACAAGTATACCAATAAATATAAAATAAATAAAAAATAGTAAGACATATTCCTGATAAATTGTCACACTATAATTAACCCCAATCAGATCTAAGTAATCTGTCCTCTTCAAAATGGCCTTTGATATAATGATTGTGATCTTATTAGTGATATGTAGGTTCATTCCCTGCAGAAAGTAACATAGTTGCTTCTGGGTGCCCCAATATTTTTTCTTGTTTTTAAATACTCCAAATTACCAGTCCTTTCTGCAGAATACAGTTTGCAATCAATGATGATATGTGCAATGTCTTTAACAGCAGGTGCACCACAAATACTCCATTTCTCTCCAGACAGCACTCCCTAATATCTCCCATATCTTATCATAAAATCAGGTTGTTCAAAACGAGCTTTTTAAAAAAGCTCTTTGTTTTTGAGGTATATAAATTGTTAAATATTTTTCTATCTGGAAGGCTGATTTGGGTTGAGCCAATCATCTCAAGGAATGTGACACAATATCATCTTGGGCAGTCACATCTATTGACAGTTTCTCTGAAACATTTCTTGGTCTTCAGATCTGATTGGACTGGGAATTGGATAGATATTGTGAGGTGGCATTTGAAAGGTGGGCAATCACAAACATGAGGGTGCATGTTATGCAACTGTTCTTCAAAACCAAGTTTGAGATTTTCTCTAACAAGCTGAAGCGTAGAATAAATTTCTATTAGTGTGAGATTTTAATCTTTTTATGAACATACAATACCTAGTGCATTCTTTTTGGCAGGGTAAAATATAGTATTGGAGAAAGAGAAGAGGGGAAAGCAACATTTCAAGTCTAAAATTCTTCTTTCTCATCGTATATAATTTGCCAGAAATGTAGTATAAAATCTTTAATCCTGTACAGTAAGTCTATATTCTCCTAAATAACCTGAGAAGATTCTGAGCTGGATTGCACTTCTAGATAGGATCCTTCACTTGTGATTCTTTCTCTGAAAAGCAAGATGAAGGCCATGTTCAAAGGTGTTCTGAGTACTGCCTAAATTCAGTGGCAGATTTGCTGAAAAGGAAATCAGCAATATTCTAAGGTTCTAAGAAAACCTTTTTATTGGATCCCCAAAATTAGGAATATTTAAAATGCAGTTCTTTGGGTGGGAGGTGGAAAGTATATTGTAGATGACTACGCTGAGCCCCAGAGAAGGGTCAAACATGTCATCAGTCTTGAGTCCCTTTGCACCCACAAGAGATCTAAGTCCAGCCCATCTTGAATTACATTGATTTACCTACCGCCAATTTGCTTTGACTATAGCTCAGATTCATGTAAAGAGCTTTAGTGTACAATAAACCTATAAATTGAACTGCCTGGACTCCTGATTTCCTGCACTTGACAAATATTTTTTTAAAGCTAAGAAAGAAGTTTTACAACAAATTCACATGTATCGAATAGCCTTCTTTGTTAAGACCCTTATGTAATCAACACTTTTTGATTATGTGCCACCAGAAAATCAATTATTATAATACTTTAAAAATAATTTTGTGTAATGGAATTTTTATCACTTTCACAATCTACATATAATAAAGGTTTGTGTCTGCAAATTACTGCCTTGTAAAAATAAAATTATCTGAATTTGGTGAAAAACAAGGTTCTGAAGGGAGGATTTGGGGAGACACTCAAATTCATTTGCAAATAATATAACAGAAAAATACAATAATATGAAATGGAATTCAAGAATGTATGGACATTTCATTAAAATTATTATTGAAACAGACAAATGTATAGTGAGCCCAAAAGACTGGAACTTTCTGTCTTAAATAGCTTCAATGATTTCAATTAACTGTTTTTCTTTATGAGTTTTCAGTATAAGTTTTGAACAAATGAAATTTGGAGCCACTAGTATTTCCATGTAGTGACAAGGAAACACAAATGTGTTCAAATTACTGCTGGGAAGTCTTAGTTCAATGTACATTCACATCCTGTTTATCCCCAAGTGAGAATCTGAAGTCTCTAGTTTATATATGTCTATGACACACATGAATAGCCATTGGTAAGTGAGAAGAGGCCATGCCTCTCTGCAGAGACTGCAGTATTTGAAAACTACTAAAAATAAAGATTGTTCCACTTGCTTGCAGAGGTTTGTTGTCAGTGCTGCCCAGCAGGAAACATGCAGTGCTGGTGTGATGAATGTCCTAGTTAGGCTGAGAATTTATTGCTGAGCAGTTCATAAACATTATTATGCCAGTGTAAAGGTAGTTCCAGCAAGTTTGTATGGGAGGAAAAGTGCCTCATAAAGTGATTCTATAACAAGAATATCTTGATTCACATTATTTCTTACTCTATGTGGTATTATGAGCAGCACATGCTATTTACTGCTGCTGCTTTTTGACCAGAAGTCTTCCATGCAATCATTTCATGTCTCTCCTCAGATGTTGAAGGACATAATCAATTCCTCCTCCTCCTCTCCACTGCTTAAAAGAACCAGTTGTAGTAACTTTCTATCTATGCTCCTAATATGCTAGTTAGGACACCAGGCTGAGAAAAAGTTGGCCCAGGGATTAGTGTCACAGCTGGAACCGTTTTTTTTTCATTTAATAAAATGCTAAATGGAAACCAACAAAGTATTGTCACCATATAGTGCTTTGTATTAATATAATATATTATAGTAGTGGCACAGCTTGCTCCTTTCATTTATTCCTATTCTAAGAAATAGTCTGGGGAAGCTGAAGAATGGCTGGATGTTGCTACTGTTGCTTACAATAGTGATGTAGCTGCTTTTCTGCTACTTCAAATGTTACTCTTAGTGTTGTATTATTTGAATGATTGATTCTATTAGCAGTATCTGCCTGTAGAGGAACAGGTTTCAGTTTGAGGGGCTGCTGAATCACCAGCCTGCTGTTTGGTGGCTTTTGAAATTCTACTCAATTACTGCAATGAGAACGAGATCCTTCAAGCTTCTCCATGGTAACCCTCCTGTTGTTTTACTTTGTTGACAGTGGAAGGATTGAAAATAGTGGAAATTGAAAAGTGTAAGAGTGACATTAAAAAGATGAGGGATGAAATGGCTGCAAGAAGTACCAGGTAAGCTTTGTGTTTTGTTGCTTGTGAAGAAAAGCATTTCTGAATAGCCATTTCTGCAATGGAAAAATTCTGAAGATTTATTTTGAAGCCAATTTATAGATACCCAGGATAGAGTGTGATGGTCAGTTTAGTTTTGGACATGGAGAGCCAGGGTCAAATCTCCATTTCTCCTTGGAAACCCTAAGGTGGCGTGGCCATTCATTACCTAATCTATTTCACTGGGTTATTGTTGGACCAAAATTAGAGAAGAAGGCTAACTTGTGCTCTCAGAGAAAAGATGGAATATAAATACAGTAAATAAATCAATATTAAATGAATGTTCCCTAGAGCTCTGGGGAAATGGTGGGATATAAATCTAATGAATCAATAAAAGTGGGTAAAATCCAAAATGTTTTTAAATTTTATTTAAGTAAAGTATATGACTACCCATCATTTAGTAGTGACTCTGGGCAGCATGAAAGATTAAAACCAAGAGTGAGGCTTGCTTCCAGGTCAATGTGCATAGGACTGCCATCTAATAAACCAAATAATGTCTCATTTTCAATGGTCATTATTCACAAATTATGACGTTTCTTGGTGGGTTTTTTTTTTAATCAGCATGGATAAAAAACCAAGATTCATTAGTTTTGTTTAAGAACATATGGCCACTTAATAGTTAAAGAGTAACTGGAAAAATAACTCTTGGAAAGATTAACATCTTGGTTTCCCTCCATTAAGCCATCCGGTAATAAAGACTTGTGCCCTTGGTTTCATGCAGAGAACAAAAATTTCTTCTGCCAAGAAAAACATTAGTTTGGTAACAGACTCACTTACAAGAAGTATACCTGCTCTGATACAAAATGTAATCTGAGAAAACATCGCAATGTATACACAGCAACTCCTCTTGCACTATATGAGAATGTGCATGTTATATTTTAACCCCCCCAAATGAGTTATTTCCTTTTTACGGAAGAAGCCAGTCAACTAATCTGATAAATTACCAGTTTTGGAATTGTAATTAAAAAACAGCAAAAGCAACCATTGCTTGGTATGACAGACTTCATGAATTTAAAAACATCAGGCTGTTCTTTAGCCACCATTCCTCTTACATCAAGCACATGAGCAGCTGAATAGACATTTAAAACTGTTATGGAAGGAGATGAATAGCAAATTGTTCTGAATCTTAGTCAAGAAACTGTTGTGTACCTGCCTCACAAATGCAGACTGATTTATCTATCATGACCTGGGGTGTGGAGGGGTGGGGGAGGGAGGTGAGGGAAATATTAAATTACACTATTATCAATTGTGGGAAATTATGTCAAGATGTGAGACTTTGTTCTACATTTAACTGTGTTTCAGTTAATATTTGTATTTCTTTGCACAGAATTTTTCAATTCACTAAAAGAACCATTTGTAGAATTCTTTTAAACAAAATACTTTATGGGTTTCCTCTTTGTAACCCTCATAACTTTTTTTTCTACTTGTACCACTTCACTGCCATTTGTCTTATTGGAAAATGCATATACTCTAAGAATGAAGTTGAACCTTAATATCTTTAACAAAAGTTAAACCACTCAGCTAGGTCACAGTTCTAAAATCTACTGGTTACTTCACAATAGTCTTTCTTTCTGTGCTCTTTCTTTTGATTGCATTTAATTTTTCAGCACATGTAGGAATATGTTTCTTAGGGCATGAAAAAATATCAAGTATTCAAACCCACAGAGCCCCTGTTTGTTAACTTTTGCAATACTCTGTCTTTGTTCTCTCCTTCTTTTTCCATGCTGGTATACGTGATAGCGTGCCTTTTCGGATTTTACATTGCCCATGAAACTCCAGTTTGACAGCACTCATAACTTCCAGCTTGCAAAAAAGACTTTTCTGAACACTGTTATGTTCGTTGTTGTTTCTTCCCTCCACCGTAATACATCAGCTATATTTTCTCTCTCTCTTGCACAGATATGTTCATTCCTGCAAAGACTGACTCTTGGTGCAATTTCAAAAGCTGTATTATATAGTAGTGGCCCCCAATCTTTTGGGCACCTGGGACCTGTTTTGTGGAGAAAGGTTTTTCCACAGACCAGAGGGGGTGTGGGTTTGCATGCTGCTTGCATCCTGTGGATGAGGCTTCGATTGTTTGCGTAGCCCGGTTGCTGGCATGCCATGGCCCAGTACTGGTCCACAGACTGGGGCTTGGGGACCTCTGTTATATAGCATGCACAGCCATCTCAGTTTAAACAGGTAGCTTTTGTGTTAGCATCTGAATCTAGTTCTTCAGAACAAACTTAGATCTTTGCCATGAATCATTCATATTCATTTCATAAAAAGATCATTTCTGTATGCATATACACATTCATATGCATGTTGTCCCGAAAAGAGATACTTATTGAATAAATGACAGTGTTTCATGCTTCCATGGTAACATGGCTTGGTATTTTGCTGCAGTGGTATTTACCATTTGAGGTAACTGATACTATGCAATGTACAAAAGAGGAGTTAAAAAAATAGTAAGCAAAAGATTTTGAAGACACAAAAAAGGAAAAAGGAAAAGAAGCCTAAAGTAACTAAAAATAGCATATGCCATTATCATTCCCTATATGTCTCCATACCATTTGGTCTTTGCAAACCATCCTTGCTTCTCCCACATCACCACATCACAATTATACTTTGCGTTTTGTGCTTTTAGCTTTTTACAACTTTTTAAAGTTTTAATCAACTCAATCAAACCAACATTTCTTCTTCCCCTACCACTTGGTCTATTCAGTCTTCATGCATATCTATTTGTTTTGCAACTCCATCCTCATTACTTCATACACAATATTGGACCATTTGCTAGTCTTTCTATTTATTCTTATGCACACTTTCCAACTCCATGTTTGCTTGTTTATTGAATTTAAATACTGTATGCTGCCCCTCTCACTATCTCAAGTGATTCTGGGTGGCTTACAGTAGTATAAAAACATCGACCTAAAATATTAAAAGCATGGAAATTAATATTAACAACTAAACAAATAAAAAATTAAAACCAGGAGCACAGATGGTTACAGGTGTTCATTTGATTCTTATTCTATCAATCACCTCCAATGCTTATGCAAAACATTCTATAGCGTAGTCCCGTTCACTATTGTATAATTTTTCAGACTCAATAAATATACAGTAAACTTATTTTCCCATGTTCATGCATTTCTCACTGATTTGATGAAAAGCAAATGAATCAGTAAGTGTACAACAGACCTACAGGACTTCCAACTATCAGAAATATGCTACTTCTACAGCTGGAGACATCGGGTCCCACTTCATTGGTTGTATTCTACTATAAAGTCCCCCAAATCCACCTCCCTATACTTTGTCAGCCTTTTAAATAAAGTTCTCCCCTCCACCCACAGGGAGATTTCACTTCCAGTGTGTTTCCTTCCTGGATTTATGGGCAGTAGTCTTTGCTAATTAAACAAACTACTTCCCATGCCCTTGTCTCCCAATTCCCTTTGACCCAGAAAAGCCGACTAAACCATTAGGATTTACTGAGATAGTGCACTGCTGAAATCAATCAGGATTGTACCATATTGTACAAAAACAGGGAATAAACGGGCTCCCCCCCTTTTTTCTTTTTCTTTTGATGAAAGAGAAGGAGATGTTTGTTACTAGACAATACAGAGGAAACTCCATGGCAAATGGGAAGCCAGTGAAAAGTAGATAAGAACAGGCACTTATTGACAGTTTTCTCAATATTTAGCTATGGAAAGGGCAAAAGCAAGGAGTATATTGGTCCTTTCAACCGTGCCTCACTACCATATCCACTCATCTTTCTCTCCCCCTCCCTCCCCCTCCCTCTCCCTCTCCCCCTCCCTCCCTCTCTCCCCCTCCTCCTCTCTCCCTCCCTCCCTCCCTCCCTCCCTCCCTCCCTCTCTCTCTCTCTCTCTCTCTCTCTCTGGAATCCCTGAAAACAGTGAGTCAGAATGCAAACTCCACTACAGTTTGGGACATGATTGAGATGCAAATGGCTGTGTGATCAGCTACCAAGAAATGCAAATTGACCTGAGGATTAAAGGAGGTTAATTTGCAAATGAAATAGATTATCCTGTGGTAGAATCCTCCATATCAGCTACTGCACATTTAAATAGAGAAAAGAAGTTCCTATTTATCAAGCAAATTTAACAACCATCCAAAGATGTGCACTGCATTGTTTAATTTCTGTTGCTGTTTGTGGTGTACTTTTTTCCTCATAGTAATATGAGAGGCAGAGCACAAGGAAGAAATTGAATATGCCCTTTTCTTACTAGCTTTGCAAGTGTTTTTATTATATCATTTACCCTTCTTTATATTTCAGACATTTAGATACTGATTTTATTCACCTTTTGAATAACATCAGGATATCTGTCTGTCCTTCATCTGATTTCTCTCTGGTCTTTCATCCTGGAGCTCAATGTAGTATAAACCATATTCCCTCATCAGTTTTTCCACAATAATCCTGTGAGAGACATTGGCAGCTGAGATTGGTCCAAAGTCACTTAGTGAATTTCTGTAGCTAAGGGTGGATTGAATTCAGGTATCTTGATCCTAGTTTAACAACTCAATCATTATGCTGTAATAGGGCTGTAATAATAAATAGAAAAATGGAACTAGGTTTTATTTTACACCATGGCTGAATGTGGTTCATGACATATATGTTACATCAAACTGAGGTATTTTGCCACTGGAAAAAAAATAAAGCAAGATGGTACCTGCCTAAAAAAAAACAATTTGAATATTACTTTTGTTTTACAATGGGACAGTGTTCTCATCCACATTTGAGAAGGGTAGCTTAAGAAAAATTGTGCAGAGAATAGTACACAACTTTATCTTCAAAGACCTCATTCGTACTTTCTGTTTCTATTTTGGTAGATTTATTCTTGAAGCAAAAAAATGGGCACACAGTTCTCAGCCATTACTTTGTATAATTCCTTCAGTGGTATATTGCTGATACAGACATTGTATGAGAAAAGATTTCCATATCTTGAAAAATATGAATTGGATTTCAACTCATAGTTAATGTTTACACACGTTGGATAGTATAAAATGGGCCCCACATAAGAAAAAAAATGTTTTAGCATAATAATCCTAAATATTTCTAAGTAGGGAATAAGGATTGTTGAATGTAACCTGCATGTTTAAAAGTTTTCTTCAAATAAATAAGTAAATAAAGGTTCCTGCACCTGTAACATATCTTAGCTTTGTTTGTTTTTCCCCCTAAAGACTTAAAATACACTTTCATGTTTGACAAACACACCTTCAAATGCTACATTTCTTTACAAATCTCTTAGGGTACTATGTTATTCAGAGGAAAGCAATTTGGTTTGTCTGCTGTGAAAAGGGGGAAATTAATTTTGCAGGAGTTATTCTTTAGAATCAACATTTTGATTGTGTCCATGAAATTATTTAAATAATTAGTTTAAATGAAATTATTTTTGTATTATTTATTTACAAGGTTTTTTTAGATACTATATGTTGGATTTTGTTTTCTGCACAGGACCAACTGCCCTTATAAATACAGTTTCCTGGATGAAAACAACAAGTTTATACCCCGAAGGGATGCCCCCTCTTATCCTAAGGTATAATGTCATGTAGATACATTCAGAGTATCTTTAGACAGAGCTGATCATCACAATAACTAAAATTATTCTTGGCATCTTTTGCTTTTCATCAAATAATGCCCAGGAGGTTATTATATCCAGGAAGGAAGATTCAGGATCATTATGTTTAAAATCACTCCCCCGAACCAGTCTTCTTACAAATCACTACAGTAAACAATATCTGGGAAAGAGCTGACAGATGTGAATTCAGATGTAATAGCTCATAGTATTCTTTGCCTTAAGATTTCTTTAAAAACAGTATGCAGGGTGGATGGGTGGTTGTGAATGTGGGGCTCCTGAACCCCATACTTTTGGGCCATCATGCTGCTAAAATTTGGTGTCAAACTGCTCATATTCATATTTCATTTTTCATGTTTCAGATACAAAATACATACCAATTTTGGACCCAAAACTTGTTCAAACTGAAAAAAGGGGAGGGAAAGCAAACCTTTTCCACAGTACAGCATCACATTATTGTCCATGGTCCTTGCAGACCGCAACTATGTTTTTTAATAGCTAAAAATATGGTCATTGGCTGCAAAAGATTGCACATCCCCAAAAGATGTATGAATTTGCTACCATCAACATAACGTACTTCTGGAATATAATAAATATGTATAATGTATAATCAATATTTATTCATTTTCCTTGAAAATCTTACTTGTTATAATATCTGTAGAGCAGGGGCGTCAAACTTGCGACTTGCAGCCTGAATGAATCACATGTTGGGCCCCATCCCTGCCTGGTTTAGTGAAGGGGGGAAGTGACGATATGTCACGTGATGCCACCATGATGACACAAGTTTGACACCACCGCTGTAGAGTATCCCAGGATGCAATTTGTGAATTATTTTAATATTCCTTTAAATATTCCCACTAACTGTTAGTTCTAGGAAAGGATGCTCTGATAAGTGCTAACACTACCACACTTGCTTGTCTCCACTGTATGTCTGAGGACCTTTCACCAGTGCTGAGCCCACACATTCTTGGTGCAGCAGAAATCTTTACCAGCATGAAAAAACAATGTCCCATTGCTTATCTTTTCCTGCCACTGTTTCAAGCCACTGCAGTCATCTAACTCTCCTCCAGAGAAATTAATGATGAACCTAACAGGCTTTATGCACCTTGAAGCAGGATTTGATTATATCACAATTTGACGGAAACACTACTTTGATATATGTGTAGTTAAAGACAACTTAATGCTGTCTCACTTAAGGACTGAGGATCAGATAAAGATAACGTCTCAATAACACAGCAGAAAAAAATAGACTGCCAGGACATGTTTCTGCTATAGTCAGTTGCAAATGGGGAAAGGCCTATATTCTTTGTGTTTTGGTGCATGGATGAATGGATATTTTAGGAAGATACCTGGTTTTGAAAACAAGCATTTTGCTTTGAGAAAAACTGAAGCTGAGTCATCCAATTTACTGATTGAAAGATAAACAACATATATTCATAATAAAAGTTTGTTTTTCTCTCCAGTACAAGCTGTCTCAGGAGACAATAGGAGCTCTTAGGAAACCAACTTTTGATGTCTGGCTGTGGGAACCCAATGAGGTAATGCAGCACTTTGGAAAGAAATCCCAGACCTCTCATCCTGTAAGGTTATTTTGTGGCTTTGTTCGTGAATGCTTGAGGACTGGAACCTTGAACTTAGTGTCATCCAGGAACTGCTCTGAAAATATACAAACAGAGTTCAGTGTCTAAAAAGACTGATTCTATATATAGAGGTAGAATGGAAAAGCAAAAGAAATTTCAGCAAAGCAGTTATAATTACAGGATTTCACAACAGTAGAAGGCAGCAATAGATCAAGGACAGAGCTAATCATAGTTTAGCTCTATCCTTGGTACAGGAAATGTAGAACTAGATCATTCTCACAAATGGCTGTTGATCTGCCCTTTAAGATTTTCAATGATGCAGAATTTATCTTGGTAACAGCTGCATTTGCAAGCTGTTCTTACTATTAAGAAACATCTCATCATGTTCAGCTGCAATCTGTCTTCCTGCAGACCCATTCAGTCTAGGCCTTCCCTTGAGGACAGCAGAGAACAAGACTTTGTCTACTTTGGTGAGAAAATTCTTCAGATCTTAAAGAAGGCACTTCTTTCTCATTCAATCTTGCTACCATTTAGATATGAGCTTTTTCCTTTAACAGCTCTCACAGTATCATCTTAAAACAATTCTAAAATATGTAGACCACCTTTATACATCTTTTATATTAAAATGTACCTAAAAGTGCTTTATAGGTAAAGGTAAATGTTCCCCTGCGCATGTATGCTAGTCGTTTCCGGCTCTACGGATGGTGCTCACTAGATTATGCAGTGCTAGGGATTCGAACTGCTGAACTGCTGACCTTCTGATCAATAAACTCAGCATCTTAGCCATTGAGCCACCATGTCCCTCAAAAGTGTTTTATACGAGAATATAATTAATAAATTATTGCATTATAAATTGAAAAGCATTAAAGCAAAGATTATTAACCAAATTAACATTTCACTATCCAAATAAACTATCCAAATAAACTACAGTAGAGATGTAGGGTTCAGTTTAAATTTGATTTGCACCAGCCATTGATATATCATTTGTTTGATTACATTTTTTGTTTAATTGGTGGAGGTTCTGCTTTATTTTTTGCAATTTCCTCCAAAATATATGTTAATGCAAAAATTATTTTGTACCAAAAGTTACAAAAAAAATTCATGCTGAAGGACTAGATCATTCCAAAATGTGAACTGTTTTGCTTGCATTTTTGGCAGAGGAGGGATGATAGTGGAAAAATGCATTCTGTCATGACCTAGGTGATTATATAAATTTAATTTTAAGGAAATATGTAGCAAATTTCTATTTCGTTCTTTGGTTTAGCTAAAGTTAAATTCAAAATGCACCCTCAAAAGGAATATACTAATATGACTCTTTTAAAAATCACCTTTTGAATTTCCCTAGAAAAAGCATTTCAAAAGTAGGGTTTGGATGTCATACTACAGCATAATCAGGTTTATTTTTAGTTTCATCTAAATGTTATTTTAGAGCAGTAATCTTACTTTGAAACTATATTTCGTTGGATTAATTGTCGCAATACAGGGTTGAACAGTGATATGACAATATGGATAGATAATGTATTTATGGTTTCTTGGTTTATGTCCGGTTTATACTCCAACCTACCCTTTAATCAATTTATTGAGACCGCAAAGAGAGTCAACAGAAAATTGTGGGAAAACTAATCAAGAACGGGTTTAAAAGTCACCTGTAAGACTTATTCTACTTGTTTCTGGCTTCTTGACTATGGCTAAAGCAGATGATGGTTTAGCATGATACATAAACACATATGAAGTCAAGGCATCAACACAAAGTATCCTTCATGACTTTACCATGCACCTTTCTGCCCAAAGAAAAAATTCCCATCTATGATTGTAATGCACAGCCAAGTTGACGTGGGAGGAGATATTATGAAAGAATTTGAATCCTAGCTCACATAATCGAATATTGTAAATGCCAAAGTAATTGTATTACTAATACTTAGAGGGAAAAAATGTTCAGGTTTAGAATGCTGAATATTCAGCACTTGCCACTGAAAAATAGAAATTCACATCCCATGACTGTCATCTTAAAGCAACATTTTCCTTGAATGTGCTGTTACAACAGATGGTTCAGTTTCCTGCTCTAAAAAAGAAAACTAAGTGCTATTTTCTTACAGATGTTGCTCTCTTCTGGGATTGTTCTCTGTACAAACTGTAAATCAGGGTGTCTAATCTTGGTAACTTTAAGGCCTGTGGACTTCAACCCCCAGAATTCCTCAGCCATGTTGGATGAAAAATTTTGGGAATTGAAGTTCACAAAACTTGCCAAGACTCCCCTGCTCTAAAGCTTGATTTGAAGGGTTTGTAGAACTGGGATCGATTCATTACACAAGAAAAGGAGTTTTGTTGTTTTAAAAAGTATTAGATTGTTAATAAATTTAGATCCCTGAGAATTGGTCCCCTGCCATAGAAGAGGGATATTGATTCATGATATTGAATTAAGAAATAATGGATGGAAACTACTTAAGGAGAGAAACAACCTGGAGAAACTTCCTAACAGTGAGGATAATTAACCAGTGGAACAGCTTGCCTCCAGAAATCGTGGGTGCTCCATCACTGGAGGTTTTTAGGAAGAAACTGAACAATCACTTGTCTGAAATGGTATATAGGTTCTCCTGCTTGAGGAGGGGGCTGGATTAGAAGATTTCCAAGGTTCCTTCCAGCTCTATTCTATTTTAAATTCTAAATGTTGCTAATTTGAACACAGGTAAACATCATCTGTAATTCTGGGGATTATTTAAAATATTTTAGATAATATTTTTATTTTAAAAAATAAAAAAGCATTACATAAAACTTAGAATAATGTATTATTTTGTAATAACATATCATCAGTTAACAATTGGACTCCCGTGACTTCTAAGTTTAATGACTTTTGGGAATTTAAAAAATTTAATTCATTATTTCTTAGCTGCATTTAATAGGCTACATGCAATTTATTTTTAACACACAAAGAAAATATAAAAATATGTGCTTTTTAAATTTTTCCTCCAGATGCTGAGTTGTTTAGAATATATGTATCATGATTTAGGATTGGTGAAAGACTTTAATATCAACCCTATCACATTGAAACGGTGGCTGGTAAGTTGCCAATGGATTTTAAACAAGAATTTAAAATATTTATAACTTTACAGATTTGTAAATCTGCAAAAATATATTCTCAACGTAGACTCTAGTACTTGAAATTAAGGCAAAAGTTAGCTGAATGCAAAATAACCACTGAAAAATTAAATGCCCAAAGTGGAATGCATATTTCATTCTTGGCAACTTGACAACATTTCCAGGTTGTCCATTACAAATACATGCCTGGTTTTTAGAAATCAGGAACAATTTGCCCCCAGTCCACCACATATGACTTCCGTCTGTATTGTTCTACTCCATATTAATGTTTTCTAGCTATTGTTGGCTTGAGTGTTGGTGTCTGGTTAGCTTTACTTTCTTCTAAGTAGCTCCCTGCACTATGCACAGAGGTAGAAATGCTCCCTCACCTGGCTCAATGATCACTGCCATGCAATTCTCAGATTCTGTTGCATTATTATTAGTAATGGTGTTCAAATAGCATAATGATTATCACATTTGCTTGATATGCATAAAGTCACTGGTTAAAACTCAAGTGAAACACTTTTAGATTAATGTTTTCCTTTTCATAAACCAGCTTGGAGAGGTCAGTGGGTATCTTGGCACAAAATAGCAACAGTTTAAGGCTGCAGTGCTAAAATGCCCTTAGAACGTAAGAACTGCCATGGTTCATCCAATACTGAACTCAAAGTGTTTTGAGGACTCTTTTTTAAAATGAAAAAAAATTAAATTATGTACCCAATAGAGTATTGAACGATAGTTTACAAGCTGCTGCCCTTCAACTGTTTTGAATTTTAGCCATCGTTAACCCTAACTATGAAAGCTAATGGCAAGGGATTTTGAAAATATAATCCATAATATCTGGAAGGCACCAGCTTGCCTACATCTGATTACAATATGTAGCAGCCTGTTAGTTCTTTTATTTGAGTTGTCTTGCCTGTTCCATGTCCTGAATCAATTTTGTATTAATTACATTTTTAAATAGTTCCATTATTTAATCATAGCATACACTCACAATGCCATTTAAATGAGCTGCATCATTGATATGATATATGATATTAATTATACACATTTTTGTACATGTTTTGAGATAAAAATTATATTTCAAAATTCCATAAATAAATTCCCAAGTATAGTCTGTTCCAATTTACATAATATAATAGTTTGGAAGGTGTGAAATAGGCCATACTTAAAACTAAAATTCTTCAGCATTTTTCTTTCCAACATTTGCACATTTTAAGATGTGTCTATCTATTCCCCCAATGTACAATTACTTCAGGTAGAAAGGTAGGAGGTATATGTGGATAGTATATGGTTGTGCTGTACAGAGTGAATGAAAAAAGAAAACATGGCTATCAAAAGAGTGTGCTTTTGTCTTTATTTTATAGCAGTGAGAGTTAGATATAGCAGGAGAAATATAGAAATTAGTATACAGGTGGCATGGGTTATTTAAGAAATATGTGTAATAAAAGAAGAGGTAGGACTAAAATGTGGATTAAATACAAAAGTAAAATGCAAACTAAATACAATAGTTTCTGGCAGAAACTATTTGAAGATATAGAAAAGTACAGGGCGGGGCATAACCTTTTCCTAGGGGGTCACAGCAACACTTGTAATAACAACACAAATAATTCATACACCATTCGAAAGCCCATCAAAAACTGAGTTTATTGACACGATTTAATAGTCAGTATGACCACCATTAGCCCTTCGAACAGCATTCAAACGAGGTGGATAAGAACACAACAAATCTTCAAACAGTTCCGTTCGATTTTCCAGATTTTCCAGAGGGCGGGGCATAACCTTTTCCTAGGGGGTCACAGCAAGATCGACAGCAGTTTACAACTTCCGCGACACCTCATTTTAAAGCCCATAAAAAACTGAATTGAATGAGCTATTAAATGTTAAATTTGTTTCGGTTGAAACTTTGAGAATGAATTTGGAAACTGTGTTGAAAAATCTGGAAAATCGAACGGAACTGTTTGAAGATTTGTTGTGTTCTTATCCACCTCGTTTGAATGCTGTTCGAAGGGCTAATGGTGGTCATACTGACTATTAAATCGTGTCAATAAACTCAGTTTTTGATGGGCTTTCGAATGGCGTATGAATTATTTGTGTTGTTATTACAAGTGTTGCTGTGACCCCCTAGGAAAAGGTTATGCCCCGCCCTGTATGGTGTAGTTAATGATATTGGTGCAAATTTTTGTCTTGTTTTTATTTTCAGCTCTTAATGGTATTCTGGTATTCTATTTCTTACCCCTTTTCTATACTATATAATATTGCTTAACCCAAAATGGAGTACAGTAGTAGAATGGGATTATATCCACACTGTATATATCCAGGACAATTTTGGGGACTCAAAATGTTTATTATAATCACATCATCAGTACTTGGTGATTGACCTTTTTCAGGATAATTCTGCATGTCAGCCACTCCCAGAAACAGGTGGTTTATATTTTTTCCTTTCCACATAACTGCATTTATTTTACAAACTATAGATATACATGCCAATATTTCCAGTGTTTCTATCTGGCCAATTCTCTGACCTTGTTAAGCAATTCTCTGACTTATACCAGAGATCAGCCGACTGTTATTAAGTAGAAATGGAATATGACCCAAATAATGAGTGGAAACAAGCCTGTATGTAGTAATAATGCAAACAAAACAGATTATTTTGTGTTTTATCTTTTTTCAAAGTACAAACATAGAGTAATTATAAAATTGTAATATTCTAGAATCTAAAAGGAGAGAATAACGGCACCAAAGGATTGGTTATTTAGTGCTACATGCTTGTTTTCTTTATCAGTTTTTCCTCTTTATTTTTATAGCTGTGTATTCATGACAATTACAGAAACAATCCATTCCATAATTTTCGACATTGCTTCTGTGTTACCCAGATGATGTACAGCATGATCTCACTCTGCAATCTCCAGGTGTGTCTTTTATTCTCCACTTTTATTCTCTCTTCAGCTCTCCTATCAGAAGACTGCATAAAACATCATTAAATCCATGGCTTTTTAAAATACTTTTTTCCCTACAACAGTATTTTGTTAACCTAATATTGAAAGGCTTAATGCAGAGTATCTCTTTACACATCCCTGGGATTTTGCTGAGAATTACTGATCCCAAGGTCACTTTAGTGTGTAACGTTTTTTGTATTTAAGTGAAGAATTGAAAGCTCTAGTGAAAAGGAGATGGTTAATAGCCCTGGCAGTTTCTTAATCTCCAAGAGACATAGGAAACTGCCTTATATTGTGTCAGACTCAGATCAGTGGTCCTTCTAGCCAATATTGTCAACATTGATTGGCAGCAGGAGTTCAAACAGGAGGCCTATCTGGAGACTGGAGGTGCCAAGAATCCACCTTCAGATCTCCAGCCTCCAAAGCATGTTCCTTAATCCTGAGTCACAGCCACTCTGATGCATAAATCAGCAATGGCTCAAGAAGAACCACAGGTTAACACATTGATGATGCCTCCTACAAAATATAAACCAACTTAGATGAAACCTTTGTCCTGTTTTTTACATTAAAAAAACCAAGCCTGAAATTCAAACTTAAGAGAAGTTAAGCCTCGCCATGCAAGTTTCCTAATGACCTCCCACCTTACCCCCACCCCACTTAAAAGTGGAAATGCTATAGCTTTAATGTTTCTTTGACTTACGGAAGAGAAAACCAAAGTATCTTGGCTTCCTCTTTCATCTAAATTCAGAGTGGGCCAAACTGCTTGAACTACTTCTTGTGCCATTCTCTTGCACCATTTCCAACACAGTGCCCTCCAGTTGTGATAGGCAATAACATCTAGAATTCCTAATTTACTAACACCAAATTACTCAACATTCTCTGATTGTGTCTCAAAACTGTCAGGCTCAGCGCCAAAAGAGAATTACTTTTGCCTTAAGAAGCAGGTGGGAAGAAAGAGGTGCTGCCTGATTCAGTCCTGGCCATTCTAGTTGGGGATGGATTTTCTAGTTCATCTCACACTACACACTATCTTAAGGAGTTGCCCCTTTCTAGTCTAAATGGTACAGGTAGTGCTCAACGTATGACCACAATTGAGTCCAACATTTCTATTGATAAAGGAAACATTTGTTAAGTGAAATTTGCTCCATTTTATTACCTTTCTTGCCACATTTAAGTGAAGAGCTGTGGTGGCACAATGGTTAGAATACAGTACTGCAGGCTACTTCTGCTGACTACCAGCTGCCTGCAATTTGGCAGTTAGAATCTCACCAGGCTCAAGGTTAACTCAGTCTTCCATCCTTCCAAGGTCGGTAAAATGAGGAGCCAGATTGTTGGGGGCAACATGCTGACTCTGTTAAACCGCTTATAGAGGGCAGTAAAGCACTATGAAGCAGTATATAAATTTAAGTGCTATTGCTATCACTGCAGTTGTTAAATTAGTAACACGATTGTTAATTAAATCTGGCTTCATTTACTTTGCTTGTCAAAAGGTCGAAAAGGTGATCGTATGACTCCGGGACACTGCAACAGTCATAAATATGAGCTATTTGCCAAGCATCTAAATTTTGATCACATGACCATGGGGCTGCCACAACAGTCATAAGTAT
This sequence comes from Thamnophis sirtalis, assembly GCF_051295495.1. Taxonomy (NCBI): domain Eukaryota; kingdom Metazoa; phylum Chordata; class Lepidosauria; order Squamata; family Natricidae; genus Thamnophis; species Thamnophis sirtalis. The sequence goes on from NW_028261388.1 coordinate 55,151,952, forward strand.
GAAAAATGATCCTAAGTCACTTTTTTTCCATTTTCACATCGAACAATCACTAAATGAACTGTTGTAAGTTGAGGACTATCTAGTCAAGAATGTTACCCCAAATATGTAGAACTCATATTTTCATACAGAAGTTAATCATGTCCATTATATTTGTGGGCATAGATATGCAACTTGAGTGGCCAATACAAGAACAATTGTGTTATCAGATGAGACTTTTGTCACACAGTTGCCATGTTTATTCATGGAATTTAATAATTGGTTCATATGTTCTTATTTTCCCAGTTGCAACACTTCCATATTTTCCCATTACTTTTTTTCTCACCATCCTTCCTGCCCCCCACCCCCGAAAAAAACCTTTAAAAAGAAAAGAAATAAAAGCTGATCAAGACTTTTGACTGATAGGACAAGTATAATACAAGGCAAGCTAATTAATGATATTGTCTATTTGAAACAAGAGGAATTTCTTGTGTAATCCCAAATTATTTTCTCAAGCAAGTAGCAGAATTTTTTTTTAAAGTCCCCCAGTGCTAAAGTACTAAAATAAATGTCTTTCTTAACTAATATCAATCCTGGCACAGCATATTGCAAGCTGAGAAACCTTTGCATTTAAATAAAATTTATCCACGATTAAGCAGATCCAACGTTTCCTCTCCAACTTGTTGTTCATTACACATCACTGCCAGACTTGGATGATTTGCTAGACTGTCATGCCAGAAAAAGGATCTTTAAACTTGCTACAATAAATGTAGCCACTAAGTGTTGACTTAATCTTGTTTTATGTTATTTTTCTTATATTTAAGTGTACTTCTGTTGTTGAAAAAGCTGTATAAAATTATAAGACTGTATTTTCTCTCTTTTCTCTTTTAGGCAAAGATTTCCAGAATGGATATCTTAATGCTAATGACAGCATCAGTGTGTCATGATCTGGATCACCCAGGATATAATAACACGTATGTATTATTTTGGAAGAGAATTAAAGGTGTATAGCATCTGCTTAGAGAAATGGAATATAATTGAAAGTAGCATGTTAAACATGGGTCTATGACAATTCTTCACGTACAACTCACGACAGCCAACTTGCCATGACCAACTCATCGTAGGACAACGCATTGCAGGACAAGAGTTATACTAACATCAAAGAAATGGTGGAATGAAATCATTAAAGAAAGGATGAAAAAGGAGACACAGAATGAAATGTGAATGACAAAAATTAAAATAATTATTTATTTTAAATAATTAAATTGAATTGTTAAATTGTCCTGAAGCAAGTTGTCCCAAGGTGAGTTGGCTGTGGCGAGTTGCCCCTTATGCAACATCCTTTTGCAGGAATTTCATCATGAGATCTTCCACCCAATTCCTGAGAATGCTGGCCCAAGACATTAGTGGAATAGAAATTTGCACTGCCTAAAGTGAAATGTATAATACTAAAGGCTGTAGTTATTATTTTGGCACCAGGGGAAAGAAAAAAAATTAAAAATAAAAAATCTTTCACCTTGCTTTGCAAAAAATATAGTGATAATACACTAAATTGTGTTCTTTCATTGTCTTTCTGTAGTACATGGTGCCTAAGAATCTTACATCACTCAGCTGCCTGGTAAATATACACAGAATATTAATTTCAGGCTATTTACATTAGCAGGATATAATAATCTGCTGGAGTATAAGAATTAAGCAAATTAGAGTAGCCACTAGAACATCTTTTAAAAAAGGAAGTTAATCAAACCCCAAATGGGACCACATGGCCAAATCAGGATTTTTTTTTCCATAATATGTGTGTACATCTTTATTAGATCTGGGAAAAATAAACGTGATCTATTTTGGCCCTTGGCTTCAAACATGTTTTTTAAAGCTGTGCGGTAATGTATTTATAGAAGTATGTGTCACTCTATATGTACGGGTAAGAAATGTATTTTAAGAAAAAATCTTGCAGAAGGAACTAACATCTTACAATTGGTTTGCATTAAAAAAGCATCCGAACAGACAACGCATGATGACTGTATCTTTGGGCACATATCTTTATAGAATTATAAAGATTAATAACAAAAATGTTAACATATTGCAATTTTGTAAATAAATGGCATTGAAATGGTTGATTGGATTGTAAAAAGATGAAGGAACATTGCAAAAATGAAACAGAACACATCCCACTGTAGCTTCTAAATTAGCTATATATTTAATGGATGAGGATATTGAATATGTACTGTAAACATTTTGCCTCCCGAGTACAACAGCAGCAAAATTAAATTGAGAGAAGTGAAGAGATGGCATTTGGACGAGAGGCAGCAACCTGAACTTAAAGGGAAATTGTATCAGAAGGTGAACGTTAGTGAATGCCAGAACCACATTTCTATTTCCATGTGATTCCTTGAATCTTTCTGCAAAACATTCCTAGGACACTTCTTGGCACTATATATGATTTAATAGCTTATGATTATGTCCTGTATCTCTTTTTTCCCCTTCAAAAAGATTGTGGGTTTTTAAAAAAAACAATAATTCCTACTTCAAGAGAGATCTGAAACAGATATAATACTAAAACCCAGTAGAACTGACTGCCCACTAGATCTTTTACTCTCTTCTCATATTGGTCCTTTCCTGTGTATATATTGTTTTAAAAGCTATCAGAAACTCAAAGGTAGAAAACTGAAAGCTTAAAATAAAGAATATGTATTGGAATAAATAGAGATATAACTAAATGCTATAGTTCAAGATCTAAGGGAACACTAATTCCCAACATAAAAGAATAAAAGTATATGCCATCATGCACAGACACACATAGATAAAACTTGGTTATTTTTGCTACAGAGTTTCCATTGCAGGATTTAGTTTATTAAGCAATTTCCTCTTTGCAGTCATAACTGCTATAGCAGTAGAGTATGCAAAACTGCACTTTAAATACACGTGTCTACCTTTTTGTTACATCCAGTTTCAAACTATGTGATTCTAATCCAAACCTGATGTGTACAGAAAACCATTTGGACTTTATGGCTTTCCTGTTTCCCTTCTTTCACTGCATCCATCAGTATTACTTCCAAAGTCTTAAGAGCCACCATGAAGACCAAGGATGCTGTTGTGGTATGGAATGGAGAGCAGAAGAGAGGAAACCCACAAGAGCATATGCCATATGAGATGCATTAAGTTTTGAGCTTTTTTTTCATATCTTTTCACATTCTGTTTTCTACATTTCAACTGGAATTTATTATTTCCCAGTTCCTTGTTTTTATTTCATTGTAGAAATAAACTAATTTAGCACATTTCTGTTTATGCCTTTGGTTTATTTCAGGTACCAGATCAATGCACGAACAGAGCTAGCTGTGCGCTACAATGATATTTCCCCACTAGAGAATCATCACTGTGCAGTGACTTTCCAGATCCTTGCACAGGCAGAATGCAACATTTTATCCAATCTTGATAATGAACAGTTCAAACGGATCAGACAGGTATGGGTCCAAATGTATGGTTGGGGTTCACAGAGAACTGCAACTGAATTCAACTGGTATGTCTCAGGATTAAGAAGACTGTGTCACTCAAAATTATGTTTAACTACAATGCTCTAAATTCTTATTGACCAGGCTTGATGTTTATGAAGATTCTCAGTCATCCAGGTCAGTTGTCCCACAGGTGCTTTTTCAAGAGGCAACTGGACTTTCTTGTTTTTCTTTGAAGATGTTTCACTTCTCATCCAAGAAGCTTCTTCAGCTCTTGGATGAGAAGCGAAACATCTTCAAAGAAAAACAAAGTCCAGTTGCCTCTTGAAAAAGCACCTTTGGGATGGCCAGGCATGATGTTAGACATACATTATATAGATGGCCAGGGATTCCCTCAAATGTTATCTCCATGGGTTGAAAATTTGAGAGTTTAACATCTAAGCCTTTTCTACTGAAATGTCTCGAGTGCTCTCTGAAACATATGAAACAGAAAGAGGACTAGATCTTTGAGTATGCCAAGAGTAACATTAATTAAAAAGTTTTCAAAGTCTAGAGCTAGAAAGTAAAACATAGCAAGAAATCCAGTTTGGTCTAATGGTTAAGGTATCTAGATAGTGGGAGACCATGAGTTCTAGTCCTGTCTTAGCATAAAAGCCAGCTGGGTGATTTTGGACCACCACTACCCCGGTCCCTCCAGGATTGCTGTTATGGGAAAAGTAGGAGGAGGATAGTGAAGGTTCATTCTCCAAGCTTGTGGGTAGGTTCCGAGAATGAATATTCACCCTCATCATACACCTGAGCTACAGATATTCGCCACTATTTCAAAGGAAGATAGCGTGATGAATATGTTCGCCACCCTGAGTTACTGGTAAAAATAATAATCAAGGGATGGTGCAGAGCCCATGATTAGGAGCAGGTGGGATAAAATAAAATGAAATAAAATAATATTCTCCTGGGAATCTTTGATAATCAGCATCTCTCATTTGAGAAATTCAATAGCAGCAGCATCAACAGTCAAACCTAATGAAATAAGTACCTCATAGACAAGCTGGTGCCTTTCAATTAGATTAGATACAATACACATCATCCTTAGTTATCATAGTAGAAATAATTCTTAGTAATAGTTGTGTAGCTTAACACAACTAGAAAATGGCACCAATTTGGTGAAGGATATTGTAGCTATATTAGGAAAAATATTATAGTTTTTTATATTAATATATTTAACTGATTTTATTGCAAGTTTTGTTTTTTGGTAAAAGTCCTAAGGAAAGAGAAGAGGTATAACATAGCACAGTGTAACATAACATAACACACATTAGTTTTTTTTTAAATCACATTATGCTTTAAATCACAGAACAATGTAAAAAAAAAACATGTTATGCTATGCAGATTCTTGATGTTTTGTTAAAGCAGTTCTCAGTTCATGCAGAAGCACTAAAGCTAGATCAACCCGCCCGCCATGAAGAAAAGGGGGAAACATACATGTACATGTTTCCCCTTGTGTGGCTAATAGAAATTGCAAGATACTTGTACTTAACATCGTGATTATAGAACTGATCCAGATTTGCCTTCCATAGCTCATTAAAAAAAGATGAATAGCTCATTTAAATAAAGATAATGAGCTCATAGCTCCTTAAAAAAATTCCTAGCATAGAGTTTCAGCAAAATTCTGTCCTGTTTTTCCGCAAAATTGCTTCCTTCTTCAGAATATCTCATGTCCAAAAAGGGGGGAAATACATGGAAAGGTAAAATAGGTCTACTTCAAGAAACATAAACTGTTTCTTCTTTTTTCTTAAACAATATAGGGAATAATTACATTAATCCTAGCAACAGACATGGCACAGCATGCTGAAATATTGGATTCTTTCAAAGAAATCTTAAATGACTTTGCCTATTCAAATGAGGAACATGTAACTCAGGTAAGATGCTTTTCTTTCTTTATTTGCATTTAGCTTTTATTCAGATGGAAAGGATTCTCCAACCCGGCTTAAATATCAATAAAAAGATACCACCTTGCTTTCAGGATCGGGCAACCTGACATCCTTTTCTGGATTCCTGGAACCTCCATACGTACATCCAAAAACTTCAGTCTTCTGGTTTCTTATAATTTAGAGATGGAAAAATGCATGAAAAATGCTTAGCAGGCCTTAAAGCTGAACTTTTCCATTAATCATTTATAGCATCCTTGGAATAGCTTGGCAACCACAGTTCCCATGAAGCTGACCTTGTCTCATTCTGGGCCAGGAATAATAATATAACTATTTCAGAGCAATCCTACCTATGTATGGTGAATCTGTGACCCTTCAGATTATTGTGAGCCGCCAGCTTTCCACAGCCCTGCATTGGCTGTGCTTGTTTAAACTTCTGGGAGTTATAGTAGTAGAACCTCTTGTAGACCATACAATTTCCATTTATTGTCCATGTTCAAAATGCTGAACTCCAAATCATCATTTTGTGGAATATCGGTTTTTATCACTTTAATTTCTACAGTGAACAAGAAAGCAGGTGAGTTGAGGACAGGCTGCCTTGGCTTGGTGGATATGTAAGCATATGTTTTACTCTTTGCAAAAGAGGGGCAGGCAACTAGAACAAAGGGCCCCCCTCCTGTTATACAGTACAGGGATCATTACAGAGAGTCCATTGTTTCAAACAAATCTTGTTGGTTCTAGTAATAATTTCTCTGCTGACTTTCCACAACAAAGTGTAAGAAACACTGGCAAATAAAATAAAGATCTCACATTGTAAACTGATTTGCTGCTTTCAGTTGAAGATGATATTGATCAAGTGCTGTGATATCTCCAACGAAGTTCGCCCAAAGGAAATAGCAGAACCATGGGTGGACTGCTTATTGGAAGAATATTTTATGCAGGTAAAAAGATACACAATTATCACCATAATAATTTATATTTTTAAATCCCATCTGAAGTCTATTCAATAACAATGCTGCCATGCTAGAATCACAGGACTGGTTCTGTTATAAAGCATAATTAGAAAGTGGTAGTGGATACCAGAAAAGTGGAAAACCGCATAGGCAATCCCCACACAAGCTCCCTTTCACATAAGAATCTGCAAGCTCAACTTGTCTTTCCCATCGTACCAAAACCTAGCTAGCTTCCCTCTAGGGTGGACAGTATAAGTTGTGTTCTGGTTATTGCTACACAAAGATTCAGCAGCCAGGCTGATTGCCTTCTGCACATAGATGATGAAGTAGGAGGTTTGGGACATCATTTTGTCTTTTGTTTCTACAAAAAAAAATATGTTGGACTGATTCTGTGGATCCACTATGTTGAAAAAATACTTTCAATAAGATTTGTGTCTAACTGTAGATTGCTGCAGTTTGCAACTAGAAAGATGATAATAGCCAAATAGGGTAAATGTTAATAGAAAGTTGCTGCTTCTCTCTTGAGAATTGTTTCTGCCAAGTCAGCTCAGCATATATATATATTTTGAAAGAAACTCAAGCAGGTCAGATTTGAGGCAATAGAAAGCACAGCTAAGGAAGCCTAAGTGGGTCAAGTGGTAGATGCTGAATTACATGACTCAGTGAATCAGTGAAATAATGTTAAGAGAAAGAAAGGAAAGTCTAGTAGTTTTTAATAGAATAGTCAAGTTATTTCGGAAAGATCACTTTAGTAGACCTCTCTTTTGGAGGCAATTGTAGGTAGCAATAGGTAAATATAAAGGAATGGCTTGTTTGCCAAAGATTAGGCTGTCACAGTGATGTACATCAAGTAAAGTTTGTTAGTGACTGAGAACAGAAAAGAGGAAGAAGAGTTGGAGGCTTTTTTTAAATTTAAGATCTTTCCCTTATTGGAAAATAACTAATTTTGACCAACAATTTCATGTCAATGTTTATCTGTATGTCTGCCTGCTGTCTATAAACACAGAAACATTTATACATACTGTAATATAAATGTATACTATAAGATCAGAAAAGAATAGCAGCTCATGAGAGATTAGATCTTCTTTCAATTAATCTGCATCACCTGTATATTGATGCACAGTACTTTGGATGTGGAGTTAATTTTCCCCTTTTATTTTGAAGAAAAAAACTGATGCAGGGCCTAATTTAGTATCTCTCTCTCATTTGGAGGTAGGTATACATCAGTCTCCTATTTTAAAAAATCGAGACATACATGAGTAACAGTCAGAGATAATTCCAGGGGGCAAATTATTCATCCATAGGAAAGGGTTAGGTCACTCTTCTCTACATTACACGTTTCCAGTCCAGGTACAGTGGGACCTCAGATCACAAATGGCTCAGACCATAACCAAATTGGGTTCCAACCAAAAAATTCACAATTTTTTTTATTCTGGTTGTGAACACATACTCGGGTGGCGATCAAATGCGGTGTAAGTGTTCCAAATACCATGTAAAATTAAATCAGAGTCGAAGCCAAACTATGCTTAAAGTTCCAATTTAATAAAGCAGGCATGTTGGCATAGTGCTATGCGATTCCGACTCTGGAAGTTACATCAGAATCCCACCCAGTTAAAAGTTCATGATCATGTCCCCACACCCAGAGTCCATCACATGGTCCAATCTTCTTCCATGCTGGTGTCTACGCCTAACTGCTTCCGGTCAGGTGTAAAGGTTTGGGAGACAAAAAATGACCTTGAGCTTCTAGGAAGGAATTTTTTATTTTGAAAACAGCACATTCTACCCTTTGCTAAATCCCCCCCCCCCTTAATAAGAATGTGGCAGGCCAAAGATTTTAAAGGAACCGCTGCAGGCCTGACATGCGGCTTCAGCTGATTTCCCCTTCCGTGCCATTTTTCTTTAAGTGCCAAATTTCCTGTTGTATGTTAGGGACCCACGCTGAATGCCACCCCACACACCCTTTTCGTCCAGGAATTGGCTCTATCTCAAACTACCAGAGCAATCCACACACCTTTTGTACTGTTAATAGGGAACCGAATGGCCAATTAGGAAGACAAAAGGTGGGAAAAGATAACAAAAGATAAACACTGCCAGAAAGGAATCTGTCTGTTGTAGGAAAATGTAAATCTAAGTTAGGGTATATGACTGAGTTTTGCAATGTAGTTAGATTATATGACTAGAGTAATTAGAATACTAAGAACTAAGACTTTTGTGGGTATAAGAAAGGACACCGCATCGTCTCATGCTTTGTAGAACTTTCCTCCTATGTCTCTTGTGCATGTGCTTGGAATTTCTTACCCAGAACTTTAACTTTGATCAAAGAATAAAGTCTGTTTTCTTTGGTTTTCAGGCCTCCGTTTAAGTCTTTGTTTTGATTCATTTTTGGCTTAAGCGTGTTGCCAGACTTTACATTTTTGTTATTAAAGAATTTTACTATTACACTATGAGTTCTATGGCATAATTAACTATTTTTGTGCTTTAAAATCTTTTTTAAAAAATGAATATATAGTTCGTAAGGATCTGGAACGGACTGATTGTATTTACATAAAATCCAGTGGGAAAATTAGATTCAGGTCACGACCAAATCCGGTTGCAATCAAGGTTATGGAACTAATTGTGGTCGTGACCCGAGGTCCCATTGTATGATAGATATTTCGGAGATATTTATGAAACAGTTATCAGTTGGGACTCTTGTTCTGAAACTATACTTCTTCTCTGGTTGAGCAGCAATTAGGAATTTCTGCTTGGGCTAAAAGGCAGGTTACATAAGTGGCATTAAATATTGAACTAAAATATATAAATGATATGGTTTGTGTATTAACATTCCTATGACACATTGTTATATTTGTTGTAGAGTGACCGGGAAAAGTCTGAAGGCCTTCCAGTGGCATCTTTTATGGACCGAGACAAAGTGACAAAACCAACAGCACAGATTGGCTTCCTCAAATTTGTTCTTATTCCAATGTTTGAAACTGTAACAAGGGTAAGGGACTTGGAATATATAATCAAACCCCATTTGACCAACTAAAATGGTGTCCTCATTTAATAGAACAATTTATCTTTTTTTAATTAATATTTTTTTCCTCAGGCTTTTGTAAAATACAGGTGTCCATTTCCCACAATCCTAGTCCCAATCCTTCTCCATCATATACATTATAATAGCAATAGCAATAGCAGTTAGACTTATATACCGCTTCATAGGGCTTTCAGCCCTCTCTAAGTGGTTTACAGAGTCAGCATATCGCCCCCACAGTCTGGGTCCTCATTTCACCCACCTCGGAAGGATGGAAGGCTGAGTCAACCTTGAGCCGATGAGATTAGAACCGCTGAACTGCAGATAACAGTCAGCTGAAGTGGCCTGCAGTACTGCACCCTAAACACTGCGCCACCTCGGCTCCCGAGGCTATAATGTTAGCATATTTTTTAAATCAGTGATAATCAACACTGTTACCTTTTCTTTCTCCATTATATTAGCTTTTTCCAGAAATTGAAGACGTAATGCTCCAGCCACTTTGGGAATCCAAAGATCGCTATGAGGAGCTGAAACAAATAGATGATGCTATGAAAGAGGTCAGGACAGCACCTTCTCAGGTATTTCTTTATCTTATTTGTATCCCACTTCTCTTCTAACCAGCTTTCTTTAGTCTGCCTGCACTTAAAACATTAGAAAAATATCTGAAGTATTTCTTTCTCTGACTTATTCTTTAAAAAAGCAGGTTAGTTTGCTTTTCCAAACATTATTCAACCAATGTTTATGTGTGAATGGATATGTGTGATAGTCACTATTTTGCTCCTATGATGTCCTAGAAAAAGGTATATTTCAAGCATAGTGAAGAGTGCAAAATGGTGATTAGGGCTGCCAACATAGGTTATGCTGCTATAGCACACGGGGGGGGTGGGGGGACGACGACACATTCCTGTATATTGTGCAGATTTCTTTTTAATGCTATTCTAGTATGTTTCATCTCTATGAAACATTTGGAGAGTTATTTTCTTCCCCAAAGACAAATAAGTAGAAATTTACCTGTCCACAAATATTCTGGAGGCTCTAACGGCCCTTTTTTTCTCTAGTTTTGCTTACCGCGCCAAGTATTGCTTCTGTTGGTTCTCAGTTATGGCTCCTCTGTTAATTGTCTTCAACACAGATTTTAGAAAGTGCTAAATTATATACTGTATACTTGGCTTTCAAACACCAATGCTTGGCAAATGGTTCCTAGATAGCTCTAAAGCAAGGGTGTCAAACTCAAGGGCCAGGTGCTGGATCCGGCCCACGGGCTGCTTAGGTCTGGCCCAGAAACAGCAAAGGACTTGCCCGTGGTGTCTCTTTCAGCAAAAACAGAGCTTGGGAGGACTGCAAATGCCCTCCCAAGCTCCTTTTTTGCTGGCAAAGGGTTGCAAGAAGCCATTGCAGCTGAAAACGGAGCTTGGGAGCCCGTTTTCGCCGACAGGGCTCTTGGGCCACCACAGGCGGCCCTGACACAAGTGATGTCAAGTAGGCCATGCTCCCAGCCCCCCCAGGTCAAACACAACCCTGATGAAATTGAGTTTGACACCCCTGCTCTAAAGTATACTCCCATTCTTCTCACCCAATTCAAATAATGTTAAAATTATGAAATCTTATTAGATCTTGCCAGCCTATTTCATCAGTTTCTGATGAGCTTTGGCCATGATTTTATTAGACATCTGGTTCTTCATGTGAGATCACATGAAGCTGCTAATTATCTGTCTGCCGATTAACAATTTCAATATATTTGGTAGCTCAGTTCCCTAATGGCAATTATATAAATCCAAGATTCAGTAGGCAATATGTGTAATAACCAAGTATTATCTCCCTTGAGTCAAGCTCAACTCTAGCTGATTGAATGGGCATGTCCATTCTGTATTCTTGCCACTGCCCTCCCTTTATTTTTGACCTCCCAGTCCACTTTGCAGTCTTGGCCTTTATATTCAAATTTATTCCATCCCTACAATTCACATTTCTTCTTGGCTTTGAAGCAAACTTCTATTTTAAAAAGCCTTATTTTCTACTCTCTGGTTGCGAAGGAGGACATGAATGATATCAACTGTGTAACCTGTATGATTTATTTTTGTTTCTATGTGCTGATCTGTGTGGGAGACAGTGACTAATATCTAGAAGGTCTATGGTCTGTCCACTCTGGAGGTTGTTTGAAATGACAGCTATAGTTCCTGTGAACCATATTTTATGTTGTGCATCAGAAAGCTGAGCAGGCTATAGTCTTCCTCCCAATAAGATAAAGTTCATTTTAACTGGCTGTTCCTTCAAACTGAATAATGAAACAATGGGAACATTAACACAAAGTAGATTTCTGTGATGACCAGTGAAGCCAGCCTACTAATCAAATAGGCTTGCAGACGTTATATCCCACTTCTACCAGCATACTTAAAAGGCAGCATTTTGCTTAGGTGGCTAAAAATTCTTAGCAGGCAAATAAAATAAAGGCTAAAGATTTTTCTACAACATTGTACAGGGCAACATACATGGTCTTTCCAATTTGTTGTTCTAAGACTTTGGAACTCGTGCTAATAAAAATCAGGCTATTGTTCTTTCTGATTTTTGTTGCATTTTCTTGACTTTCAACTTTCCTAATTTTTTTCTTAATCCTCACTTATGTTTAAGACTGAATCTTTCTGGAGAAAATTCTCCATTTTTTTATTTCATAAGGAAACTCCTCTTGGTGAGAGTCACAAAACATAGGACAAAAGTTTAATAACATTTGTAGTTCTAATTATTTAGTTACATGGCTTCTGGCCTGATTTCCTTATTTACCTAAGTAGTTACTGTAGATTTAGTTCAGTGCTATTCTCAAAGCAGTCCATTAAAAAAAAAAAAACACCCACCACATGAAAATGTACTTTGTGTTTTGGGGGCACTTTAACCTCCAATTAATAAATCATCATGTTGACATCTTGCCAGAAAGACAACATTCCACATCTGTGGTTGCCCTTCTTTCTGAATTGCATTTGAGCAGACTTTGTGAAGTCACCTTGAAATTTGGTTTTAGGAAAGGATTCTGTACAGAAGTAGGAAACTTTGGGAAGCTGGTGGGAGAAAAAGGTTATAAGAATCCCGAAAAATGGAGTTGAAAGCTCCCTTTATCCTCTCTTCTCAAAACAATCTTTGCAGATTATCCAGTGATTTCCACTTTTTTAAGCAGTGTGCAATTAATCCATACAATTCACTTCCACTAGATGTAATGATGGCCCTTACCTAGAATATTTTAAAAGGGAGCAGGTAAAGTTCCAAAATGCCAGGATGTTGGATTGCTGTTAGCCATGATAACACCACTGAATGCCAGTTGCATCCTTTCTGTGAGATCTTATAAAAATTTGGGTCCACTGTATACAAGAAAAAGAATGCTGGGGCAGTTGTATAATTGATCTGATACAGTGGGCCTCTTGCAGTTTTTATGGGCATCTCTGATGCAAATATTATTCTCATTGTTGCATCTATTGGTCTACTTTAAACTCACTCAAAAAAATTTCAGACCAGGATAAAATGCAGGAGCATTGCAATCTTAATTAGAATGTCTGGCCCTACCCTGGATTTTGAGTTATCTTGATTATGAAACTCCCAGTAAGAAACAGTACATTTCTATGCAAAACCTACTGTATTTTTTTTTCTTAGCTGGAACACCTAACAATTGGAAATAAATACAAAGCTTATAATGACTTTGAAATAGTCCTTTGCAGGGACTACTCCATATATCTTTTTGGTCCACACATAGTAATAATTTTATGTGTGATATTTAATAACACAGTGGTTGAATGGTTGATTTGTGAAATGACATGCCTTTCAACAAACCAGTTACTTTATTTCAGTTTCAGAAGAAGAAGAATGAAAGTTTGACATGTGAAACCAGAGAGAAATGAAAAGCAAAGCACAAAGAAAGGTTACATATCAAAATAATTTCTACTTATTCTTCGAAAGCAAATATTTAATAGTCAAATCTTTGAAATATTTAAAATAGGAAAAAGTTGTACTAAAAGAATCCAGCCAATTTCATTGCACGCATACATACATATCTTCCTATCATGCTACAATATTAGATATATATATACAATATAAGCATTTTAATAAATATATTATAAATATAATTTTTAAATAAATATTAAAAAATAAAATATATACTAAAGACATAAGATAAGAAAAAAAGAGAAACTTAGTTAAATCTAATATAAGCCAACACCAGCTAAGACACCTCTTTCTATCTTTCTATCCTTGCAAATCATTGTTTCTATCGCCCATATACTGCTTTATACTTTACCTTTTGTATATATATTCAATTTTCCTAATCAGAAGTGCCTTGGGGAAAATCTCAGATTACCTTTTGTTTGGGTCAAATAATAGAGAATCAGTAACAAAAATAGTAAGCTGAGTAGTTTCTATAATTGGCTTATCAAAATGAAACTGTTGCAGCAAATATTATTGTAACAGTGCAGTTAAGAATGGAAGAAACCTAAAAGTCACAATCTAATGAAATACAAATAGGTACATTCAAGTCCCGCTGATGTCAGTGGAACCCAAATATATTTAATTATTTGCTTTAGCTATATTAGTATCAAAGGGCTTTAAAGCAGATTAGATATGACTTGTCTCTAGATATGCCAGTCTTTATCTTCTAGAAAGATAGTCATGCTGGCAGTGTAGAAGAGAGTTGTAGTCCAATAGTACTCTATTTTGACAAGGTTATATTGAGTCTGTTGCTTGGTCTACTTTAATCCTACTATTTCCTTAGTTAGTTGTATTATAGAGTTTATCCCCACAGCCATGTTACAGGCAGTCCTTGATTTATGACCAAAATTGAGCCCAGATTTCTGTTGCTCAGCATGACAGTTGTTAAATGAGTTTTGCCCCAATTTGCCATCTTTCTTGCTACAGTTGTTAAGCAAATCCTTGACGTTTTAAGTTAGTAACACAGTTGTTAAGTGAATTTAGCTTCCCCATTGACTTTGCTTGTCAGGTCGTAAAAAATGATCATATGACTCCAGAACAATGCAACTATCATAAATACATGCCAGTTGCCAAGCATCTGAATGTTGATCACGTGACCATGGGGATGCTGCAACTTGTCGCAAGTGTGAAAAGTGGTCATAAGTCATTTTTTCAGTGCTATTGTAATTTTGAATGGTTGCTCCGGTGACTGTGGCAGCAGCACAGTATACTTTGCACTGACGTTGTTGCAAGGCCCCATTTTTCCTCAATCAAAGTGGCATTGTCCTTACAATTGCAATGGGGAACGAAAAAAATTAAAGGGATTGGTGGATTCCAATGGGTTTCATCTGCTCTTCCACTAAGCATCAGGTTGGGGGTGGGAGGGGGGGCTCTTTAGTTGCCAGGTTTCTGATCCCACAGAGTAGTTCTATACAATGAGAGGCTTGGTGGGGAAAGAGTCAGCAGCCAATACCATCACTTCTCTTGCCAACTTTCTTTGTCCTAGGCTAGCAGACTGCCCCAGTAAATAATTTTCAATGGTCAGGGGAGTGGGAAAAGTGCACCTACAATAGCTTAAAATGGTCAAATGGGCTGGGAATGAGAAGCCAGTATTATGACAGCAGAGCAAACAGAGCCTTATTCTTTGAGCCTAATGATGTTTATATTTTTAATTTTAGCATTACAGTTGATAAAAAAAAGATCCTTTAGCGGTTTGGCAAGTTCATTGAAGCATTGTGGGATTATCCAGCACGGATCAAGAATGAAGCTGAATAATTAACACTACTCAAGCACTTTTCACATTCCTTTTCTAAAGACTAGTATTTTTCCTAATGGGTACAAATGTTAAAGTGCCACCATTGTTGCATACATTTTTTTAATTTTTAAAGTGGTCTTTTAAATAATATATTCTTATACCAAAACAAACAAATGGTTGTTGTAATTATTCGCTTTGTATATTTTATATGTGATTATTTTTAATGCATTGGGTGACTTTCTAGAAACGTTGGGATGTGTGTGTGTAATGAATTTATATGAAGAGTAATTTCAGAAATAGTTACAGTATAAAATAGGAACCAGATTCTGCCCCACTTTCTGCCTTCTTTCTGTCACTTTTCTCACATGTTTGACAAAACATCAATTTTAGCTAAGAAAACAGTTCTCTGCTTTACTGGTCAGCAGCTGTTTGCAACAGCTTGAGAGAATTGAAGCCTGGGGCTACCTCTCATTGCTTGTTCTTCATTCCATTTCCACAAATGCTGCTTTGTTACACTCATTTTTATAACTGAACTGTTCCCTCTAAAAACAGAGATTACGTCCGAGGAAATTAAGTGTGCAGTCTGCTATTTTCCCAGAAAGGCATGTGGCCTCCAGAAAGATTCCAAAACTTGTTGTCAAATGATCATTTTTAATGTGATTCCCAAAATATAAAATTATTAATTTTGTGGCTGTAATCCTATTAATAATTTATTTTAAATTCCATGGCATGTTAATTTCAACTACATTTTAAATCTAATCTAGTTTTTATTGTAGACTTGACCACTTTTTGGAATGTGATTCTTGGCAAACCATTGTAAGACCTGTCCTTAAATTCTGAAACAATCAAGATGCTGTTGATATCTGTGGCATTATTGACATGGGTTCAGCAACCCCATGAAGCCAGGGCATTGGGGCAGAGACCCAGAAGCCTAACCAGCAGATGAACAGAATCACCTTGTCATACAACAGTTCTGGCATTCTTCTCTTTAAAGTAAACTATTACAAATTACCAGTGAAAGAAGGATTTATCAAAACACAATTCAGCTGTTATTTCAGCATTTCTTCTACAGCAGCAATTGGGCAAAACCTAATTGGCTTAGCTAGTGAAATTCTCCAAAATACTGTATCATGAGGATCGGTCCTAGATCAGACACAAATCTTGGATATGGAAGGAGTCTAAAAATTATCTACCTGTGTTACTCAAAAGCTCAATAAGCTGTTTGGATAGAAAGAGAGATTGTATGGCAACCACCACTACACTAAGGTGACCAGATTTTCAGATTGGAAAAGAGGGACGCCCTTGACCGGGGGGGGGGGGGGGGGGCTTTATTAAAAAAAATTTTTTTTGTCAAAAGGTCACCCCAGGACACTGAAACCAGCATAAATATGAATCTGTTGCCAAACAAAATTTTGATCACGTGACCATGAGGATGCTACAACGGTCGCTAAGTGTGAAAAATGGTCGCAACGGTCGCTAAGTGTGAAAAATGGTCATCAGTCACTTTTTTCAATGCCATTGTATCTTCCTGATTATTAAAAGTGCAAATTCACTCAGTGTCAATCATGACTCCTGAGTCCATTTCAAAGTATTGTGCATAGAAATTTTAAAAATGGCTTGTTTCAATTTATTTTGGATAGAATCTTTTTTAAAATAGTTTAAGACAATTTAAAAAAAGAATCAACACAGAATAACACTATTTTAAAAAATCATATGCACAATAAATAAAATATTATTTTAAAATACATTAAAAAAATAAAAGAAAAAACCCAGCTCACTTACCAGCAGGCAGGCAGAGTCAGCAGATCTTCGTAGGGATGGATGGAAGCACACAGGGAGCCTATATATACGCAACTGCAGTAACAATGACAATGATGAAGGATTGGATTGAGTTAAAGAATAAAAGAATTCTGATCTTAGAAGGCCATGACCTGCAGGCAGGCTGGCATAATTTCTTATGGAATGAATGACAAACATAAAACGCACAAATACTTTCAAAATCATTTAATTAGAACTTTACTGCAACAATGGCTCAAAATAAAAAAAATCCACTATGTGAAAACCCCAAATTGGCTATCACCAACAGAAAGAACGACACACCCAAATTTTACAGATTGGAACAAAATTCTAAGATACAGAGATCTAATTGACAGACAGGGAAATTTAAAAACAATTGAAGAATTGGCAGATCAGAATATGAAAGGTGATTGGCTAACCTACCTCCAAATTAAAACTAAATACAATAAAGACACTAAAATATATGGTATTGAAACAGAACCACACAAATTGAATAAAATTATTCAAAGTCTGGACAGAAAGATGATAGGGAAAATATACAAATTCCTCTTGAAGTATCAAATGGAAGAGGAAATTGGAAACTGTAAAAGAACCAATGATAAAATGGGCACAGAACTTTGGCTATAACATTGAACTAGACAAATGGGAAAAATTTTGGGGAATAAATTTAAGAATGACACTATCAATCCCATACAAGGAAAACCTTGTTCTTTCAATCCTTCCAATATTTTTTTCCTTCATTCCCTTGTCTGTTTCAATATTAAGTACATTTCTTCCTTTCTTCCTATAATTTTTTCCATTTTCTTCCTTATATTCTTTTCCATTTCAACATTGTCTTCCTTTTTTCCTTCCTTCCTATACGTCTTTCCATTTTCTTCCTTATATTATCTTTTCTGTTTCAACAGTCTTTGTTTCTTCCTTCCTTCCTTCCTTCCCTTCCTTCCTATACTTCTTCTTTCATTCATTATATTTTCTTTTCCATTTCAATATTAAGTGTAATTCTTTGTTCCTTCCTTCTTTCAATCCTTCCAATACTTTTTCCTTCATTCTCTTTTCTCAATATTAAGTGCAATTCCTTCCTTCCTTCCTAAGTTATTTCCATTTTCTTCCTTATATAATATTTTCTGTTTCAACATAAAGTGCCTTCCTTCCTTCCCTCCCTCCCATCCCTTTCTTTATGTTTTCTTCATGCTTTCTTTTCTTTTTCCTCTGCGCTTTTTAAATCCCCCCCCTTCTTCTCCTCCTCTACATTTAGGTTGGATTAGTTTGTACAACAGTCATCAAACTTCTGAAGTAAAAATAAATAAATAAATCATATTTAAGAAGAAGAAGAAAAAGGAAGACGTTTTTAGTTAAGTCAAACGTTTTAATAAAAGTTTCATCTTTTAAGATTCGTTCAACACATCCAATTGTAACCTTAACAGTAAAGAATATCACCCCAGCTGCTAAAGGTTCAACCAGTCTGAGAACCATTGAAAAGACAACAGTGCAGCAAAATCCAAAAGACACAACTTCCTCACGACCTCACCGCCATTGCTTTGGTACCAAATCTTTGAGGAAGGGGCTCCAGAAAGGAGGAGGAGGAGGAGGAGGAGGAGGAGGAGGAGGAGGAGGAGGAGGAGGAGGAGGAGGAGGAGAAGGGAACCAAAGAGACGCTCTCGGAGGCGGCGATCCCATTGACGAAGAGGCAGGCGGAGAGGTGGGCGCAGCGGCTGCCGCCCGCAGAGAACTTCCACGCGCTTCAGGGGCTTCTGCCAGGCGACGGGAGCCCCGGAAGCGCGTGGAAGTTATTTGCGGGCTGCAGCCGCTGCGTCCACACTCTCGGAGGCGGCGATCCCATTGACGAAGAGGCAGGCAGAGAGGTGGGCGCAGCGGCTGCCGCCCGCAGAGAACTTCCACGCGCTTCAGGGGCTTCTGCCAGGCGACGGGAGCCCCGGAAGCGCGTGGAAGTTGTTTGCGGGCGGCAGCGGCTGCGTCCACGCTCTCGGAGGCGGCGATCCCATTCACGAAGAGGCAGGAGGAGAGGTGGGGGTGCTGCATGAACGGACTCCTCGCGGCCGCTCCCACGCTCCCGGAGGCGGCGATCCCATTCACGAAGAGGCAGGAGGAGAGGTGGGTGCGCTGGCAGCCGCGCCGCAGACAACTTCCACGTGCTTCAGGGGCTTCTGCCGAGCGGCGGGAGCCCCGGAAGTGCGTGGAAGTTGTCTGCGGGCAGCTGCCGCTGCGCCCACGCTCTCGGAGGCGGCGATCCCATTCACGAAGAGGCAGGAGGAGAGGTGGGGGCGCTGCACGAACGGACTCCTCGCGGCTGCTCCCACGCATTCGGAGGCGGTGATCCCATTCACGAAGAGGCAGGAGGAGAGGTGGGTGCACTGGCAGCCGCCCCGCAGACAACTTCCAGGCGCTTCAGGGGCTTCTGCCGAGTGGCGGACACCCGGAAGCGCCTGGAAGTTGTCTGCGGGCAGCTGCCGCTGCGCCCACGCTCTCGGAGGCGGCGATCCCATTCACGAAGAGGCAGGAGGAGAGGTGGGCGGAGCGGCTGCCGCCCACAGAGAACTTCCACGCACTTCAGGGGCTTCTGCCAGGCGGGCAGCTGCCGCTGCGCCCACGCTCTCGGAGGCGGCGATCCCATTCACGAAGAGGCAGGAGGAGAGGTGGGGGCGCTGCACGAACGGACTCCTCGCGGCCGCTCCCACGCTCTCGGAGGCAGCGATCCCATTCACGAAGAGGCAGGAGGAGAGGTGGGTGTGCTGGCAGCCGCCCCGCAGACAACTTCTAGGCGCTTCAGGGGCTTCTGCCGAGCGGCGGGAGCCCCGGAAGCACGTGGAAGTTGTCTGCGGGCAGCTGCCGCTGCCCCCACGCTCTCGGAGGCGGCGATCCCATTCACGAAGAGGCAGGAGAGGTGGGGGCGCTGCACGAACGGACTCCTCGCAGCCGCTCCCACGCTCTCGGAGGCAGCGATCCCATTCACGAAGAGGCAGGAGGAGAGGTGGGGGCGCTGGCAGCCGCCCGCAGACAACTTCCACGCGCTTCAGGGGCTTCTGCCGGGCGGCGGGAGACCCTGAACCGCGTGGAAGTTGTCTGCGGGCGGCAGCCCCTCCTCCTCCCTCTCCTCCTGCCGCGGCGATCCCAATTCACTCAGCCGGGGCGGGCAATTTCTGCACGAACGGACTCCTCGCGGCCGCAGGCAGGAGGAGAGGGAGGAGGAGGGGCAGCCGCCCGCAGACAACTTCCACACGGTTCAGGGGCTTCTGCCGGGCGGCGGGACCCCCGGAAGCGAGAGGAAGCCCCGGAAGCGAGAGGCTGCCCCGGCGATCGATCCCAATCACGAACGGACGCCGCCCGCAGATAACCTCCACGCGCTTCAGGGGCTTCTGCCGGGCGGCGGGAGCCCCTGAACCGCGTGGAACTTCTCTGCCGCGGGCGGCTGCAGCTGCCCCACCCTTTCCTCCTGCCGTGGCGAGCGGAAAATTCGATTAGAATTAGATTACTCACCAGTCAGGCTGGCTTAAATTTGTAGGTAGTAGGTAAAAGGCTAAAAGCACGCTTTTTTTGGCGCTCGCAGCTCCCGCCCATCAGCTGCTAGCTTGCTGGGCTGGCTCATCTGGTAGGATAGAGAACAGAACGATAAGCCAGCCCAGCAAGCTAGCAGCTGATGGGCGGGAGCTGCGAGCGCCAAAAAAAGTGTGCTTTTTAAAAAAGCGGGCGGGACGCGGGAAAATGCATTGGAAAGCGGGTGTGTCCCGCCAAAAGCGGGACGTCTGGTCACCTTACACTACACTGCTCTTTCAAGGACGAATGGTGCAGTAGTATAATCAACAACTAAAGCTGCACTTGGAGTAGGTATTTTTCTTCTACCTTCTTTAGTTTTTATCACTATTCAATTCTTTTGCTATACAGACTCATTTGGTCTTATATAGTTGTCTGAAATAATCTACAAACATAACACTTCAGTAAGCTTATGTTCGTCTAGTGAACCATTGGCAAGATTTGGTTTAACCAAAATTGGTATGCCTGCAGTATTTTTTTCTTTGAAGAAAAATCTACCTCATGTGGTAGATATCCTGCAATAAGGAATATTGCAGTTTACTTGTTAAAATCTTCACAGTTGGGTAAATCGCAAGATGGGATAGAGTGGATCTTCAAAAACAAGCCAACAAATCTCATTCAAAGTAAGGTGTCCGAGGTGGATAATCTTGACAGAAAGGATGTCTTCAGATGTCTGCCTACATTAGCCAAGAGATTGGTAACCATTTTATAAAGATGAGAATGATTATGGTCCAGTTTGGAGTGGAACCTCTGCTCAGCTAATGGATCTTTTCAAATCATGTGTTCCAATGGGCCAAAGGATATTAACAACACAGTGCCTTATGCACACATAACACATACAAAAGCTAGAATAGGCAAAATGAACTGTTTTTTTAAAAAATGGGTCTAGTTCAAATACCATGTTAAGCTACAATGTGATTTAATTTTGACTTGGTGTACCATGTGGTCTTTATTATCATTTATTATCCACTATTGCTATTCCTATTGCTATCCACAGCTAATGACTTTTGATATACACAGGAAATTTGGCTTTACACAATGTGTGAAAAAACAATGAGAAAAGATATCTTATCTGACTGGGATAAAATGAGGTGCAAAGAGACCCTCAAAGACTCTTCTGTATGATGCACTGAGTTTTGACAGCCAAGTCAAGATTAACCAATAAATGAAAAATCTTGGGAAGAAATGTGATAGGCAGCATAAGAGACAAATAAAATGTTGGGCGTATTCCTGAGTTTAGTCCAAAGTTTTGCTTAATTGTATAACTGCGCTTATGTGGGAGTCGCAATGGACTGTTTTAATTGTGCAGGATCCAATCCAGGACCAGAGATTTTACCTTTGTTTTAATTATTGAAGTACTTTATACCGATTTACTCACATATACTGCCCAGTCAGCCAGATTGGGGCAGCTAACACATGTTCCTAAATAAATACAGATGAGCACCAGAAATATGTACAAAACAGGAAAGAGAAATACCTGTGATGTTTCAGTTCTTCAAAACAGATGCTTAGAAAATACATTGAAGATGAACACAATGATTAAAGAGAAATAAATACCAACTACCTATCTTCTTCTTCACCTACCATCAAGGTGTTACTAAAATGAGAATGCATGGAATTTCTACTCTGAACTTTCACAAGTTGTTCTACTATAAATACAGAGCCACACATAAGGAAGGTGCTGCATTCCAAGGACATGAATGTTTCTTATTGAAGAACACTTCCAAGTCATATGCCTGCCAGTTAAATGCAGCTTGCTAAAACCCAATTCTTTTCACACACAAAAGGAAATATGTAGGTGGGAGCTCCAACTTTTCTTCCACACAAGAGGAAATAAATGCCAGGCTTCCTTTGTCAGAAGACAAAGCTGGTTCACTTAACTGAATAATAATCTCCCCATGTTCATTATGGTAAGATGCTTTGGAGGACCATAACTTGTATTCATCTTTGGATTTTAATGTATTTCTCCATGTGTTTAGGATGAATGATTTGCTGTTTTTTAATCCATTACTGGTGATGAAGAATATTGTTTAATCCACCCACAACGTAGATTTTGCACAATTTTGTAGTCATTCAATTAGTAATTAGCCCACTTCTGAGGAAGAAGGTTGAAAATATCCTTATTTATGAGTTGTTGTTTGGAGGCACTTATGCATCAAATGAATTAAAATGCATTCTTCTAAACAGCTGTAACTTCTTAAAATGAAACCAAAATACACTGCTATCGTGTTCTGTTATTGTATTTCTGATATTTATCACAAATCTCTGGGCTGCTTCCCTCTCCAAATTAAAGATGATTATATGAGAAAAAATGGTTTGAGGCAAGAGAAAACTGTAAAGAGCTTGCACCTGCATTTTCTATTCATTGCCATTATATATCAGCATATTAACTTGTTATTATACTCTTAGCAGCTAAACACTAAGCCTACCAGTCTTTGAGAGCAAAATTCAAATTGCTGTTTATGACCTCCAACAGCTCCAATAGGTTAACAAGAGTGTTTAAAAGCCTGCTTTTTTCCTGTCATAATTTTAATTTTTATTAAAATATATGGCCATAGACAAAAAAGTTGAAAATACAGAATATAAATCTGTGTATTTGTACCTATGACTAAGCTAGCTAGATTACTGACTTTCACTGTCATGACCTAAAATTTGGCCATGATTTTGGATGCTTCCTGATCCTGGTCATTTAGAAAGTATCACACAGTTGCCAATCCAGATTTATCTTGACCAGGGTTAGGAGATTAAATCAGTATAATTTTAAATACTGCATCATACATGCTAACAAGATACAAATATTTCAAATTCACACTAAACAACATGGTATTGTCTACATAAAAATTACATGTACATTCATGTCCCCAATACTTCTCTAAGGTCATCATAAGCATTTCTTATACATTTTTACAGAGATATTGAACAACCAAGGTGGTCTCATACATCCTAGTCTAATTCCTGCTCAATGTCAAGCCATTTCTTTATTCTCATGCATGCTTTATATTGCATTCTTACCACATTCGGTAATCAATTTACAGCTGTGCAGTGTTCTGTAATTCAAGCCTATTCACTTTATCATATCCTTTTTCAAAACCACAAAATGTGCAATAAAATTTATTTCTCAGTTACTTGCTAAAGATCAAAAATATGATCTGTATATTTCTTTTTTGGCATAAAGTCATATTAAATATCTCAGATTTAGGTCATTGTTGCCTCTTGTGTCCTTTCAATCAAAATTATAAATTTTTCCAGGCATACTTACCAAGCTGTTCTATTTGTTTGTTTGTTTATTTACTGTAGTTTGTTTATTTACTGTACATAAGAGTTACTTGGGCAGCTTACAGAAGCAGAATATTTAAAACTATATTACAATATAAAAACATTGTGTTGGAGCCCAACCTCTGGGAACCTCTCTCTATACGCACAGAGAGAGGTTCCCTGCGGGTGGGCTCCAGCACAAGTCCAAAAGCTTGTAAGATTAAATCTCTGGTCACGGTGACCAACTCAGATTGGATCCTGCATGGATGACATGCTTAGTTTGACATGTATGTCTGTGTATTTATGTGTTTGAAAAATTAGATAATAATCTTTCAAGCTCAGCTCCATTCATTTCACAAACATATCCAAGTAATATAATACAGGTACTTCCTTCAGATTAGTTTTGATGGGGGTTTTTTGTTCATTTTTTTCTTTCCCAAATCCTTAACTTTAGGGATTGGTAGTCTCCCATCAGTGGTGGGATTCATTTTTTTTTTACTACCGGCTTGGTGGGCGTGTCATGGCTTGGTGGGCATGGTAGGGGAAGGATACTGTAAAATCTCCATTCCCTCCCCACTACAGGGGAAGGATATTGTAAAATCTTCATTCCTTCCCCACTTTCAGGGAAGGTTACTGCAAAATCCCCATTTCCTCCTGATTAGCTGGGAGCTGGGAGGCAGAGAATAAATGGGGGCAGTGCCTGTCAGGTGGTATTTACCGGTTCTCTGAACTACTCAAAATTTCCGCTACCGGTTCTCCAGAATTGGCCAGAACCTGCTGAATACCACCTTTGATCTACATACTTCTCAGACGTACCTTTTACTTAGTTATTTAATATAACCAAGAACAGCAAGGTGTTGCCACCTAGCTGGGCTTAATTTATGTACATGATAACAATTTTGTAACTATTAGCCTACCTTTTAAATTGCAGATATTGTAAATTGGTTTTAAGCTGGTATGTTTGTTAATAATTATTTTTAGCAGTAAAAAAAACAAAAACTATAGAATAATCTACTATTACTGATTTCATAACACTAAGCAAAAGTGCTTTTCTTCCTCCTCCCCATCTTGTATACATAGGTCTCCTAACTAGGCCCACCTAGTTTTGGCTTTTATCAGCTTGCTAGGACAAACATCTCCATATTTGATTTTAGTTAAAGGAGATGGGAAAACAATAGGATAACATTCTATTTTGTTACTAGTAGTTCCAGTTTTTAATATTGTTTTAATGTTTTGATATTTTAAGGAAGTAACCTATACATCTACTAAGAGAAGTGATAATTGAAGGCTGGTTAAATGGTTAAATTGGGTTTCCCCCATTGAATAGCCTTAGGTCAGAGCATCAAGTATTACGTAGCATGTCAAAAACAAAAGCATTACATTCCTTCAGAGCATCTCATACAGATTATTAACATTTCCTTCTTTTACATATTTCAGCTTTTACAGCCCACATGAGGTTGAGGGGTTTCTGACTTAAGGATAGAGTAAATGTCTATTTGTATGAGAACAAGCCACTACAAATGATTAGCAATAAACTTTCAACAGCGAAACTTATAAAAATCTAAGAAGTTGACACTGTTTACTTGGTCCAAATGGTTGCGTGATTTAATTTAAATTACTTGGCTCAATCATTTGGATGGAATGTATGCTTCTCTTTACAATATTTAGAACCAAAAATTGTTATCTTTGTATACCATCATGCATGACTTAGGAGGCAATATTAAAATTACTCTCAAGGGTCATTCAGGAATTTTT
This sequence comes from Thamnophis sirtalis, assembly GCF_051295495.1. Lineage (NCBI taxonomy): Eukaryota > Metazoa > Chordata > Lepidosauria > Squamata > Natricidae > Thamnophis > Thamnophis sirtalis. The sequence goes on from NW_028261388.1 coordinate 55,177,322, forward strand.
GATCTCTCTCAACCCCTGGTATTTTTTCAATCAGGCCAAAGTGCTCTGATTCCTTTCATTCCTAGATCCAGACATAGCAAGGAAGGGAGGTTTTGATGGAAAAAAGGATACCACTTTGCTTAGTCTACTATGGCTTGCATAAGAAAGAAAATGGTACTTCAAAACTGGAACAACTCACAAACATACCAGGAGCTATCAGAGTTATGTTTTGAATATGAGATGAAGGCAATGTTATGACATGGCACAAAAGTGGCTACTTCTGCTGCCTGCTGGCTGCCTGCAATTTAGCAGTTCAAATCTCACCATATCAAAGTTGACTCAGGCTTCCATCCTTCCGAGATGGGTAAAATGAGGACCCAAATTGCTTGGGGGCAATATGCTGACTCTGTAAACATCTTAAAGAGGGCTGTAAAGCACTGTGAAGTGGTATATAAGTCTAAGTGCTATTGCTGCATTCAGGCCATGGTTTGATGCCTGGAGAAATCAATTACTCCCCCCCCCCACTACTTCAGAAACAGAAAAGTAACTTTTAAGCAATGCTATGGGGCATAGTGAGTCATGGGATTTTTTTCTTTTTTATACAGAACTATTCACTGTTTAAAATCATGTCATTATCATCTTTCACCATCCCACTCTTGACTATTTCAATGTGATTATTCTGTTAATTATAGGAACCAAACAGTGGTTTGATTTGGTAAGTATAGGATTGGACTGTCTGTGTGACTAGAGCAATACAAAATAAACTGAAGAGCACATTAGCCCTGATATCTTTTCAACTTGAATTACTAATGCACTTTCTACACCTGGGAAGTGTGTCCTAGACTAGAAAGCAGATTGAAGAGTAGCTAAAATAAACTAGGTCTTTAAAAAAGGAGCTATTGTGATCAAAACTCTGCATTCTTGTTATCTCAAGCACTATTCTGCACCTGCAATTAATTGCAGGAATTTTTGCTTATAAGTACACACTAAATTGCAGCTGCCAAAATAGGACAAGATTCAAGTGCTTTGTAGATAGTAAGAGTAATACATGTTTTATGCATAAATACATCAAAGTTAATTCTATGCTTCTCAGGCTTTTGGAAAAGCTATTATAATGTAATCATTCTTAAATGTAGTTCAGCTATCTTTTTGATTCAGCATAACTCAGAGGTGCTCTTCATCATATGAATAATTGGCAATATCAGTATGAGATCTTAGAAAGCTTTTTAAAGCCAAATCGGTATGACCAAGAACAGGAATGATATACAGTATTTGTTATACTAAATGAAACATCTTGCTGCACTGCTCTAAGTTGTTTCTTCCTGGAAATTTACCAGGCAGGAGAAAAATGGCTTCAAGCCAAGAAGTGTAACAAAGTAAGGAAAAGTACGTTTTTACTTCTTCTGACCATATATTACTTGATTAAATGTGCAGATGTTCATTTCACTATAACATGGCCACACCTGGTTTAATTACAGGATTAATACAAAAGGAAGAGTAAAAAAAAATTCATTAGTTCTATACAATGAACTATTATGCTATGAACAAATGCAAAGAAAAAACTTTGCACACCAAGGGTCTAGAGGAGGTGTCAAAACTTGTGGCCCGTTGGCCAGATGCATCATGTGCTGCCCCTGCCCCCATCCGGTTTAGCGAAGGGGGGAAAGTCCTGATACGCCACGTGATGACACAAGTTTGACACTCCTGGTCTAGAAATACCACACAATGTATGAGAAGATTAAGCAACCAAATCTTTACAGATGGGATACAGCCTGTTCATCACATACTGTTTTTTAACAGCTATATTCTTATAATTTTCTGTGTAAAAGGTGATACATCAGCTGCTACTAATGCTTCTGTCTCAATCCAAAGGTTTATTATTCACTTTCCAATTCTAGGTCTGCACCCCATAAACAGTCTCTCCACTCTGCTATGAATCTCCCCTTTTCTCTTATTTTACCACCTTAGCTACTGAGCCATGATTCAGAATCTGACTCTTGATCTTGAATCTTGGGAAATCAGAATTCAAATGAGACTGCTAAACACAGGCATTTCCTGTTCAGCTGGACCCAATCAGATGATGAGGAACAACTTTCAGGCCTAGACATATACCAAGGCAAGCAGAGCAGCACTCCTCGGTGAAGACCCTTGCTGGGCAGGGGATGAGTAATTGCAGCCGGTTGTCTGCAGAGACATATTTAGGTAGCTGCTTTGCTTGCAGCCTTTGTTGGAAACAACTATTTAAAATCCTAGTTGCAGCTGTTGTTTCTGTTTGTTTGTCACTCTTTGATTCTTGGACTAGCTGACAACTTGATTTGACTATGTCAGTCTTAGAACATATTTGAATTAAACTATCGCTTCTTTGACTGTAATTAGCATTTTGCAAGCAAGCACTTTCTGCTAGGCATTTGAATTACATTGTCTGCTGTTAAATCAGCTTCTGAGTACTGTGTCTGTGTGTGACCTGAAACAGAACAACTTCCCAATTCCATGTACTCCTGCCTCAAACCATTTACATCTAATGCTTTCCACAATGCTCTTCTCACTTTCTATTAACCACCCATACATTCCAAAAACAAAATCCTGAAATAGCATCTATAAAACTAACCCAGACAAAACTAGCTAGACTAAACTACCTACCTGAGCATCAAATTTTTAAAAATACATGGATTTTCTGGAATCTGTCTCATGTGGATAGAAATTATGTCAATTGGACAGGCATCAAAACATGTGGCTTTGTTCTCTGCATAGTCAAAATCTATACAAATATTTCAAATTGCTATTTTCTTTATGCAAAATAATTGGAAAGGAAATGGGGGCAGTATCCACAATCATCTGAATTTTACACTTAATTTTGCATGTAACTAATTGGGATTTAAATACACAAAACAAGAGGCTGATCAAGTGCATTCAAATTGCTATCACCTATACAGCAAAATCTGGTATTTTAATGATGATCAAATATTACTCAAATACTGCAGTTATTAACATCAAATTGCAAGCTTTGGTCTAAAAAAATTGAAAACTTCACTTTGGTTGAATACAGTCTAAAATAGATGTTCCAAATGTTTATTACTCCTTTACTGTTAAAATGAATAATTGTGTGGCAAGATGACTATGGAAACATCTTTGACAGCACTAGCTCAATGGCCTTGAAATGGAGATAAGCAGAGCCCTCCGTAGTCCGCTACGACTAGCAGAGTAAAATCAATTCACAGGGGCTCCTTTACCTTTTCATTGTTAAAAGAGGTCAACTTAACTACAGTGCCAATCATGACACAAATACTGCCACTTATGTTCTAGTGAGATGTTATTATGTCAGTACTTAATGGCAGATTTGTGACATGAAGTGATAGTGTATTTTTGCACCACTGAAGCTTGTTGCTGACACCATTTGTTGTAATAATATAGCTATCATAAACTATCTTAACACTTCATTTGTTTCTACTTATTAAAGTGCACTAAAGACAACTGGAATTAAGTCATTTTAAGGGCTTCCTTCTGATAGATTCTATGATTCAGTAGATCATATCTACTAGTGAACTCAACAAAATCTTCAGATACCAAATTCCAAGGGTAATTGGGCTTGACCATGAACTATAGCAGTAAGCCAGCTTCTTTCTTATATAACTACTGGTAATCCTTGACCATGCTGTTACAACAGCACTGAAAAAAGTGACTTACAACCACCAATGGACCATTACGACCATTGCAGCATCCCCATGGCCATGCGATTGACATCTGGATGCTTGATAGCTGGTTCATATTTACAATGGTTGCAATGTCCTCAGATCATGTGATAATCTTGAGACTTTCTGACAAAGTCATTGGGGAAACCAGAGTCACAACTGGGTTTCTAATTTAACTGCAATGATTCACTTAACAAAATGTGACCAGAAAAGTTGTAAAACGGGGAAAAACTCACTTAGCAACATATATTCTGGCCTCAATCGTGGAGATAAGTTGAGGACTACCTGTATACAGTATATATTGCCTCAACTCCTAGAGAAGATGGGTGGGTAGAGGTTTGCCACTATGCAATGATTTGGGTCCATTTGACATTGTGAGAAAGCATATTCTTGGCTGAGGATGAAAAGCTGAGCAACTGTATTTGGAGGAGAAAGTTCTTTGTTATGATTCTTTTCTAGGTATTACTTGCAACACTGTCATTCAAGCAACATTTTAAAGCCATACATTTAGAAACAAATTACTTAAAGGTACTGGGATGTGACCTGTTAATCAGGTTAGTTCTTTTGCCATTTGTCAGGAGTGAGATATACTGACACTAACCACCAGGCAGATTTAATTTCAGTTATGCCTAAGGAAAAGTTTGTTTTCCATTGGGCTTCTTCCAAACTCAGAAATGAGATGAGCAATGAATATTATCAGGACAACTCTTCACTTTTGACTTTTTTGGTCTGTTCACTTGATTCATATTGTGGATCTTTCCTCTTATTTTTCTGCTGCTGAAGTCTCTCTTCTTTCTTTTTTAGATAAATGGACATATTATCAAAAGAAGCCTTGTAGAGATTTTGGAAGCAGCTCTCTTTGTCCATAGCACCTGCAGAATGTAGAGTAAGTTAGAATTTTAAGTAATAATTACTTTATAGTGCCTGGCAAATTAGTAAATATTTATAAGTAGGGATTTTGTTTATGCCTAAAATGAGAACAGATACTTAAGTCCTTATAAACCTACCTCCAACCATGGAGAGAGAAAAACTCTTCCAATTTCAGCTACGCAAAGTTTTTGCTTTTCCCACATTTGCTACTTGGCAGCAATCATTTTATCAAATTAGCCAAGTTGTTTCCATCCCATTGGTTTATGACAAGTAAAACTTTGGCCCATGCTGGTTAATGATAAGCATATCCAAACTATTAGCAAAAGAACAAATCAGCACATTTGGACTAGAAACTCTCCAAATTTCTTGCCCTTTTAGTTGGTGCAGCGCACTATTAAGATAGCTAATCCTCCCAGTCACTTGTCAAAGAAAAAGGAGGATAGATTCAATTAGTTAACTAAAGTACATATTAGGAAGGAGAGACAAAGTCTAATATACAAACAATGAGGAGAGGTGTCCAATAGAGGTCAATGTGACATCACATGCACTGTGATATTGTTGTGGAAAGGGCACAAATTATGTAATTTATAACAGTGACAAATAATATAATGTATGTCATTTGCATAAAGACATTTATTGGGTTATTTACTCTCTCCAAATGTCCATGAGGAAAATAGTAAATTCAGTTGTTATCAGTAGCTATTAACAATCTACTTTTTTTTATTAAAAAAAACACATTTCTGATTCCTTTAGAGCAGGGCTAATGAGGAATGACTAGCCTGCAGCTTCTGGGTCATATGCAGCTTAAATATTCCCACTTTACTGAAAACAGTCAAAAATCTAAAAATTGAAAGAAAACTGTAATGCTAAAACTATAAACTCCCAAAATAAGCATTTTAAAAACCAAAGATATCTCCCAAACTATGTTTTACTCATAAATGTTGTGAATCTATCACATGGTTGCCCCAACCTCTCCTAAAACATTAAGGGTGCCAATAGGCATCAAAGAGCTTGTTTACCATTATTTGAGAGATTAATTGCTTAACTGTGAAGGATTAAAAACTGATCAATATACATGGTAATTCTATGACAATTTCTCTTTTCTCCGATGTTTTTTGTCAAAATAAGAATTTGCTTGATTCCTCACCATACAATGTCATAGGAGTGTATTTCTCATTCTGGCAAAGATCAATACCCATTAGAGGTTTATGGTAAGTATCACGTAGTTCAAATTTAACTGACAAGATGAATTTAAGGATGCTATTAACTGATACTTTACTCAATTACTGAGCAGATCTAAAAACAGCTACCATTAGGATTGCAATACTTATCTGCCTCAGCAAACAAAATAATCACCAGCTCTACATATCTATTAGTCTTTCTATCTGACTGCACAAAATTAACTCTGTGGTAGATTTTTTTATTTCAGCAACTGTTCTAAAAATGGTTGAAATATTCATTCCCATCCATCTTACTCATTTTCAATATGTTACATCAAAAGAGATTTGTTCCACTTTAGAAGGGGAAGAGGGAAAAAGGCTATTAAAATGCTGGTAACAAAAATATATAGGTGCCATCATTTTCATAGGAGCAGCAACACTAATTAGGTATTAAGAGGAGGACTTATTAACCAGATGTTAATTATCTTCAATAATCACTGTCGTTTTAATAGTCCCCTTTCTTCATCTGCTGATACAGTTAAGTTCTGTGCACAGCATTCTACTTCTTAGCAGGAGGGGGTAAATCTAATGACTCTGTTATGTTCTTATGGTATTATGTTATTCTTCTGTGGTATCGGTAAGTTGGGCATTTTAACACTTGATCCCTGTGGTTTAAAGCAGTGTTTCTTAATCTTGGCAACTTGAAGATGGGTGGACTTCAACTCCCAGAACTCCTCAGCCAGCTGCAGCCCACCCGTCTTCAGAGTCAGCAAGGTTGAGAAACACTAAGCAATGAGGTTTCCAGATAACTTCTCCCACCTCCAAGAACCAATGCTCATGCAGAAACCAAAGCTAAAACTAAAGCCAGCTTCAGCGATGGATTCTCCAAATCGTAGTCAGACCCTCCATGTAAAGTATTTGTTTGGTCTGTTAAACTCATATTTCCTACCTTCAAATATTCTCCAATAGTTACATATGTACTTGGACATTTTCACTAATTCTTTCTTGTCAATAACAGGCTGAAAACAAAACAAAACAAATTGAACAACAATAGCTATTGAAAATTTCATAGGAAGCAGGGGGCTTTTCATACAGGTTGGCTTGTACTGAGAACAGCTCCCGTAATCTTTTGTTTTGCCTGACCTATTTCCATGTTTTCATAAAGTTATACAACAACAACAAAGAAGATATACTACTTTCAAATGAAAAATAAGTAAATTAGGTCAGTGCTTCTTTTTCCTTAACAGCAGATCTAGTTTTTTAATTTAGACTGCTATGTATTGACCCACAATTACACTAGGTTTATAACTATGCACACATACACATAGGGTTCCCAGCTTGAGCTGCTATACTCCTTGTTTTCTTTTTCCCAAGTTTAACTGAGAAATCATCAAACCAAGGTGTAATATTCTAACAAACCAAAAGCCCTGCTGCCAACAAAATGGCAGGACAGATGTTACAAAAAAGTAACATTTACATGCTTCTGATCTTTTTCTTTTATATACCGCATACATAAATTTTAGTTATGATTTGAACTGAGCTGCTATCTCCCACTCAGCATGTTCAATTATAAATATATAATTGAAGATGCTGAGTGGGAGATAGCGGCTTAGTTCAATAGCCTAACAATACTCTAAATTTTAATCTGAGGGACCTATATTGAACTATATTTTCTTGTTTACAACTAGCAAAACAAACCACCATAGAAAAATCATTAAAGAGCTGAAGTATTACACTACGGAAATGCACAGTAAACCAACCATAGTAATTCAGCAATTGGCCAGAATCTTTTGCCCTAAACCACAGAATTAAAAATGCATGTAGCAGTCTATGATCATAAACATTCTCTCACCTGCCACTGTCCATCCTTGTGTTGGTAGAATAGAAGAGGTATTTGCTGATTTTCCTGCAGTACCCAGAGCCCACCTGTTTCCTCAAATGCAATGTCCCAACCTTTGTGGCTTAAGGTTATGTGCTGTTTAGAAATTAAGCTCTGAGCATCGGCGTCAAGCTGGAAGATGGATACTGCAGGAATACTTTTAGAAACAACCAACATTATGTTACTTTTATACATCAAGTTTCCTACATCAAATACATCAAATGATTCCCACATGGTTAAGAAAATGATATGTGAAGTGTAGTAAAGGGGTCTCCAAACTCGACAACTTTAAGACTTGTAGACTCCAACTCCAAGAATTCCCCAATCAGCATGGGAAACTGAAGCTCACAACTCTTAAAAGTTGACAGGTTTGAAGACCCTGGTATAGATTAATTCTCATCTAATCAGAAGTAACTCTTGTTGAACTTATTAAAGCTTATTCTTAGGTAAATAAATATACAACTGAAACTTTAGAATTTCTGCAAAATTAGATAAGTTATCTCTATTGTCGGCTGGCACTTGCAATATGGCCACCTTAAGGAACTCCTACAGTAATATTTCAAGGAATAATCTCCAATATTTGTTATGAAGTAGAAGTAATTTCACAATGTCAACATTCATTAGAAATCATCTATAAATTCTTATTATAATCCCTTAATTCAAATACGTTTCATATTATTCCTGTATTTCATCACCATATCTTAAGTCATTTGATCAACTGATTCCATAATACAGGTAGTCCTTGACTTATGACCAGAATTGAGCTCAACATTTCTATTGCTAAACAAGGAAAACAGCAGGGACTTAAAACGGGGAAAGTTAAATAGCAGTTGTTAACAATGGGAACTAAAAGTGAACATGGGTATTGTAACAGATCCCTGAATTTTGTAATGAGAAGATGTGGCTTAGAGACCTAACAATGAGGAAAGAAAAACAAAAAGTTAGGCTGTGAATGACTGTCACCGCGGGGGGGGGGGTGTTGTATGTTTAAAATTGTATTTGTACTTGTATGTTTTACTCTTTAAAAAATGTATAACTAATAAAGATTACTTTAAAAAAAACAAGACCATTTATTAAGTGAGCTTTGCCTCATTTTACAACCATTAACCAGTTGTTAAGTGAATCATTGCAATTAAGTTAGTAACATAGTTGTCAAGTGAATCTGGCTTCTTCATAAACTTTGTCAGAAGGGCACAAAAAGTGATCACATGATCAAGGGATACGGCAACTTTCACATGACTGTAGGCATGCTGTAATGGTCATAAATATAAAAACTGTTCACTAAACAAATGGTTGTAAGTTGACGACTACCTATTAAATATAAACTTTACAGAAATCAGGCATAGCTTGTAATGAAATAATGTAACTGTGTGCTACCTCTACAGTAATTATATTTTTCCTCTTACCAGTCATATAAAATGGCAATGTAATTTCCTTCACAACAATAAACTATTCTTGACACAGCATATTTCTGAGGAGGAAAAGAAATGTAAACGTAATTGGCAAGAGCTAATTTTTTAATGTGTGGGAAGACATAGAAGAACAGTAGTAAAAGAAACCTTGGATCAAAAACATACACATCAAGGGTTTTTTTTAATAACAAAGACAAGCTGTCTCTTATTCAGTCTACCCTGATTTCTGTTCTGAGCAAAGACAGCAAGATGAAAAACGCAAAACATCTAAGGGGGCAGAAGTTGGATAAATAGTTACTATGCAAAAAGAAAATGTTCTTGAATGATTGGTATAACCACTGCACAATTGTTTAGTTACAATTTTTAGAATATCAGTACATCTGTCTACACAATGGAGGTTAGTACAACAGAGAGACAGAGTATCTGCTTGTCCATGTTCGTCTGGAATAATTTAGCATTCCCCAGACAAAATACTCTCATACTATCCTGAGATCAACCCAATAGCATTTATTTAAAATGAGTGAAAAATTAAAGTAAGCCTCCAATAACACGAAAAAACATTTCTAAAGTTTTAAATATTAGTGTACTCATGTTGTGAAGTAATTGCATTCTACAATGGCTACTTCTCAAAATATTCTTTACCAAAAAACCTATATTTTATAGAATCAAATGTTGATTATCAGTAGCATAAACCTGCTCTCAAATTCATTCAAAAAAAGAAAACGTGTAAAAAAAGCAAAGAAAAATGGAAACATGCATATTATAGAGAACATCCACCCAAAAGATAATTACCTTCTTATTCTTACCAGCTTCATTTATATTCAAATTATTCAATTGAAAGCAATGTAGTTCTTTCCCACTTTTATACTTCCAGAGCCTCAATGTATCATCCTAGGAAATTCAAGAGATAAGCTAATTATTATTTTTGCCAAAGGAAAGGCGCAGTGGTTAGAGTGCAGCACTGCAGGCTACTTCAGCTGACTGCAGTTCAGCTGTTCAAATCTCACCGGCTCAAGGTTGACTCAGCCTTCCATCCTTCCGAGGTGGGTAAAATGAGGACCTGGATTGTTGGGGGCAATATGCTGACTCTGTAAACCGCTTAGAGAGGGCTTAACCATATGAGTGGTTAAACAAGCTATAATGGCTGGGTCCACACCTAACCTTAAGCTTAGGTCATGATGTGTAAATTACCACAATGTGCAAAATACAATTTGATGAGCAAAAAACCAAAAAAGCACATTGTGAGTTAGCATAATTATAAATTCAATCAATGGTTTAAAATCCCTCTTAGATGCATGCATATACAGTATATCTCATGGATATTGAGCAATGGATATTCATAATTTCTAATGATTTCTAATCATTACTATATTTCATATTGAGTTTAAGTAGATATTAATAATGAATAATGTGGTGTAAAACACATGGGAGAATGAAAATTCCCTACAATGTTAATCATTCTTTATGTTTCAGCCAAAAACATGAGAGACAGCAAGAGAAATTGAATCTTTTACTTATTAGAGGAAAGAAAAAATGCATTTTTAAGCATTTATTAACATTCTAGATGTATAGAATCCCAGATAATCTACATACCCCGGAGGCAGATAAAAGAAGGTCAGGAAGGTTTGGCAGTACCAATATTGTGCTGACAAATCTAGAAAGAAAAAAAATAAATTGAAACAAAAGCAATAAAGAGTAAAATTATATGTATATACAGCTGTGCAAGAAATTTTCTACCTAGACTGATCTCTTTCCTTGTATTTATACAAAAATCTGCATATAAAAAGTTTGTCCCAATATTTTTTTTCTTTTTATTAAATTAGTTTTTAAAATAGTCCAGCAATCTATTCAGGTTCTTGAAATACATTCTTCTCCAATTTTTACATAACAGTGACAAATAAAAGGTGGTGGTGGGGAACCTAGAATAAGGGTAATGTATAACTGTAAAGTGAATTGCAGACCTCCATTTTCATGATCATGATCAAGCTGACGTATTGGGACTTCAAGCTGATGTATTGGGACTTCAAGTATCATACTAATGTAGATTTCTATATTACAGCTATAAGTAGCAATCTCGTAGTGAAGTGTTTCTTCGAACATTAAGACTACTAATTTATTACCACTAGAAACAAGGCATGACTATATATGCTGAGGGTGCACAAAATGCTGTTACCTTTCCACTGAAGTGGTACCTATTTATCTACTTGCATTTGCATGATTTCAAATTGCGAGGTTAGCAGAAATGAGAAGTCTCAATTCTTTTCCTTCATTGGGGACTAAGACTATCAGCATATATGCAGAAAGGATGTGCATGCACTCACATGCACAAAAAATAAAATAATAATTATTTTAAATACTCAAGATTTTTTTAACAAATGGTTTTTAGGCTAGGGAATGTTCTAATGGATGACATGTTAGCTACATTTTGACAATAACAACATAAGCTTTTCTGAAAATCTGAATTCCCTCAGCAACCAACTCATTTATTTCTTCCCAAATCAGAGCTAGAATGGATTCTTTAAAAATCATCCAAGGAAATGAACATTTATTATTATTCTTAAGTAGTCTAAAGCATTTCTAATCCCAAGAGATTGATTAGAATACTAGCTGTTATTAAACTTGAGCTTAAATATGGCTTCCTTCTTCTTGTTTCCTTATGTTAGCAAAGAGGAGGAGTTGCCTTTCAATCACATTGGAAACAGGGTTTTTTTTTGGTTACTCACTCTCTGTGACCCAGGCAAAAGGATACTATAACATGTGGTGCTTTAGTCAAACTAACTCGGATCTTCTCATCTCGATCAGCTGTTACAATATATTGGTCATCAGGACTCAATGTCTAACAATAATAGAGCAATAGAAATATGATGAATGGTATGTTCAGGCATAATCATCCACCCACCAATGGTATAATTTGTATGACTTCAAACTGATAATCTGAGGAAGACTGGGAGGAATAATTAAAAATTACCAGTGTACAACGTTTTACAAACCTGTTTACATATATTTGCATTTGTCTTAATAATTGTTAATATATAGAAAGTCATCTAATTTGTTAGTCTCATTTGACAGAGTTGAACACATTAAGTAACTATGCAGTACACACTACTTCTCAGCCCAAATTACCTCCTAGGAGTGATTCTGGGAGGAAAAAAAATAAGACTTATTCTTTTTTATCAAATTATTTATCAAATTTCAAAACTGCCTATTATCTCCCTCTGAGTGACTTTGGGCTGTGTAGAGATGAAATATCAAACCATAAAAAAACAGTATATACATTTTTTTTAAAAAAGCATGGATGAATTAAAAATCAGTGTCAAAGTTAATTAAAAGGCAGGGAGAGAGCTTTTCGGGACACTAACCAGCCTCATGCCTGCATGCAGCTACGTGAGTCCCAAACAAGATTTCAGAAAAAGTTTTTACACCTTTCCGGAAGGTCAGGAGAATGTTTCAGAGGACAGGGGCAATGGCACAAAAGGCCCTCTTCTTGGATCATGCCAGGTAGAATTCTTTATCTGACAGATCTGTAATATACCTTCTCTGCCTAATGAAGACGGACTTAAATTTGATTAGCTTTTAATAAAATATATTATTGGAAATATCCATTAAAAACTCATGTGTACCAAATTCAACAAAAGAGACAAGTGTCCAAGCTCAATTGTTCCTGCATTTTTTGGTTCTATTATTGAATAAGAATATACATCGCCAGATTTGTCAGCAACCAAAATTTTATCTTCTGCAGATGTTATTATCAGGGAGGTACATCTTCTCATGACAGGTCTGAAAAAAAAATAGACATAATTCAAAATTTTTGAATTTCAGAACCTAACATGGCCTACATGTGACCAATGAAAGCATAACAAATCTATAACATCCATAATCTCCTAGAATTCTACAAATGATTGGAAAAGATGCCCGAGACATCAGCTTGGAAGCAGCTGTATTAGATTCACGGCAAAAAACAAAAACAAAAAAAACCTTATGTCACAAGTATGTGAGGCTGGGCATAGTTTGGGAGATTTGCCAATGTCATGGAAAGTGATTATGAAGCCATTGGCTTATCCAAAGGAGCTTGCAGAGCAACCGAAAAATATTTCTAGGCTGTTCTTCAGCTGGAATGACAAAGGAAACATAAAACACAACAATAAAGCTAAGAAATAAATCCAAGCAGAACAGTAAATTTAATATAACAAGGTAAGGAAAGTGTGTTTGCGTGTGTGTGTGTACGTATGTATATGTACACACAAACACACACACACACAACAACACAGACTTGATTTTTGGCAATTGCCTGGACTAGTCCCTGCAGTTTTCTTGGACGTTTGCCCTTGCCTGCTTTCAAGGCTGAGAGAGTAAGTGACCCAAAGTCACTCAGGAGCGTTAATACTAAGAAATGTACAGTCTTTGGGTTTTAGCCTAGTGCCTTAACTGATACACCAAACTGGCTCCCTATGTAAAACATGCATAACAATTTCTGTTACTAATGCTTAGATTTATAAAGATATTTTAAAACATTTTCCTTCTCATACCTTATGCTCAGACATTTCCAGGAAGGCTTTGAGCAGAAAAGAATTAATTGTTTGTTGTCATCAGTCAGAACAAAATACTTCCCTGATGAAGAAAATGCACAGGCAAGGATATTATTTGTTTTGTCAAGTGGCTTTCCATCCTCACTAAAAAGACAAAAAACATGGAACAATTGATTCAAAAATAAACCATTTCAAGTACTTCAAATTATATTTTCTGAGATAATATTTTCAATTATTTTACAGAACATCCATTCTTTGATTGTGTAAAAACATTAAATGTCTATGGAGATTCTCAGTCAGCTAGGTCATGATTATCCCAAAGGTGCTTTTTCAAGAGGCAACTGGACTTTCTGGTTTTTCTTTGAAGACGTTTTGCTTCTCATCCAAGAAGCAATTGTAGTATATTTTTCTGGTATAATACCTAACTGAAGCTTCTTGGATGAGAAGTAAAACAAAAGTCTTCAAAAAAAAACCCCCAGAAAGTCCAGTTGCCTCTTGAAAAAGCACCTTTGAGGTAAAAAAATAAAGAAACAAGGGAAGCTGTTTCTTAGCATTTATTTTAATTATTTAATTTTACTTTGCATTTTAACTGCTATCATGGTAAAAAAGCCACTGCAGATTCTTTCCTCTTTTAGGCAATACTTATCATATTTTTCAGAGTATAAGACGCACCGCAATATAAGACGCACCAAGGTTTTGAAGAGGCATTTTTTAAAAAAGTAGGTAGGTAGGTAGAGGGATAGACAGGGAGAGAGAGAGAGAAATACAGTAGATAGGTAGGGGGAGAGAGAGAGTAGTTAGTTAGTTAGTTAGTTAGTTAGTTAGGTAGAGAAAGGGATAGAGAGCAAGAGAGAGTGTATGTATGTATGTATGTATGTATGTAGGTAGGTAGGTAGGTAGAGGGGTAGAGAGAAATAGAAAGAGAGAGAGAAATACAGTAGATAGGTAGGGATAGAGAGAGTAGGTAGGTTGGTAGGTAGAGGGAGAGAGAGAGAGAGAGAAATTGAGAGAAATACAGTAGGTAGGTAGGGAGAGAGAGTGTGTGTAGGTAGGTAGGTAGAGTGAGAAATAGAGAGAGAGAAATACAGTAGGTAGGGAGGGAGGGAGGGAGTAGGTAGGTAGGTAGCTAGGTAGGTAGATAAAGGGATAGTGAGAGAGAGACATACAGTAGGTAGGGAGGGAGAGAGAGTAGTTAGGTAGCTAGGTAGGTAAAGGGATAGAGAGAGAGAGAAATAGAGAGATATACAGCAGGTAGGTAGGGAGAGAGAGTGTGTGTGTGTAGGTAGGTAGGTAGCGGGATAGAGAGAGAGAAAAATAGAGAAAGAGAGAAATGCAGTAGATAGGTACCGTATTTTTTGGAGTATAAGACGCACCAAGGTTTTAAAGAGGCAATTTTTTAAAAAAATTAGATAGGTAGATAGAGGGAGAGAAAGAGAGAGAAATACAGTAGGTAGGTGGGGGGGGGGGGAAGAGAGTAATTATGTAGATAGGTAGGTAAAGGGATAGAGAGAGATATATAGAGAGAGATAGAGAAATACAGTAGATAGGTAGGGAGAGAGTGTGAGTAGTTAGGTAGGTAGATAAAGGGATAAAGAGAGAGAAAGAGAAATACAGTAGGTAGGTAGGGAGAATGTAGGTAGGTAGGTAGAGGGATATAGATAGATAGATAGATAGATAGATAGATAGATAGATAGATAGATAGATAGATAGATAGATAGATAGATAGATCAGTGTTTTTCAACCACTGTGCCGCGGCACACTAGTGTGCCGTGACATAGTGTAAGGTGTGCCGTGGGAAAATTACTTTATATATAGTCAATATAGGCACAGAGTTAATTTTTTTTAACATTTTCTAATGGTGGTGTGCCTCGTGATTTTTTTCATGAAAAAAGTGTGCCTTTGCACAAAAAAGGTTGAAAAACACTGAGATAGATAGATAGATAGACAGACAGAGAGAGAGAGAGAGAGAGAGAGAGAAGTACAGTAGATAGGTAGGGAGAGAGAGAGTGTAAGTAGGTAGGTAGGGAGAGGGATAGAGAAAGAGAAATAGAGAGAGAGAGAGAAATATAGAAATACAGTAGATAGGTAGCTGGCACAGCACTTGATCAATATAATTCTCATCAGTCAGTTAAAGAGCTTTCCAAAAGGAAAAAAAAGTTTTTCCACTCTGCAAACCTCCCAAAAATGGCACATTTTTCGCAAAAACAGGCCCGTTTTTTTGTCAAAAAAATCACATGCATAGCCTTATGGAGGCTTATAGAGTTCTGCTGGGGGCTGTGAGCAAAAAATGGCCCATTCGTAGCTCATTTCTACCCTCCCAAGCTCCCAGGAGCTCTCTGAAAGCCTCCATAAGGGTATGCACAGCCATTTTGGTGAAGGAGTGGGGCTTTGGGAGGCAAAAAGTACTGTATTTGGTATATAAGACGCACCCAGATTTTCAGCCTCTTTTTTGAGGGAAAAAAGGTACGTCTTATACACTGAAAAATACGGTATCTAAGAGAGGTAAATGCCATGTTTTCCAGAAGGATCTCTAGAGATGCTTAATTATAGATTCAATTATTCCTCATGGTAATGTTCTATATACCTGGGAAATTAACCATCTCACCTTTTTTGTTTTTCTTGAAGTTTTTTGCTTGCAGCACTACAGTCATAAATGAAAAGATCATCATTGCTGTCAAGTAAATGAATATACATCACATACATATTTTCTATGGAAGCAATTTTGTGTTGAACTGTTAAAAAACAGAGCAATGTTTCCTGTACCAATAGGTTAGCAACCTATACCTCTATTTTTTTCCAGACATAAACCTAATCTCACTTGTTGCCATTCTGAGCACCTACTCCAATTTCTCTGAATCTTTATTAAAATATGAAGCCTAGAACAGAAAATAGTACTTGTGGTAGAATATGATCAATGCAAATACAGTGGAGCAATATACCTACTGATACAGAGTAAAACTGAATTTGCCTTTCCAGCAACCTTATATTCAATGTGGACAGCTATATCAAAATACTTCTTCAGAATATGAATATCAAGCCAAATATAGCCCTATCTTGTTTCTGTTCATTTGATTTCTTTTTTCATGTTTCTACTTTACTGTTATTTTACCTTTATTTTTCAGCTAGTACAGCTGTGTGAAAAAGTCCTGCATGCTTTACAGTTTACGACATTTTTTGATAGGCCATTGATTTTATGATATTTTATGCTAACTGCTATGCAGGTATTGTTATAGTTAAATACTGGTGGTTTTTAAGTGAAAAGCATAAGCTTTTTGCAATTTGATGCTGTTTGGATGAGGATTGTGAATTTTCTTGCATGCTTACAATGACTATGAAAACAGATTAACTGATGCATAGCCAGTGGCATATGTGTTGCAATTACTAAAGCCAATGCTAGTGTTTTGTTAACATTTTTATTGTTTGTGGCCCTGAAAAGGACCATTTAGTAATATGGTTACTAATATGAAATTAGCCAGCCCTTATTGCTTATCACCAGGCGGTATCGCTTTGGCATGTATAAGCCTTTGCACGTGATCTTTGGTGACAATGTGGTGCCAGGCTGCAATAATGGATTCAATCAGCTCCTGCTTGGTCTTCGGATGCTTCTTGCTTATTTCGTAACCAATCTTGGCCCACAAGTTCTCAATTGGGTTCAAATCCGGGCTCTGAACTGGCCAATCCAGGAGTCGAACACCATGCTTCTTCATCCACTGCTGGATGGACTTGGCTCCTTCCCTACAAGTTGCTGAGCTGAAGGAAGCATGGTCTTTTCTAGGACTTCAACATACTGCTTGGAATTCATGATTCCCTGCATGATTTGTATCCGACCAATACCAGAAGCAGCGATACAGCCCCAGATCATCACGTGCAATGGATGCTTCACAGATAGACAGGCAGTATGGCCTACGTTCTTCAGCTGGAAATCTTCTGACATACTTATTGCACTGATTCCCAGACAGGTAGCATGTTGACGAGAACAGTGAGCGTCTGTAAGCAAAGGTTTACTTCGAGCCCTGCCTTTGAGTCCTCTGGCAAGCAGTCTGCGACGCACTGTGTTTGTGCACACTTTTACATCACGTTTCACCCCAAAATTCTTGTAATCTGAGGTGAGGTGAGCTTCCTGTCAGTCATCAAAATACATTGCAGAGCCCAATCTTGCCATTTTGTTGACTTTCTTGGTCTTCCAGAGCAGAGCCTATCATCAACTGAACCAGATATTTAGTATTTTTCAACCACTCTGCTCACTGTGGTGCAATGGCATTTCACTCTCTTGGCTATTTCTATACTGGAGTAACCCTCTTCATGAAGCACAATGATGCGATGCCACTGCTCAGTACTGGTGAAAGCAAAGGCCTTCATCCTTGCCCACAGCCAGAGCTAAATTAAATTTCTCGAAGCCTATTTATAGTTAGAGAGTATGACAACATTGATTGGCTCATAGATTTAGGTTCTGTGCATTTTGATTGGTCAATCAAAGCTCGCTGCTGATTGGCTACTTTTGATTCCAACTTTCTCAAAAATTCAAGTGGTGTTTGTTTTAGCACATAAACTCACTCAAAACCTTAAAAAGACTTTGGTTATATTAATAAAAATTATGCATCTCAATCAGACTACAGAAATTTTCATCAAAGTACTAATTTTCTGTGGTTTCTATGAGTGAAAAGTTGATTAAACATGTAAATGCAGCTTAAACCTGAAAGCATGCAGGACTTTTTCACACCGCTGTATATTGCTTCAAGTACTCTTTCATCCCACTTCTTTTGTTTCTGTCTTCTACACTGTTATCTCAAACCGTTTTGTTTGACCTAAAATTTGCAAAGTATTTCCTCCAACTCTCAACCTTAACATTTGTCAGCTAATTAACAAACACCCAATAGCCTATGTTGACTTACAAATCAGATTACTATCACACCATTTGTCAAATTCTATGCTAAAATTAAGATATATTATATCCACAGGATCCCTAAAGTCTATTAAGAAAAATACATCTTATAACAAAGAAAATACCTTCATCAAAAAATCTATGTAGAAATCTAACAATAAATTAAAATGTCCACAAGTTCTCAATATTTCCATTTGGTCTCTTAAATGTTCTCCATTAATTAGATATTGGTTAGATTCTATTCAAATAGAGACAATATTTTGTGCCTTCCTCTATCCTGTGAATGAGAAAGTGTTAAAGAGAAGACTTTAAGAGGTGGTCAGAAATTTCCTACGTAGATCGTGCTTGATAAGAGTTTGTCCCCATACAGATACTTGGAATGGAGTTTTCCATCACACTCAATTCATACTTTTTTAAAAAGGCTTTTAGAGAGTTATTGAATCACTGTGAAAGATAATTATAGCTACTATTGGAAAGAAACAATGCTTTTTGAAAATTTCCAAATGTGGGTTTTGAATTTGTTTTGGTACCTTTTAGTTATTGATGATTCCTGGCAACCACCTGGACAAGTCCCTGCAGTTTTCCTCACAAGGTTTTTTGGTCATTATTTGCCATTGCCTCCTTCCTAAGGCTGAGGGAGAGTGCCTGTTCCAAAGTCAAGCTCTGTGCACCAAAACCAGCCTGGGCCACAACAAACTGGCTCTTTTTTCATGTTAATAGTCTCATAATTTAAGTGTGCACAGTTGATAGAAGCTTCACTCTCCCTTTTTCTCGTATTACTTTACCTTTGTCTCTTTGCCAGACTTCC
The DNA here is from genome assembly GCF_051295495.1 of Thamnophis sirtalis. Classification (NCBI taxonomy): domain Eukaryota; kingdom Metazoa; phylum Chordata; class Lepidosauria; order Squamata; family Natricidae; genus Thamnophis; species Thamnophis sirtalis. Next base: position 55,196,527 of record NW_028261388.1, read on the forward strand.
ACTGTCAGGCCTGTGCATGTACAATATCTAAACTAGCCCCCCACCCCACCCTATTTGATTTCTTCATAATATATTGGACTACAATTCCCATTATGCCAATCGGTATCCATCTGTTAACAGTAACGGAAGTATTAATTTAGAGCAGTGTTTCTCAACCTTTAAGTCCTGTGGACTTCAACTCCCAGAATTCCCCCGCGGGGATTCTGGGAGTTTAAGTCCACAGGACTTAAAGTTGCCACGGTTGAGAAACACTGATCTAGAGAGTTTCTTTTTAAATTCCAGTCTTTCAGACACTTGCAAACCCTTTCACTCACTTGGCCTCTTTATAATTAGCGGCGAAGAACTTCGTGCCGCCGCTAACCACCATCAGACCCTCGCAAATGAGGAGCTTCGGAGAAGCACTCACGACTCCAACATCAGCCACCTCCATCGTCCTGCCCAGATCCACGTTGGGGGCGCCCGGGAATCGTCACCACCTAATGATGTCATTCCACGGCCTACTAATGATGACCTCAGAAAAGGCCGGCTTGTCATAGATACGAGCGTATTGTTGTTTGAAACCTCAACTGCTAATGGGACTAGAATTACTCCTTATTCCTTTTGCGGTGATAATCAGAAGATGAAAAGTCTTGATATTTCCAACAGCCATAGGCCATAGGTTTCCATAATCTCGTCTCGAGACAATGAATGCCCTGGGGGAGGCGCCTTCATAAAGACAATGAAATAAAAGGGAAGGAAATGCACTCATTAAGGGCAATATTTGCAGCTCAGGGTTGAGATCAGGGGTCCTTGGTGCTGATGAGGTTACCTAGTTTGGGTAACGAAACGTCTGCAAGAAAACAAGCTCAGATAGCACCAAGGACACCCCCCCCCCACCCCATATTGTACTGAAGACAATGATCCAAGGATATCCTTCCAACATTTTACGCAGAAGCTCTGTCCATGTCCGTCCGTCCATCTGGGTTTAGAAGTACACGGAACGGAGGATAGCCTATCCACTTCTCCTTATCTCTCAAACTAAAGGGAACTCTCCATTCCAGCTCCCGCCGCTACTAAGCAACACAATCACCTCCTACCCACGTGAGGGGCGTACAGTACGTGCCACCGGACGGCGGTTCCGGAAGGAAAATGGGATGGGAACCTTTTCTTTGCGGCCAAAGGAGGACACCGGACAGGTTTTGGGAGACGCCAAGATGGCGGCCTCCCTGGTGACTCGCTACGGTCGTGTGGCGGCGTTTAAGGTAATGGAGAATTCGATTCATTAAGGAGTTACTTGTGGATTCCGTTTTCCTATTAGGTGTCCGCCTGTAGCCAGGAGCAGTTGCTCTGTCATATGTCTGTGCCAGTAATTATTTATTGTCTGTCTGGATTTGACCTGAAGTTGAAGCTGATATAATTTGATTCAGGACATCTAATTTTACTCGGGGTATCTACTACTATCTTGATGTAGACTGTACGCGAGGATTATTTTCCAGTCTGCAAGGCGAAGAATAAACTGTTAGCGAGTAAAAACATAACCAAGAAGGGTTACAATTCTTATCTTATAAATTGTCGTGAATCTCAGCCCACTTTATCAAATGCATAGCTAATAGTTTTGAGAAAAAACTGAAATGAACATACCCTTGGGGCAGGGAAGAGAAAAAGAGCCATAGAGACCGAAAGATAGAGACTAGAAGCAGTGTTATAAAGAAAATGTTAAGATTTCATATGCAGCACCTTGAGCTCTTGGATTCAGTTGTGGCTAGAGTGAATTTTATTTTGAAAGTTGCCTGAAATGAGAGGTTTCAAGCAATACGGTAATATGTATTTCTTTGCTTGAGAGAGTAGATAAAACTGACAAAAAAAATATTCTAATTGTTTTAGTATAATTAGGACAGGAATATTTGTGGTATCCAAATTTTCTCTCTGACAATATTTTACTTATTGAAGGGTGGACCAGTTGTAGTTTCTGATGAGTATGATGTTAGGATCTGATGTTGCTTGAGTTCTTGCAGAGTTCTGGCTGAATTGACTTGAATTTTACTTATCAACTCATTTCTTAATAGAATCGAATAGGAATAGAATATTTATTTGGCCAAGTGTGATTAGACACACAATGCAGAAGCTCTCAATGAACATAGTCATAATAATCATAGTAATGATACCAATAACAGGCCACTAAAGATAAGGATAATACTAATACCATAAATATGGGTAAATACATAGACATTTGACAGTACTGTGAGAGTTAGGTGTTCAGCAGTGATTGCACAAGGGAAAACAGTTACAGTACTATTTCCAGCTTGGGTCTAGTTGTTTTGGCATGCAATGCACTATAACAGACTCCTGAGGGGAGGAGTTGAACAGTTTGTGTCCAGAATGTGAGGAGTCTGTAGATATTTTCTCAGCCCTTCTGACTCTGCAATATGCACGTCTTCTATGGCAGGCAGGCAGGTTGGTTGCAGTTGTTCTTTCTGCAGCCCTAAGTATCTGTTGGAGTCCTACCTATCCTATTTATTGCTGTAGCAAACCAGACAGTTATAAAAGTACAAATAATTCCTCAGACTCAATTATTAGCTGCTAATTAATACTTATCTGTTGAATAAATATCAACAGCTCCTGGGTCAAAGAACATTCTTTGTTGTGCCTTTTTAATGGGAGGTTATGGAACCCCAAAATTTTAAGGACTTTACTGCCGATACTGTGCAGTCAAATATAGTAAGAGGTGGTAGAATAGAAGGGCTCCTAAAACCCACTCTCAGTTTTAAGCATGTGTAGTTCCAGGTTGTTCCGCCTGCATCACCATTCAACCTCCCATTCATATGCAGACTAATCATCATATTGAATGAGACCAATGACTCTTGTATCATTTGAAAACTTCAATACTTTAACAGAGGGATCCCTAAAGATGCAATAGTTGATACAGAGACAGAAGATACCCTGAGGAGCATCTGTGCTAATTACCTGGGTATTAAATGTAATTTCATCTGTTGCTTCCTACCCATATGGCTGATGGTTATTCACACAACCATTGCAGTATCCCCATGATCACATGATCAAAATTCAGATGCTTGGCAACTGACTCACATTTATGACAGTTGCATGCCTCGGGGTCATGCAACCTTCTGACTATTAAAATCAATGGGGAAGACAGATTCACTTAACAACCAGGTTACTAATTTATCAACTGCAGTGATTCACTTAACAACTGTGGCAAGAAATGTTGTAAAATGGGGCAAAATTCACTTAAAACTGTCTCACATAACATAAATGTTTTGCTCAATTATGGTCGTAAGTCAAGAATTACCTTTTGTATAGTAACAAGCCTTTCCTTTAACTGAAAATAAGATTTTAGAATGTTTCACAAGGAATTTTTAAGCTATTTTATTATCACTATTTCATGAGCTTGTTATTGTATGCCTTACATATTTTTGAAAAATACATGCTAATTAAAAAAATGTTCATCAAGTATTTTTCCTGATTCTTATAGGCTGTATCACAGCAAGCATGGGGTGTACGAAGTATGCCTTCTCTTTATCTCTGCACCAAACCAGGTAATTCTAAAAAAGGCATCCCAAAAGGTAAGACAATCTAAAATATTTATTGCCAAGGAAAATATTTATTATTGAAACAACATTAATTAAGCAATTGCTATTTTTCATGTTTTGTAGAATGTGAAGATTTAATATGAAAATACATTATGCTGATATGTTGGTTTTGTTATAAGATGAATGTTTTTACTCAAAAGAATTACATTTAAAACTAAAATAAAATATTATTGCACTGCCATTCCATGAACCATAATTCCCATGGGAAAATCCATTAAATGGAAAGGAAAAAAGTCACCCACGTTTATTCTTCTCCCCCTCCCTCGCCCCTCCTCTCTCTCTCTCTCTCTCACACACACATACACCGAGTCTTCTTTCCTCATCCATGCAATTCTACATTATCCTTTTTTTCCCTTTCTGCCTGCCTCTTCCTGTTCTTAGAGCTGACTCTGTAGGAATTAATATTTAAGCAAACTTCTCAGTAGTATCAGTGAAAGCTGTTAAAAATCCTATTTGATAGATATATGTAAATATTTTATTTTTAAACAATGGTATGGGTTCTCATAGGCAAAATAAAGAGACTAAATAAATTCTATCTGTTCAATAACTATCATATCATTCAAATCACATAACAAAAACGCAAGCTATGAATCTCTGATATCATAGACAAGAGGCCTGACATCTAACCAAATATGAAGACTTTCACAAGCCTTTAAATTATCCTTTCCAATGTAATGACCTCAAGATATGATGGGATTGTAATTCCATGCTAATTTTGAATGTTAGGAGTTATAGACCCAAAATATATGGGAAAGTACTTATTTATTTTTAAATATGACTATATAGAAATTTAATATCTTTATACAATATTAAGCAATGAAATTGGATATTAATTAGCACACTTGAGTGTAGTCTTTTCCTGCTATTGGTAGAACTGTAATATAGGTCTGATTAAAATATCTTGCTTTTCTTTATGAAATATCTCATCAGAAAATTCTCAGGATTTTGGCAGCAAAAAATCTTTAACTGTCTTATACCACTCAATGTGGATCCATCCATTCCAAGTGTTTTATCACTTTCCATTTAAAAAAATATTTATTTTATATCCTACCTACCTGTACCTACAAAGAGAGGAGCAAATAAAAATTATTTTTTGTGTCATCTAACTTTAGCAGGTTAACTTTATTTTAAAAGGCCTTTATATCTTCATTTCATGCATTCTTTGATTTGCTGCATAATACTGGATAAAAATTTTAAAAATTGACTTGCTAAACATAAACTTGATAGTATAATGGTATTATATAACTCTATACAAATCCAGGTTTAAAGAGTAATGTGACTCAGAATATACATGAATGCCCACATAACATCTATTGAAAATACCTTATAGGAGCTGCATCTTTTTTTTTGATCCATGTGACTACCCTCTGCCACTGATGCTTTCTTTAAGGATCTCATAGGAAGAGCTAAGTGCATGCCCATACATGCTATTCTCAGGCATGTCAGTGAAGATAACCTGGAAGTTACTAGAATACAGTGGCACACATAATGTTGGGTGGTTCTGGGTTTGCAGGTTTTATAACCCTGTTGCACAAGCTGCACTGGCTTTCAATTTCCTCCCTAGTGCAATTCAAATTGATAGTCATTAACTTTAAAGTTCTATGTGGTATAAAACAGGCCATTTGCGAAGCTGCCTCTCTTTGAAGGTATCAGTCATCAATGTGATTGGATAGAATGGGCACGCTTTAGGTCCCTTCTCTGAAATATTTTCATCTAGTGGGACCTAGGAAGTATGCCTTTTCCATAGCTGTCCCTAACTTATGGAACACACTTTCCTGGCAATGTGACAGACTCCCACCCTGTTAGGCTTCCAGAAAGCAAATAAAACTGCAGGCATTACAGTAAATAGGTGGAGCCTGCGGAGAGTTGTTCAAGTGCCCAGGAAGGTTGATGGAAGTGCGAGTTTCTAGTTTTTTATGTTTTTACTATTTTTATAATTTTATTGTTGTGAAAGTTGTTTTAAAATAAAGGGCCATACAAATCTTAAATTAATTAAGAAATATATAATATTTAATTTGATTCTATATGAGATCATAGAAAGTCTGAAAGAAATTTACTGTTCTGCATGATATAATGAATGAATGCTATCTGGAAAATAGTCTCTGGAAAATTCATAATCACACTGACTTTAAAATATTGCCTGCATGAATGCCAGCATTTTTCCTTAACAGTTTTAAAAGCTGCTTTTTTTCCTGCATCATGAACTATAACATTCTATATAGCAATTTCTAACAACTTTTAATATATGTAGTTCAAGAAAAAACATTTATATCATTAGGGTTTCAATAAGTCAGAACTTGACAACTTAAGTAGCTATGATTTTTTAATTAAAATTAACATGATTTAATATTCAGGTTTCAAAAAATGCAGCATAATTGGTTTTTGTGTATCATGCTTTAAAATATTTATTCTCTATTTATTACAGTTGGATGATTAATGCAGCATAATGTCTATGATGTTAAGTTCTGTAACTCTATTTTATCTAACAGTTCTAAAATAATTATTAAAAGCTCATATTGTCTTTATCAAAAAGTTTGTCAGTTATTTGAGTAGCTTGAAAAAAATGAAGACAGAGAACGACTTAAAAAGCATTAGAACTTAATCTTCTCATGGTTTTCCAGTGCTATAATGTGGAACTAAAGAAGCAAAATTGTTTTGTGCTAATAAACCTTGTAAGCATCACTAATATGCATAAATACCTCTTTCCAAAAACATTAAAAAGGATTTAGTAATTTGTCATCAATTACTGTTTACGTAAAAAACAAAGCCTCATATCTTTATTTCATTGTTATGCTTTGCATGGTTAAACAGCCTTGAAAACAATTTCTCTGCATACCTGCCATCCAGAGCCGAGGTGGCGCAGTGGTTAAATGCAGCACTGCAGGCTACTTCAGCTGACTGCAGTTCTGCAGTTTGGCTGTTCAAATCTCACCGGCTCAAGGTTGACTCAGCCTTCCATCCTTCCGAGGTGGGTAAAATGAGGACCCGGATTGTTGTTGGGGGCAATATGCTGACTCTGTAAACCGCTTAGAGAGGGCTGAAAGCCCTATGAAGCGGTATATAAGTCTAACTGCTATTGACTTTTCCAGTGAATTTGCACATGTGATATGACCGAAGTAAATCAGACATGATCTTGTGATTTTGTTAATTTATATACATAAATGCATTGATACGTTGAAAAACTAGTTTTATAATTACATAAATTTTATATTATATATCAATAGGTTTATATATGTGTGTGTGTGTGTGTGTGTGTGTGTGTGTGTATATTGTGTATAATATTTAGTCTTGTGTATGTGTATATTATGCATGCACATATATATTGATATCAATATTAGATAACATATAATATCAAACATTAATCACACATCTTCCTCATAGAGGGGCTTTTATTTTATTAATGATATATTTATATATCATATGTTTCAAGTCTATTATATATTCTGAATTATAGATAGATAGATTGATTGATTTGAAACATGATGTTGCTTATCACAGTTGAAATAGTTGAATATTGCAACATGAAATGCAATATGCAGTTGTGGCAATAGGAAAGTGTTCTATTCTACAGATTGGATCAGTGTATGTCTGACAAAGTTTATAAACAGCCAGGTGTCCAAGTGTATCATGCTGATAATATGCTAATAATATTATTCATAGAAGAAACATTTGTTAATGCTTTATATTTATGTTTTTATGGTATTGTAAGATGCCCAGAGTTGCTTTGGATGGTAAGATGGGCCGCATATAAATTTAATTAAAATATTTTAAACTAAAGGACATATTTTAAAGTGTTTTATATTGATATGAAATCTAGTAGATATTTTTCTGAAGCAATGAACTTTGTATCAGTTAATTCCACAGATCAGTTATACCAGAATTACATATCATAGTGATAGCCTTGAAAATATTTATCTAGAAATTATAATATCTTCTGTGCCAACAGAAATTGAAATTAGCCAGCTGGAATTAGTACTGAAAGAGCAAACCCAACTATTAACCTGCCCAAAATGGAGGTTGGTTTTCTTTTAAAAGCTGTCTCCTAATTTTTTCCCACAATTTACAGATAAGGGGAAGGTCATAACTAACTGTAAACCTGATGCAGCTGTAAAATTAACAGATGAAGATCTGAGAAAATTCTTGGCAATGAAAACTTTGGTAATGTTTCCTCAGAAGGCAGAGTTTCCTTTTGAGAGAACACCAGTTTTCTCTTCCACAGAAGGCTTAGGGAAGAGGTTAACAGACGAAGAGCTACTTTCTTCATCAAGTTCTGAATCAGACTCTAGTTCTGATTCTGAAGATGATGACTTCAAAGAGAAGCCACACAGACATAAAGAACTCTGCTGGACAACTGATAACAAGCAGTTAGAATCAGATATGATAAAAACTGCTTCACAACAAAGGTCTAAAGAAATACATTTAAAGAGTAAGAACTTAGGAATAGTGAATGCAGAGAATCAAAAGCCAATAGAAGTTTCGTCTGGAAGCCAGGAAGTATCTCTCTCTGAAACTGATCCACGGAGAACTCAGCTGGTACCTCCACAAAATATATCACAAAATCTGGAACAGGATGAAAAAATTACAAAGAAAATGCAAAAAACTGAGATGCAAGAGAGAATTTTTGAAGAACCACGGCCTGAAGTTTCAAGGGAAAGAATGCCAGTGATAAAAACCACCCTGAAGGAGGAGACCATCCCAGAAGAAGCTCAAATTGAAAAACAAAGCACTCTACAGGGTATCACTTTATCTTCTTCTGCATTAGTTCTGTTGTTGAAAGGATTTATATAGGCAAATGTTCTATATTCTGACTTTCCCATTATTTGAAGTAAAGTCTTGAAATGTTTCTTCCTGCTTTCCTAATGTACTTTCCAAAGAAGGCCTTTTCACATTGCTGATGAACTGTTATACTCCTTTACAGTTACGTTCTCTGGTTCTCCTATTAAGCTTTAAAGGTGCTAATGGAAGATTTGGGGAGGGGGAGGAAACAACATTCTATTTTTGCTACTGTTTCTTGTTTGAAATGTTAAGGGAACTTAGAACATTCAAAACTGTGATGACCACGTGAAAATGTCTTCATAAAAGAAATAACCCTTTATTTGTCCCTACTTGCTAAAGCACACGCTATAGACTTTTGAGTTTTCAAACTTTTCTTCTATCTGCACTTGCTCATAGCTTAATGTTGCTTTTTGTTTGGAACTTGCTGTTTATGTGATACTTTTTACTTTTTTTCACTCCTTCTTGAACCCTTTGATAGATACATAAATCAGTTCTGTAAGGAAACAAGTTTACTTCGACCTTCTTGGAATGTGAAGAAAATTAGTGCCTATAGGTTAGCAAAGATGTCACTGTTAGTGATTTAAGCATTATGATGCATGTTTACATCAGATAGTTTTCTTTCAGCTCTCTTGTTATCTGAATTTTCATTCTCTTTCATTTCTTTAATATTCTTAAAATATTCTCTTAATCTCAAAATACCCCAAATAAATTCCTAAAGTAAACATAATTTTCTTCATATTTTAAAAACCTTCCCATGAAGCTTTCCCTGTTCATTTTTTCTATATTTTAAATTCTGTAGTATATATCAATATGATTTTTAAGATCTATTATTATTTTCAATAATCTAAATCCATTTATATACAAAGAGAAAATACTAGATACCAGTTGTAATATGAATTAACAAATAAAAAACTTAAAATTCAACATGCAAGTCAAAGTGATAAATATCCTCAAAGATTTTGTAGTTTAATACCTAACACCCACACCCAAATCCTCAATTATTTTAAGTTCCAGAAGGGGGCAGCAGTGCCTGGAAAAATAATGGCAGAAAAGAATGTCGTGGCTCTCTTTCAGTTTAGCTTGGCTAGTCTACAAAATTGGAACGGGATAAGAGAAGGTGAAATTTGAAACTTCTAAATCTGGCTATAAATAATAGTCTATTAAAATGCAATTGTATATAGGTAGAGTATTTATAATATAATTAAAAGCCATAGATAAATATTAATAGACATCCAGCTGGAAATAGTACTGTAACTTTCAATTATTTCAGTGGAAGAGGCTTCAACAATTATTAAATATTGCTGTAGAAATACAGAATATTGAACACTGAGAGGTACAGATCCAATATTCCCTGTATATTTACATTAATCTAAATGTTTTAAACACTGTTAAGGACATAAATTATTGAAAAATAATTCAATTCTGTTGTAAAAGTATGCAGTTAATAAAAGAAGATAACATTCATTCCCAAACATTAAAATCCCCTGTCCTGTCAGTATTAAAAATCAATCTGAGTACTTAAGTCTATAAAGAAAGTATCACTAGGAAGAATTGTTAAGTGTCTATCCAGAACATTTGAAGCTCAAAATTTTGGATTATTATCTAGGCCTTTATGATGATATGTTATATGTTATACTTTAAAACTATTTATTTAAAGCATCACTCCTTTTATAATTTATGATGAGGCGGGGCAGAGGGCTAATATGTTGAGTGCAAAACTGAGCCATATAAATTAAGGGTAAATGTGTTCTACTATTGAGAACTGGAGATGATTAGTTTCATGTTACAACCAGATTCCAATCAGTGACAGGATTCATATCATACAAAGTAAATGCATGGTTTGTTTGGTTTTAGCTTTGTACAGTGTGTGAATATATCACTATAGTTTTCAAGCAGTGGTTTATGCTTAAGTCATGCCCTGCCTTCATATTCCAGCAAGTATTCAAAGTGGCAAACAAAACAAAACAAAACACAATTAACGATATAGATAATAATGTTCATTTAGAATGATACAATTAACGATATAGATAATAATGTTCATTTAGAATGATACATAAACCAGGCTTTTCTGGCTCATTCAGCAAACAGTAACTAAATAAATTATGGCTTCATGTCAAACCCAGGTTTTTTTAAAAATAAAATTTCATTGAAGGTTGAACGTATTTGTAGCTTTTGTGAAGTAAAAGAACAATTAGCATGTTTAACACTGTTTATCTGTCTGATGTAAAAACTCCTTTGAAAAGATATGGTTCTGGATTTATAACAGAATATGCATGTTTTGGTTTATATTCTATTGCTAGAAAAACAAACCACTGGTTTGCCTATTTGGTGCTGGAAGCTAATGGAGTTTCAGTTACATGTTTGGAAATGATCATTCCATGTATTTTGGTTTATTCCTGATTTTTAAAAGAACTAACATATTGATAATCAGTTGCAATTTAATACTAGATATTCAAATTTTCTTTAACATTGTTATATTCTTGACTCTGTGAAATGTGGATATGTTTTTCACACATGTAAATCATGTACTTTCACAATCATAATAACTTTTATGTCCAGAACCTGTTCTATGTTACTGTGTTTTCCAGTTACATACTTTCTGAACAACTTCTATTGCTAAAACTATTTGGTATTACTCTGTCTTTCTTTTAAGCTGTCCTTCCTTATCACTAACTTTTATTCTAGCAGCTCAATTCCCAGCATTGCCATCCTATGTCATGTTCCATCTCTATTGTGGGTGTCCTTTTCTTACTATCTTTTTCTTCAAAATTAAAGTAAAATCCAATTAATTTCTGGGAGGTGTTTTTTTTAAAGGATCTACTTCTCTTGTAGCAATCACCAACCCCCTTCGTTGTTTATAATTTTTCTTTAGTTTTCTGAGCTAATATAACTAAGAGGAAAATAGCATACACTTAAGACTTTACAGTTACTTCTTTATGTTTAAAAAAGAATTATTTTATTAACTAGTTGAAAATGGGCTATACAAATGTTGATTTATATTTCAGCATATCTGTAGTCTATCAATATTTACCTTCCCCAGCATTAATATATTCATAATTCTATCTGTATGACACAGAAGCTTTTCTAGGCAAGGATTCTGAGTCCCCTTCACACCTATCCTTCCACTTACAGCTTCCAAATCCCTCTCTCCTCAGTTCCTCCTCCTTCCAAATTGGGAGAAGGTACTTTGCAATACTTTGCTTTGATTGATAGTTCCAGTCCTCACATATTTACCCTACTTACCCAAACTTGGCATCATTCACAACTGAATGGTATGTGTAAGTCTTGAAAGTATTTTTTTTACAACTTATCAAGGTCCGCACAGTGATCATAATTGATAGTAATAACTTTCAGTGGTAGTAATACATCTGCATTTGTATCAAAACCTGATTTCACTAGGAACTTTGCTTCTGTTCTCTGGGTTTACAATATTTTTTTTCTCCTTTTAGTGGCCAGACCATCACCTGAAACTGCTCAAGAAACACATGACATTTCTACCTACAAGAACCTACAGCATCATGAATATCAACCATTCACTTTTGTGGATTTTGATGTTTTGTTGTCAAAATTCAGGCTGCCTCAGCCATCTTCTGGGAGGCTTTCTCCAAGACACTGAATTAATTGTGGGAAATAAATAAATTCTCACAAAATATTATGTTTGTGGGTGTTATAAATTAATATTAGCATTAATTCCTCAGTTATTGCTGATTGTATGACAGATTAGTTCTAATTAAATGATAACTTGATAATTCTCTTAGTTCATGCTACTGTGCAGTATCATAGCACATATGATAAATATATAATCCTGGTTCATAAAATTCATGCATAGTACAAATTAATTGGTATTGAATACTGATGAAGTATTTTTAATTAAATTATGGTGAGTGTATTTGTTTTGCTAAAGATGCAGTTTTAGAAGCCTAGTACCACTTGCTGAATGATGTTATTTTATCTTAAAGTAATATATAATGAATAATGTTATTGTAAAAGATATAAAAGTAATTGGCTTGATGTTTGTAAAAGCCTGATTCTGAGTATGGATGAATGAGGATGGGTTGCCTGCGCTAAAGTAAAGGGAATTGGCATGTAAACACTGTTCCCTTCATTTCTATATGAGATTTAACTTGATATAGAAAATTGTTTTGGAGATGAATATCAAATTAAAGGCTTGAATAGGGGATTGTTCTTTCCAAAATTTGCAACAAAAGCTTGAAAAATTTGCAAAAGCTTGCAAACAGCTGAAGAGGCATTTCTAGGTTTTCACTTTGCCAGATCAGGTAGAAATGAATAAAACAAGAAGAAATCAGTTTCTGCAATTATTTGATATATTAAAAAAAGAATATATCTACATTTGTCTCTTGGCAGTGCTGATATACCTCCTTAATACAACATCATGCTCTAATTTTTCAACCCCTCACTTCTAGTAAACATAATTCTGGGCTCTTGAGATTAATTTTCAAGCATGCTTCATTACCAGTTTTTTTAAAAAAATATTCTCTACAGCAAAAAAATGTGCTTTGCTTTATGTGAGATAAGCATGATTTTAGAGCTGTGTTTATGCTGAAATCTTAGTTCTGAGAGGTATTTTTTGCTTCATGTTTGAAATAACTGCAATAGTAATAATTGTAATTAGTACAAATTTAAGAGCCTTTTTATAATTGAGTTACTATTGCTCACTTTGAAAAATGCTAATTAGTTTCAACTTTAATACATATTAAATTAAACATCTGAACATCTGGGTCAAATCAGAGCTTTAAGATAAACATAGTTAATTGCTTCTGTTAAGATCTAAAATCTGAATTATCTAGCAGTTAAACCTAAGTGATTTAAGAAAAACATTGCAAAGAAGTGTAGAGCATAGAAATATTTTCCCCAGAAATTCTTAAGAACAAGACCTGGAAAAATGATCAGGACCCCACATTCTTCAACACAGGCAGTCCTCGACTCATAGCCATTTGTTTAGTGACTGAAGTTACAATAGCACTGAAAAAAAATGATGATTGTTTTTCACTCAACTGTTGCAGCATCCCCATGGTCATGTGGTCACAATTCAGACAATTAGTAACTGCTATGTTTTCATGATAACTGCACTTTCCCAGTGTTATGTGATCATCTTTTGCAACCTTCTGATGAGCAAAGTCAATAGGGAAATCAGATTCACTTTTCAATCATGTTACTAAGTTAACAATTGCAGTGATTCACTTAGCAATGGTGGCAAGAATAGTCATAAAATGGGGCAAACCTCACTTAACAGCTGACTTGCTTAGCAGCAGAAATCTTGGGCTCAATTATGTCAAGGACTACCTATAGTCAAAGAATAGGTCAGTCCTTATGAGAACCTAAGGAAGACTTTTGGAAGGTATGTCTGTTTTGTTTAATTCTATCCCATTTCTTTGAATTAAAACCAGCAAATGCAAAGCATTACCAATCCATATCCTCCATTATTAATTGTGTATGGACAAGAGTGCACTTAGTATTGAATATTTTAATTTCTGGTTAGTTCCATCTGGGGAAAAACAAATACACTAATATGCAAAAGCTAATACCAGGTTTCCAAGTGTGTTTCACATGTATATTTTTGGGAGAGATTGAATATTCACATCATCTAATTTTTATTTCAGAGCTACTTCATAAATGTACTACATCTAATTATACTAAGTATAGCATATTTAGACTTCAGCAAGGCATTTGACAAGGTGGACCACAATCTACTTGGTAAGCTAGAAAAAAGTGAGATAAGATAGTATCACCATCAGATGGATTTGTAACTGGCTGACAAACCGTACTCAACAGGTAGTCCTTAAGGGTACTACGTCTACATGGAGGGAAGTAAGTAGTGGGGTACCACAAGTTCCATCTTAGGCCCAGAACTCTTCAATATCTTTATAAACAACTTAGATGAGGGAATAGAAGGGGTGTATTTTTGCAGGTTTATGCAACTGCTCCAGAATCTGCTGCAATCTGTATGTGCAAAGTCTGGAAAAAACGTCTTTAATAATATGAAAAGATATGGTTTGTACATATTCATACATGTTCTGAAGCATCCCTGAAGGGCCCTTAAATGTGTCTTCTCAACCATCAAAGAGTTACTGTTGAAATCCAGAAATAACTAGTTTATATAAATTACTAATTATGAATTATAATCAAAACTGTATGCATGTCATTCCCACCACAGTGTTTTATCTCCCATTTCAGGTAGCATACAGCACATTCATTATAGCAACCTACAAAAATCTTTGTATTTCTGTTCTGATTTATGATATAGGTAGTTAGGTCTACTTAAATTTAAAGAAGAAAGGGGGAAAGTTTCTTTTAAATTCACTATAATCTAAAGTCAAGGGTTGTTAAAGCGGGAAGAAAACTTAGCTAACAAGTTTTATAATAAACATTTCTGCTATAGGCAATGAGGAATTGTTCCTTCATTTGCAACTGCTACAAGATGGCATGAGCCACTCCTTTACAATAATACAATAGCAGAGTTGGAAGGGACCTTGGAGGTCTTCTAGTCCAATCCCCTGCCTAAGCAGAAAATCCTATACCGTTTCAGACAAATGGCTATCCAACATCTTAAAGACTTCCAGTGTTGGGGCATTCACAACTTCTGGAGGCAAGCTGTTCCACTGATTACTTGTTCTAACTGTCAGGAAATTTCTCCTTAATTCTAAGTTGCTTCTCTCCTTGATTAGTTTCCACCCATTGCTACCCTCAGGTGCCTTGGAGAATAGTTTGACTCCCTCTTCTTTGTGGCAACCCCTGAGATATTGGAACACTGTTATTATGTCTCCACTAGTCCTTCTTTCTATTAAACTAGACACACCCAGTTCCTGCAACCGTTCTTCATATGTTTTAGCCTCCAGTCCCCTAATCATCTTTGTTGCTCTTTTCTGCACTCTTTCTAGAGTCTCCACACCTTTTCTACATCATGGTGATCAAAACTGAATGCAGTATTCCAAGTGTGGCCTTACCAAGCATTATAAAGTGGTATTAACACTTCACGTGATCTTGATTCCATCCCTCTGTTTATGCAGCCTAGAACTGTGTTGGCTTTTTTGGCAGCTGCTGCAACCCTTTATGGCTACAAATATCATTGGATCTGGTAGAATTCCAACAAGGAGAATAAAATTTGATATCTAAACTAGAAATAGATGAAAGAATGCTATGTAACAGTAAGTTAAGGTTCAAAAACAACAGGATTTTCGGGGGGGGGGATTATATATGTAAATAACTAGATTTTAAAAGGAATGATATTTCCTTAAAGCACAAAATTTCTGTTGCTAAGTAAGACAGTTGTTAAATGAGTTTCTCCCAATTTTATGATCTTTCTTGCCACCATTGTTAAGTGAATCACTGTAATTGTTAAATTAGTAATATGTCTGTTAAGTGAATCTGGCTTCCCCATTGATTTTAATTGTCAGAAGGTTACATGGCCCCAAGGCATGCAACTATCATAAATGTGAGTCAGTTGCCAAGCGTCTAAATTTTGATCATGTGACCATGGGGATGCGGCAATAGTTGCGTGAAAAACCATCAGCCACTTCTTCAGTGCTGTTGTGACTTCAAACAGTCACTAAACTAATGGTTGTAAGTCGAGGATTACTTGTACTTCAAGGTATATTCAGGAGAAGTATAACATTTTGGGCAAATGTTTTTCAAGAAAGCTACTGCATTTCATTTAGGTCATGGGTCCTCAAATTACAGCCTGGGAGACGAATGCGGCCCACCAAAGCCATTAATCCAACCCGCACAGGACCATGAGGCTGCCCTGCCCACATCACCTCGCCCACCCTTCGGCCGAGCACTAGACTTACCTTCGCGAGCCCCACAGGCTGGAACTGAAAGGTAAGACCAATTTTGGTCTGCAGAGACATTCTGGAGGTGGGGGAGGTGAAAAATGAGGCACACAGGTGTCCCAGGAGGCCAAAATACAAGCCATTTTCACCCATTTTTGGCCTGCAGAGACATTCTGGAGATGGTGGACGTGAAAAATGGGGTGCACAGATGCCCCAGGAGGCCACAAACCGGGCTGTTTTCATCTGTTTTGGGCCAAAAACTGAGTTGTTTTTGCCCATTTTTTGTCTGTAGAGATGTTCTGGAGGCAGGGGAGGTGAAAAATGATTTCATGAATTAAATTAAAATATTTTCAACTATTGGCCCATCTGAAACTGAAAAATAAAGGTAAAAATTGGGAAAAAATCGTATATTATTGTATATCTTCAGAGAACCTGTTGGGATGTCAACATTTTAGTCAAAAATTTCTGGCCTCAGACAGATTGGAAATAAATTAACTATGTATATGAAAAATTTATGGAATTTGGAATGAATTCAATATGAAGAAGGAAGATGAAGAAGGGAGTTTTCAGACTGAATTTTGCAATATTTGCTCCCATTCATGACCCAAATGACATCAAAGTTCTCCATTTTTATTTTTGTTCCCCATCACTTCCTGAATTGAAGCTCAACAATTTATAATTGAATGAAAACAATTCTAAAAGTTGAATTTCTTTTTCAATCTGTTTTTACTAAATATTACTAAGCCTTACATTCATACAAAGTATACAAAAGTAGCTCATATTTGGCAACAGCTATAAGGATATTCTGTGCTTTCTATTGGGAAATATGTACAGTTCCTTCTGCAGAGGAATAGCTAATTAAATTTGGGAATATACCTTCTCAAAATAACTATGTATTGAAAAAATACAAATATCTCCCAAAACGTTTAACTTAGAAACCTTACTTGGGTTATAATTCAGTATATAAACTCATAACTGAAACTTGGAGTTCTTTGAACAAAGTTGTTCTAACTTTCCATAAATGTTAAATAAGAGTAGATCTTTAACATCTTGGATAGAAATTACTGTAATTCCTAATCTAGTTATTTATACTGTGCTGATTATTGCTGTTGGGAGGGGGAAAGGAAGGAAGGACATGGATGTTTACAAAAACTCTAGTTTTGAAATGTTATACTCATTTACAACTGATTAAAGAAATATTGGAAAAAATTAGTATGCATTTTAAGTTCTTTGTTTATGGGCAGGATGTATCTTTTCAAAGCTTTCTTTTTCTTTTTTCTCAAAAAAAAAAACCTTAGTAACTTAATACAAATATTAAAATAATTAAGAAAGAAACTAATTGTAGCAGTAGATCTATTGTAGCCAACCTGAGGAAGTCAGTTCCATGAAATCTGGCCATCATCAGAATTATACTGTTAAAAATGAATGCCAGAATTTTCTTGTTCTTTTTTCCTTCTCATAATCTTTTCCTTTCTTTCTAGATTGTATGTCAGTCTATTTTTATTCAATAACTGTTCTGGGTGCCTTTAATAAGAATGAAGGCCATGAGAAGGTCGCACTAGGTGATCACATGACTTTGGGACACAGCAACAGTCATAAATACGAAGCAGTTGCCAAGCATCTGGATTTTGATCACGTGACAATGGGGTTGCTGCAAAAGTTGTAACTGTGAAAAACTGTCATTAGTCACATTTTTCAGTGCTGTTACAACTTTGAACAGCCATTGAACAAACTGTTGTAAGTCAAGGACTACCCATAGATGTTGGAATTGTATACAGTATGTTTAATATATATGTTGAGGGAGATTTTGAGAAAGGGAGGAGAGGAGCGAGTCTAGAAAAAGATAAAACTAAGTGAAGAATAATAAACTTCACCTGAACTATCTGGTGACTCTATTTTTTCTAAAAATGCAAACAATGTGCAAGATCTGGTTATGAAAATCAAGGTACACAGTGAAAAAAAATGGGACTAAGATGAAATATAAGAATGACCATACTAATAACAATGAGTACAACCACTAGCACTGTTCCCTCTAAGGTGCGCGGCTGCGCACGTGGCAAGAAAACACCGCGCAGCCGTTTCTAACCGCGCGCAGTGATTTCTGTCACAGGCAGAAGGGGAATATCTGCTGCCGCCTCCTCCTCCTCCAACAGCACTTCCGGATTTGCCGCCCGACACAGCTGAGGTGAAGCCACCAAAGCTCTGGTCAGCACCCCCGCCCGTGGCAGTGGTACCTCTCCCTCCACGCAGAGCACCTGAGCTGGCCCCTGCGTTATCCCTCCCCCTTCCACCTCTGCCGTGCTTTTGAGGAGCCATGAGGCTGCGGGAGCTAGTAGGAAGGCGGCGGAGGGGGCGGGAGCAGGAAAAAAAGACCTCATGGCTTCTCAAAAGCACGGTGGAGGCGGCGGCAGGGGTAACCCAGAGCCCAGCTGAGGTGCTCCGAGGGGAGGGAGAGGCACCACCACCACTGCCATGGGCAGGGGCTCCTGCGGGAGCTTTGGCTGCTTCACCTCGGCTGCAGCGCTGGGCAGAAAATGTGTTGGTAATGTTGGAGGAGGAGGAGGCGGCGGTGGCAGCAGTTATTCTAGTGGCGGCGGGGGCTCATTGGCATCTTCCGCGGCAGCCCTGCCCCCTGTGAAAAAAAACGAAAATGGATCCACGCAGATGACGTCGCCGCAACATGACTGGAGGAGGAATTCTGGGAGTTGAAGTCCACAAATCTTAAAGCTGTCAGGTTTGAAGACCCCTGGGATTTTTTTTCTAAAGGGTTAGGGGTGCAAGGATCTTGTAACAACACTTTAAGACTTGCATGCTTCAAATGCCAGACTTTCTGAGCCAACATTTTGGTTGCTAAGCAGGACCGTTGTTAAGTGATACTGATATTATATAATACTTTTAATTAAGCGGGTACCTTGAATAAACATAACTTTGAGTTTCAAATAATACTGATTTCGTTGTTGTCTTAGGTGACATCTGTGAAAAAAATTCAGGTGCTCAGGCATGAAAATATGCCGCTCAAACACTATACTTTTCTGCCCACACTGAAAAAAAATTAGAGGGAACATTGACCACCAGCCTTAGGACTGAAAATGAAGTTACTGAAATGAAGAATAACTGCTTCTTTTTTAGGGTCAACTTGCAGCACCAGTTTGGTATAGTGGTTAGGACATCAGACTAGAAATCAGTAATGTAGAACATTGCCTTACAATGGCTAGCATATGGTTTATCTAGTTCAGAGTAGCTTACATTATTGGCAGCAACTTAATAGGGTTCTAGACGGGAGTAGAGCCTTGACTGGGAATAAGAATTGAATCTGGACTCCAGGGTATTCAAAATGCTTGCTCTATTACTAGAATATAGTTTTTCTGCAGGCCAAGGTACATTAATGAAAAACTTCCCTAAGTCACATAGATCTATTAAGTATTTGTTACTGTTTCACAGAGCTGCATATCTTGACATAATGCAAACCAAATAATGTCTGAAATCCAGTGAAGGTTGTGGAGTTCACAGTTGTATACCCGCTGCCTTTTCAAACAGGACTGGAGGATTACATGACTTGTAATATGATTTCTTTAAATTGGATGCCAAATTAGATAGCAAGTTGATGCACAGCATTCCAGTTTGGATCATGAAGAACTTTTCCTCTCCCTGTGCTTTTGACCCTTAAACTATTCATCACCAACCTTTTGTCCAGCAAGAGTTGCTCTCTGTGTTGGAACCCTTTTGACAGAAGGAACAGCTGCAAAGCAACTCCAGGATGAAAAGCACCGATGCACAACCTCATTCTTTTCACCATCATATTTCACTTAATCTCCATACATTATACATAAGAAATGGCAAGGGCTACACTGAAACTCAAGATCCAATTTCAGTTGTCAATAAATTTGATTATGCAAAAAGTGTGTTTGTGCAAGCATAGCATGTTTGTGAATCTGCAAATCCGGAAGCACCAGATTTGTTATAGTAAATTGATTGTCCAAAATGATAATTCAACTAGAAAGGGTAATCAGTTGAATAGTCCTCATAACTAATCTTTAAATATTGGCACAATTCTAATATTCACATACAAATCTTACATATTATTCATATTAGAGAAGATAAACTATCCCAAAAAATATGTTCCCCCAAATGAAGAGCACATGAACTTATGATATTGCACAGAAATCATATTAATTGCTAAATTGTGAGCGATACAAAAGTACCCTTATTGCTAGACTGTGAACACAGGAACTAATATTTTTGTATTTTATAAAACAAAACTGATTTAACTCTGCATATTCTTGATTGTCTTGTAGAAAAGTTAAATATGATACCAAAAGGAAAAGTGGCAATTTAATATCCCTGACTGAAGAGTAGGCTTGGGCAGGGACTGGTGTAGGAAAGCATTGTGTATGAGTTCTTTCATAGAAACCTTAATGTTCATTTGAATATGAACAAAAACTCAGCATTCCATGAGCAGATTTCTGCTCCTTGTGGCAGTCCATAGTTTTGCCCCAAAGACTTGGGAAGACCCTACGGAACCTAATTTAACTATTGTAGAGGGCATTCCCAGAATAATAAACATTCCACTAGTTTCAACTTCACAAACAGCAAAGACACCAAACTAATTTCACCTAGTGATCCCAAATGTGTGGCCAATATCTAAATTCTAGCAATGTTTAATAATATATTAGATGTTTAAGATATTTAATAATATATTAAAAAGAGGGTGTTAGATATTTCAACTAATTAAAGAGGAAGGGCAGAAGAATCTATTTGCATGGTTACTGGAATACTGCTAATGGTTGTGCACTTATACAATTCTTTGCAATGGATAGTTTCTGTCCTACTTTCAAATGACTTGCAGATGTATTACTGTTGCAGCTGTTGCTGGTCTTGTAATAGCATTAGGCTTTGAGTCAAGACAGTTAGTGCCAATGAATTCTGGCAGTATAATTTGTTTTGATGTTCCTAAGGAGGAAATCTCAGCCCTCTAAGAGAAGCAGATAAGGAGAACTAAAACAAGAATGATAAACACAAAAGTATGAATCCAGTCATGAAACAACCTTATAAAATGTAAACAGTTCTTGTATGTATGTATGTATGTATGTATGTATGTATGTATGTATGTATGTATGTATGCATGCATGCATGCATGCATGCATGTATGTATGTATAGCAATCAATACAGTTAGTTTACCTTTAGCAGTCTTAGAAGTAAACATTGACCTGTAGAGTATTTTTAGTTCGTATTTCTAAACCTGTCTCCCAACTGATCAACAGCTTGATGCATTTGCCACATTGTACTATACAGAATTTGCTGCCAGGGCCACATTAGGTTGGTTTCATATAAGACAGATATGTCAGCTTCTCCTTCCTCATTAATGTATGATTAGGAAGATAATCAGCAGCTGAGGAAAATGTTTATTGTTATTTTAAAATCAATTCACTTGATACTTGGCATTCAAAAAAACATAACAGCCAAACCAGTAATGGCATTTTGAACCGATAGTTCTAAAATTAATGGCATTCATTACTTCTAAAATAGCATTGGGTAAAAAAAAGAGAAGAAAACTTGCCTAAACAAAAAGACATGGAAACTATTTGTAAGAATGGTTTCACATTAAATTACATTGCATTAAACACAAAGTGGAGTTATTCAAGTCTTCCCATATATAAAATACCCCATGAAGCAAAAATGCACTGATTTTTATTAATGGAGACATTCTAGGTGCAAGCAACCCTATCCCCCCACAAAAAAACCAAGACGGTTTCTATTTACATGGCTCATAAAGCAGAATTATGTCAAACCCAAGAGACAGCAGAAGTATAAGAAAATTTTGATTTATCTACTGTGTACAGCATTTGAAAGCAAACAAGACATACTGTATTTTTTGGAGTATAAGACACCCTAAGATTTTGAAGAGGCAAATAAAAAAAATTTTTTTGCACTCTGCAGACCTCCCCAAAACAGCCCATTTTTCACAAAATTGGGCCGGTTTTTTTGTCAAAAAAGGGGCATGCATAGCCTTTAGAAGATTTGTAGAGTGCTCCTGGGGACTTGGGGGAGAGAAAAATGAGCAAAAAATGGCCCATTTTTTGCGAAAACTGGTCCATTGTATGTAAAAAAAAGGGGGGCATGCATACCTTTAGGAGGCTTATAGAGTGCTCCTAGGTGCTAGGGGGTGCAAAAATTGGCCTGTTTTTCACTCATTTTTGCCCTCCCCCGTCCCAAGGAGCACTCTATAAGCCTCCTAAAGACTATGCACAACCATTTTGGTGAAGGGGATGGGGTTTCAGGAGGCAAAAAATGCTGTATTCAGTGCATAAGACGCACCCAGATTTTCAGCCTCTTTTCTGAGGGAAAAAGGTGCGTCTTATACTCCAAAAATACGGTATTTATTTTATTACACCAAGTGAAGATTCTTTGGCACCTTCATACTGTCTGTCTGTCTGTCTGTCTGTCTGTCTGTCTGTCTACCTACCTACCTACCTACCTACCTACCTACCTACCTACCTACCTATCTATCTATCTAATCCATCCACACACCCATGATGAAGATCCGGCTGACATTTGGCCCTCTTGCAGTAGAAGCGTTAGCCCTAAGGAAAAAACATAAGACAAAATAGGCAAGATAGAAGCAATCTACATACAGGTGAGTAAAATAATATTAAGGCTTATTGGGGTATTCAGTGTGAAACAGTGTATTCAGTGTGAAACAGTTGTAGGAGTTTAGGAGCCTGGACATCCCGAGCCCCGAACCCATTCAGACTGTAAGGGAGGGAAATGTTTCCAAGCGACCAAATACTGTACTTTCTTCCTATGCTTTCTGGAATCCAGGATATCTTTGACCTCAAAGTGTCAAAGAGTGCCAGTGGTGGGGGCTTTTTCAGGAGCCCAGACTAGAGCAATGTTGAAGCCCGATCCAGAGAGGGAGGAAAAAGGCAGTCCCTAGCAGAAGCTCAGCCTTCTCTTCTCCTCTAATGCATGGATTTCCCCCCTACATTGGAAATCAGGCGGCTGTCAAAGAAAAGGGAGCGTGCAACAATCCTCCCCTCCTGCTCCTTCAGCTGTTGAAAGAAGCCCATGTGGCGTGTGCTTCCTTCTCTTTGACAGCTGCCTGGTTTCCAATGGGGGGGGGGGGGAGAAATCCATGCGTTAGACAGGGAAGAAAAAGGCAGTCTTTAGCAGCTCAGTCTTCTCCTCTAACGCATGGATTTCTCTCCCCCCCCCCATTGGTTCCTCTGGAGGCTTGGGATGACCTTCTTCAGGGTAGCCCAGGATACAATGTTTGGGATGAACCCGTGCTGATTTCCATACGGCATGGAGCTCCTTCGATCCTGATGGTTACATGCAGTTTCTTGTTTCTTGGCATGCTGGCTTGCCAAATCTTGGTCTGGAATGCATCTGTTGCTTCTGCCCTTTCATGCTTCCACTGTGGTTTCCAGGTCTCACATATGAGTGGCCTTGGTTGTCCCGGCTGATTTGTCGCTGGTCTGGGTTGTTGCACGGCTGGTAGGTTTGCACAGCAGACTCGGGCCAGGTGCCCCTTCTGGTTGCACCTCTGGCAGATAGTGTCTCTAAAATGGCAGGTTTCCCTCGGATGGTTTTCTCCACAACCTGCACATGAAGGGAAACATCCTTTGATCTCGTACGGTGGCTTTTTTCCTTTCCAAACAAAGGCAGCAACTTTGTCCTCACTGTCAGATGAGAAATTGTGTTCGGTAGTCTTGTGATGCACCATGACAGCTCGGCGTGTGTTTTTGGGCTGCCATGATTTTGGAGCATTTCCATAGACTTGGTTGATGATTCTGTCACTCTGGACTCATCCAATTCGATCTATAGTATGAGGTTCATCTTTGGCAGCAGCAAAGTTACTGTCCCTCATTCCACAGATTATTTGATCAAGCAGCAACTCGTCCAAGTCTCTGAACTTGCAGTACGCTGCGGCCTTGCAAAGCACAGCAATGTACTGGTTGATGGTCTCCCCTTCTTTTTGGTTGCGCAGATTAAATTTGTGCCATTGCACAAATCTGGATAGTTTTGGCGAGTAGTGTGTCTCAGTGACGTGCGGTGAGGATTACGGTTGGTGAGGCAAGAGCGCGGCAGCGGCGAGAAGCAACGTCCCTGCCGCTGTGTCCGACAGGCATCTCATGTTTATGTCCGCCATAAACGCGAGACGCCTGTCGGACACAGTGGCGGGGATGGAGGAGGCGGGGGCTGAGGTGGTGGGCAGTGGCTATGATCGCGCCCGGCAGAGAGACGTGCACCGACTTGGAGCAGGAGTTCGGGCAGGCAGGGCCGGTGCGACGGGTGGTGGCCATGACGGTGCCCTGCAGAGAGACGTGCACTGGGCTGGGCTTCATCAGCTTCTCCCTGCCGGAGGATGCGCAGCAGGCCCTGAGCAAAATCCGCATCTTCGGTGGCTGCCGGGTCAGCCTGGTGCTGGCGTGGCCCAAGAAGAAGCGGAGGGCGGCAGGAGAAGGCAGCGGTGGCGAAGAGGCCCCCTGGGAAGCACCGGAGTCTCCCAAGGCCAGGGGGCCCCCCAAGAAGGCCTGGCTGATCGTCCGCAACCTCAGCTTCAAGTGCACAGAAGAGGAGCTGAAGAGCGCCTTCACTGCCTTTGGGACAGTCCTGGAAGCCTCCCTGCCCAGGAAGCCTGATGGGAAGCTCCGGGGCTTTGCCTTTGTGCAGTTCAGGAATGTCCTGGAGACGGGAAAAGCCCTGAAGGGGATGAACATGAAGGAGCTCCGCTGCCTTGCCCCCCCACATCCAAAAATTCCTTATGCAAAGGAGGCCCGTAGTTCTCTCGCCTCCCCCTGCAGTTAGCACTAAGCAGAGTCATCCACTGTGACTCTGGCAGCAACTACCTTAGCCTTTTTCCTTTTAATTTTTCTTTTCTTTTCCTAATGACACTGGTGAGGCCCCTCCTCCCCTGATTGCACATCCCTGGTGTGTCTTGAGAGTGTTCTATAGTAAGGACTAGCTGATTGTCTGGACCAGGGTTGGCTTGGACAGTGCCTTTGCGGTGTTGAAAACTTCAGGCCCACAGTAACTCAGGAAGAGAGCCCTCTTCCTGTTGTCCGATAGACTAAGAAGGTCATTGGCCTTGAGGAGGAGCCAACGTCGCAACGTTACATCATGCGGACTTGACAGTCCGAATCTGCCGATGACACTTTTGCCCCTGGATGGTCCGGCAGGACCTAAACCGTCCCGAAGAGACGGTGACTGGGAAGACAAGACCTTGCTGGTCGCAGGGACATCACAAAGTCCCTGATCGACCCAAGGGAAGTGCTTCCAACCGGCGGAAAACAGGCAGCCTCCAGGCTGACATAGTTGGAGACGGCTCTGGAAAGAAAGAGAAGTGAAAGTGTTGCATCTGGTGAGGTTTTTTTCCTTTTCTTTTAGAAGATTGCCCTAAGAAACTTTTTTCTTAAGCTAAATTAGTCCCTTAAGTAAGAACAAAGTGGCATATTTAATCCCTATTGGACTGCCTTAGAAAGTTTTTTACTCTTGCCTGTAACAATGTTTTGTGGATTGAAGTGATTGCAACGTTTCCTGTTTCTCTGCTTGAGGTGAAGGGACTGATCTTTTTTCCTCTATTTCTTTTTACTACTTTAACTTTTTTCGCTTAAATTAAAACTTTTTTTTACTTTAATAAACTTCTCCTTCTACTTGTTATATTGAAGCTACTTAAGGAAATTTTTTAAAAAAAATAGTTGAATCTGCCACTTGGAAGCCCAAGTCTGAAGGTTTTTTTTTCTTTTGCTGTTGTAACAATGTATCCTTTGTTCACTCCTATTTGACTACACTGACTTTGCAACAGAAGGGTTTGGAACTTGTTTTTAAAACCTGATAAAGACTCAAGGTCACAAATAGTGTACTGCTGGTGCATGTGGAAAATATTTTGGCAAGAATTGGAAAAGGAAAGAAAAAGATTAGAACCCTTTTTTTTGAAAACCATAAAAGAACATCTGCTTAAGATTTAAAATAAAAATAGATATATTCTTCAAAAACTTGTGACAGGCTAGTGTGGCAGAGAGTACCAAATTCCTTTCTTTGCTTTTTCTTTATTATTTTTTTTACTCTAAAAATGGATCAATATTCAGATGAAGAAAGCTTGATAATTCAAAACATTTTGGCTGGACTTCAAAACATCTCAGAAGGACTTGAGAGATTTGACAAGAAATGGGACAGACTATGGGGTATCACAAAAAAAGATGATGGGGTTGCAGCCCCAGAAATTAAAGAAACGAATGAAAATATAGAAAACAAAGATAAGAAGTTAGATGAACTTATTAATGGAGTAAACGTGAGTGAAGGTGGAAAGAGGGGAAGCTGGAAAAGTGACTTTGATAATTTGGTGCTTCACTCTAAACTCCAAGATGCAGGAGAAAAAGAAAGAGCGAAAAAGATGGAGTTAATAAGACAAATCTATCCGGAAATAAACCTGACAACCAAAGTTAAGCTTACATTAATAACAACTCAAGGGCAACAAAACTACATGAGAGATCTTTTAAGCTACAAAGTGCGGAGAGAAGTCTTAAACCCTGGAAAGATCCTGGAAAGAGAATTGACAGAACAGCTGGCGAGAGACAAAAGACCATTTTGTTACTAGAAAGACACTGGTTAATAATGCTAGTTGATGAAAAAAAGCTAGTTAATTATTGATGATTAATAAGTAGAGATTTTAGTACTTTATAGACTGTTCTAGATTACCATTGAATGTTTATTCGTTAACATGTAATTTACTATGATACCAATAGTGAAATGTTAACCTTAGTTAGGATAAATAACCGGGCCATAGAAATGCTAATGTATACTTTTGGTGATTGTTACGTAGAAATGTTAACATCTCTTAGATTGTCTTAGATGTTTAATGTTTATTTTCTTAGCATGTAATTAACTAATTTGGGATTGAGGGAAAAGACCTATAAATCGTATTAATAAATCATTGTTTAAAGATGGCTATAAAGGTATAATATTGTGTGGGCCTGTGGAGAGGAGAGGTGAGATAAACAGTAAATAATTTTTAGTCAACTACAATAATAACAAAGAAGTGTTAATGGATAATATTTAATGATACATACAGGTGTGTTGGGGGTGGTGGTGGAAATGCTTAGATATCTTACTTAACTGAATTTGTTTTAGAATATGTCATAAAGGTGTAATGTTATTGGAGATCTATTGAAACTGCAAATGAATGCCAGTAGGTGGTTGTGTCTTTAGTAAGGTGACCAGATTTTCAGATTGGTAAAGAGGGACACCTTTGACCGGGGGGGGGGGGGCTTGATTAAAAAATTTATACAGAGCAACAAAATTTTATACAGAGCAACAAAAATAGTATTGTAATTTTTTTTTATTTCAACATAACTACAATTTACAAATATAAATTGTAACTGTTGCCAAACATCAAAATTTTGATCGCGTTACCATGAGGATGCTGCAACGGTCGCTAAGTGTGAAAATGGTCGCTAAGTGTGAAAAATGGTCATCAGTCACTTTTTTCAATGCCATTGTAACTTTGGTCACTAAGCCCATTATACCACCTTTCTTGCTACAGTTCTTAAGTGACTAACTGCAGCTGATAAGTTAGTAGCATAAGTGAATCTGGTTTCCCCATTTGACTTTGTCAAAAGGTGATTATATGACCCCAGGACACTGAAACCATCATAAATACAAATCTGTTGCCAAACATCAAAATTTTGATCACATGACCTCTGGTCACGAACGCTTCTGACCCAAATATTCACATCCCCCCCCCCGCTGCTGATTTCCCCTTTTGCACCATTTTTTTTGTAAGCACCAAATTTCCAAAATTAGGTTTGATTCATGACCAAATCAGTTTGCGACCAAAGTTATGGAACGAATTATGGTTGTGACTAGAGGTTCTACTGTATTCATGCCTTTACATACTCTATATCACCTCAAAATGTTGCACAGCCTTCATAAGTTTCTAATACAAATAAAATTAAATACAACATCAAAACCATAAAAAAGTAAAATTAACCTGGCTGGAAAATCCTATGCCTGTCTTGCTATTATTACTGACACACTAGCTGCAGTATTTGATGGCTAAAAGAAAAAAAAAATTGTTAAAATGTGTATTATCTTCACTCCCATGTCTTGTCTGCTGTGTTGATTTTGAATTCATTAAAAGAGCTTATTTTACATCAAATCCCACTCATATTATTCTCCTATGTTCAATAAACCCTAAGAGACAGCATACTATACATGAAATTCCTGTAACTGTATATTTAGTAAATTGTAGAGCTGAATTTATCCAATTAACTCAGTTTTTGGACTTGAGTAATCACATACAATAAAGGAAATAAAACTATTTAGAATGAAGTGTAGTTGGCTATTTGTGATTAAGGGTGTCATGCAGAAACAATTATAGTTTTGATCAGGAAAATACCCTAAAAAAACCCTTTTGTTCTTTCAGGTTTTTTTTTAATGATTTTTCCATGGCACATCATAGTGTTACACATATTGTTTTGAATAAAAAAAACAGCAGCTGCACATTTTTAAAAACCTACATTATTTTAAAATGCATTAAAAAATAAAAGAAAAAAACCCAGCACACTTACCAGCAGGCAGAAACTCCAAGTCAATCCAAAATGATATAGATGTTAATACAAAGAACTGAGCAAATTAAAATGGTGATATAGTCCCAGGGAAATATTTTTCAAAGAAAAATTAGAGCCACCATTTTTTCCCACACGAGCCTACCTCCAACCTCTGTGCCCCTCCCATCAGGGAAATCCAGGAAGTAACAGTTGCTAGCTAACTACTCTAGGCAAAGTGTTTCCTGCAGCTCTATGGTACTTGGTCATTTTTTCTTATAAAAGTGAGTAAAAGGGGCGCGGGGGGGGGCGTTTTGTTGCTTTAACGTTTTTAATATCTTCAATGAAAGTATTGAGACAGAGAGAGAGGTTAGACAGGGTGTCTTTTGTCTTGTCCCGGTTAGGATTTCTTAAGCAAATCCACTGGGCTTTCAACATGAAGCCAGAAAATCGGGACTTTTTTAAAACACCCCAGGACACAGGATAAATTGTTATAAAGCGTGACCGTCCCACTGAAATCGGGACATCTGGTCACCTTAGTCTTTAACTATAAATGATTCTAGATAAAAACATGTTTAATAATGGTAATTAAATAAGAATTGTGGTTCAGGGATAGTAAAATAAATAATCTTTACTTTCTTGACTTAAAATGTACAACTCGATTTGAATGAAGTATATGTAAGGATTGTGGAAGAAACACACGGAATATATTCGTAACCAATTGATACGCTTTCTACAAGATGTAACGAAAGATGATTCTTTTGTGTGTGTGTGTTTTTGTTTAACTAAAACAATTAAAAAAATTCTCAAAAAAAAAAGGTCATTGGCCTCCATGAAACACTCGAACCTGGTCATGTAGGAGTCCCAGTGCTCTGTGACTGGATCTTAGGAAGCTGGTGAGGCATGCATAGTCATTTTGATAAGCTGATGCCACTTTGAATTTGCCGCTCAAAATGGCCATTTGGCACCCAACGTTAATCGCTTTGACGGGGATTTTGCTGGATTGTGTTGTCAGCTCTTTTTGCCTAGCTGTCTTCCGATCCCATCCTGGTCGCCAGTGTTAGATAGGGTAAACGGAGGAGACAGGACTCAGACTTCAGTGACAACAACAGCTCTTTATTCAGCAACTATGTACAGATCCAGAACTAGCCTGTCTGACAGCTAGCCCTTTTATAGGGAGCTGTCAGACAGCTCTGCCAGTCAGCTTCCAGTATTTTCCTGCCGGAATGGAGGACCTTGGAGGAACCTATTGCTCCATTCTTAATATCTAACACACATTGTTTTAAAATTGTTTTATGTGCATGAAATGTTAATCTTTCCTAAAATCAGAGTACATTATATCAGTTATATATGAAGTCTTTTTAAAATATGTATTTACTTGACTAAAAATACAATATATTCCGCCCATGTCTGACAACTGTATCTAGAATAGTATGGACAATGCAACATAAGATTTCTATGTATTTTAATATATATTTGTCCAAACACTGACATTCTGTATTATATATTTTGCAAGTAATTTTCCCTAATATAATATATTTTTATTATGGTAATCAATATATTCATTTATATGCAGACCTCTCTCTAATATGTTGATGAACTTTCTTTGAAAAACTGCAATTTTCTAGTGATTTAAAAAATGTGACATTATGTAAATTCCCACTCAAATACAAACGAAAAGAATATATCCTGCATCCATAGCTAAAAATTATTTTAAAAGTAGTGAACTTTTCTTTCCAAAATGGCAAACAAGCTTCTCTAAATATAAACAAAGAGCACCATTCATCTGGAAGCCCTCAGCTTTGGAAAAGATAAAAAGAGGGGACATTCACTTAGAATGGGAGAAAGTGCCTTTGTAAGTCTGCAAACAGATTGCCAAATTATCCTTAATTTGGACAATATAGGAGTTACATTAAGTATTTGTGTAATGTACCAGAGCAACTATGCAGAGAGCACTTTTTTCTGGGTTATTATAGCCTCTTACAATAGTTGCTAACTGTTCTTTTATCTTTTAAAAAATCTGGATATGCTGCAAAAAGAAATAGAACAGCCTTTGTAGGTGAAAGAGGATTAACTGTAGCATGGTTCATTTTAATAAAGCATTTTTTCAAAGAAGCCATTTTGGTAAGCTTCAAAAGCATAAAACTACAAATCAACAGCTATAAAAGAAATTAGCAAATACTATAAAGCCAAGAGGAATCAGGGTACTTTTATCTAAATACAGTAGGTTTTTATATATAAATATCTGCCACAATAAAGGAACAGAATGGTATGGCAAGAGGACTTGCTTTTCATTCTTATCTTTGGATTCCAGTCTAGCTTAATTTTAAGAAATCTATATTATGGTATTTTATACCTCATTGACTGAATTGAGGTATGGAGATTGATGTTTTGGCTGATGATGCTACCAAAAGATAAACATTAGCCACATGAATTAAAATTGATAGGGTTTATACAACAAAGCTAAACTGAAGTAAAAGTTTACCTCATGTTTTTTTAAACATGTTTTATTTACAGCTTACTTTTCACACCATACATATTTTGTGGACAGTGTATTGACTGGATCAAATCTTTTTTAAACAATACTAACAATAATAATGCAAATAAGTATGTATTATCCTAATCTTCCAACTTCAACAATGCTATTCTCTCTTTATACATTTTAATCATTTTCCCCATTAATTCATTTAGATAACATTTCTTTGCGCCATGTATTTGTTATCCATACTAAATTACTAATATTTAATATTTTAAGAATTACTCATTATTCTATCAATAACTTCAATATTCCAAATGTGTAGGATTACTAATAAAGCCATTGCTCTCCCTGATTAGGGCTACGTGTAGAGGCACTCTCCCTGTGAATCGGGGAACAGCCTCGAGCTGCTTTTCTGGCGTTCCAACATTTTGAGCCGCAGATTGGCAGCACAATCGAGCCGTGGATCGGTGGCACCATTGGGGTCATGTGCACAGAGGCACAGGGCTCATCAGGTTCGCTGAGCAGCAAGCTCAAGTTCCCTTCTTCGCAAAGCCAAGGCCATTGTGGACCTAGAGGTGACTCCCACAGCTGTGGCCACCCCTGCCCCAAGTGCAAAAAAGGGGGCGTTCCACAAGCCTCCTGTGGAGAAGGAGGAAATCCCTACTCCCCCTATGTTCATGGAGGTTCTCAAGTCCCAGTGGGCAAGTCCGCAGCCTTTCCCACCCCAGGTGGCAATGATCACCGTTTGTATAACCTTGATCCTAGTTTATCCCAGGCTTTGCAGATCCCGATGGTGGATGCACCTGTGGCGGCTTTGGCGGCTTCTTCGTCTCTGGTGATGGGTGACATCACCAACAATCTTAAGGTGGTGGATAGGAGAGCTGAGCTGACTTTGCGCAAGAACTTCCAGGTGGCCACATGGATGATCAAGACTGCGACTGCGGCCTCCTTCTTTAATAGGTCCACCCTTCTCTGGCTGACCCAGATGCAGTTGAGGGTTCCAGCTACAGAGGTACACCTTTTGCAGGACGTTGCTAAGCTTACAGCGGCTGCTCAGTTCTCGGCGGATGCCACACTTGATGCGGTCAAGTACGCCTCCAGAGCGCTTGCTATGTCGGTGGCGTCCAGGAGACTTCTCTGGTTATGTGGTTGCAGGTGGATATTCAGTCCAAGTGGAACCTGGCTGCAGCAGAGTATTCAGGCAACAAGCTGTTTGGAGCCTCCCTTGATCAGCTCCTGTTGGAAGACAAGAACAGGCATAAGATCCTGCCTTCTACTTCCAAAAGGGCAGAGCAAATGTTGACGCCCTGTCAGAGGAGGCCTGCATATCGGCCTCCAAAGCAGGACTACTAGCAGCAACAGAGGTACCCCCCTCCTAGGTACTCTCGACAGGGGGATAGACATTACAGGGACAAGAATTGGTACCAACAGCCCAAGAAGTGGCCTTTTCGAGGGAGGGGCAGCCGTTCCTACTGCAGGAACAAATCATCCAGATTTGGTGATCACGGGTCACCTTAGAGCCGTTCCGATCTGAATTCAATGTTACCTAGATGATGTCCTAGTACAGGCTAGCAAGCCCTAGGGCTGCAGAGGGACCTTCAGGTCACTATTAGAACCTTGCAGTCCTTGGGATTCTCGGTAAACTTTGAGAAGAGCCAGTTAGGGCCCTCTTCCCAGTTGGGGCTAGGGTGTCCTCTGCTACCATAAGTAGATGGATTAGGCTGGCTGTCACCAGAGCCTATGAAGCTCACAGCCTTACAGTGCCAGCTGGCATTACGGCCCACTCCACAAGGAGTGCGGCCACGTCAGTGGTGTGGTCTACTCAGGCACGCATAGAGGATATTTGCAGGCGGCAGCCTGGGTTTCCCCTATGGCTTTCATCAGGCATTATCGAGTGGACGCTTATGCTTCGGTGGAGGCTTCTTTTGGTAGGCGTATTCTGCAGAGAGTATTGGAACCTCGGGAGGCTCAGGGTTCCGATTCCCTTCCTGGGACATCGAGCTTTGGTATGTCCCATCAATGACTCCTCCCACAGGGTCACTTAGGAGATTGTCAGTTGGTCTTACCTGAACTGCATGTCTCTAAGTCCCTGTGGGAGGAGTCACTTCCCACCCTAATCGGGCGCTGACGTGGGGAGGGCCTGAGCATTATTTTTTGAGTTTGGTCAGTTCGGTTTTGGGCTTGTTGTAGTTGTTGTTCTTGTGTTCCAGTTGTTGCTCCTTACCATTCCTTACCAGATTCCTCCTACAACACCAACCTTCGATTAAAAGTGGAGCCAGGAAGTGAGGCAGAGGGGAGTGGCCTCGATTTTAACCTCAGTCTCTAGGCAGATGGGGTCTGAGAATAACCCATCAATGACTCCTCCCACAGGGACTTAGAGACATGCAGTTCAGCTAAGACCAACTGACATTCTCCCGAAAATCACCTTTCAAAATGTTTAAGCTTTTTTCAGGCTTTCTGTATTTTAAAGCTTCCCTTGGGCTTCTTTCAACTCTTGGTTTTCAGCCCCCGTGTATTTAATTGCCGCTTTCTTAGAAGTTCTTTTTTAAAATTCTTGTACGTAAATCAGATCTTTAGAGCAAAAGTTGGTAATTATCTCACCAGTTTCAATGCTCTATCCACAAACCGATCCAGCACAAATCTTACAGTCCCAGTTGTCCCAGCTTGTGACTGCCAAAAATGGTCATCATCCCTGCTGCTGTTTGGGAGAACTTGCTTCAGACGCAACGAGGAAATTGTGAGTTCTTCGTGGTCAGTGAAGCACCTCTCCTTTCTTCACCACCCCTACAGCTGGTTTTCGCAAGGCTTGGCTGCTATTTTCTAGCCGTTCTCATTGCGATGTCAACCGGAAGCCTCAAAGTTTACCTCATGTTAATCACGCATATTATGATCTAAATGACATTAGTAAACAATGATTTCCTATGCATAATTACATTAGTAGTAACAGTAAATAAAGATATGTTTATTGGGTTTATAATTTTCATACATTTCTTAATCCTGGATACAGGATTAGGAAATGTCCTGGAAATGCTAATTTATTATTACATATTTATCTCACCTTCCCATTTCAAACATTCTCACAAGTTTATAATAATGTCATTTAGAATTAGTATTTTATTCTGACCATGTAAAATTATGCAAATGTAATGAAAATCTGAAAATGCATTAGCATTTAGTATTGATTATCTCTTCATCTCAATTTGCTTATCAGGATTTACTAAAACTGTTATTGCAGTATTAGCAGTATAATACATATGAGGGTCAAGGGCACTTGGGGAGGCAATCACAGCAACTGCATCTGATCTTCTGAGAAATGCATCAAAGGCCAAGCATTTTCCAACATCAATACCAGCCCATTTTCATTTTGGACAAACACTTGATAAAAGGGAATTAAGCCAATAATGATTACATTGGGTGTGTTTTTATTTTATCCTGTTATTTTTGTCTTTTGCCTAAGCGTGTATATATTCTTAGAATTAATATTCCAATCAACCACAGAACCTCTTATTGGAAAGAGATCTTAATTCTGTTCATTAATTTGAACTATCATGATATCCCTTTCTCAATGCAAAGAACCTTCCAGTAAGGCCAGCTACTTGCTTTGGTCCCAAAAATAGCCTGAACCTTTCGTTATTTTATTTGTTCCTACAAGAATCTGTTAGGAGTCTAATACCTGTATTTTTATTACCATAATTGTAACTATTTATGATTTACAATATATATGAACATAGTAAGATGGAGCCTTGCTGAAAAAAATCATAACAGTATGACAAGATACTCTCAAAGTTGCTTACTCCATACTTCTAAGTGTTTGATTTCTTTAAGCTTATTAATGTGATGGTGGTTAATTTCTTCACATGCCCTATTTATATCAAAAGTCTCAAGATGAGCAAGAGTTTGCTTATTCAAAGGAAAGAATTTCCCCATAAACAGAACACTTGAACACTGCAGGAATTAGTAAATCTAACACTTGGTTATTGAATAATCTCTTATTTCAGATTGTTAGAATTGATACACTTTTCTGACAAACATAAGCAATGATGGAATATTTTGAACATGAACTATTTTTTTGTAATTGAGTCTTTTACCTATGGGATATATGCATGAAGTTACAAGGAGTCAAATTCAATTTGAAAGATTGCTTTTTTCATAGAGAACAGAAGATAATAAGATTTATGCTTCATTCACACTGATTTCTGTATGGTAAACAACTAAGTCAGGCAGGAAAGAATGTATATCAGTACAGGTAGTCCTCAGGTTATGATAACAATTGGGATTGTGACTTCTGTTACTAAGCGATGCAGTCATAAAGTGTGACATCATATAATCACATTACTTAGAAATGGCAATTCTGGCAGTCCCGGGTGCCATTCAACTCTCAGGATTATATGGGTTGATAAGCAGGAAGAGGTAGGGATCCCAGGCAAGCAGCACAGGGTGATGCGCAGATGCCATAGGAGGTGGGAGGGGTGTCCATGGGCAATTACTATGCAGGTAGATTTGGGGTCCTCCAGGTGGATCAGGCATGAAATGCTCTAATCTTCGCTACTGGTTTGGAACCTGTTCACACATGCGCGTTTGCTTTGCTCGTGCAAGGCGCTTCTGCGCAGAGTATCTGATGATGTCTGGGGAGGTGGGCGGGGTGAACCAGCAGAATACCACCTCTGAGGTGGACGCTACAGAGGGCAGGTGGGACAGTGGGGCTCACAGGCTAGTAGGGGATCTGATGCTGTGGGTGATCTACTCTAGAGAGGAGCTTCTTGGGAGGAAAAGCAGGAGCAGCTTACCATTTGTGGCCTTATTTACTGGTTTATCACAAGCAAAATCAATGAGGAAGCCAGCAGGAAAGGTGGCAAATGGTGATCACATAATTATGGGATGTTGCAATAGTAATGCGATCCAGATGCCAAGCACCCAAACTGCAATCATTTGGCTGTGAACATACTACAACGTCTGGAACTTTGAGGACTAGTCGTAAGTATCACTCGTTCAGCACCATAACTTTGAATTATTGATGAATGAATGGTCATAATCCAAGGACTACCTGTTTCAATTGTAGGAAGTTAAAACCCACCCCTTTCCTAGAAAAATGAAATATCCCGGGAAATATTGAAAAGGCAGAATATTATATTTCCCTGGATAAGAAATGGAGAAACATGTTTTTAGGCAGGAAACAGACTCACTCTTAATAGTCCCCGCCTTTGTCATTGGGACATTAAAGGCCTGGGTCAGTCTATTCTACATAACGAAGGCAGTATTAGCCTTCTACCCATCTCATCACATGGCACTTGGGAGGATTGAATCATCCAGCAGAAGCACAGCCTAGAGTTGCCCCTGCAGTATCCTCTGGGAGTCTCACCACCAATCAGAATGCATTTCTTACACAGAATGGGAAGCTGTGGGGTGGGGCCTGAGAGAGGACATAACACCAGGGTCTGTCAGCATCTCTGCCTCTTTTCTTCTTCACCCAACATCTTGAAACATATGATCTCCCCTTTCTGTTCAGGAGCTCAAGCCATGTGATCTGTTCACTAGTAAACCATCTTTCCAAACAGCCTCCATGTTTCCAGTCTTTTCCCACACTTGGAACTGAACCAGAAGGACATTTCTTCTAACACTATAAATGATGTGAACAGTAAAGTCAGCTGATGTCCTTGCTTATACAGATAGTCCGAGACTTATGACCACAGTTGAGCCCAGAATTTCTGCTGCCAAGCAGGAATTGCTCACACAAACACAAAATTAAGGAATTGGTTATTTTTATTCTTCTTCTGCTAAACGTGAGAATGGTGTGAAGAAAGAACTGATCCCACAAAATTCTCACTTCTGTACGAAACCTATTGTGTACACTAAAATATGTAAATGAAATCATACCATACTACTGAACTTTAAGCAGTTTTTAACATTTTAAAGGAGGAAAACCATATAATCACCATACAGTACTATCTTAAGAAATGAATATAATTGTATGTGTGTGTATTCCATACAAGTATTAGTTAACTGTTAAATATAGTTGTCAAATAGTAGTTGACAAGTCGGCAATATTAGACAATGTATTTGTCTTGAATTAATTATTATAGCCCTAAAAATGTATAACATTTATAAAATTCGAATCTACTGCATATTTGCATTTACTCTTGTATTGTTTTTGTAACGAACGAATTAAGCTGTGGAACAGCTCTTTCGCACCTTGCCGATTGTATTACATCCTTAGCCCATCAGGATCACCCCGGCCATCACAAACGGAGAGGGGGGGGGACACGATGTGATGTCACAAGCGCCTTCGGTCCGGATCGATGGCGCCAAGAAACGGAACGTTTAATGAGCTTTGTCCATGAAATCTGCAGCGGCCTTGCTAGGAAACCTATTCCACCTCTCAAGCTAAGAGAGGTGGGTGGCACCCTCCCCCAACCTAATGAGTATTCCTAAAGGCAATTCAGCCCTGCGCCCAGGCCCAAGGGGACGGTACTTCTTTTGCCGCCCCGCCCCTTCAGTATGGCGCTCGCCGGAGTGGGCGTATCTAAAAACACGACGTGCCCCGCTCCCTTGCTGAATATTGATGAGGCGTCTTTCGAAGCGTGTTGTCGTCTTGCCTGGCGCGCCCTGCGATTGGTCAAGCCTATGTATGCGTGGTGACGCGCGTCGCGGCGGTGCGGGTCCCGATTGCTGCAGCCGCTTGTCAGTGTGACGAAGATTGGCACCCAGGTAAGCGCTGTCACTCAAACCTGCTCTTAGCCATCCAGCCATCCATCACGGCGCGCCCGCCGCCAGTATCGGCGGGCTTGGCTCAATTGCGCCAACAGATCCGGGATGTGGGGGAACATGGGGGGAGGTGAACCCGCAACATGGAAAAGCGGGATAGGGGCATAGGCACCGTAACTTACACGGAGGGGGGCTAGGGGCGTCGGCGGTCTGGAGCGAGGAAGGAAAGGGAGGGGGGAGTGAGGAAGTTTCTGGAACAGCCGCCGACTGGCCGTTGCTTTGGTAGGAGGAGGTGTCGGCGCCGGCGGCGCGCGCATATCGAGGCGGGGGCGGTGTCGCGCGCTCGAGTTGGGAGGTGGGAGAGAAAAGGGCAGCAGCTGTTCGTGGTGCGACGGGTGGGCGTATGGGGGAACCGCGAGGGCGGTATTTAAAGGGGCCGTTTCGGGGGCATTCCTGTAGACATGGAGAAGTAGAAGAAGAATTGAACAATTAGCGGGGCTTCCCCTACAGCCGCTTTTCCTCGGTCGCTTCTTTTTTTTTTAACTCGCTCGGGCTCCTGAGAAAAGCCCTCTCCATCCCTCCTCCGTTTTTCCACAGATTCGCAGCTGCCTTTTCGGAGCTTGAAATAATCCCTCTTTTGCACGTGAATTGACGTGGGGGGATTCATAGTTGAAGTATTGAGAAATACGAGGGTATTGTTGTTATTGTAATCTGGTTGTCAACAATAAACGTGGAGGGGAGTTCTATTGCTGCTTCGTTTCTGAGCCGTTTTTGGGTGCTTGGCGACCTGTTTTCAGTCATGCAAATTATATATATTTATATTCGCATACTCTCCACTCAACTTCTCAAAAGGGAGAAGAGAATTTTATAATACATTTTCAAACCAGCAGACAGTCTCCCACGAATTTATATCCCCTGGCTAAATTGAAAAAGGTACTACATGATGTTAATGCCAGAACTTGGCAGACCTGGAAATACGAATTATTCTTTGATTCAAGTACTAAGTGTTGAGTATGCAAGCAGATAATGTGTACTTCTTGCCCTGTTTGATATTGGTAAACATTTTGTGATAACCACTAACCGTGTTTATTGTGATAGTTGAAGATTGCAACTTGAAAAAGAATGCTAGTTTTCCAGTTCATTAGTTAAAACATTAAGCATTCAAATGAATGAGCAAACTGTACCTTTCAAAGTTATACTAAGAACCTTCTTCCAATATGCACATTTGACGTTTTAGATTCCTTTATTTTGATTTTGTGTACCGAGAACAGCAATAATACAAATGATGTTGCATAATTAGTTTAAACACAGATTTTGAAGGATTTATGACTGTACAAATTCTAGGTGCAAATCTTGACATTTACCTATAGTAATAGAATTTTAATAATCAAAGCGACATTTGCAATTTATTGCACACATGACCATTGAACATGCATACAGTTTTTACACTAAAATATCAAAAGATTTGTTTCAGATCACAAATTTTCTGCTTGGAAAAAAATGGAACTTTAATATGCATAAATATAGCGGATGGATATATATTATCAAATTTTGTATAATTTTTTTTCAGCTGGGAGAATAATACAGCATATTACAGCCAAGTTCTTACTCAAGTAATTTTACTTAATCATTAGCTCCTGAAATCTCGGTGAGAATTGGGTTCATCTTTTGATAGACAAGTGGAGGCCGCCAAGAATATATATAAGGCTGAAGAAATCCTCCATTCTTGAAAACATTGAGTCACATGGCATTTTTTAGCCTTCTAATGCTAACTGCTAGAATAAAGTCTTGAAACCAAGATGCTTAGAATGCTGAATAGGGCCATGAAATGCTTCAAATTCAATCTTCAGTAACTGCTTTGAGTGTATGGAAATAAAATGTAGCATTGATTTGCAATATTTTAAAACAGCTGTATCTTTCTGGGATTGATGCAAAAAAAGTTACCACATTTGGTGCATTTTTGGAAAAAAAAACACCTTGGGGGTTGAATTCAAAGTGCTGCATAATACTAAATGTCCTGGTAAATACTACAGATGAACAATAAGGAAAAATTCCTGAGTATTCGTGTACTAAGAAATGAGGATTGTAGGAGTGGGTAATTTTACTGAGCTACAAGTTATTGTATTAGTGTTGGCTAGAAATGGCTTTTTTCATCATAATTTCAATAATACAATTCCCACATAAAATAGTAAACTTTGCTTGCATGTTGGGATTTATTTTTGATGTCACTGAGGTAAGCAAAATATTGAATCTCTTAACAAATTATAAATTGGCAGTTCGAAATAATAGAACAATAGAAATCAATTGAATTCTCATTAATTTTCTGATTTCAAAAGGCAGGGTATCAATCTAATAATAAACAATCCAGAAGTGCATTTCTTTGGTTGGTTGTTGTGAACTGTCCAGTTGTTGAGAGTCAGGTGGCATAAAAGTTTAATATATTATAAGTATTGTTATTCCTGCTGTTTTTGTTTGTTTGTCATACTGCTTTTAGCTTGGACCCTACCTCGTGTTATTAAGAATGATCATTTTCATATTGTAAACTAAATGTTCATCTTAAAATATACTTTTATTTTTAGTTCCAGTTCCACAGTTTGCAATTAGTGTTAACTATTATATAGTTAACTATATAAACATATTATATAACTAAGAGTTACAATATTTTAACTATTTTAGGGGTACATTAAAGACTTGGTTATAATTACAAGGCAATGGGGCTAGAAATGAAGGTACAAGGAAATTATACATTGGTATCCTTTTGCAAAACTATTTTATTGCAACTTGTTACTTGAGTCAAAAATTTAAATTGTTTTAAATGTTTCAGTTACCTGGCCTCATGTTTTTTTTTATTAATGCTGTGTATAAAGCATGTGTTTTTAAAAAATGAATTGGCCTTACATTTGGTATTTGAGTAGTATGCTAATGACCACATCTAAAGAGCTTTTTTTTAAACTTAAATTTAATTAAAACTCTTGGTGATAATGATTTCATTCCAATTGTAATTTTCCTACCCCCTTAAGAGTTACAACTTTGAGCTACTCTTTTGGGAAATATAATTGACATCACTGCACACTACTTGCCTATGATATTTTATTAAAATAATGTAATTTTATGATATTACTTTCAACCTTACATTCAATATTAACATAAAATATTTTAAAGCAAAATTAAGTTATAGATTTGAGGTAAGTATTCAAGGTTCAGGTACATGAACTATTGGTTATTGGAGTTGGGATCACACACAAATCTGTTAACTGGATGGTACTTAAATGAGAATATAAAGAGAATTGAACACAAATGTTCACGCCTCGGTTTCTTAAATCATATTATGATTTGACATATCAATTTACAAATGCTATATTCAGCACGCATTTAGGAGCAAGACCTGCTGAAGCAGTAGTAATTTATTCCCAAGTAAAATCCATTGAATGAGTTGCTTGAACAATACCATAATATGATAACATAATCTATCACAAACATGATATTGTATAATGGCAGCATCAAAATAAAAAGTAACCACACACTGGTTTTTTTTCTTGTAACAGTTTGTATTTCCACTAATAAAAATATTTAGTTCCTTGAAGAAGGTAAAAGTACAGGTAGTCCATGACTTGCAACTATAATTGAGCCCAAAA
Source organism: Thamnophis sirtalis (assembly GCF_051295495.1). Taxonomy (NCBI): domain Eukaryota; kingdom Metazoa; phylum Chordata; class Lepidosauria; order Squamata; family Natricidae; genus Thamnophis; species Thamnophis sirtalis. The sequence goes on from NW_028261388.1 coordinate 55,238,042, forward strand.
TTTCTATTAATAAGTGAGGAAGTTGTTAAGGGAGTTGTACCTCATTTTATTAAGTGAATCACTACAGTTTTTAAGTGAATTATGTGGTTGTTAAATGATCTGATTTCCCCCATTGTCAGAAGCTGGCTGGGAAGGTTACAAATTGTGATCACATGACTTCAGGACAGCACAACTATCATAAATATATGTCAGTTGCCAAGTGCTCGAGTTTTGATCATGGGGATGCTGCAGTGGTCATAAGTGAAAACTGGTCTTAAGTCTCTTTTAAGGTGCTGTTGTAACTGAACCATCACTAAACGAATGGTTGTAAGTTGAGGACTATCTGTAACTTGTTTTTGGCATTGTTTATAATTGGTAGACTCCTCTTCAAATAGAATAAGTATAATTCACTTACAAGACTATCAGCTACTCTCTCTGAAAGGAACATAATGTAGTTGTGTGCTTTGTGCTGCACCCATCCCACTGACAAAGTCAAGATTGTTTAATTGCGTACTGAAAATCATTCTGCAAGACATTTTTCTGCTTTGTTTCATCTGCCATCCCAGCAGAGGTGTATTCTGAGCATTTGAAAGCAGCTGCTGTGAGTTTTGGAGCAGCTGTAGCTTCAGGAAGCAGATCCAAGTATGGCTACTAAGTGGCTCTCTTGAGATTTTCTGGGCATGTATGTGCATGCACAAAATATGCTTCCTTTGGGATAGCCAATGAGGCAAAGTGCTTTGTGGAATGTGTAAATGAGTTTAATTTGGATCACAAATATAACAAGGTGTTTTGACATAAATCCTTAAATTATGCAAAACACTTTGCAAATTCTCTTAAGAATTCAGAAATGCTGGTTTTTACAAATACAATGTAATAGTATTTCTGAATAGGAATCTAATTGTTTGCAATTCTACCTGGAATGTTGATATAAGGCCCAATTTTATTGGATGTATTTCAAAGTGCTGATTATCACCTAATCCCTTCATAGCACAGGGCTTTGTTATTTGCAGGACCAATGTTATCCATGTATTCAATCATTTTGCAGGGTGGGGAGGGTTGCACTGATACAGATATGAATGCTGCTTCAAGAGTTTCCTGTCCAGAATACTATGTCAAGTGGCTAGTCGTATAAATTGAATACATAAATAAAATTTTGCTCTGGAATAAAAGGCTGACTATTAATTTAATAGATTTTAGAGTTATGAGAATATTAAATTTATGTTCCACATTAGTGGTATTTAGTTTTTTATTCACACACAAACACACATATACACATACATTTTAGCAAAGGTGAAAAAAGTCCTGATAGGTCACATGACGCTGCCATGACAACACAAGTTTGACACTCCTGGTCTACACTATTTTTAAATACAGCTATTTTCTACACTAATTCTTGCACCCCAATTTACAGTAGTAAAAAAGTATTTAAAAAGTAGGATGGACATTTAATATAATTAAGAAGAACCCTATTAGCCTTTTCTCAATTGAGAGTAAGGTATTTGTTAAAATATAGTAATCCAAAAATGCAACAGCATTTCAGTGGCACCAATTGCAGAAGATAAGCTTGCTAAAATAGCCTCCTGAAGCAGCTGTACAATGAATCATGAAATTCTGTTCAAGATCAAATGCCTGTATGTACTGGAGTGGAGTAGTTACATCTTCCTTTCTGCTTAATAATCCACACACTCATACTGAAACTCTTCGTCATCCACTTTGATGGAGCAAATTTTGAAGTTGAACAATTTTAATACTTTGATTCTGTTGTCTAGAAACAAAACCAGCTACCACAGCCAATGTCAATAATCAAATTGGCCTATCAAGCATTGACACAGTTCCTCTGGCAAGAAAGAAAAAGCAGTGGAAGCATTGTTACCAATATGCTTGTTTATCATTAATGCTATAGATCTGTGATGGCGAACCTATGGCATGCCCCATTTCTGAGGGCACACGAGGCGTTGCCCTGATTTTTGGCCTTGATTTCTGGCTGTTTTTCGCCCTCCGGAGTGCGAAAAACCGCCCAACGTGCAAACAGGACGTTTGGGAATGGACTAACAGTTTGCACGTTGGGCTGCTTTTCACCCTCTGGGGGCTTCAGGGAAGCCTCCTGAAGGAGAAAAATAGTCCAACGGGCAACTCGGAAGTCAGTTCCCGAACTTCCTGTTTGTATGTTGGGTCGTTTTTCACCCTCCCCAGGCTCCTAGAAAGCCCCTGGAGCCTGAGGAGGACCTACCAGGCCCACTGGAAAACAGGCTATTTCTGGCCTCGGGGTGGGGGGGGGCAGAGGAGGCCGTTTTCACCCTCCCCAGGGTCCAAGAAAGCTGTGCGCACATGCATGGAGGTAGCGGGGTATGTGTGTGTCACATGTACATGCGCAGCAAGTGCACGTGCTTTTGGCACCCGAGGTGAAAAAGGTTTGCCATCACTGCTATAACTGCTGTTACTGTAAGGTGCAGAATTTTGAACCTTGCTTCAAAATGATTTGGAAAATCCAAAGATTTTTCAAATGTTCTGCCTATGCCAAATATTAATATTTCAATCTGTGATAAAATAGCAAATGAAACAATGAATGGTACAGCAACCAACCTATGATAGTGGATGAAATTCAAAAGCACAAATAACAGTGGTTTGGAGATCTCCACAAAGTTCCATGCTCACTTTCATTGGTGGAAATCACCACCTGTTGGTTGTAAAATACAGCAATCAATTCCAAAGAAGACAAGGTAGCAAATATTAGATTCAACCCCAAAATATGTACATGATATTAGTGGACCCATAGTAACTGCACCAAGAATCATCAAATGTCAACTAAAGTCCTCAAGCTCAACTCAGATTTTAACAACATTTTCAAACGTGTTAAGATTTGTCATCAGAAAGTGAATTGAAAATGTAAAAATATAATTGTGGAACTAATTTCAAGTTTGAATATTCTTTTTTCTTGTGAACATAGTACTACTTAAAATTCAAATTATAAATTATGACTGAAGTTTAAAAATTACATCATTTTTGAAAATGTTTTCCATTTTAATAAAAATAATTTAAATCTGCTATTCTTATTTCTCTGCTCATGCAAAGGCATATAAATTATTTTCTCCAAAGAATATGATTGTATTATCAAAAGTCACATGTATATTCTTCTACCATTCTTTTCATGTTTCTCTAAATATAAAAAATGTAACACTGCAAACTTTTTTCTTTTCCTAATATTTTTTTATTCTTCTGTTACAATCTATTGTTACATGTTTTTTTTTCCATAAACATTTATTTTTACCTGACCAATATATCCAATATGAATTTTTGGGGAAAATCATGTACTGGTTGGGCTTTTTCTTCTACTAAAGATGAAATTCTGTGCTATATTTCCCCAGATTATCTTAGTACAACTGTGAAATAGTTAAAAAGTAATTGTTGCTTCAATGGTTATAACTAGTTCAACTAAATGAAAATTGGTCTGCTGCTTACTTAGGTATACCCTTCTCAAGAAATGAATACCAGAGGGGTAGTATGGCAAGTAATTGAAAAACTGGACATTTGCTAAGAAGAGAGACAAGCTTTGATTGGTAAGCACTATTTATGTTACAACAAAATAGAAACCCAAAAGCCAAAACCTTGCTGATCATAGTTATTATATCAAAAATAATCCAATGAGGAAATTCCACTGTCCTGACTTGGAATTTTTTTTTACTAACCATTAGCCAAATTATTTTCAGTGTAATATCTTGCAGATCTGTGTGCCTAAAGATTGCAATTGCAATATTTTCTATTAATATCTCCAGAGAGAACCACTGAAAATAGAGAAGTGCTATGTGATAATCTGCTCATATTCTTGTATGCTGCTACATTACATATGTATGTGTGTGTGTGTATGTGTATGTATATATATGTATATGTATGTGTGTATATATATATATATATATATATATATATATATATATATATATATATATGTATGTATGTATATATGTGTGTGTGTGTATGTATGTATGTATGTGTGTATATGTATGTATGTATGTATGTATATTTATTTGTTTGTTTATTTATTTATTTATTTATTTAGTGTCACAACCCCTGGTAAGCCCCAATTATGGGAGGAAGCTAACTGCTTCCATCATCTGTCAATTGGCTCGTCACAAGAGTCCATCATGACAGAAACCCAATATTTTTACTGTTGCCTTTGTTATATTTGTGTTTATTATTTGTGCTGATAAATAAATAAGGGGAGACTAGTATAGATCTATTTCAAGCTATTTAGCTCTCATCAGCTAGCCATACCCTTACTGGGATTCGAACCTGTGCTGTATTGCATCTTAGGCAAACGTCTTAGCCATTATGCCACAGGTCTCCTCCTTATCAGCTGAAGCCAAGGAAGAAGGTATATATTTAGTGTCACAACCCCTGGTAAGCCCCAATTATGGGAGGAAGCTAATTGCTTCCATCATCTGTCAATCGGCTCGTCACAAGAGTCCATCATGACAGAAACCCAATATTTTTACTGTTGCCTTTGTTATATTTGTGTTTTTTATTTTTGCTGATAGATAAATAAAGTTCTAAAGTGCCGGCATGACTTTGAAGGGCTGGATTGCCTTCCGCGCGGGCCGACGTGGAAGGTAAGCAGCAAGCCAGCACTTCAAAGTCATGCTGGTACTTTAGCGTGCCGGCAGGCAGGGCTGCAGCGTATAGTATAGATCTATTTCAAGCTATTTAGCTCTCATCAGCTAGCCATACCCTTACTGGGATTCGAACCTGTGCTGTATTGCATCTTAGGCAAACGTCTTAGCCATATAAAATATCCCTTTCACCACTAGAACTTGTTTCTTTAAAAAAATACAGCATCCTGATCCTCATTGTTTGAATTATATTTCCATGCAAAATTAAAAAATATAGGGCAGGTTTATTTAAAACCTCCTAATTTTAGCAATTAATATCTTATTATTTTGAGAATAAGAAAATAATATGATCACAGAAAGAGGGAAGATACACCCTGAAAGGCTTAATGCCCAGCTTGGTGAGAGATTTAGTTATTCAGTTGAGAAACAATTGTACTACAGTGATGGATATCACAGACAATATTTTTTTTTAAAAAAATATATTTTATTCAATTTTCACATTCCATTTGCAATCATTTATATACAGGGTATTCACTATAAGAAAAGAAAAAAAAAAAAAGGGAATAAAACGAACAAATAAAAAGGAAACACAACTCATCATTCACAACCCCACCTAACCCTTCCATCCTCCATACACCCCATCTACCCCCTCCGACTTTCCTTTCTCCCTCTAACACTCCCCTCCTACTTCCCTTTCCCCTCAAACCTTCCTTCTCCCCTTACTCCCCAGACACCCTCCTTACATTCCCCTTACTCCTTACATTCCCCTTACTCCTTCCTTACTCCTCCCTCTTCCTTCCCTCTACCTCCCTCCTTGGTGTATGCCTTTATTCGAGTGTTGTTTGATCTGATAAAGGTAAAATGAACCAAGGAAAAAAAAAGAAATAAAAAAAAAAAAAAAAAGAACCACCGTATATAAATACATTCTTGTTCTTATTAAGACTATGTTAACACCCCCCCACCCCACCCCCCACAAATCCCCATCCCTAATCCTCCCGACTTCCCAGGGCCCACACCTGGCGCTACCTTCTGTCTAAAATATCTTGTGTACATATGGATTAAAAAATAAAAGTAATATATCAAAAGAAAAAAAAAACAGAAAAAACAGAGAAAGAAAAAAAAGGGAAAAAAGAAAAAAGAAAAAAAAAAGGGAAACCACTCTTTGTGTTGATCTCAGCCCCCCATCTTTATCTATGTTTAAATAGTATAAATCATTCTATCTATATTTTATTCTCGTCTCTTACTTCTTTGCTATTTACCCCAACCTTCTGTAGGTTCTCCCGTTCCTCTTCCTAAACCTCATGATCCCTTCCGATAAAATTTAAGCAACGTGGTTCATGCCATATATTCAAATATAACTTTACAGACAAGTAATCAAACTTTCCCTTCTAGTAAAATTTAAACAGCGTGAATGATCTTTCTTTACCCCCTTTTCAAACAGTAATTCGAAATAATCTAGCCAAGCTTCCCCTTCTTAGTAAAATTAAGCAGCGTAAATCAAATATTACTTTACACAGAAATCAATTTCTATCTTAAGATAATTCCAACCAACTTCCTCTTCTAATAGGATTTAAATAACGTAATTCATTCCACACGCATTTTACCCTCATCCCTTACTTGTCTGATATTTTTCCCTTCAAGTAAAAGTTAAATAGCATGGGTCATTCCACATATTCAAATAATACTTTCAGCAAGAGTCAGTTAACCTTCTATTTTAAAGTAGTCCCTTCTAACAAAGTTTAAACAACATAAATCATTCAGCATTCTTTTTACACATTATCTTAAAATAATCCCAACCGACTTTCTGTTCTAATAAGCTTTAAACAACATAAGTTTTACCCTCATCCCTTGCTTGTCTGATGTTTACCACAAATAACGTAGTTCATTCCACATGCATTTTACCCTCATCCCTTACTTGTCCGATATTTACCACTATCAAATTTATACTAGCATTTGTTTAAAATGTAACTCAGAGCAATTTCAACCAACTTTCCCTTCATATAAAAGTTAAATAGCATGGATCATTCCACATGTTCAAATAATACTTTCAGCAAGAATCAGTTAACCTTCTATTTTAAAGTAGTCCCTTCTAACAAAGTTTAAACAACATAAATCATTCCGCATTCTTTTTACACTTATCTTAAGATAATCCCAACCGGCTTTCTGTTCTAATAAGCTTTAAACAACGTAAATTTTACCCTCATCCCTTGCTTGTCTGATGTTTACCACTATCAAATTTATGCTAACGTTAATTTAAAATCTAGCTCAAAGTAGTTTCACCCAGCTTTCCCTTCTGATAAAAATTAGTCCGCTTTTTCTACCGGAGAGAGGTCTCAAACCCCCATTCAGTCCTCAACTTTAGCAAGCATTTTGAAATGTCTAGATTCTCGATCTCCGTTTTTCTGCTTCTCCGAGGGAGGAGGGGCTACCCCCTCCATCTTGCAACCACATGGCCAGCCGCTTGCCTTCTCCTTCCGCTTGTCTCTCCTCTCTTCCAAGCGCGTCAGGAAGTCCCGCCTTCAGAATCCTACAATAGAAATCTTGAGCCTCCGAAACAGAGTTAAGACGAAATCTTTGATTCTCAAATGTAACCGTGATACCGGCAGGGGCCTCCCATCTGTATCGAATCTGTTGACTCCTAAGCTCCTTAGTTAAAAAGGCGTAATCCCTTCTTGCTTTCAGCATCTGAAAAGGAATATCTTTGAAAACAATCAGGTCCTGGCCGTCAACTCGGAGACTGTTATTATGAAGCTTTTGCACAATCGCATTTCTAGATTCTTTTGTAGAGAAATGTATAATTATGTCCCTCGGGAGCTGTCGCTGTTCCGCTATCAATGAGTTCTGGCGATAGATTTTCCGAATCTGCCAATCAAAGTTAAGTCCCGGGCTTCCCAGCGCATGGCTGAAGGCTTCAGCAAAGGTCTGTTTCAAATTCTCTTGCTCCTTTTCACGGAATCCTCTGACTCTTATTGCAGATGCCTTCCTATTAAAATTTATCATCATAAGCTGTTTTTCGTTATCTCTAATTTTTTGTTGTAAAATTTGAATATTGGTAGTCAAATTAAAATTAGCCTTCTCCAGACTTTCCAATTTGTTCTCTATTTCAGCAGAGTAATCTGACAGGGCAGACACAGCTGCAAACGTATTCGCCTTCATTTGATTAACTTTAGATTTTAAATCATCATATAATTCCAATACAAATTCCCTAATTTCTTTCTTAAAAGCATTAAGCATTTTAAAGAGATATTCCTGTGTTAAAAGTTCTCCAGCAGAGGGCATAGGAGACAAAGGCTGTGTTTCCAGTAAAGATTCTTTAAATTCTTTAGACACATTTGTAGCAAGACGCTTCTTTGACTTGGGTGCCATAATAAATAAACAAGTAAGCAGAGCTTCGCTCCCCTCTATTTCCAAAGAAGAAGAGTTTATTTTGTTAAGGAGCGGTCTGCAGGAAGATAAAACCGGCTAAGTACATCAATCATCCACGGAGAGAAATCGCCATTTTGAGGTCTATTTAGACAAAGAAGTCTCTAAGACGAATGGTGCTGGTATTTACGATAGTAATGAAAGCATAAATCTCACAGGGGTGGGACCCGCCCGTATCAATTCTAGCTTGAAAAAACTTTGTTTTGTCCTGGGGGGGGGCTAGCCTGTCTGGGGCTGCCAAAAAAAAAAAAGGCAGCTGAGAAGAAATGGCTGGAGATAGAAGCTCCGCTTCGGCTGGATCTAATCTCTTTCCACAGCCAAAAAAAAGAAAAAAGGCTGTGGCTTACGAATAGACCCTAGCCTACGGAGCTATCCTCCCTGCCCCTTTCTTAGCCAAAAAGGGGTGCTATCTATGATCTTATTTAGATATACAAACCAGATCTCTGAGGAGCTCGGTGGAGCCCTCCTCGGCAACAGGCCACGCCCCCAGGAACGACACAGACAATATTTTTCACTTCATGGATATAGTTGAAAAAGTTTCCTGATAATATATCTGTTTGACAATATTGTATTTCAATAAAATGAAGTTCTTTGTTTTAAAAACTGTTAAATGATGACCTGAATGTGAAGCAGATTTTCCTGCATTGGTATTGACCGGGTATGACATTTCTGTGGTTCCTTCTGAGCTCATAATGTCCTTATTTTGTTTTCTTTCATTTTGTTTCCAACTTATATATCTCTTGAATGACAATCTCAGAGCAAAATAACTTCTGAAGATTCTTGCTTCCTTCAGTGTTCCTTTACTTTTGATAATTTTGGAGGTTTTTAAAAATGTGTAAAGCAAAGTGAAGAAACAGCTATTTCACCAACACCATTATTGGATACAGATTATTGTATAAGTTAATGACTCTAAACCAATTTATATTACCTTACATAGAATATTTTCATGTGGCTACTTCTGCATGTTTTCTTTAATTTTTGAAAAACTATGTATTTTGCCTATTCTTATTGCAGTATACATAGTAGCTTAAAGAATCACCAAAGACTGGTTGTTATCTATGTGGACTGACTCATCCATATAAAATGTGCAAACCACATTTACACAGATATAAACTGTGGTGATTAAAAAGAACATCCTTGCCATAGCAAAAACGGCTACTTCTAGCCTGTATATGGCCATTTTCAAAACCACATGGTGAAAATATACAGCTGAGTGGGACATGTAAATTAGGGTGACCAGATGTCCTGCATTTGGCGGGACAGGCACTCCTTTTCATAATTTTTCCCGTGTCCCGTGCCATTTCCAAAAGATCCTGCTTAATTTTGGTGCCTTCTTCAACTCGCTGCCGCTCGCATGGGCGGGGTAGCGTAGTGAGTGAGCAGGCGGATGGGCAGGGGAGCGAGCTCGCCTTTCCAGCCCCACTTCCGGACAAGCCGTGGGAAAGCCTCCGCGAAAAGAGCCACCTGGGGCCGCCGCTTCTTCTCCGAACTCAGAGTAAGTGACAGGCAGGGCGAGTGAGCGGGAGGATGGTGGTGGGATCGCCGCCTGCTGCACTGCAGCTGACTCGCCCCGGGCCGGGCGGGCTGAGAGGCTTTGGGCGTCCGGGCGGGAAGAGCGCGGAGGAAGGCAGAGGAGCCCTTAGATAGGGAAGGTGGGTGGCGGGGCGGAGCAAGGGAGCGCAAGCGGCGGATCCCGGGCTCATATGCAAACGGAGCTCTCCAGGCACAGGAGCGCTGGAAAAGTGCTCCGCTCATGCACCCACCAGGATGGAGCACGCTCATTCGCTCCAGCCCTGCCTGCCGGCTCGCTAAAGTGCCAGCATGACTTTGAAGGACTGGCTTGCCACTTGTCTTCCACGTCGGCCTGCGCGGAAGGCAATCCAGCCCTTCAAAGTCATGCCGGCACTTTAGAACTCAGCCGCCATTCAGCGAAACATGTTTCGCTGAATGTCAGCCGAGGGGCACGCTAAAGTGCCGGCATGACTTTGAAGGGCTGGCTTGCCTTCCACGTCGGCCCGCGCGGAAAGCAAGCCGCACTTCAAAGTCATGCCGGCAGTGGGAAGCCTTTGCCGGCCCGACACCAGCTCTGAAGTTGCTTACCTTTCTACTAAAGCCCAGCAAAGCAAGTCCGGGGAAGTCCTTTGCGCCGGCTAGAAAAGGTCTGCCATGAACTGGGAAGCTGACGCACCCCCCTCCTCTCTGCCCCCCCTCCGCAACCCCGGATACCCTCTTCCGCCGTGCCTGAAGCATGGGAGCACTCACCAGCCGGCAGAACGCCGGAGTGGAAGAGGTGGATGTCTCGTCCAATTCCCTCTACAGATACCCCCCGAAATCTGGTAAGACGGAGCGAGCGGGGGGGTGGGAGGAATATGCGAGAGGTTTGTGGGGAGTCCCACATGGCAGGGTTTTGCGCGCGCTCCGTACTCTGACTTGAGGGAATGGCGAGCAGCGGCTGCAACCCCAGAGCTTGACTAGGCGAGAGCTTTAAGGCGAGCGGTGGGACGGACCCTTGATGTCAATTTCCCCCCCCTTGTGCCTTTTCGTAGCTGTCCCGTCGTTCTCCCACCAGTGGGGCTGCTCCTGTGACGGGGTCCCGCCCCCCCATGGCTGCGAAGGAGTTTCCCGAGAGTTTTAGAGGGTCAGGAGTATGACCCTCATTGCAACGTCGCCCTTTGCAAGCTCCGGCTGCTTGGGAGGGTGGTTATTTATTTATTTTTTTCTTCTCGCTTCCGCTTTCTTGCCGGAGTGCAAGGATTGCGGTGGCGGCTCGGATGGAAATAGTGACATTCGTGGCATCGCGCTTGGGGTTAAAAGCTGCTTTTCGTTCGCGGCAGCAACTGCTCTTTGAGAATTCTTGCTTGAAAAAACAGGACTCCCTCACGCGGTCCTGAATTGAGGTCCATCTCCCTCCACCCCTAATTAAAAAGCCCCTGGTAAATTCTTGCCTTCCTGTGCCACTTGGCATGCCTGCCTGTTTAGTTGTTACTGCACTGATTGCATTCTAAAATACCCCATCAATCTTCTGATGTAACATTTAACCATCCCCGCTGCTAATGAGAGTTCGCCCCTTCGCCCGCCGAGTTGGAGTCGGAGATGGGACGCGCGGGGTCGGTCGGTGGTTCGCTTGCTCGCTCCTCCTGCCGCGGCACCAGCAGCAATGGGATATGCTCGGGGAAGGGAGAGCCAGAGCCACCTGCCCGGATTTGTGCTCCAGCCGTCGCCACCGCTTCTGCTGCTGCTGCTGCAGCCACCAGAGACTCCTTCCCCTCCGCCGCCTGCATGGGGTGGGGAGTGAGCACGCGAAAGGAGAAAAAAAGGAAAGGGCAACGGCTCCAGGACCCAGCAACCCGTGGGAGCGCCAGAGGAACCGGCGGATGCTATAGCTGCTTTTCGCTTCTCCGCCTCTTCCTGGGGATCATGGAGGAATCTTGGTCTGGCATCATTGAGGAGAACCCGCCGCGCGCCTGTTTCGAGGCTCATCACTAGCAAATACCCACCGCTAGAAGATGGGGAGGGTAGCCTTGGTCTTCTCGGGCCAGGATCGGACCTTCCTGGCTGCCTTTGCTGCTGCTGCCGCCGCCGCTGCTTGGCAGGTTCTCCTCAATGATGCCAGACCAAGATTCCTCCACGATCCCCAGGAAGAGGCAGAGAAGCGGGGCGGAGAGAGGAAAGGAAGCTGCAGCCAAAGGGAGAGACGCTCGCTACAGTCCCCTGCTAGAAGCCGCCAAGGGCTGCGTCCACCGCTCATGGCTTTCAGGCGCCGTTTGGCAATGGGAGGCCAGCAACCACCGCAGCAGCAACATATTCCCTCGGCAAAGGCAGACGCAACTCCCCGGTGGCTGGTCTGCGTGCGCGCACACACACGGCCCCACACACTCCCTTCCACGGCTGGCTCCCTTCCCTAAATCCCTAAAGGCTCCGCTTCGCAGGAGCCAATACTACCCGCCCGCTTTCCTTCCTCTCTGTTGTGTTCCGAGCTCCGCCTACCACACAACACTGTGACCTTTCCTCTGACAGAAATGTAAGGAAGCACGGAGTGATGGTCTCGGCCACAGGAATGCGCTCGTCAACTTTCCTTTGTTGTCCCCGCACGTTTAACCGGCTCCTGACTGATTCGTTCCCTTCGTCTGAGCCACAATATTGTATGGATAATTTGTTGCAACAGCTTAGTAGTTTATCAACAGGTTTTAGCCAAAACGGCGGCCTTGTTTTTTTTGCTGGTTTTAAAGATGCTTTCCAGCCTAAGCGGTGTTTTCAATTGTATTATTTTCGGTGCTGGTTTCACCCGATAAATACGGGGAGGGTTGCTGTCTCTAGAGACAATTCGCTTTCAAAAAGTGCTGATCCCAAGACGTTCACAATTAAGATGGCTGTTCCTGTCACATAAGCTACCTGTGTTATCCTCAAGGTTTCCTCAATTTTGTGGATACTGCACCATCATCGCTAATTTGGAATAATATTGGCTTGTTTATGTTTAACTCTGCCACATGATTGAACCGCAGGAATTGTAGCAGCTCAAGAGTGAATATTTTTTCCCCTGGGGTAGCTTGTTTCCTTTAATCTTATGCCTAGCATTACTGCTGCACTATGGCAGGAGTCTGCTTGCTTTATTTCATTTAAATAACTGTATAAATTGTCCCCAGGAAATATACACCCCTTTCATTATAGTGCAAGAATGATTTTCATTTTTATTCATATGATAAACTTAAATTCAGACTTTCTGGTGTACAATAATCTGAATTTAAACACTGACAGTGTTTAGGGAGGTGGCTGGAGTCCCAGGTAAGGAATGTGATGTGTGGGGGAGGCATGGGGTGGTGGTTAGTGCAGGTGGTGGGTGAAGGCAGGGAAGCTAAGGGAAGCAAGATTAGTGCTTTAAAAAACAAACCAATACCCTAATTCACCATTAAGGGTTAGATGAAACAATCATAATAGCTTCAAGACAGAAGATTTATCAGAAACTTTGAGAAAATAGGCTAAGAATGTAGAAAGTCTGCATGGTCCGTCCATCCATTGATTTTGATCACATGACCATGGAGATGCTGCAACATTTAGAAGTGTAAAAACTTGTCATAAGTCACTTTTTTCAGTCCTGTTGTAACTTTAAATAGTCACTAAATGAACTGTTGTTGAGTCTAGGACTACCTGTAGTTTCAATTGTTTGTATTGTCTTTGTGTGCATCTTTTTGGTATGTCAACATTAAATAATAATATAGAGCATTCACACCTAAATTTTAAGAAAATAGCTTATGGACAGTAGAAAAGCTACTGATATTAATTCCTACAGTCTTATATTATTAGTTAGCATAATTATTATATATTTAACTACTTCAGAGTAAGCCTTAATTATTCCATAACTGATTAGGGGTAATTTTGTTGGAATTTTTTTTTCAACCTGGTCTATTTCATGAATACTTTGCAGGGAAAAATCTGACTTAACATTTATTTTTTAGATATATATTCCTTTTTTCCATTTAGGAACTCAAAGCATCACCTCCTTTCTCCCATTTTTCCAAAATACTTTCATGAAGTAGGTAGAGCTAACAGAAAATGACTTGCCCCAATCCCCCAGCAGAGCAAAAGAAAACTTGAAGATGAATTTCTCTATTGTATTTCTACTCTTCCACCTTAATGATCATACTCCCTCTCTGGTAGAACGCTTTTAGACATTGTTTGTAATTCCAGAAGAGGAATCTTTTAAATTTTGGGAGAATATTCTGGCTATTTCGCAAATAGGGATTTATCCTTTCATTAATAGATTTTGTGACATGGCTCGTCACAAAATTTTCTTGCTCAGAAAGAAAACTCTCACAGCCTCTAGCAGGTGTCAGATGTGGGAAGTCAGGCTCTGCTCTATTCTCAACCACAGAAACTCAATACAGTAGGTGACTTTGGTTATTCCTGTATCTTCACTTAGCTTAACTCAGAAGGTGATAAAAAATTGGAGGAGATGGCACCATGCAGGCCACCTTGAGTTTGGGGGGGGGGGGGGGAAGCAGGATATATATTTAATTAATACATAAGGTAATAGCTTGTAATTTCATACTGACATTTCTATTTTTATAAATCTTTGCTCTGTGCATTTATTAGCGAGAGCACATTTATTCCTTTAGAGCAGTGTTTTTCAACCTTTTTTGTGCAAAGGCACACTTTTTCATGAAAAAAATCACGAGGCACACCACCATTAGAAAATGTTAAAAAATTTTAACTCTGTGCCTATATTGACTATATATAAAGTAATTCTCTCACGGCACACCTTACACTATGTCACGGCACACTAGTGTGCCGCGGCACAGTGGTTGAAAAACACTGCTTTAGAGTACTATACTATTCTGTTCATTTGTCCAATTTCCTCTCCCAGCTTTCATTCAAAAGTTCCTGGTGTACATAAACTTTTATCTTCAGAATAAACCTATCTACCTACCTACCTACCTACCTGTCATCTATCTATTGAAAAGTAGCAACAACTGACCTTACATTAGAACAATTGAGGCTGTATATTGAAACTGCCAAGTAGGAGTGTAACAACTTTTTTATTCTATTGATATGCAGCAAACATCATCACTTTAGTGACCAAAGTTACAATGGCATTGAAAAAAGTGACTGATGACCATTTTTCACACTTAGCGACCATTGCGACCATTTTTTACACTTAGCGACTGTTGCAGCATTCTCATGGTCACGTGATCAAAATTTTGTTTGGCAACAGATTCGTATTTATGCTGGTTTCAGTGTCCTGGGGTGACCTTTTGACAAAATATAAATTTTTTAATTAAGGCCCCCCTCCCCCCCCCCCGGTCAATGGTGTCTTTCTTTACCAATCTGAAAATCTGGTCACCTTAATGTAAATCATTTTTTTGGGGTAAATTAAGGATATGATGAATGAGAGAGAGAAGAACTAAATGAGTGGGTGCCTGTAAATGTGACAACAAATAAATAGTAAAGTTTGTGGTTGTATCTGAGAAACATCACAAAGTTAATATTTGTGCCTTGGTTTAGCCAAGAACACTCTTCAGAGAGAAAGAGTGTACTCTAGTTTGCTAACAGGGATTTAAAAATAACCACTTTGTTGTGTGATCTGATCTCATGACTGCACCAGTACCCATAGTCATTCAACAGAATAATCTGAAAGAACATTTTCCTAATTCCCAAAAGGTTGGTTTTGCATTATTTTCTTTCACATATTTTTGTGGTACATTTCTGTTTTATTTTAGCATGTGAAAATCCATGTACAATTTGCACAAAAATTATGATCATCAGTATTTTATGACAGTAACAGGCATATATATGAAAGAACACATTTTTCAACTGCACACAGATTTCAACAATTCTATAATTTTCTTTAAAAATACTAATATTCTTTATGGTTTCTTTTCAGCAAAAAAATTGAACTAAAACATGATTTGACTTCATAGCAACTCTCAGCAACCATGATGGCAACGCAGACATTAAGTATAGACAACTATCAAGATGGGCAACAAGTAAGTCATTTTTACAAAAGTTCATATATGAATTACCTATAGAATACAAAAATCATGCTTCTGACTTGAACATTATCCATTTCTTTTTTTACACAGTTTATGGATTCCATATTGGATATTATCTCTCTATGAGTCTAGGTTAAATAACTTGGTCTACTTGACTCTTCTTGCCAATAGCAATAGTTAAACAGATTACAAGGAATATTTTCTGGTTTGTTCTCCAGTGCACTGCTCAGAGAGTCCAAATGCTGGGTTAACACAGCCTATCTGCCCTTGGACTGAGTGATGTTTTTGTTGACCACGCCTCCCTTTGCCTGAGCATGCTCAATTCGAAAACTCAGTCCGCCTGAGTTAGGACTGTTTTGGGAGAGCTCCAGTCTAAGGTCAGATAGGCTGGAAAAAGTTTCCCAATTTGGACCACGTTTAAATTCTCAGATAGAGGAAATCACGCTTCTACATCAGGTCTGTCTATTTGCCTCCACTGAGGCTTCTGTCGCTTTAAGAGAAGGGCTACCGGGCTTCCCTGCTGTTACTGCAGTGGATTGGAAAAGCTTGCACAGTGGGGGCTGGCTAGCTACGGGAGCAATTAGTGGGATAAACCAAGTTCCCTGTTGGAACAGGGGCGTCCCAGGGGGAGGAAAGGTCCAGCGAAGGCTCTGAGAAGGCTCTAAAGCCGGCGAGCCAGATTGCTAGGATTCCCTCACCTGCTCCATTTTGCCCGGCAACAGCAGCGATGGCTGGAGCCTTCGCGTGCTTTTCAGGGTTGGAAAGAGTGGGAAGCGGCTGCGCGTGCACCCCCCGCCATTTTGGATCGCTCCGACTCACTGTGCAGAGCGGCAGAGAGCGGAGCGTGCGAGCAGCGAGGACAGCAAGTCGGAGACCGCTGGAGGAAGCCAGGAGGACGAGCCAGCCAGCCCAAGAGGAACCTCAGCCAGCCCTCAGCGATCGCAGAACGCCACAAGGAGGCTGGGGACTAGCCTGGGGAGCCAGCTAGTCTCTCCCTCCGGAAAATAAGCTAAGTCTTGGGGAACCGAGGGCGGTGGGAGGAAGGATCCGACCCCAAGGCGGCCCTTCCCTCCTGTAGATTCTGCCAGCGCTTTTGGCCTCAAAGGCCAGCGCGTGCCCATCCCAACTCCAGCTATCTTCCAGGCCACGTGGGGACCTGAAATGGCTGAGGAATGCAGGGAGGCCTTAGAGGAACAGGTGGGGCCCTCCAGCAAGCGCAGCAAACTGGATCCCTCTGTAATTAAAGGCAAAGGGCACAAAGGCTCACTTGAAAGGTCTTCTCCAAGAGCCACAGTGGATCCCAGGGAGGTTTCAAGGCCCCAGCAGCCCAGACCGTCGCAGCAGGGAGTCAGCTTCCCCTGATCGTGAGGCCCAATCCCCCGGGGAAAGTGAATTCTTGTCTGGGGATAACTATGCATCCAGGGATCCATCTCCTGAAGCATCTTGGGGGTACCCCGACTCCCCTAGCTCCTCCATCGGAGAGGAACGAGATTCTGTCCAGAATTCCCCCTTTGGGAAGGGTGGATCCAGCTCAGGCAGGCCTAGCCAGCGCAGGCCCAGTAAGCCAAAGAAAAAAAAGGGAAAAAGTCCTGCTCTTTCTGATGAAATGAGGGAGGTAATTTCCTTAGCCATTTCCCAAGGGATAGCTGAAGGCATTAAGCGCAAGGGCTCTCGCAAAGGCAAGGCCCCAAAGGAAAAACACAAACTTAGGGCCTCCTCCTCTAAGGAGCCTGTATCCTCCTCCCCATCTTCAAGCCCCTCTCACTCTGGGCTATCAAGTTCTGAGCAGGAAGAAGGGGAAATTTTCACCCTTTCCGAAGACGAAAACACCACCCCTGACAAGCCAAAATTCTCTGGCCTGTTTCAACCGTCATTATTCAAGGCTATCTTGCACAAAGCCATGACGGCCACAGAGTTATGCCCCACTTCCAGACCCGAGGCCTCTCAGGCTTCCACTTCCAGGGATCTTAAGCATGGTTTATTCAAGGAGACAGTAGAAACTCCTGAGGTCATTCCTGTGCCAGACCTATTTATGGACGCTGTACAGCGCCAGTGGCTACAGCCAGGCACCCTGACCAACCCCAGTGGGGGGGATAGAACTCTATATGCAGTAGAAGATAAAATGGAGGAAATCCTCAAATTCCCGGAAGTAGATGCCCCAGTCGTGTCTCTAACTTCCAATTCCAACCTGCCAGCCGAACTCCTAGAGGGACTCAAGGCAGAAGATAAGAGGTCAGAAAAGGCGTGTCAGAAAACACACATGGCGTCTGCCTGGGCCATCAAGGCATCCACCTCTGCCTCCTTTTTTATTAGGGCCACCCTGTTCTGGCTGCGCCAACTCAGGTCCAGACCCCCGCCCAGGAAATCTAGGTGGCGCCATGAGCTGACCAAGATTATTACCGCTGTCGAGTATTCGGCGGATGCCACCTTGACAGCAGCAAAATTCTCTTCCAGAGCTCTGGCTTCCAATATCACCTCCCGCCGCCTTTTATGGCTCAGGCATTGGCAGGCCGAAATGAAGGCCAAATGGAAGCTGGCATCGGCCCCATTTAAAGGGGGTCTTCTGTTTGGAGAGCCCTGGACAAGTTTGTCACCGAAACCAAGGACAAACGCAAGATTCTTCCTGCAACCTTTAAAAGAGGTGACCAGAAAGGGGCGGGGTCCTTTCATAAGAGACCCTACAGGAGCCAGGAAGCAGGGCAAGCTTCTCACCCTTCCTCCTATCAGAGGCCCTTTCAGGCAGGGGGGGAATAGGCACCAAGACAGATCCTTCGGGGCTCGTGCCAACCAACCCCAGTCTTCCTTTCGGAGAACCTTCCGAGGAGGAGGAAACAACAGTGGTGGATCCCGGCCCTTTCGTAAAGGAAAGTGACGGTCACAGGGATCCCCCCATCGGGGGTCGGCTATGGGAGGAGATAACATCGGACAAGTGGGTCCTCAACACCATTCGCAGGGGCCTTGTCCTGGACTTCCTAACCTTTCCCCAGAGAAAGTTTATCCGCTGTCCTACCCCCAGGAACCCAGAAAAGAGGGAGCGCATGAGGGCAGAAATCCGCCATCTCCTAGAGATAGAGGCGATAGAACCAGTCCCCAGGGGTCAGCAGGGGAGGGGCTTCTATTCGATCCTCTTCCTAGTGCCCAAGAGTTCGGGGGGGGGGGAGGGCCATCTTGGACCTCAAGAACCTAAATCAGCATCTCGCTTACAAGAGGTTCAAGATGCAGTCACTCCACTCCATCCTGGACTGTGTGAGGGAGGGGGACCTATTGACATCAATAGATCTCAAAGAGGCCTACCTGCATGTCCCCATCCATGCGGCCCACAGGCGGTTCCTGAGGTTCTGTTCGGAAGGGAAACATTTCCAATACAGGGCACTTCCCTTCGGGCTTTCATCTGCGCCCAGAACATTCACCAAAATCCTGGCAGTGCTAGCGGCTCATCTCCGCAACCATCCGGTCCGTCTAGAATGTTATTTAGACAACATAATCATCCATTCTCTCACCACCAAGCAGGCACACCGCGATGTTTCTCTAACTGTGCAGACCCTGCAGCACCATGGCTTCTCTGTCAACATGGAGAAGAGTCAGTTCCGGCCATCCACCTGTATACAGCACCTGGGTGCAGTCATCAACTCCACCTCCTGCCAGGTATTCCTCTCTCCCGACCGGCTGTCCAGCCTGAGACGCAGAGTGAAGCACTGCAGCCTTGCCAGGTCGGTACCCATCATTCAGCTGTCCCAGCTCCTGGGGATTATGATATCGTGCCTGAGGGTGGTTCCCTGGGCTCGTCTTCATGCCAGGGAGCTGCAGTGGTTTCTGCTGCCAATGCAGAGAGCCAAGGACAGCAACTCACTCAGACGGGTTCGGCTCCCACGAAAGGTGATCCGATCTCTGGCATGGTGGAGATCCAAGGCAGTCAAGAAGGGCTGCTTGTTCAAGGAGCCGGAGAGGCTAGTTGTCACCACGGATGCCAGCCTCCTGGGGTGGGGCGCCCACTGTCAGGGCCACCTAGCCCAGGGACGATGGACTCAGAGGGAGGCTGCCCACAGCATCAATTGGCTGGAGCTGAGGGCAGCTCGATTCGCGCTGAGAAAGTTCGCCGCTCTAGTAAAAGAGGCTCACGTACTCTTGATGACAGACAATGTGGCGACCAAAGCGCATATAAACCGACAAGGGGGCACTCGATCAAAGGCCCTCATGCTCGAGGCAGAAGCGCTGGGCAGGTGGACGGAACGTCATCTGGCTTCTCTCAGTGCAGATCACATCTCCGGCATAAGCAACCGGGAGGTAGACTGGCTGAGTCGCCAACGCATCGACCACTCGGAGTGGCGCCTGCATCCGGACCTGTTCCAGCAGATCGCGAGGAGATTCGGCAAGCCACAGGTAGACCTGTTTGCCACACACAACAACACACAGCTCCCACGCTTCTTCAGTCGCTACCACTCGCCCCAGGCGGAGGGAACAAATGAACTGAGGTCAGCGTGGCCTCAGGGACTCCTGTATGCCTTCCCTCCACTTTCGCTCATTCCTCAAGTGATAAGCAAGCTCCTGACCGAAAAGGCAGACCTCCTTCTGGTGGCTCCCTTCTGGCCCAGAAGGCCCTGGTACGTAGACCTGGTCAGTCTCTCAGTTCAGAGGCCTTGGAGAATCCCCCGGGACAAAATTGCCCTCAGCCAAGGGGCCATCGCCCATCCGGAGCCCCAGTGGCTGCAGCTAGCCGTCTGGCACTTGAAGGGGAGCTCCTGAGAAAGCAAAAGTTCTCTGACCAGGTCATTCGAACAATCCAAGCGTCCAGGAAACCCTCTACGACTAGAATCTACGATGCCACCTGGGCCGCCTTCTCACAGTGGTGCAAGACTAGAAACATAGAGGCCTCCTCAGCCTCGATTCCTCAGACACTAGACTTTTTGCAGGAGGGTCTGGATAAGGGCCTTGCGGTCAGCACCCTCAGACGCCAGGTTGCAGCGTTGTCTACCATCCTGGCAAAGGGCTCCTCTCGCTCACTGAGTCAACTCCCTCAGATCAAGAGCTTTCTCAAGGGAGCAGCAAACATCAGCCCTCCAGCTGTTCACCGGTATCCGTCATGGGACCTTCCATTTGTGCTTAAGGCCCTGACCAAAGCCCCATTTGAGCCTTTGAAAAAGACCAGTCTGCGCCACCTCACCATCAAAACTGCTTTCCTGGTGGCCATTACATCCGCTCGCAGGGTTTCCGAGCTTGCGGCGCTCTCTGTCAGGGAGGATTTGTGCGTAGTTCACCCGGACAGAGTAATATTGAGACTCGATCCGTCATTTGCTCCGAAAATTAACTCTCTGTTCCACAGGACTCAAGAGCTTATTTTGCCCAACTTTTGTCCCCATCCTTCTCACCCTAAGGAGTGTGAGTAGCACAAGCTGGACGTGAGGTGGGCGGTGCGCACGTATGTAAAGAGAACAAAAGACTACCGCCGGTCAGAGGCCTTCTTTGTGTCCTTCCTCCCTGCGTCCCTGGGCCGCAAGGTCTCCTCTCACACTGTGGGACGTTGGCTACGTGCCTGCATCAAACTGGCATATGAACACCAGGGCAAGACGGCTCCGAGACGGGTCACCGCTCACTCCACCAGGAGCGCTGCTACGTCTGCAGCCTGGGCAACCCAGGCTTCTATCCTAGACATTTGTAGAGCGGCCACCTGGGCTTCCCCCACGGCCTTTATTAGAAACTATAAGATTGACACCTTTGCCTCAGCCGAAGCCTCCTTTAGCAGAAGAGTATTACAAAGAGTGGCTGAAATGCCAGAGGCTCCGGCGCTTCCCCACCCTGGGACTCAATAGCTTGGGCATGTCCCAGCATTTGGACTCTCTGAGCAGTGCACTGGAGAAAGACCGTTGGCTTACCTGAACGGTCGTTCTCGGGGCACTGCAAAGAGAGTCCAAACCCACCTGGGTGTTTGTATTTTGAACGATGTGGCTGTATTGACTGTAATGTTTACAGGACGGTTCCTTCGTTTTCGAATTGAGCATGCGCAGGCAAAGGGAGGCGTGGTCAACAAAAACATCACTCAGTCCAAGGGCAGATAGGCTGTGTTAACCCAGCATTTGGACTCTCTTCGCAGTGCCCCGAGAATGACCGTTCAGGTAAGCCAACGGTCTTTTAGTATAATATGCAAATTGATTTTATAATTTTCTTTATAATTGTCATATAATTTTCCAATTAATATCTCTTCTCAACATTGGATTGTGAAGGGGTTAAAGATCCAGAATCCAAATTCATTCATCATTGGATTCATTGAATCCAATTCATATCTTGAAAGACTTTCTGCAATTGTTTGAATCTTCTCACTGTCAAAAGAAAATAAGCAAGAAGAGTCAATCAGATTCTACCAATATATTGTGGATTATAAAATAAAGCTTAGTAGGCATGAAGTGTGAATATAACCAAGGTGGAATGTGAATGGCTGCACTTCCTAATAATCATTTGAGGTAAAAATGTTAGGAACCAAACAGGGACTTTTTGCCTCTGCTAATTTAAGTTCTTTTCCTTGCCTTAAGTATTCTGGAGGAAAATTGTATTGAATATTACAAATATATTCAGCTATTGATAGTGTTTAAATAATTGTTTTTGTATGGTTTTTAGTTGTTTTAGTTACGTTTTATTAAGATTGTGAGTCATTACATGTGCCTACATAAATATGTGCTACATGAATGAATGAATGAATGAACAACATTGATTTTATTTTCCTCATAACGCCCAGATTTTCAAATAAGGATACTGTTGAGGTTCTCAACTGTGTTTTTTTCTTTTTCACTGATGAGTTTTCTTCCGTTACCTACTATAAAATGAATTATGGCCACTTTAATAGAAATCTGCCATTAACTAGGGGCTATTATTGCTTAGAAATGAAAACCACTCATCTTTTTTGCCCTGAAACAAGATTAGATTTTTATTCCAAACAAATTAGTAGCAGTAAAATCTTTGGATTTGTAATGTGTTACAAACTAAGAAAGATGCTTAGTTAAGTCTCATTGGCACATTAATAATAATAATAATAATAATAATAATAATAATAATAAAACTCCGCCGTTGCCGGTCCCAAGCCCGGATGAGAAAGGAGGAAGGTTGGGGTCAGGTTGGCATCTGGTCCCGTAAAAAAACCCCCGCCAACCCATACAATATGGTGAAAAAAACAAATAAGAATTCCATACCGCATCGGTCGTCGCGCGGGTTAACAAGGGCCGCGGCGGATGTTGGGGTCCCTGGACATCCGTCGACAAGTGGGCTACAAGTGGACCAGCCAACAAAACGACAAAAATATAGTGCAGATGAAAACCGTGCCATAATGGCCTGTTACTACAACTCAGAGCCAGAAAAAAGAGGCTATTTAAAGAGAATGTATGAATTATGGAAACAACAATATCCAGATTCAAATGTTAGTGAACAACGACTAGCAGATCAAAGGCGATTTATTATACGGAATAAAGTGTTTAGTGAAGTTGAACATGAGGAAATTCAGGCAAATTGCAAAACCCCAAAAACAATATCACAAGCGGAAATAACTGATATTCAAGACACAACTAAAGACATTATAGTAGAACTCCCAGAAGAAGCTCTCGGGGAGGAAATAACATCACCACCACTAGAACCAGTTATCACTGAACCAACTGATGAACTAACTCAAAAACAAAAAGAATTGAAGGATAAGATCATGGAGCATTTTCTGCTTAATGAGGAAAGGCAACGTTTACCACCACTAAAAACTGTGCCTAAGAAAATTTTGGCCCCTATCATGAAAATGGTTAATGCAGTGTTTTCAACAATTGAACCGGGATCCATCTTGGAAACAAACCAGTTAATGTACAGCGCAGCTGTAATAGTCACTAATGAACTAGGCATTAAAATTAAAGTACCTAGTCACACAACAGAAAAAGCATCAAAGCCAAAGTGGAAAATCCGTTTAGAACAAAAAATCAAAAAGTTAAGGGCAGATGCTAGTAACTTAAAGAACATGCATGAGCAACGGCTTAAAAACAACAAAATCATAGATCGGCTAATCAGGAGATATAGATTGGATACAAGAAACATCAATGAAGCTGTAGAGATTGTAAAACAGCAGATAACAGCAACAGCTAGAAAAATTGAAAGATATGAGGCACGAATCATCCAATATAAACAAAATCAGCAATTTCGATCAGACCAACGGCGTTTTTATCAAAGTCTTAATGTAAATGGTGACACCAAAAGTGAAAAACCAGAAAAACAGGCCACAGTTGAATTCTGGAAAGAATTGTGGGAAAATGCAAAGGACTACAACAAGGAAGCAAAGTGGATACATGACTTTGAGAAAAGCATTGGCAACAAACAAATGCAAGTATTAGAAATAACAACTGAGATGGTCAAAAATCGAGTTAAAAAGGTAAAGAATTGGACATCACCTGGAAAGGACCAATTACATGGCTTCTGGCTCAAATATCTGACCAGTTTACATGCAATATTGGCCAGGCAACTGAATGAAATTTTACAAAAGGGCCAAATTGATGAATGGTTGACAACTGGAAAAACATACTTGATTCAGAAAGATGCAACTAAAGGAACAACACCTGAAAACTACAGACCAATAACATGCTTGCCAACAACCTTCAAATTACTCACAGGCATTATTGCAGATAACATGATGGATTATTTGGAAACAAACAACATCTTGCCAGTAGAGCAAAAAGGCAACAAAAGAAGGAGCAGGGGCACAAAAGATCAGCTTCTAATTGATAAAATGATATTAGAAAATTGTAAGAACAGAAAAACAAACTTGAATATGGCCTGGATTGATTACAAAAAGGCATTTGACTCACTGCCACATAGTTGGATCATAAAATGCTTAGAAACAACTGGCATTAGCAAAAATATTACATCCTTTACTGAAAAGGCGATGAAACAATGGAGAACTGAGTTGGCAGTAGGGAATGAGATCTACGGAATGGTTAATATCAAGCGAGGAATTTTCCAGGGTGATTCACTTTCACCTCTTCTCTTCATCATCGCAATGATCCCACTATCAGTAATCTTAAAAAAAATGAAATTAGGCTACCAAACAGCCAAAGAAGCTGAAAAAATTTCACATTTACTATATATGGATGATTTGAAACTCTATGGAAAGTCAGAAATAGAAATCCAATCATTGACAAACACAGTCCGAGTATTCAGCACCGATATTTCAATGCAGTTTGGCATGGAAAAATGCGCCACTGTATCCATAAAAAGGGGCAAAATCACTGCATGTGAGGGAATTGAAATGCCCAATGGCCAATTAATTAAATGCAAAGAAAATGAAGCCTACAAATACTTAGGCATTCTGCAGTTGGATAACATCAAGCATGGAAAAGTAAAAACTATTGTCAGGCGAGAGTACACCAACAGAGTTAGGAAAATTTTAAAATCTAAATTGAATGGTGGAAATACAATCAAGGCCATAAATACCTGGGCAATACCAGTTATAAGATACACAGCTGGTATAGTTAACTGGACACAAGCTGATTTGGACCTTTTGGACCGAAAAACCAGGAAACTAATGACAATGCACTACAGTTTACATCCACGTGGTGATACTGATAGACTATATCTGCCCCGAAAATCAGGTGGCAGAGGATTATTACAAGTGAAGCAAACAGTTGAAGAAGAAAAACATGGACTGGCTGATTATTTAAAAGAAAATCAAGAACATCTATTAATCGAAGTAAAGAACAAAAATCTACTGAAGGCCCAACAGACGAAACAAGAATACAGAAAAGATGTGATAAAATCAAGAATGGAGAGTTGGCAGAACAAAGCACTGCATGGCCAATTTCTGGAAAAAATAAAAGATAAAGTGGACAGTGAACAAACTTGGTTATGGTTAACAACAGGTACATTAAAGAAAGAAACAGAGTCACTAATCCTGGCTGCGCAAGAACAAGCTATCCGCACAAATGCCATTAAGGCCAAAATCGAAAAATCTTCTGATGATGCCAAATGCAGACTTTGCAAAGAAGCTGATGAAACTGTTGATCACATACTCAGCTGCTGTAAAAAAATCGCGCAGACTGATTATAAATTGCGGCACAATTCAGTAGCACAAATGATCCATTGGAATTTGTGCAAAAATTATAATATCAAAACAGCAAAAAACTGGTGGGAACATCAGCCTGAAAAAGTCACCGAAAATCAGATGGTCAAGATCTTGTGGGATTTCCGTATACAAACCGACAAAATACTGGCGCATAATACACCAGACATCACACTGGTTGAGAAAAATAAGGTCACAATCATAGACATCACAATACCAGGTGATAGCAGGGTCGCCGAGAAGGAACATGAAAAAATCGCGAAATACCAGGATTTAAAAATCGAAATTCAACGACTATGGCACAAACCAGCAGTGGTAATTCCAGTGGTAATTGGCACACTGGGTGCTATTCCAAAAGCACTGGAATTACATTTAAAACAGTTAAAAATTGACAAAATCACCATCAGTCAAATGCAAAAAGCCGCACTGCTTGGATCTGCACGCATATTACGAAAATATGTTACGACGTCCTAGGCCCCTGGGTGGGGCCCGACTAGTAACCAATGCCAAATCCGGCGAAACAACTGGCCGCTGTGATACAATTGTATAATAATAATAATAATAATAATCAGACCGAGGAGCTTTGCCTTGTCGTGGTGGAGTGGCTTGCGTGCTCTAATGATCCTAAGGGATATGCTGAACAGGTACAACCATATCAGACAGGTCTTAGGTGAAGGGCCAGATAAAACTTGCTCCACAACCCATACAAATATGGTGAATACAAAAAAAATGAAGTTTATGCCAGTTGAACCATTGCCCAGATTAACAAGGGTTCTGTTGGATGCTATGGCTCCTGGGCATTCTGCACAAAATGAGCTACAGGGCTCAGCTCCCTCTGCTAGGCAACTAGGGCATGGGCTGACAAGCTACTGGAAGAAAAAATGAAAAAGCAAAAAATCTGGACTAGGGAAGAAAACATCTCTATTATGAAAGCTTCCGATCAGTCTGAGCCAGCAAAACGTGGATTTCAAAAATGAATGCATCAGATTTGGAAGGTGAACCACATGGACAATCAGTGAACAAAGGCTAATGGACGCACGACGTGCAATTCTAAGCCACCAATTTTTCACTACAGCAGAATTAATAGGAATCGAAGAGAAAGCAACTAATGGTCTGAGTATACAAACAAAGAAGAGTAACATCAAGAATGATTTGCAGGCTCAAAAGCAAATTGAGGAAGAAAGGGAGGAAGAGGATGCTGAAATGGATGAAGATAAAGAACAAGGAAGCACTGAAGAACAAACACCAACAGATATTGCTCAATTAGCTGAGAAAATAAAGCATCAAATGGAAGATGCTGAAATAACACGTTTGCCAAAGCTGAACCAAGTGAACCGGAAAGAATTGAAAAAGGTAGTAAAAAAGGTCAATGAGGCTGTGCAAACCATTCAAACCCCTACATTAGCTGAAACAAACAAGCTGATGTATGCAATAGCCTTCATAACCACCAAAGAATTGGGTTTGAAAATATAAAAGAACCAAAGAGGCAAGAAGAGGAAGCCTAAATGAGAATTGGGTTTGAAAATATAAAAGAACCAAAGAGGCAAGAAGAGGAAGCCTAAATGGAAAATTCAGTTGGAAGTGAAGATCAAAAAATTTCGTGGAGACTTGAGCCATTTGAAGAACCTAAGGCAAGGCCAGCTAAAGAACAAGCAGGTCAAAAGCAGCCTGGAAGCAAGATACAATTTAGAGAATAAAGAGATTGCAATAGTAATTGAAGAGCTGAAGCAGAGGGTTGTTGTTGTTGCTGAAAAAATTAAAAGATATGAAAACCAGGTAACTCAATTCAAGGAAAACTCACAGTTCAGAGCAAATCAGCACCAGTTTTATAAGAGCTTAGAAAGTGGAGATAGAGTAACAACAAATAAAAAGCCTGATAAAGAGAAAGCTCTGAAATTCTGGAAGAATTTGTGGGAAAACAACAAGATGTACAACAGAAATGCAAAATGGATCAAATAGATTGAGGATTCTATTAAAGTGCATAAAATGGAAGATGTGAAAATAACAAAAGAAATGGTGCAAAGACAGTCAAGAAAAGTGAAGAACTGGAGTGCACCTGGATCAGATGAGTTACATGGCTTCTGGTTAAAGGCACTTACAAGTGTGCACAAAAATTTGGCAGCCCAAATGAACCAGATCTTAAAAACACCTGAAAATGATGAATGGATGACAACTGGAAGGACATTTTTGATCCAAAAAGGTAAAGAAAAAGGAAGGGATCCTGGAAACTATAGGCCAATCACCTGTTTGTCAACAACATACAAGCTTCTTACTGGTATCATTGCAAACCAAATTTATGGATACTTGGAAAGAAATAACTTGCTTCCTGTAGAACAGAAAGGATGCTGCAAAAATTCAAGAGGAACAAAGGACCAACTGCTGATTGACAAGCTAATCCTAAAGAATTCAAAGAAAAGATGAACCAACCTGTTCATGGCTTGGATAGACTATAAGAAAGCGTTTGATTCAGTTTCCCATAGCTGGATCAAGAAATGCCTGAAAATCTTTGGCATTAGCAGCA
Organism: Thamnophis sirtalis; assembly: GCF_051295495.1. Lineage (NCBI taxonomy): Eukaryota > Metazoa > Chordata > Lepidosauria > Squamata > Natricidae > Thamnophis > Thamnophis sirtalis. Next base: position 55,266,125 of record NW_028261388.1, read on the forward strand.
ACATACAAAAAATCATGGAAACTTCAATGAACCTCTGGAAAACGAAGCTTATAGCTAATGAAGAAGAACTGGATGAAGTTGAAATTAAACGAGGCATTTTCCAGGGTGATACCCTTTCACCCCTACTTTTTATACTCTCAATGCTACCACTGACAATCATTTTGAAGAAGATGAACTGTAGATACGAACTTGCAAAGAAAGGACTCAAAATTTCGCACTTGGTGTACATGGATGATTTGAAGCTGTTTGGCAAAACAAAAGCTGAACTGAATGTATTAATTGAAAGCACAAAAGAACTTAGCCAAGACATTGGTATGCAGTTTGGAATTGACAAATGTGCAACAATGGCAACCAAAGCAGGCAAGGTCATAGAAGATGATGGAATAAAACTTGAGAATGAAGAAATGATAAAGGCAGTAAAACCAGAAAAAGGCTACAAGTACTTGGGGATTTTAGAGGCCTCTGACTTAATGCATAATAAAGTCAAGGAATTAACTTCAGCCAATGATGAATTTGCAAGATATTAAAGTCCAAATTGAATGGAGGAAACATCATAAAAGCCATAAATACCTGGGCTATACCTGTGATTCGTTACTCTGCAGGAATAATTGACTGGACCCAGATGGAGTTGGACAATTTGGACAGAAAAACAAGGAAGCTTATGACAATGAATCATGCTTTGCACCCTAAAAGTGATGTTGACCGATTATATCTGCCAAGAGCAGAGGGTGGTCGAGGACTCCTACAAGTAAAACAGACTGTGGAAGAAAAAAAACACAGCTTCAATGATTACATCCAGAAAAGTGAAGAACCAATGATTAAGGAAGTAAATAAAGGAGGGCTTTTAAAGACAACTAAGTCAAAAGCTGAATATAAGAAAAAAGTAATTGAGAAGCGAGCTGAACATTGGAGAAACAAAGCTATGCATAGCCAATACTTGAAAAGTATTGAAGGCAAAGCTGACCAAAAGTTAACTTGGAACTGGTTAAGATCAGGAGCACTGAAAAAAGAAACAGAAGGCTTTATTTTGGCAGCTTAAGAACAAGCCTTAGCCACAAACTAAATTCAACATGTTACCACCAACAGCAAATGTCGCCTCTGTAACGAGAAAGATGAGACAGTTGACCACTTGATCAGTGGGTGCAGCAAAATTTAACAAACTGACTACCTACAACGCTATGACCGCGTTGCTAAGACCATTCACTGGAAATTGTGCCAAAAGTTCGGATTTGAGTTCAGCAAAAACCACTGGGACCATCAGATTGAGAAGCTTTTAGAGAATGAGAAAGTCAAGATCTTGTGGGACTTCAGAATCCAGACTGACAGCCACTTGGCCCACAACACACCTGACATAACAATAGTTGAAAAGAAAAAAGTATGGTTCATTGACATTGCAATACCTGGAGATGCACGAATTGAAGATAAACAGCAAGAAAAAATCCCAAAGTACCAGGACTTGCCAATTGAAGTTGAGCAACTGTGGGGAAAAAATCGTGTGTTGTCCCGATTGTAATTGGAGTCCTTGGAGCAATACCCAAAGGGCTACCTCGCTATTTGGAAATTTTAAATTTATCAGACTTGAACATTCTGATTCTACAAAAAACCACCCTACCTGGAACAGTTTATATCCTTCGACGTTACCTTAACAGTTCCTAGGTCCTTGGTTAGGAATCGAGCTGTTGAGCTACCAACCAGGCTGTGAATCTCACCAAAGATTAACCACAGAATAATAGTAGTAGTAGTAGTAGTAGTAGTAGTAGTAGTAGTAGTAGTATGCCATCCATTAGCTTGAACCTCCTAACACATTCATCTTAGGAGGTCCTGCAGTTTATGAATCCCTAGATAAGTAGAAAGAAATGCTTTTTGGATCTTTCTGCCCAATTCCCAACTTTATGCCAATGTTGAAATACAAACATAGTTGAGTTTTTATGCAAAATTGTACATGGAGAAGATTTTAACAATGAATTCACTGGAGCTATAGATATATAAATGAGTTTATAGGGTAAAGGGGGTGTGTGGGAGGGATTTTTTAAAAATTAAACAATTAAATGTGCAAAATTCTAGATCAAGTAAATGTAGCTCGCATATTGAAACTGTTGATTTATTAACTGACTGAATTAGGTTTTCAGTTTTCAAAAATTTTCACATCCTGTGTCATAACAAATGTAATAGATTTGTGCCAATCTGAAATGTTTATCTTAATAATTAATGTTTTTTAATTGGAAGAATATTTAAACTTTTTATGTTTTTGATCTGTGTATTCATGTACATAGGTCTTAGTAACATAAAAAATAACACTTGAATTTGATTGCAGATGATTGTATGGAGAAGTGAATACAACATTTTTAGGAACAGCTTAGGAAGGAAATTCTTGTATATCAACAGCAAGACAGAGGAAGATTGTTAAGAGAGTCTGTTATATTACATATCTTCAATTTATGATCAACCACAATTACTTACTGAGAAAAGATATAAGAAAGATCATATGCCTATATCCATCTATCTATTTTTGTTAACTGTTTGTACATTTTGTATAGTTGCCAAGTCATACCAACTTTGCTTGGAAGACAAACCATTTTCAGTGGAGCTGGCAATATAAAGCATCTTTCTTTTCCAGCAAATGCAAGTAGTAACAGAATTAAAAACAGAGCAGGATCCAAACTGTTTAGAAACAGATGCAGGAGGATTGAGTCCTTCCCCAGTTGAATCTCAGACACCGATGGATGCAGACAAGCAAGCTATTTACAGGTAGTACTGTTGACCAGTCTTAAGTGGTAAAGTATATTATTGTCTTTAATCTGTAGAATGATTGTTCTCAAACTAAGGATGAAGTTTCTGGGATGTAGTAGACAATCACGGTTGAAAGAGACCATACAAAACTCAATAGAGGAAAGGATTCTGAAGCCTTCTTTCTTTCAGTAGCCAGACTCCTCTATGTTTCACCATTTTAGCCAAAATTGAAAACTACTGCAATTTTATTTTCTTGGGCAAGGTCAGGTATACCCCTATACAATGCTAGTATAAAATTGTGTAGTAAAGATACCAATCCCAGTGCAACCACAATGTAGAATCAGTACTTTAAAAGGTACCTAAACTCAAACATTTAACAGCAGGCGCACAAACAAACATTATGTATTTTGAGTTCATAATTAAGTTGGATGTATATTTTTAGTCATTTTATTACTTATTACTTACAATGTTCTGCATGTTTACAAGTGCGTAAGCTCTATTAAAGTCAGACTGACAACTCACTGAACTGGCATAAGATAGCAGTGCACATTTTATTTATTTAAGTAAGGTTTGTGATCTTTATTTCAGATTAAGAGTTTCTATTTGAATATAGATTTTAAAATATTTGCATTCATTATATTTGTATCACCACAATCATGAGCAAACACTTGGTGCTCGAAACATGAAAAAAAAACAGTAACAATAAAAATTAATTTTAGACTTGAGAATGCAATATACCCTAGTTTCTTCCCAACAGTGCACAAATAGATTTAAACAGCAAATAAAAGATTAGTTTCCCATTCCAGGTTAGATCAGCCATGAATAGACAGCATCATAATAGTTAATGTAATCTATTTTATTATGTATGCAGTATCTAAAATATACACGTTTTGTCATATTGGCTTAGAATTTCTATAGTCTTATAGTTTGCTCATCTTTAATTCCTAGGCATCCACTGTTTCCCTTATTAGCACTGTTATTTGAAAAATGCGAACAATCTACACAGGGTTCAGAGGGCACAACATCTGCAAGTTTTGATGTAGATATTGAAAACTTTGTTAGGAAACAGGAGAAGGAAGGAAAACCCTTTTTTTGTGAAGATCCAGAAACGGATAATTTAGTAAGTAAAAGCATTTGAGGAAAAAAGTGACATTAATTTATGTTTCTTTTGTTGTATTTGTACAAATCTTGCTATTTTAAAATTATGTTTATTTTGATGCTTTATTTCTTTCCTTGAAATGTGGGATAAAGTATTCTTTGTTTCCAACATGGCCAATGTAACACATAAATATGGATCAAAGTAAGGAAGTATTTCAGCATACATTTCCAAATGTTACTTGGCAAACTGACCTTTTTGGTTGTCCAACTCCAATGATTTTTAGTAGTTAACATATAAAACAATAAAAATATGGCCATCTCCTCATATAAACAAGTTATGCATCTCCACAAACTACCACAGCCCCTAGTAAAAGAGATTGTTCCCCCAAGGAAGTTTATTTTTTCCCTCTCTTTGTTAGATAAGCAGTTTAATGTAGAGAATAAAATGAAGTGGCAAAGTGCCTATCTATTTAAATGAACTAGGAATTCAGAAAGCACTGAAATAAAGCCTTTTTAAAAAAGATAACCAATCTAGTAAAATTTGTATCCCAATTAATGTTTAATGAACTGGTTAAGTTAAATAATATTCAGGTAGTCCTCAATTTATGAAAACAGTTGAGCCCAAAATTTCCATTACTAAACAAGACAGTTATTGAGTTTTGCCTCATTTTATGACCTTTCTTACCAGAGTTGTTAAATGAATCACTGCATTTGTTAAGTTAGTCACATGGTTGTTAAATGAATCTGGCTTCTCCATTGACTTTGCTTGTCAGAAGGTCATAAAAGGTGAGCATATGACCCCGGGACACTGCAACCTTCATAAATACATGCCAATTGTCAAGCATCTGAATTTTAACCATGTGACCATGGAATACTGCAATGTGCATAAATGTGAAAAATGTTCATAAATCACTTGCACAATGTAAGTGTACAAAGTACACTTTTCTGTACTGTTGTAACTTTGAACAGTCACTAAACTAATAATTTTAAGCTAAGGACTACCTGTATTGCAAAGTAAAGCAGCATTAGCCAACTTTTTTATGAAAGTCAAACACAAGGTTGATATGAATTCTGTTGTATAATTTGAGTAGCAGTATAGTATGCTTTTCAGAAAGCCTTCTCTAGATGACTTCGGTATTTAAAGTGAAATTAATAGAAAGATCCTCTCAATGGTTGTTTTCATTAAAGAGGAGGGAAAAGCCTTCCCAGCTACCCTTTTCCTCTTAAATCCTAGCATTTCTATTACATTAAACAGCCATGTAGGAAATATTTCTCTCCCTCTCTACATACATACATACATACATACATACATACATACATACATGTATATATATATATATATGTACACGTACACACACACACACACACACACATGTCCCGTGTAAGATTGAGATTGTCTTGGGAACATTTCAGCGAGGTCTCACTCGCCATGTGTCCGTTGTTGTTTTGTGTTGTAATGGCCTGGGTGGTGGGTGGGGCTCGTTTGTTGACTAGGGCTGGTTTCCAGATGTCTGGTAGGCAGGAGGTATTGTCACGTTTATTCATGCTGTGGGGGTGTTTCTCTATTTCGATAGCTTCCATAATTATTCTCTTGTTGAAGTGTTCAGTTTTGGAGATTAATTTGGTTCCTTCAAAATTAATTTCATGTCCTGTAGCTTTAAGGTGCTGGAAAAGGGAGGAAGTTTTTTTTTCCTCTTTTTCTTACTGCGTTCTTGTGTTCTGCGATGTGTGCATTTATTTTCCTGTTCATTTGTCCTATGTATGTTGCAGGGCAGATTTTGCATGGTATTTTGTAGACTCCTTGGTTTCCTAGCTGGATTTTGTCTTTGGGGTTTCTTAAGATGTAGGCTATTTTTTGGTCAGTGTTGAAGGCTGTCTTGATATTGTGCTTGTGGAGAATTTTGCTGATTTTATCTGTGGTGCCTTTGAAGTAAGGGAGGAAGGCGATGCCGTTGTCCTGTTCTGTGTCTCGGTTTTGAGGGGAGTCTCCCTTTGGATTAGGTTGGTAATTGTTTTTCTTTGGAATCCGTTGGAGATTAATATGTTTGTGAGAGTTTGTAATTCAGTTTTCAGGTGGTCTTTGTCGGCTAGGTGTTTGGTTCTGGAGATGAGGGTCTCGGCTACAGAGTTGATCTGTGCAGGGTGGTGATGGGATTGTGCGTTTAAGTATCGGTTGGTGTGTGTTTTTTTCTGGTAGATGGTGTGCCATTGGGTTTTTTGTAGATTAGGACATCCAGAAAGGGAAGTTGGTTGTTTGCTTCTATTTCCATAGTGAATTGTATTTTGGGGTGTAGGCTGTTGAGATGTGTGAGGAAGTTGTCCAGTTTTTCTTTCCCGTATGGCCAAATCACGAAAGTGTCATCAACATATCTCAGCCAGAGTTTGGGTTTGTGTTCAGATTTATCTAAGGCGTTAGTTTCAAAATGTTCCATATATAAGTTTGTGATGGTGGGTGAGAGGGGTGATCCCATGGGTGCTCCTTCTATCTGTTTGTATCTTTGCCCATTATGGATGAAGTATGTGTCGTTTAGGCAGTGGTTGGTCAGGTCCAGGATGTGTTTATGGGGGGTTGTGTTTGTTCTGGATAGCTGTCAAGGCTTCTTTTATAGGCACTTGGGTAAAGAGGGATATGACATCGAAGCTCATGAGTATGTTGCTAGGTTGCAGGTTATGTTTCTTTATTGTTTCTATGAAGTGGAGTGAGTTTTGTACGTGTGAGGTGATGGATTCTGCGTAGGGTTGGAGTTGTTTGGTGAGGAGTTTGGCAAGATTCTGTAGAGGTGAGCCTATGGAGCTGACTATGCCGGCAGTTCTGACCACACTTTACTCACACAAACACGAAGCCGAAAAGACCAGCCTGAAGATAGTGAGTGAAACGTTGCCAAGACAATCTCAATCTTACACGGGAAAAGACCCAAATACAACAAGACCAGCATATATATAGCTATAAAATGCTATCTGTTGCAAAAGGTAGTAATACCTTTTATAATACATAAAACATATATATGTTTCTCCAGAACGTGGCTGTGAACTGGACTCCACGGTCTGAAATGATCCTCTTGGGCTCCCCATGCAGGCGATAAATGTGTTTCACAAACATTTTTGCTAATTTCTTTGCGGACGGCAACCCTGAGCAAGCGATGAAGTGTGCCTGCTTGGAAACCAAATCTGTTTGTGTATGTGTACATATATCAGTGGTGGGTTACAACCAGTACGCCCCGGTACGGGCGTACCAGTCCCTGCCGGGAGCACTGGATACCTTTCCGGTACGGTGTTCTGGAGCAGCCACCCGCCCGCGTTCCTTACCGGACTTTGAGCTCTTCAGCACTTCCATGCATGCACACAAAGCGTACGGTGCCTATACGATGCTCCGCTGAGCAGCTGGAGCATCATGGAGGCATCGCAGGAGGTAAGGACGCATGCACACACTGTGTGTGTGCACGCTGCTGCGCATGTTCATGTGGTGGATGCCGGGCCCCGTTGCACCGTACTGGTTACACCAGGATCCGTGTATATATATTGAGATCTTACATGGGAAAAGACCCGAATACAACAAGACCAGCATATATATATATATATGTATGTATGTATGTATGTATGTATGTATGTATGTATGTATATTGTTTTTATTTATAATTATCTGTGTACTTTATAACTATGGTACCTTGTACTATACTGAAAGACAAGAATATAAATACTTATAGTAACTCTGTTTGCCAACAACTTTTTCAATAATTTGCGAACAAATTATTCAATCCACTTTTAACATTAGGTAAAGCCCTATTTCTTTAAACAGATTTTTAAAATTATTATTATTCAATTGTATCACAGCAGCCAGTTGTTTCGCCGGATTTGGCATTGGTTACTAGTCGGGCCCCACCCAGGGGCCTAGGACGTCATAACGTATTTTCGTAATATGCGTGCAGATCCAAGCAGTGCGGCTTTTTGCATTTGACTGATGGTGATTTTGTCAATTTTTAACGGTTTTAAATGTAATTCCAATGCTTTTGGAATAGCACCCAGTGTACCAATTACCACTGGAATTACCACTGCTGGTTTGTGCCATAGTCGTTGAATTTCGATTTTTAAGTCCTGGTATTTTGCGATTTTTCCATGTTCCTTCTCGGCGACCCTGCTATCACCTGGTATTGCGATGTCTATGATTGTGACCTTATTTTTTTCAACCAGTGTGATGTCTGGTGTATTATGCGCCAGTAGTTTGTCCGTTTGTATACGGAAATCCCACAAGATCTTGACCATCTGATTTTCGGTGACTTTTTCAGGCTGATGTTCCCACCAGTTTGTTGCTGTTTTAATATTATAATTGTTGCACAAATTCCAATGGATAATTTGTGCTACTGAATTGTGCCACAATTTATAATCAGTCTGTGCGATTTTTTTACAGCAGCTGAGTATGTGATCAATTATTATTATTATTAAATTATTATTGTTATTATTATTACTACTACTACTACTACTACTACTACTACTACTACTACTACTACTATTATTTTGTTACTTTATTCTGTGTATTTAATAACATTTTTCATTTAATGGTTGTAAATTATAGTCATTGAACTTTATTGTAAACTCTGTCAGGGAGGCCAGATATAAATACAGTATCATCAATAAATGTAAATGAAATGAAGACATTTTTGTATGTTGTTTTAAAATTCTGTTTATTTATCCTCAGATGGTAAAAGCAATTCAGGTTCTACGAATTCATCTGCTTGAGCTAGAAAAAGTTAATGAGCTCTGTAAAGATTTTTGTAGTCGCTATATTGCATGTCTAAAGACTAAAATGAACAGTGAAACTCTGCTAAGTGGGGAATCTGGGAGTCCTTATTCACCAGTACAACCCCAGGTAACTTTCATAACAAATGAAGGATATTTTCTTAATTGCTTTGTAATGTACCATATTCAAAAAAAAAATCAGATTAGATAAAAGAAGATTTTTAAAAATCTTATACCATCTTAATAATTTGATTAAATGCATAACAATGCAGTTTTAAAATAGATGATCTATGACTTACCAATTAGCACTGTTTAACTCTTTGTGATGTTATTAAAGATACCAGGTTTCCCTTGTGCAGTTTTTAGTAATCCGGTACATGAAATTGTAATTCTTAAAGAATGACTATAATTTGTTAACTCTTTGTCTGCAGTCCAGCAACTTTAAACATGATAAAGATAGCTTGGATTTGCTGGAGCAGCTGTCTTCATGGAAAGAGTCACCAGAAAATGTGAGCAGTAGAGCAAAATTGACACAATTATCATTACACTTCTTTGGCACTGTTTCCTTGGCCTAAGTTTTGGGTTGGCTTTGTTCATCTCATTGTAAATAATGGCCCTATCCATAATAGGGAGTTATCAGTAGAGGAAGAAAGTTCTTGATAGCTCTCCATCATATACACAAGACTTCAGAGCATTAAGTTCTTCCGATTCAGTAATTAAATCTAAGCACAAGAAACCATGTGCATAAGAAACTAGTTGAAAAATATAAATGAGTAGGAATCACTCATCTCATGTTTTATTCATGAAATACTTCCTTTCCTGGCTGTTTTATGTTGGGAGAGGAATTTAAGAAAATGTGCTGCAAATATTAGACTAAGTCAACATGAATGCAGACTGTTACCCCTTTTTGCACATCCAAGTACCACTTACCACAATTATTAAAATTTAATTGCATTCTTTTCTGCCCTGTTACGATGACAAATAATGAGAAACTCTAATATTTAAAACTTAGGCTTTACATAATTAAACAACAACCAAAACTCTGAACGTCCTCTGTAAATCCAATAAAATAAAATTAAATAATCAATCAGCCACCCAAAATACATTAAGCAAGACAAGGCACTGGCGATCAAAAGATCAACCACCACTGCATTAATTGAAGGCATAAAAAGCTAACCTGAAACAATATGGCTTATAAATGTCCATCATTGACCTAGGGACCTTTATTTTGCTACATAATAGTATAATTATTGTAAAAAGTGTCCCAATTGGCAATTAAATTTTATAATAGTAATGAAAGTTATGTGATTTCCCCCCAATTCAGATAGTTACATAATTTACTATTTCTGTTTAAACCTAAGTAATATGGGCACCAATACAGTCCTCAACTTACAACTTCATTTGGTGACCATTCAAAGTTACAATGGCACTGAAAAATGTGACTTGTGACAATTTTTTAGAATTACGACCTTTGCAGCATCCTCATGATCTTGTGATCAAAATTCAGATGCTTGGCAACTGGTTCATATTTATGACTGTTGCTGAGTGCCAAGGTCATGTGATCACCTTTTGCAACCTGACAAGCAAGTGTATGGGGAAGCCATATTCACTTAACAACCAGGTTACTAACATAAAAACAGCAGTGATTCACTTAACAACTGTGGCAAGAAAGATAGTAAAATGGGGCAAAACTCATTTAACAACATAAACTTTAGGTTCAGTTGTGGTTATAAGTTGAGGACTATCTCTATTTAAATTTCAGAATGAGGTCTGCCAAAGTAAATTCTTCATTAATTGGATCAGAGTTTATTGGAGATAAAATACAACAAAAAATAAATCTCTGCATGATAATGTTTCTGCCCATGTGCTTACCATTTATGCACAGGTCAACAATACATGCATAAAATCACATTTGGATTTAATGGACATTCTGCTCTAACCCTTCCCCATTATATCTCTACTAAAGTCACTATATTGTTTATGAGTAGACTGTCAGGGCCAATCCAAAATGCTGATGTTAAATGTAAAAAACTCTTAACAGTGCAATACCAGGATATATTGGACAATACCTTGCAAAACTGATTCTGCCCATTCAGTCTGGTCCTCAAGAGCTGACCTGAAAGTTCTCGCCATTCTTGTGGTTATTACAGGCCTTCTCTGAAAGAACCCTTACCTTTGGGGATACATTTCCCCCCACGTTCCAAGCATCTCTCACTTTCCTGAAATTCCATAAACAAATTTTAAGTTTTATTTCAACATGTTTTTGACCTTAGCTGCATGACTGATGCCAACTATCTTGGTTTGATCCTCGCTTTTTGGTGGTTTGTTTTTAATATTGATTTGCATTTAGTTATTCATTATTAGTATTAGTATTAGTATTTTATTTGGGGTGGTGGTAGAGATGGGGATATTGAATATTGCCCAGACATGTTTGAGATTGGAATAATATAAGTACTATGAAAAAATAAATCCTTTAAATAGTTTATGGTATTCATCTTCATTACTGTAAGAACTCTCCTAGAAATCCATTGGAAACATATATTTATAACTTACAGAAGAAAATTAAGTTAATTATGAATAGTTTAAAATATTAATATATCGTTTTAGAAAATTAATATTTGCTCATTGAATTTCATTGAATATTTCATGTCAACCTCATGTCAACTTATTAAATTGCATTCTTGTATTTCATATATTAATTGTATTTTGTTCGATGATTTACTAATTTAGATAAATATTTTAAATCTGAACTTTTAGCATATTTAAAAAATCATCTTTGCCGCTCAGGTTTAAAATGCTCAGGAGATCTTTACGACTGAAAATCTGTACAATTTATTTATTCTTCCTTTTTAAAAAAATACCTAGATAGCTATTTTCAAATATTCATGCCAATTTGATACACAGATTCAAGCTTTCACTATGTTAGGAGTAGTATTACTATGGTGTGGTTTAGTTATAATTCCACATTCTTATGATTGTTTAAACTATTCTATGAATGTTTCAATATTGGAAAGAAAGCTAACATTTTAGAATCAACATACATATTGGCAAACTATTATTTCTTGCTTAGTTATTCTTTTCATTGAAATTGTTTTCATAACATATTTTTTTAATCATACTTGTCAATACCATTATTTTTTTTTCAAATCTCTCTCTGATTTAAAATAATTTAACTGAAATCATGGGAACATTCATAAATATAACGCTATGTAATTCTTCTTGTTATTGTTTCTAGCCAATTCAAAGTGCCATCACAGGTACACTAAGTCCCCAGGGGATTGTGGTACCTGCATCAGCCCTACAGCAGGGAAATGTAACTATGGCAACGGTTGCAGGTAAGAAACATTAAACATTTAAAAGTTGCATTTTATCTAAGTATGTGGATATATGTGTTTTTGTGTTTCTGGTTTTTTAATAGTTTCTAAAGAGAAAAATTAATATAAACATTATTTTTAATACATGCTATCTATTTATCTTGAAATAATGAAATAGCATTTTAAACAATAGCTTTATTCTTCAAAGAGTAATTTATCTAGTCTTACCCTTCTTAGGAAATAATGAAAAGAAAATGAAGGCAAAAATATATATTTGAGTAATTTAAAATATTCACAACACTAAATTGTCTAATAATATCAAATATAGTAAAAATATTCTTAGTCACATACACAACAGAGGTTAAAGAAGTAAAAATGCAGGTTTTGCTAGCCATGACTCTTTTGTTTATGCACTGAAATCACATGCATATGCAAAGGAGCAGGGCTTCAGTTAGTTAGTTAGTTAGTTTATTAGTTTTCTATGCCGCCCACTCTCGGAAGACTCCGGGCAGCTTACAATAAAAAAGGGAAGGGGGATACAAAAATAAAACAGCAGTTTAAAATTACAACAACAATCACAACCTAGGGTGGGGCTGGACAATTCAACAGCCCCAGGCCTGCCAGAACAGCCAGGTCTTGGTCGCTTTACGGAAGGCCGGAAGGGTGGTAAGGGTCCGGATCTCAACAGGGAGATCATTCCAGAGGGCCGGAGCAGCTACAGAGAAGGCCCTCCCCCGGGGGGTTGCCAGCCTACATTGACCGGCCGATGGAATCCGGAGGAGGCCTAGTCTGTGCGATCTAATCGGTCTATGGGAGGTAATTGGCAGGAGGCGGTCTCTCAGGTAGCCAGGTCCGATGCCATGTAGGGCTTTAAAAGTAACGACTAGCACTTTGAAGCGTGTTCGGAGACCAATAGGAAGCCAGTGCAGCTCGCAGAGGATAGGTGTAATGTGGGTGTACCTAGGTGCACCCACAATCGCTCGCGCGGCTGCGTTCTGGACTAACTGAAGACTTCGAACACTCTTCAAGGGCAGCCCCATGTAGAGCGTGTTACAGTAATCCAGTCTTGAGGTGACGAGGGCGTGAGTGACTATCCGAAGGGCCTCCCTCCAGATAGGGTCGCAATTGGTGCACCAGGTGAACCTGGGCAAAGGCCCCCCTGGTCACAGCCGACAAATGATGTTCTAAAGTCAGCTATGGATCCAGGAGGACTCCCAAATTGCGAGCCCTCTCTGAGGGGCGTATAATTTCACCCCCCAGGCTAAGAGATGGAATAGGTGGACCATCCTTGGGAGGGAGCATCAATAGCCACTCAGTCTTGTCGGGATTGAGTGCAAGCTTGTTCGTTCCCATCCAGACCCTGACAGCCTCCAGGCACTGGCACATCACTTCTACCGCTTCACTGAGTTGGCACGGGGCGGACAGATACAATTGTGTATCGTCCGTGTATTGATGGTATTTAATCCCGTGCCGGCGTATGATCTCACCCAGCGGCTTCATTTAGATGTTAAATAGGAGGGGGGACAGGACCGAACCCTGTGGCACCCCATAATTGAGGGGCCTAGGGGTCGACTTCTGCCCTCCGACCAACACCGACTGCGACCTGTCCGAGAGGTAGGAGGAGAACCACCAAAGAACGGTGCCTCCCACTCCCACCTCCCATAACCGCCGCAGAAGGATACCATGGTCGATGGTATTGAAGGCCACTGAGAGGTCAAGGAGCACTAGGATAGAGGAGTGACCCCTATCCCTGGCTCACCAGAGATCATCGATCAACGCGACCAAAGCAGTTTCCGTGCTGTAACCAGGCCTGAAACCGGACTGAAAGGAGTCCAGATAATCGGTTTCATCCAAGGACCGCTGGAGTTGAAAGGCCACCACTTTCTCAACAACCTTCAAAACAAAGGGGAGGTTGGAGACTGGACGATAGTTACTCAAAATGGCTGGATCCAGAGAAGGTTTCTTCAGGAGGGGTCTCACCACTGCATCCTTTAGGAGGAGCGGGAAGGATCCCTCCCGAAGAGAAGTATTAACTATCGTCTGAATCCAGCCACGTGTCACCTCCCTGCTGGTCGAGACCACCCAGGAGGGGCACGGGTCCAGTATACAAGTGGAGGCACTCACCGCTCCCATGGCCTTGTCCACTTCCTCAGGAGAAGCAAGTTGAAACTCAATCCATAAACAGTTGCACTATTGAGACTGCCATCTTGACTTTTTGGACCTTGGGGGCAATCTTAACTGAATTTCTGCTTCCATAAAATTAAAGCATTCTATGGAATCAGAAAAAATATTCACTTTTGCATTTTAAAAATAGTTTTGTATTTTAACCACAGCTACATATATATTTAATAATAACTAAGCATCAATTAACCTTTTATCTATTGTTTTCTTATTTTCTTGATTGCTGCACTCTTTCAAGGTGGCACAGTATATCAGCCAGTAACAGTGGTCACACCTCAAGGACAAGTAGTAACACAAGCACTGTCCCCTGGAACAATCAGGATCCAGAATTCACAGGTTTGTTCTACTCATTTCACAGAGTGGTTTAAAGTAGAAGAAGCCAGGATTTTAATAAGATGTGGAATAGGTTGTCTATACGATGAATTTATATATTTTTAATAAATGTGGGGAAAAAAGTAAAAGAGCATTTTCCTATACCCGGGATGGCGAACCTACGGCACGCATGCCTCAAGTGGCACGCGGAGCCATTTTTCAGGGCACGTGAGAGGCTTTATAAGAGCCTGGGGAGGATAAAAAGAGCCTCTCCTGCCCCCGGAGGCTCTCTGGGGGCTTCAGGAGCTTCCCTGAAGCCTTCGGAGCATCAAAAATCGCCCCTATAGGCAAACCGGAAGTTCGGGAATGGACTTCTGGTTTCCTCGTAGAGTCGGTTTAAGCCCTCTGGAGGCTTCAGGGACCTTCAGGAGGCTTCCCTGAAGCTTCCGGAGGACTAAAAACGACCCTACGAGCAAACCGGACTTCTGGTTTGTTCGTAGGGCTGGTTTAAGCCCTCTGGAAGGCTCCTATAAAGCCTCTGGAGCCTGATGAAGGCAAAAAAAGCGTGCAAAAAATGGGGGAGCGCCTGTCATGCATGCATGCACACTGGGGTGTGTGTGTCGCACATTGCATTATGGGTGCGGCATGCCTGCGCACGACCCCCATACGCTCCCCCTTCTTATGGCACGCGAACCAAAAAATAAAATAAAATTTCAGTAAAATTCCTTGTGCATAGAAAACATCTAGTGAGCATAGGGTTAGAACTTTTTCTCATAATTTGATAGCACTGAAATAGTTTTTGCATTCAATATGAAATAGTACATGTGTCACGCTCCTTCTACTTTTAATACAAAAGTTGTGCTTTTTAATTATTCTTGTGAAATATTAAGAATTTTTTGATGATGTTTATGGTGTTTTAATAAAGTTCTATTGTTTAGCTCCAGTTACAATTAAACCAAGATTTAAGCATCTTGCATCAAGATGATGGATCATCAAAGAATAAAAGGGGCGTTCTTCCAAAACATGCTACAAACGTGATGAGATCTTGGCTTTTCCAGCATATAGGGGTAAGAATTTATCTCAGTGATTGGGAACACTTTTTTAAAAAAAAAGTTTCTTACTGATTATAATTTTATTTTATTGATTAATTGAATATGTGCCATCAATTTGGACTGAGTCTTCATGACTATACACACACATTTTCTCCAGGAGGAAGTGTTTCCAGTTTGCTCCTTCAGATCTTCCAATGGTGCACACATCGCTGCTGTAATTGACTCCCATCTGCCTTTTCTCTGGTCTTTTCTCTAGGACTTCACATACTAGTCAATAATTTAAGCTTGACCATTTGTACTTTGAGTGAGACTTCTGCATTGATTTATCCAACAATCCATTTCTTTGTTTTCTTGGCTATTTTCTCCTGTACCAATTTCAGGAAGGACAATACTTTTTAAAGTCTATTTCTGCTATGGCAAACAGGTGGCATGCATCGCCATATTTGCCAGCACAGCAGCCCTCAGCTCTGGCACACATGCGCACGCCAGCCAGCTAATTTTCAGCCTTCCAGAGGTCTGGGAGAGGCTGTTTTCACCCTCCCCAGGCTTCAGGAAAGCCTCCAGAGCCTAGAGAGGGCGAAAAACAGGCCTGACAGGCCAACCAGAATTTCATTCCTTAACTTCTTGTTGGGCTGTTTTTCGCCCTCTCCGGGCTTCAGGAAAGCCTCCGGAGCCTGGGGAGGGTGAAAACTCGCCTCCCCCATGTTGGGGTGGGTGGGTTGCACGTGAAGGTGGGTGGAGCACGCGCATGCACACAATAGCGCACACAGACACAATTTTGGCACACCTTTAGAAAAAGGTTAGCCATCACTGGTCTATTTCTATGGTTCCACTTGATTTGTGAAAGATGAATCAGACTTTCAGTAAATGCTCTTAGGTAAACTTGTGATTTTCTGGTTTTATTTCATTTGTATCAGGATTTTTTTTTAAATCATGTGCTCCTTCAATCAGTAGTCTTTTGAGAATTATATTTAAGTTTCTGTCAGTCTAACCACTTCCTCAGGGTTTGGGAGAAATTCACTGTATAAAATGTTTAGCTGTATGCAGAAGCAGGATTGTTATGTGATTTGCTTTACTAAATGTACTCCATAGTCAAAAGGGGCCCCATGTGTTGTTAGTTTAAGATCATACATTTATCCTGTGATTTATGTAGTCATAATCAGCTTATTCATTAACTGAAAGTTCATATAAATGTTGCCACAAGTTTTTTATTTTATATTACATACATACTCTGTCTATCTAATTATAACATTTAATCCATGGGTACTACATAGTGCTGATGGTTTTGATTAAAGGAGACAGCATTGTACAACTTTTATTATATCCATAATGAAATGATATTTGTCATCAAATGTATTGTGGAAAATTTTTTTTACTGTCTCTCTAGCAGTGTCGTGCGGTGAGGTTTATGGCTGGTGAGGCACTGACACAGGGGTTTCAAATTTTTTTAGACTTGTGGACTTGAACTCCCAGAATTCCACAGCCAGGCATGCTCAGTTCCGATTTAAAGCGACAGCATTTATTTTTCTCCTTTCCAAAAAAGTTTTCCTTCATTCTTTTTCTTCTCCCTCCCCCTCCTTCCTCCCTCTCTCCCTCCCTCCCCCCTCTCTCAAACAGATACACGCACACAGAGAAGTTGGATCCCTCTCTCACTCACTCACTCTCAAACAAACACAAACACAGAAGTTGAATTAGATATATTTTCCAATGGCTTGAAAGCAGCTCCTCTGCCATACTCCCCCCAATTCCCCTGCTACCTTCCAATCCGAGCCTTTGATTGCAGGTGGAGCCATGATGCCTTTTCAAACTTGTAATCAGTGAAGCTGGGCTTATATACTTTTATCCAGCTGTGTGTGTGTATGTCTGTGTGTGTGTGTGTGTGTGTGTGTGTGTTTGTGTGTGTTTGAAAAGGCAATGTGGCTCTGCATGCAGTCAAACTTTTTGAATTCCTCCCCCTCCCTCCGACCCACACATATACCTTTTCCAGCTGTTTCAGAGAGGATTTCAACTGTGCTCTTGCCTGCCATCATGAAAAGAAAAAAAATGTAAAAGGAAAAAGGCAAGAGCTGAGGTAGGCTGAGCTAGCTGCTGCCAGAGTCACCATGTGGATGACTCTGCTTAACTGTTTTAAAAAAGCCTCTAAAAAACGCCCTCAACAGAAATTTTCACCAACTGGAAGGGATGTGTGTGTGAGGGGGGGGGGGAGAGAAAGAAAGATAAAGATAAAGAAGGATAGAGAGAGAGAAAGAAAGAAAGAGGAAGAGAGAGACACAAGAAAGATAGAAAGAAGGAAGGAAGAGGGAGGGAGGGAGGAAAGAAAGAGAGAGAGACACAAGAAAGAAAGAAAGAAAGAAAGAAAGAAAGAAAGAAAGAAAGAAAGAAAGAAAGAAAGAAAGAAAGAAAGAAAGAAAGAAAACTTATGATCACAATTGAGCCCAAAATTTTGGTTGCTGAGCAAGAGCATTGTTAAGTAAGTTTCACCACATTTTCCAAGTTGGCTACTCCCACCTGGCCACACCACTGCCAAGCCACTCCCACTAGTCACATGACTGCCGAGCCACTTCCACAAAACAGCTACAGAATAGATTCCAAAATTTTTTGAAACCCACCACTGGCTGTAGTCAACACCTTTTTTGAGGAAAAGGGAGGTGCCAAAGGGCCTTGCAGAGACATTGGATTACTCACTTGTTAAAATCCAATGAAATAAAACTGAAAAACTATCATCCTAGGAAGGTTTTCTGAAAATGGGGACTGAAGTGGCAGAAGGCTGTTGAAGATACACATTATTTGGTTCCTTGACAGTCTTGAGTTCAGACCTGGCCATGGACAAAAGTTTCATTAGTTGATCTCATGGATGATCTTTGGTTGGTCCTGTGAATGGAGGTGACACAACTATCTTTGTCCTCCTAGATCTTTTAGCAGCTTTTTATACTGTGAAGCATGAATTTTTTTGGACTGCTTGCAAGAGTTTGAAGGTGTATGCTTCATAGAACTATCAATTTGGAGTGAAGTATCATCAATATGCTGATCATGAGAGAATTCTAATAGAATAGTAGAAAAATTTGCTCTTTCTTTTGTGATTATCTGCACATAAAAATAATTTGAATATTAATATCAAGCATTTTAGGAAGGAGATTTCCTATGAGCCTGTAATTTCTAATATTAGAAAAGTTTGGAAGTATGACGAATACTATAAGTTGGCCATTAATACCACCAGGATTTTAATTGCTGGGAAATGGAAATCTGAGTACTGTCCTCACATTAGTATTACTTTAATAAATCACACCCTTTTAATGGAATTAAAAGAACTTAGCAGGTACAAATGAATTAAATGACAATAGTTGAAATCACTGCAGGATGCATTATAGAAATTTTAATTTAGTTGGTCATATTTTATTTTATTAGTGGACAATTAAGTTTTACTAAAATGCTTGTGGAATATTAAATCTCTTTTCAATTTCAATTTTCTTTTATACTGTAAGGGAAATTTGAAACATGTTACCACTGATTGCCTTGTGGAAAATATCTCTTAAAAAAGAGAGTAAAAAAGCTGATCCCCACCACAGAGACTCCTTTGCTGGACTTGCAGCAGCAACCCCTCTAACTGAATCTCTAGCATTTTTGTTTTAAATAACATGTATGGTATTCTTAGCTGTAATTACTATCTTGTTTATAAACTTCTTTGGACAGATGGTTATAAAAATGGGATATGAATAGTTGTAATAAAAACTAAGACATTGTTTTAATGATTAATGTAATTTATTTAAAAATAAATTTAATTCAAAAAGAATAATGAAAATATTTCTTTCTGTAGCATCCATATCCAACAGAAGATGAGAAAAAACAGATAGCAGCACAAACAAATCTTACCTTACTCCAGGTTAACAACTGGTAGGTTGAACAGAATTATTTTATAGTTCTATCTCATCTTCCTTCTGGGAAACTCAAAGTAATGTACATTGTAGATCTCATCATATTTTACCCCCTGAAAAAAATCACCTGTGATCAAATGGAAATTTGGATTTTAACCCAGGTCTCAATTTACTGCCATAATTTCTATAAAGGTAAAGGTTTCCCCTATCCAGTTATATCTGGCTCTAGGGGGCAGTGCTGATCTTCATTTCTTAGCCGAAGGAACCAGCATTGTCTGAAGCCGCTTCCATGATCATGTGATCAGCATGGCTATATGCCAAAGCTCGCAGAATGATGTTTTCTTCCTACTGAAGTGGTACCTATTTCTCCACTCGCATTTGCATGCTTTTGAACTGCTAGGTGGGCAGGAGCTGAGGCAAGAATGGGAGCTAATCCCATCACATATTGCTTGGATCTCGAACCACAACCTTCTGGTTGACAAGCCCAGCATCTTAACAGCAAGGCCACTGTGTCCCTTTATAATTTCTATACTGCGTGTTTATTTTCTACAAATTCATAGTCTGTGAAAAAAAATCAGTGTATTTTGCAATAGAGAAATTTGGATAGTGTTGGGAATATGTAATTTACCTCATAACGCCAAATGGGAAATATTAGGCTGGGAATTTTGAGAAGAAATTGGCAAATTACCTCAGTTCAGGCCCAAACCACCCAGCCTGAAGGTCCTTTAGAACACATGCTCAAATCTGGATAGCTTCATTGTGCATTGTGACACAAGAATGCCTTAAGTGGGTGATTGTGGCCTTCCTCCGATTGTTTGATGAAACCCAGTTTGAAAGACCTTTGGTACATGGTCAGAGGATTCCCAAGCAACTGGGAGGATTTCAACACATTGCCCAAATTTACCAATCTGGATGCCATTTGGCCACTTTTGCAGGACAAAGCTCTTCTAAGGATGGGGAAGAATCTGCAAAGCATAGCTACAGAAAGGAACATGATAATTTGTTCATAGATTTCTAAAGTTACTTTGGAAGTTTACATTTTACCCTTGTTTAGGTTTATCAATGCTAGAAGGAGAATTCTCCAGCCAATGTTGGATTCCAGCTGTTCTGAAACACCAAAAACCAAGAAGAAAACAGCCCAAAACCGACCAGTTCAGAGGTTCTGGCCAGACTCCATTGCATCAGGAGTAGCTCAGCATCAATCAAATGAACTTACTATGTCAGATGGTAAGCAGATGCTTTACTTCATTAAATTGCTTTTAAAAACTACTTTATGTTTTACTTTACTGATTGATGAGTCAGTATGTAAATATATTCAATTTATCTGTATAAAGCCTAATGGAAATAATGAATTGGTATAGGTTTAATTTACTAAATACGTTTTCATGGATGGCATAGAAAATAGAAATGATTAAATCTGCCAAAGTAGACATGATTAGACAAGTACATTTATAGCAGTGGATTGAAGCTAAATATCCCTGTTCCGGCATTTAATGGGGCTTCTCCACAAGTAAAAACTCCATATGTCACAAATTTCGCATATTAGCTTAACTATTGATGTCCATTTAGTATACTGTTTCCTTGAAAATAAGACCTCCCTGGATAATAAGCCCAATCGGGCTTTTGGGCGCATGCACTAAAATAAGCCCTCCTCCAAAAATAAGTCCTCCCCGAAAATATTGCAACACAGCACCTGAAAAATAATAAGACCTCCCCGAAAATAAGGCCAAGTGTTTATTCCAGGGGTCAAAAGAAAATAACACACTGTAACAAACATTTTCAGGGAAACACGGTATGTAAACATTTGCTCCAGATGTTGCAAATCTTGTAATGCTACTTTAAGATGGTAGCACCTTAACATTTCCAAAATTCAGAATTCTTATTTAGTCCAAAGTAGAATAAAGCAAAATGAACAAATGTCATTAAAGTGCTTACTGAGGAAAAGAATGGACAAAATGGTACGTGTAATTGTAATTCATTTCCAATGCATATTTCAGTAATGAGTTGTGGGTTTTTAAAAATATCTCATTGTTTTTTCCAACTGGACTTGTACTTTTATCCATTTTTAGGGGCTGTTGTAACAATTACAGCTCCCGTCAACATGAATGTAGACAGTCTCCAATCGCTTTCATCTGATGGTACTACTTTGGCTGTTCAGCAAGTCATGATGGCAGGGCAAAGTGAGGATGAATCTGTAGACAGCACGGAAGATGATGGAACAGACCTCTCAACTACAAATATCAGTGGGCTGGCCTTGGATAACAGTGATTCTCTGCAATAGGAAGCAAGAGGACCCGACCTAAAATATTAGGAAAGACAATGGACTGACTGACTTTTTATAGTTTGCACAGCAAACATTTTACACAAGTTTTATTTCTAATATGTTTTATATGTAGATATAGAAGAGTGCACTTTTTTGTATTTCATAGTAAGCTTAAAGAGTGTCTTTGCAGGTGCAGCAACTTCTTTCAAATGTGTTGTTTTTTGGTTTTAATTTTGAAAATCTAGTAAGTTAAAAAATTATCCCATTTGTTTTCCTAAAGGTATTATTTCATTCACACACAACAAAAGCTGAGTCAAGCTGAAAAAAAATGTGTATAATGGGGTTGCAGACATGGGGTAAAATGGTGGCTGCCTGGAATGTGAGTTAGTTTTACATTAGCATGGATTTAAACTTACCCAAACCAGACAATTACTATGTTACTCAGTTCCTTGCTGTTCTATAATATCATAAGATCTGCAATTTTCAAACATACAACATTGCACTGCTATGGGAGAACTGAAAATACTTTTTATCTTGTTGAAAGTAACCAGTTTCAGTTCTGTCATTTTAACAAAGGTGATTAATGTAAATGTAAAGCATGTCAAACTAATGTATGGGATTTGTTTATGAAGTTAGCCATGTAGATTTGAAAGATGCTTCTGCACCTTAAAAAAGGAAATTAACTGCCTGTCTAAAATGGGCAACATAATACGGAAAAAAAGAAAGAAAGAAGTGAAAATGTGTGATTCCTAAAGAATGCATGGCATTTACTATAAACTTAATTTCTTCAGGAGGAGTTAGGTGGACAACTCTAGATCTCATTGTACCTTTAAAATTTCCTGTTCGTATGGCTACCACAGCTTTTTTCTCAACAAATTTTCTTCCTTTTTTATTCATTTGCCTAGTGGCTCCTTTTCTTTTCTTCTTTCCCCCTTTCCTTTCCTTTTCTTTTATTCTCTTTTCTTCTTTTCTTTTCAGCAAATAAGGTGAGGTTAGAATGGCAATAAAAGAAATAACAGGAGCCAGAAGAAGCCATGATTGTAGCTCTCTTCTGGTTATGCATTCCAGTGTAGAATTCACCATGTAAGAAGCAGCAAACCACTCCTACCCTGTCTTAGTAGCAGTGGTGACATCACTGATCTCCACTAGTGTGACATGATTGTCTACAATATGGAGTTTGACAATGCATGTTTTTTTTTAAAAAAAACCTTACATGTAAAAGAAGGCTTCCAACTGTTAACAGCCATGCCATATTCAAAAATAACTGGCTGTTAATGGATATTAGAACACAATATAAAGAGTGAAAAGATTATTAATGATTCTTCATGTGTTGATTCTAAATGGGAGTCTCCTACCTAAACTGGTATTCTCTTATCGCAGTTCAAGGATACATTTAAAGGTACAATAGATGCTATAAGGTGTACTCCTAACTAGTGTGTCTGTCCATTGTTTGCTATAAAATACTTATTTTTACCTTTATCAGGATTCTTGGATGAAAAATATTTTTATAAATTCTCTAAGAATTGGACGGATGACTGTATTAAGCATGAGGAAAAAGTGTTTAGTACTACTATTTGAAAAGTTATGAAAACTGTCCAAATTGAATAAACATGCCTATGTGACATCCTATGATTCTCTGCTGTCCCATAATGATACAATTCATAGTAATATATTATTCCTTAATGGGAAGCTGGATACTGGTCAGCACTTTGTTATTCACGCAAACTACTATTCAAATTATATTTCTGTCCATATTGAATGCTGTCTCACAAGAGTAGCTTTTCTCAGACTGATGTTTTCTGGATATTTTGGGTCTTTTAACTCTCAGAAATACAAGCCAACAGCATCTAAACCAGTGGTTCTCAACCTTCCCAATGCCACAACCCTTTAATACAGTTCCTCATATTGTGATGACCCCCAACCATAAAATTATTTTCGTTGCTACTTCATAACTGTAATTTTGCTACTGTTATGAATCATAATGTAAATATCTGATATGCAGGATGTATTTTCATTATTACAAATTGAACATAATTAAAGCATAGTGATTAATCTGCCAATCTTGGTTTGGGAGATCAGCCAGGCTGGGATTTTCCAGGATAAAACGACCTCCCTGCTGCCTCCAGGAGCAGTTCGTGGTTTACATGAGTTTCACTTTGTTAATTTTACTTTTTTTACATTCTGTTCCCCTCCCACCCACCTAGTTTTCTTCCTTCCTTCCTTCCTTCCTTCCTTCCTTCCTTCCTTCCTTTCTTTCTTTCTTTCCATTCCTCCCTCCCTTTTCTTTTTCCTTTCTTTCTTTCTTTCTTTCTTTCTTTCTTTCTTTCTTTCTTTCTTTCCATTACCCCTTCCCTTTTCTTCTTTCTTTCAATTCCACCTCCCTTTTCTTTTTTCTTTTTTCTTTCCTTCCTTCTTTCTTTCCATTCCTCCCTCCCTTTTCTTCTTTCTTTCCATTCCTCCCTCCTTTTTCTTTTTTCTTTCTTTCCATTCCCCCCTCCCTTTTCTTCTTTCTTTCTTTCTATCTTTCTTTCTTTCTTTCCATTCCTCCCTCCCTTTCCTTCTTTTTTCCATTCCTCTCTCCCTTTTCTTCTTTCTTTCCATTCTTCCCTCCCTTTTCTTCTTTCTTTCTTTCTTTCCATTCCTCCCTCCCTCCCTTTTCTTTCTTTCTTTCTTTCCTTCCTTCCTTCCTTCTTTCCTTCCTTCCTTCCTTCCTTCTTTCTTTCTTTCTTAAACACAGATTAAGAAGTTGCCCTTTAAATGGGATTTTAAACGGAGGCTTAAGCTACCTCGAACTGTACTTCCGTCCCGAGTGGAATTCCTCAGGACGGAAGGAATGAGTGGGCGAGGCCTATCCTCCCCTCCTGCCTCTCCTGTCAGCCCTTCCCGGGGCCCAAAAAGCCTCCAAGCTCAGTTTAGCCTGCAGGACAGGACCGGCGGCGGGGGAGGCAAAGGCAGCGTCCAGGCCCAAGGCGGCTTGAATCCCAGCATATGCCTGCCTGGGCGAAAGCCTGTCCCACTGGCTGAATCAGGTGGCCCGACTGCCCCGCCGGTCTACTGCTCTCCGGGTGCCTTCGAGCCCCTGTGCAGGCAGCTGGGCTGAAGCGGCACCGCCGACTGTGCTCGCTTCAGACGGTCCGTTGGAGCTGAGGCTGATCCACTACCCAGAAGAACCCGTCTCTCTCCCACTTCAGCGCCTCGGCCTTTCCCTGGTGTGGAGACCGGATGAGGCGGCATCGGAGCTAGGAGGAGGCTGCTTCGCCACCCAGTGCTCTTCAAGCACCTGCTGCTTCAGGATGCGCTCCTGAGCATGGGCGACGCTGGTGGAGGTGGATGGTCTTAGGCGACTCCTGTGAAAGGGTCGTTCGACCCCCAAAGGGGTCGCTACCCACAGGTTGAGAACTACTGATCTAAACTATTATGGTTGGAAATTCTATAAGTTGCAATCCCAGCAAAGAGCACCAGTTTGGGAAAGACTGCTGAACAGTGATATTCAGGTGAATAAAATGCACAGTCTTCATTATAGTTTTAAAAACTCTCAACAGCACACATACTTCACATTTGTTGACTGTGCAGATATTTTCTTCTGGGTTAACTAATTTTCCCCTACTTTACTGCATCCCAAATGTTATGTATTCTGCAGCTTTGATACAAATAAGGTAAGATAAAGTCTCCTTTGAACTGAGCTTGATTCTGATGATTTCATTAATATGTCCATCAGTTTTCATGCATAAAATCACAGTGGGTTCAATTACAGTAGTCCTCAAGTTACGAATGGAATGGAGCCTGCCCATTCCATTCGTAACCCGAGGATTCATGGGAGTGAATCTTTTTGATCTAAATATTTTATTTCATTTTCATTTTCATTTTATACAATCACTTATATACTGTACAAAGAAAAAAGAAAAAAAAAAAACCCCCAACATAACACTTCATTCCCCCATACACCCTCTCTTCTCCCCCTCCAACTTTCCTTTCACCCCTCCAACATTCCCCTCTTCTACTTCCCTTCCCCCTCAGACATCTCCCCCTCCCTCCATTTACCCTCCTTACATTCCCTCTCACTCCCTCTTTACTTCTCCCTTCTCTTTCCCTCTTCTCCCCACTTTGGTGTATCCATACAATTCAATTTGTTTTTTACAATAAAAGTAGAAAAAGAAAAAAAGAAAAAGAAAAAAAAACGACAGTACACAAGTGAATTCTTATTGTTCTAAGGATTGAAACTGTAATTCCACCCTCCCCCCTCCCCCCTATAATCCCCCCTCCCTAACCCCCTTACGGCTTCGCAGGTCCCATGCCCGGCATAATTCTTTAACAAGCATTTAAGTATAATAAGGCCAGCTAACTTTAAAATTTAAAAGAAAGTAAGATAAAAGTGAAGCCAGAAAGAAAAAGGAAAAATAATAGAAAATAAAAAAAAAAAAAAACACCCACACTCACACACAAAAAAAAAGGGAAAGAAACAAAAAGGGTCATAAACCCACTACATTACCACAGCTTCCCGTTATCTATAAATCTTAATCAATGTGACTCATTCCAAATTTCGATTATTTTACTACTTGCAGGGTTTCAAACTGTATTAGAGCCAGGTAAGTTGATCAATTAGAATTCCCCAACTAAAAATCTCCTTGCTTTGTCTATCTATTCAAACCTTTAATTTATCTCTTTTTTATCCAAGTATCCAAACCTTTCTATAACACCATTAACTCAAATACTTCTTTCATTTTTCATTTCCAACACCTCCCTTTCTATCCTTACCCACCTCCACATATAAATTTTTTACCTTCCACCCTGCCTTTATCCATATCCACATATATATTTTATCCACATTCATTGCTCCTCCTATATTTACTCCACTTTCCTGAAGATTCTCCGACCAAACTTTCTTAACCTTATATTGATATAGCAACTCAAACAAACATCAGCTTACGTTCTAGCCCCATGTAATCTAATTAAACTTTCGCTGCCCTTCCCTCTCCCACGCACCTCCCAACTCCGTTTGTCCCAAACCGCAGCTCAAAAAGATCACAATTTCCGCTCTCTTCGCCTGAAAGAATAGTTCATGCGCAATTAAAGTTAGAGTTCAGACAAAATTTCTGTACAATATATGTCCCCAATCAGCAACGCTTCTTTCAGTCTCCATGTCTCATCATCGATATGCCACTTTTCCATTTTATCCCAGACGGAAATCATAAAGCTTTAAAAACATCGCTTAGTCTTTATTCTTTAGTCTTCTGCCCTTCCGGAAGAGAAAAGCAACACGCTCCACCTTGTAGCCACGTGTCTCGCTGTTTGTCTTCTCCTTCTTCCTGTCTCTCCCCAGATCCGGATGAATCAGGAAGTCCCGCCTTCAGGGTCTCGTAGTAAAATTTTCGGGCTTCACAGACAGAGTTAATGCGGTGTTTTTGGTTGCCAAATGTAACTGTAATACCAGCTGGGACTTCCCATCTATATGAAATCTGAGAGTTTCTGAGTTCTTCGGTTAAGAAAGCATACTGTCTCCTTGTTCTTAACATTTGAAATGGTATCTCCTTAAAAACAACCAAGTCGTCCCCGTCAATTCTCAGCCTCTTTCCGTAGAGCCTCTGTGTTATCTCATTTCTAGATTCCCTTGTATTAAAGTATATTATTATGTCCCTCGGAAGCTGTCGCTGTTTTGCTACCCAGGAATTCTGGCGGTAAATTCTTTGAATCTGCCAATCAAAGTTGAGTCCAGGACTTCCCACCAAGCGGCTGAAAGCCTCAAAGAATGTCTGTTTCAAATTCTCCTGTTGGTTTTCACGCAGTCCTCTAACACGTATGGCAAAGGCAGTCTTGTTATAATTTAATTTGACAAGTTCTTTTTGTGCAGATTCAATTTCCTGTTCTAACGATTGAATTTTTGATATCAGATTAAGGTTAGTTTCTTCCAAAAGTTCCAATTTGTCCTCCGATTCAGCAATATAATCTGTCATGACTGTCATTACTCCGATCATATCCTGCTTTGCCTGAGCAATTTTAGCATCAAATTGATCAGATAAATCCGAAATCAGTTGATTAATCTCCTGTCTGAAATCATTAAGCGTTTTGAGAAGGAATTCTTGTGTTAGCAATTCTCCCGTGGAGGGTGTAGGAGACAAGGGTAGCGGCTTCATGGCAGTTTTTAGAGATATATTATTAAGAAGGCGCTTCTGTTTAAGTTTGGGAGCCATTCCAGAATAAAATTAAAAGACAAGCAATCCAGCGAGCCAAAAATCAAAGTCTGTGCTCCCCTCAGATAATCTTTTAGCAATTAGTACGGAGAGGCCTTCAGGAGGGTAGAGTCAGTTAGCTGCGTCAGATCAAACACAAAAGCTACGAGATCGCCATCTTGTGACGCAGTTAAAAAAGAAAGGGAGCCTTTTGCGAAATTGAAGCTGGTATTTTAGATAGTAATAGAGAAAGTTCCTCGGGAATGTTCCCCGCCCGGATTGGCTTTTAAATAGCTTAGCTTTGTCCTGGGGGGGGAGGCAATCTGCCTAGGCTGCAAAAAAAAAGCAGCGCGGAAAACTGGCCGGAGTAAAGGCTCAGCTAATGTTGAACCTCTTCTCCATTCACAGCAAAAAAAAAGCTATGAATTACAAAGAGATCCTAACGACTGACCTTCTCCCTGCCCCTTTCTGCCAGAAAGGGGAGATATCTATAGATCTTGTAAGATATACGAACCAGAGTCCTGGCAGGAGCTTTATTGAGCTCCCGACGGCGGCAGCCCCTCCCCTCGAAGCCCCATGGGAGTGAATCTTGTACCTTAAATGGGATCACTCCCTCTTTCGCCCATGCATTTGCTAATCGAATGTGAGGCTCGTTAAGTGCATATGAGTATTTTAGGGTGGGAAAGGCCATGGGGGCCTAGTAATGGAACAGGCCACCTGCCTAAGACCACCCAAGGCCTCCTCAACCCACTAAAATAAAATCATGTTCCCCACAATTGCTTTCCCCCCACTCAACCTGTCGCACCAGGTCACTTATCATGTGAAGATCTAGCAAGCTGTGATCTCTCCAGTCTCCCGCTGCGCGTGCCCCTCTACAACTCCATTTTGGTGTGAACAAACCTTGCCTGGCACTTTGCCATCCAAATCGGAGCTCCGTTTAGGCCTGCACAGGCCTCGTCCAAAATGGAGGTTTGCTGTCCAAAATGGAGGTTTGGAAAGACAGATCCACCCCTCTGAAGCTCATTTGGCTTGCAACTTGCCAAGCGAGGTCTTTGGAGGCCAAAACAGAGAGTCGGAGGGAAGGGCCCGCTCCAAACTTCCATTTTGGATGGCGAACTGCAGGACAAATGTTGCAGAGCCTCTGCGGTTGTTCATAAGATTGAACAACTGCCATGGTGCTGCAAGTTTTATAGTTTTGGACTTGTTCATAAATGCTAGGGGGCGCTTATCACATAACTTTGAACGTTCACTAAGGCAGTGTTTTTCAACCACTGTGCCGCGGCACACTAGTGTGAAAAACACTTTATATATAGTCAATATAGGCACAGAGTTAAAATTTTTTAACATTTTCTAATGGTGGTGTGCCTCGTGATTTTTTTCATGAAAAAAGTGTGCCTTTGCACAAAAAAGGTTGAAAAACACTGCACTAAGGGAATCCTCGTAACCTGGGGTTACCTGTACCTTCTTCCAGCATGCTTTTTTCCTTCCCTAGTAATCTATAGCTGGTATTTCCTGCCACTTTTTCATCCAAATACAACCAGGTCCATTTCTTTAGCTTTTTTTAGATCAGTCAAGATAAACAAGGTGCAGATAAAAACAGATTTCTCAGGACAGATACATCTTAACAATATTTTAATGTACATTAAATATTATTCCTACATTCACAAATAGTGCTGATAAATCTTGGCCAATTTTCCTTATTCTTTATATTTTCAAAATTGCTACGTTCTTGTCATCAGTATGAATGTTGATATTTTTCCAATCTTAACCTTAAGTGACCATACATACAGGCTGTACAGTATAACAGATCATATTGTTGAAATATTTATGAAACATTTTTATACATCAACCTTCATTCTGTGCCTTCCATAGTTGGAATTTTTGGTGTCCACCTATGCTGGCTACAGATTTGGGGGATTGCAGTCTCAGCAGAAATGAAAATTAACAGATAGAGAAAGGATAGGCCATCTCAACAAATTCCAACAGATTTTAATAAATTAGTTTTTATGTAAGTCCTGATTCAGCAAAGGATTTAAAGTTGGTTTTGATTTATTCCATTTTATTAAGTAGTTAAATGGTTACCGTTTCTGGTCTATTCTATCAATTCTAATTATTCTCCTAAATCTAAGTTTAAATGGATTTAAATAAATAAAAGTAATGTTACTCAAATAGGTCTGCATGGCAGAGATTCCCTGAGGTCCCTTTTAAGAGCTTCAGTCAGTCTCAGTGTGTATAACTTAAATGAATGAGAAATTCCTGCACCATCCTAGAGACATTGTAGGGACCCTGATATGCTTTGGCTGTCACATGACACATCTACAGTAAAAGGTTTTAAGTATCAAAACTATGGCTACAGTTAATATTTGTATGCCCAGAGTGAAAGAACATGCTTTTTTTTCCTCCCAAAATACTGGACTGGCAATAATAGAAGTAATTATCATCATAATCCCACAGGAAAAGGGGAAACACTACTTTCATTTTCCCAGATTCAAAATGCAATAAACACAAACATGGGTAACCAGTTGAAACATCACAAACTTATATCAAGATATTCTGGCATATTTCACTGTCTTTAGACCTTAGAAACTAGAACTCATATTGCATTGGTTCCTATGGTTGTGTTAAATAAATCCATTCTTTTTTTTTTTTTTTAGTTTTATCAAAATTTGAGTTAAAATGTGAAAAGATGTTTCCAGAGCATTTATCTTAAAAACATTAATATAATGTAGATTTATTGAAATTTTAAAGCTGAACAAACACCCAAAGTAATTGAAAACTATTCCACCTGAATCTAACTGCTGTCAAAAGACACTCTCCATGTTTTAATTTTATTTTGCATTTGGGACTGCAAGAATTAAAATAGCAGTTAGACTTAGCAGTTAGACTTATATACCGCTTCATAGGGCTTTCAGCCCTCTCTAAGCGGTTTACAGAGTCAGCATATTGCCCCCAACAACAATCCGGGTCCTCATTTTACCCACCTCAGAAGGATGGAAGGCTGAGTCAACCCTGAGCCGGTGAGATTTGAACAGCCGAACTGCAGAACTGCAGTCAGCTGAAGTAGCCTGCAGTGCTGCATTTAACCACTGCGCCACCTCGGCTAATCATAGCAATTAACATTTTCAGAGAAACAGCTCACTTTACAATTCTGTCGGTTGTTACATGGCCTGAAGAAATATAAATCAACCAGACATATTTGAATATCAGATCAAGACACATGTTCTTTCTTGCTATGCAAGAGCTTTGCCAAAATGGAACCAATCAGCTCTTTATTTTGATTCATCTGAAATTTATGTTTAATGCTAAAATTACATAGGCTGGTTATTAAAGAGCCACGTGTAACAAATTTCATGTAGTAGCTTACAATAGATTTCAATCCTACAAAAGATACAGAAATACAGATTTTGCAGTGCATGTGTTTGCTGGTATTCTGTGGATTCTGTAAAAACCAATGAAAAAATAATGACATCCCCCCCTCCCCGATATTTTGAGCACTATATGACTGGGTATAATTTTTGTGCATCAGTGTGTAAAATGGGGAAAGACAACAGAGATAGCCTGTGGGAAATTGCTATAAACTATGTTAAGTGGCCCAGAAAGACCTCTTTGAAAAGATAATCACCAGAATAATGTGATGTCCAGATGATTTAAAGAGGGATTCTTCAAGAAGTGGAGCACTATTAGGGATGAATTTGAAGGCAAAGTGCACCAATTGAACATAGTGTCTTCAATGACATATTCAGACATGTTAAGCAACTGTTTTTAAATAATATATGAATACTGATTAGTTATTATTGTTTTTCTTGAAATACTTTAAGGAAATTGCACTGATTAAATTCTACTTTTACAGGCTTTTTAATCTTTTCAATTAAGAAAAGCCCTCACTGCTAATTCCATCCAGGGCACATGTCCAATTTCTTTTCGTTGAGGTCCCTATTTTAATGACAACATCTAGTGTAAACATGAATCATTAAAAGTATTTGTGCCAGCAGCATAATCAAATGCTGGGATACATTTTTGAGTGTCGGCATGACAGAATGGATTTTGAGGTTCATCAACTGAAGGATTATATAACTTGATTATAATCAGTGCGAGTCAGATAACAATGGAGCATTGCTTTAAAATATATGTCTTTTTCAGTTCAGACGATTACTTATTTGTAAAAGGTTGTATTTTCAGCAGGGCCATGAACATTTGATAGATAGATTTTGAAATTAAATTTGAAAATTTGGGGGTATTTTTAATAATATATTTGGAAAAGTGCTAGAGAATGATTCATCAATGTTTTTACACGCTGAACTCAAAACACCTATGTTTTCTACCTTGTGTTTAAAAGTAAGCTATCTAATTACCTTGATAAACATTAATTGTATTGATCATATTTAGTTTTTCCCTGCTGTGGATTCTATATAATGCAACTATAGGGTGACCAGACGTCCCGCAATTGGCGGGACAGGCACGCCTTTTCATAAATTTTCCCGTATCCTGGGCCGTTCTTAAAAAAACACGCTTTATTTTGGCGCTCGCAGCTCCCTCGCTCCCCCGCCCATCAGCTGCTAGCAGCTAGCTCGCTGGCTCATTCCATTCTATCCTACACAAAAATCTAAGCCAGCCCAGCCTGCCGCTCACTGATTGGCCTGGACTCCGCTTAGCTTAGCATGCCTGCGCGAGTCTCCATTTCATTTTGTCTTTTGTTTTGGTTGCAGCTGCTTAGGCTTAGCTTAACTCACTGGTGAGTAATGGAATGGACTGGTACCGGTGGGAATCGAGAGGCTCTGGGGGGAGGAGACAGCCCTCCTCTCCTCCTTCTCCCCCTTTGCGGATTTTCACCTCGCACAGAGAACTTCCACTCGGTCCCGGAGCTTCTGCCGGCGTGGCGGCCCCTGTGCTGCGGTGGGAAGCGACCACGCCGCGAGTCCGCGAGGCGTGGTCGCTTCCCGCCACCCTCCCCTGCGGCGGCGGCTGTTTCACCTTGCGCAGAAAACTTCCACTCGGTTCCAGAGCTTCTGCCGCCCATGGCGGCGCTGCACAGGCGCCGCCACGCCGGGCGGCAGAAGCTCCGTCCGAGTGGAAGTTCTCTGTGTGAGGTGAAACAGCCGCCGCTGCCTCGCTCTCCTGTGGCGGCAGCTGTTTTACTCGCGCAGAGAACTTCCACTCAGTTCCGGAGCTTCTGCCACCCGTGGCGGCACTGCACAGGCGCCGCCACGCCAGGCGGCAGAAACTCCGTCCGAGTGGAAGTTCTCTGCGCGAGGTGAAGCAGCCGCCGCCACCTCGCTCTCCTTTGTTGAAATTTTGGCCAACCTTGACGGTGCCAGATGCCATCTATAATAAAGCATTTTGTACTGGTTTTCCTTGTATGGGATTGATAGTGTCATTCTTAAATTTATTCCCCCAAAATTTTCCCATTTGTCTAGTTCAATGTTATAGCCAAAGTTCTGTGCCCATTTTATCATTGGTTCTTTTACAATTTCCTCTTCCATTTGATACTTCAAGAGGAATTTGTATATTTTCCCTATCATCTTTCTGTCCAGACTTTGAATAATTTTATCCAATTCGTGTGGTTCTGTTTCAATACCATATATTTTAGTGTCTTTATTGTATTTAGTTTTAATTTGGAGGTAGGTTAGCCAATCACCTTTCATATTCTGATCTGCCAATTCTTCAGTTGTTTTTAAATTTCCCTGTCTGTCAATTAGATCTCTGTATCTTAGAATTTTGTTCCAATCTGTAAAATTTGGGTGTGTCGTTCTTTCTGTTGGTGATAGCCAATTTGGGGTTTTCACATAGTGGATTTTTTTATTTTGAGCCATTGTTGCAGTAAAGTTCTCCTAATTAAATGATTTTGAAAGTATTTGTGCGTTTTATGTTTGTCATTCCATAAGAAATTATGCCAGCCTGCCTGCAGGTCATGGCCTTCTCAGATCAGAATTATTTTATTCTTTAACTCAATCCAATCCTTCATCATTGTCATTGTTACTGCAGTTGCGTATATAGGCTCCCTGTGTGCTTCCATCCATCGCTACGAAGATCTGCTGACTCTGCCTGCCTGCTGGTAAGTGAGCCAGGTTTTTTTCTTTTATTTTTTTAATGTATTTTAAAATAATATTTTATTTATTGTGCATATGATTTTTTAAAATAGTGTTATTCTGTGTTGATTCTTTTTTTAAATTGTCTTAGACTATTTAAAAAAAGATTCTATCCAAAATAAATTTAAACAAGCCATTTTTAAAATTTCTATGCACAATACTTTGAAATGGACTCAGGAGTCATGATTGACACTGAGTGAATTTGCACTTTTAATAATCAGGAAGATACAATGGCATTGAAAAAAGTGACTGATGACCATTTTTCACACTTAGCGACCATTTTCACACTTAGCGACCGTTGTAGCATCCTCATGGTCACGCGATCAAAATGTTGATGTTTGGCAACAGATTCGTATTTCTGATGGTCGCTAAGTGTGAAAAATGGTCATTAGTCACGTTTTTCAATGCCATTGTATCTTCCTGATTATTAAAAGTGCAAATTCACTCAGTGTCAATCATGACTCCTGAGTCCATTTCAAAGTATTGAGTATAGAATTTTTTAAAATGATTTTACTTTAATTTATTCTGTGTGGAATAGTTTGAAATGGTGACAGTAT
The DNA here is from genome assembly GCF_051295495.1 of Thamnophis sirtalis. Lineage (NCBI taxonomy): Eukaryota > Metazoa > Chordata > Lepidosauria > Squamata > Natricidae > Thamnophis > Thamnophis sirtalis. The sequence goes on from NW_028261388.1 coordinate 55,300,491, forward strand.
AAATTATTGCTGGTGTAATACTTAACAATGGTTTTTAAGGATTTCTTTTATTTATAGAATACCTTTTTTATTATTTTGGGGGGATTTTTATTTTTAAATTGTTTATAAAATATATTTACTACAAGAAATGTTCCTTTTTGCAAATGTTTTCTTTGTGATGCAATATGTTCAGACCAGGTTTATGTGTCTCAAAGTGGCTGCTATTCTATGGGCAGGCCAGGTTTGTGCAAGGCAGCTTTGCCAGATTTGGTGTGTTTCACCCTTGTTGAATTTTATATCGTATAAAATCATATAATTTTAATTTTCTTTAGATTATTAACATAATGAGTAAGAAAAGAGGATGCAAATTCAACGATGATCTAAGACGTGAATTTCCTTTTCTTAAAACAACCAAAAGCGATCACATAGTAAGATGTGAGAAATGTAATGGTGAATTTTCTATTTCGCACGGTGGGAGGCATGATATTACAAAGCACTTGGAGACGCAGAAACATAAAAGATATGTAGATGCTGCTGCATCTTCCTCCAGAATGCAGGAATATTTTCGTAAACCAACGTATGCAGATGAAGAAAAGAAATTAGCATTAGCAGAAGGACTTATGTCTTTTCATGCTATTAATCACAATCATTCCTTCAGATCTATGGACTGTACATCACAAGTTGTCAAAAAGTTTATTCAACAAAAAATTTACCTGTGCTAGAACAAAATCCGAGGCAATTGTGCGTAATGTGCTTTCCCCATATGCATTCTCAGAATTAAACAAAAATCTAGAGAAAATTAATTTTGTATCCATATATTCTGATGCATCTAATCATAAGGATATCAAATTATTTCCAACCCTTATTAGATTTTTTGATTCGGGAACTGGAATACAAATTAGAATTTTAGATTTTGTTTCTTTGCCTGGCGAAACTTCTGAAATAATTTTCAGTTCCATTGTTAATATTTTGGAACAAAACAATTTAAAACACAAAATAATTGCATATTGTGGAGACAATACGAATGCAAATTTTGGAGGAAAAGCAAGAAGAGGTACAAATAATATTTTTTATAAATTAAACAAAAAGCTTAATCAAAACATTATTGGTGTTGGTTGTGCAGCGCACATAATACATAACGCCATTCAAACAGCTGCTGACTTGTTGCCCATAGATGTGGAAAATATTATTGTTAAAATATATTCTTATTTCTATATATACACTGTGCACGTTGAAATACTTAAAGAATTTTGTGAAAATGCGGAAGTCAAATATCGCAAAATACTTGGATACAGCAAAATGTGCTGTTAGCTCTTTTGCCAGCTGTCGAAAGAATTTTGCAAATATACGATCCTTTGAAGTCCTACTTTCTATCACAGGATAAATGTCCTAGAATTTTAGAAGAGTTTTTTGAAAAAGAATCTTCAAAAATTTGGCTAGAGTTTGTACACAATCAAGCAGTTGTTTTTCAAAATAGTATAAAATTTATTGAAGGTGACAAAATTTCGGTAATCGAAGTAGCAAATGAACTTAATAATTTAAAATTTCAGTGTCAAGAGTGGTTAGAAAATATTTTTATTCCCATAACTATCCGTAATAGTATAAGGCAGCTAGAAGAACAAGGTGCAATAAATCGTGCAGACACCATGAATCATGTTTAAAAGTTCTATAGTAACTGCGTAGATTATTTAGAAGAGTGGACAGTACATTATAATGATATTGAACATTTTAATTGGGTTGCATTAAAAAAAGAACTTGATTGGCATGATGTGCAAAAAATCATTCGATCATATTAATCAAAATTTCCCAAATAGTGATATTTCTGAAACTAATCTTTTTACTGAGGTATCATATTTAAAACAATATATGAATAAGGAAAAGGTTGAATCTTGGGCATCAGCAAAAACGACAATAGAGAACAAATGGCTAGAAATATTTCATCATTTTCAAACAAACCATATTTCATACAATAATGTATTAAAAATTGTGGAATACGCGCTGTCTGGGAACTAATACTGCGACTGAACGTGTTTTTTCTACGGTAAATCAAGTGTGGACATCAGAAAAATCACAATTAAGTGTTGAGACTTTGAAAGCCATTTTATGTGTCAAATATAATTTAACAAATCTGTGTGAAAAATTTCATGACCTTTTAAACAATGACAGCAATGTACTAAAAAAATAATCACTCAAGTGAGAAATATGCCAGAGTAAAATTATTCTGTACATAATTTTTGTCAATATATTTAATAAATATAAATGTAAATAAACGTATTATATTTGTAAATTGTAGTTATGTTGAAATAAAAAAATATTACAATACTATTTTTGTGTTGTATGAAAATTTTTGTTGCTCCATATAAAATTTTTAATCAAGCCCCCCCCCCCCCCCCCGGTCAAAGGTGTCCCTCTTTACCAATCTGAAAATCTGGTCACCTTATGGAACTATCAATATTGTTTTGGTTTTCAAAATTAATTGCAATGAAATGAGGTATTTTTAAACAACGGAGAATTTTTCAAATTACAACTGTTCTGATTGTTGACAATATTCAAGGGCAAATAAATTTTATTAATTTTTATTGGCTAGGAAAACTACACATTAATTGAACAAAAGTAGACTCATAGACAATTTTCTAAGTATTTATTTTCTTAAATGAAAATGATAGGGATATCAAATTTTGAAACTCCTTAGAAAATGCCTTTTAAAAATCATCAGAAACATTTCATTACTCTGCATGTTTAAGATAGTATCTATTTTAAATAACAGCCCTTATGATTTATAGGTTCCTTCCATAATTCCCATGAGGATAAATTAATGGAAGCAATATCAGCCCCTTGGTTTTTATTAATGGGAACCAAGATGTTTTAGGCACCAGATACACAAACAAAACTGTTTCTGAAACTGTTGTCAGTTTCAAAAGAAGTTTTCTATGAAATGTGAGAAGCTACTATTATGAGTACTATAGTAGAACTGCAGAGTTATTTCTGAAAGGCACAGATTTGCTTCCTGGAATCCAGCATTATAGTACCCAGCCAAGAAAACTGCTCAGGAAACTTCTCTCTTCTCTATGCTCCCCAGATCATTAAGCATTTTATTTATTTATTTAATTATATGGGAAACAATTGAATGGGCCACTTTAACTCTAAAGGTGATCTGTGGAGAGTACTTCATGACAATTGTTTTCATGAAAGTTTTGCAAAAACAAGATAGGCCAGTTTTCCTGTTCTGACCAATTAGAAGCTTTATAAGGATCACTTTACTAGGATGTTAAAAATGTTAAAATATGTACGACTCATTGATAGAAGAGTCTTATGCTTCTCCTTTTTCCTTTTCTATTTGATGTATCACATGCACTATAACAAGTGTTAAATAACTGAATAGCATTGGTTTTTTTTTCAGAATTAAAGTAAAATCAAAAATAGAAAAACACAGTTCCATCAAGGAAGCACAATTTGTAATCTTCCTCTGAATCAAATAAAAGAGAAAAAGAACCATATTTATTCTCTCTCTTTCATAATTCTAGAAGTATCACATTATGTTATGAACTTATTATATGAAATGCAAGAAAAGCCATGCTGAATCAGCCCACGACACCTCAACTCCAGTACAGGTAATCCTCGGTTTACAACCACAATTGAGCTCAAAATTGCTGAATGAGACATCTGTTAAGTGAATTTTTGCTCTATTTTTGTGATCTTTCTTGCTACACTTATTAAATGAATCACTGCAGTTGTTAAGTTAGTGACACAGTTGTTAGGCGAATCTGGCTCCCCATTTACTTTGACTCTCAGAAGATTGCAAAAGGTGATCACATGACCCCAGCACACTGCAACCATCATAAATATGAATCAGTTGCCAAACATCTGAATTTTGACCCTATGACCATAGGTTGCAACGGTCGTGAAAAGCAGCTATAAGTCACTTTTTCAGTGTGTTGTAACTTTGTATGGTCATTAAACCATTGTAAGATGAGGATTGCCTGTATTCTATCCCTCTCTTGATCCTGAAGGCATTTAGTAGCTGTTAATACTAGTAGACAACAGTCAGGACCATTTTTGACCCTTGATCATAAGAGAGGATGCCTTGGAAATTCAAAAAGTCTCACTCTTTTTGTTGAATATTAATATCTAAATCATTATATATTAATATAGGGAAGGAGTACGATGATGTCATTTAGTACAGAGCCGTTTTTATGCAGACAACATGTTTCAAATTGCAGTCAGGTTTTCAGGCTATCCTGTCAGTATTTTAGGAAATAAAAACAGGTTTGTTCATCTTTATTTCAAAAAAAATTTCTTGTATCTAAAAAGCACCATACACCAGTAAATATGTTTTTTTTATTTATGATGTTGTAAATGACACTGGAGTGGATAACTCACTAACAAGATGCGGTTTATATTTTGCAGACTCCAAAATAATAACTCCTAGACAGCAAACTCTCCAAGACACCCCGATTTTATATTCCAGTGCTATTTGCCGTGGTCATAAAGCTTCTGCAGATTTTTATGATCTAGAGTATAACTGGGGTTCTGAGCTATCCCAGAGCCCACGCTATCTAAACAGTGAGTTAAAGAGCTGCAATTTGTGTAAAGACTGGTTTGCTTGCGACTGTGGACATGATTTGTGGAATACAGACTCAACGAATTGTAAAATAGCATGTTATGCTATTTTATTCTGCTTCTGATAGTGGCGATGAGGGATATTTTTCTGATGGAGGGGACATGACCCTCTGAACTCTGTATAGCCAATAAAAGATTGTGTTAATGTCAATGCTTGCCCCATTTGTCAGTGTTCTTTCAATATAATGAAGCATGAAAAGGTTCTAAGCCATATTTATTATATTCCAGGATATGTAGGGAGTTATGGAGGAGTAAATACCCTTTTCCAGGAAGCTAGAAAACATGATAAAAACCTGACCATGAAGCAAGTCAAGACGTGGCTGTCAGGGCAACATGCTTATATGCTTCATAAGCCTGCAAGAATTAATTTTCCTAGAAATAAAACATAGTGTCCGGCTTAGATCATCAATGGCAGGCCGACCTCATAGATGTCTCCAAAATTTCTAAAGAAAACCATGGAAAAAAATACATCTTAGCAGTTATCGATGTGGTTATCTAAATATGCCTGGGCCTCCCCTTTATCTGATAAATCAGGGAGGGAAGTTACATCCGCCTTCCAGAATATCTTTAAAACAGGACGTGCACCCCAAAAAATACTGACAGATGCAGGTAAAGTGTTCTTGAATACGGCACTGAAGAAACTTTTAGCACGTTATGGCATTCATCATTTTGTCACACATAGTGAAACTAAAGCAGCAGTTATAGAGAGGTTTAATAGAACCCTAAAAAACAAACTCTGGAGATATTTCACAGCTAGAAATACCCATCAACATTTTGGCAGACACTCTTCAGGGGTACAATAGCACTTACCATCGTAGCATTGGGACTGCTCTTAAAACCGTAAATTTGTCTAACAAAAGGGATGTGTGGCTGAGACTTTATGGGGTAAATTTAAAAAGTAAAAGAAAGGAAAAATGTCTTAAGGTGGGGGATCATGTCAGGGTATCTAGACTGAAGGGTAAGTTTGAAAAGGGGTATCAGCAAACCTATACGGATGAGATATTCATCCTCAAAGAACTGGGGACAAGGGGGGAAAGAGTGGTGTATAGATTAAATGATTACACGGGTGACCCGGTAGAGGGGGCTTTTTACTTTGAGGAGCTCCAAAAGGTTCCAGCTGACCAACAGCGTATATACAGAATAGAGAAAATTATCCAAAAAAGAGGGCGGGGGAGACACAGAGAGTTTCTAGTCAAATGGAATGGCTGGCCAGAGAAGTTCAACAGTTGGGTTAAGGCTACTGAAGTACAACATCTTTGAAATGTCAGATTTTTACATCACCCTCCCCAGCAATGAATCAGCAGCAATTTTCCCCCCAAAACAAAAATTCTAATTTTACTATACAATTAGCGAGATTGTTGGATCTTTCAGGGCCATGGGAAGTAGGTCTAGCAGAGATACAATATCCACCTAGCTGGCATACATTAACATCTCCTGGATATTTTGAAATTGCTAATGAGAGAAAGAAATGGCATTTTTCTTTGAGAAGCGGGTGCTATAATAGCATCCGACAACTGTTAGAAAATATGAACAAACTTATATCAAATGCCAAGGATGGACATAAGACAACCCTATATTATGATTCAGTGGGTCGGAAAATTAATCTTAAAGGAGATGAACCGCATACCATTCTAGTTAGTGGTGAACTTGGACATCTGTTAGGTATGTTCCCTGGATTCAGCACCTTATATGTTTACACAGACATTGTAGAGCTCCAGATAGTAGGTGACTTCTATGTGCCGTTACTACGCTGTGTACCTGTGCAGGGACAAGACAATGATTTCATAACTATGACCTATGACCGTCCACATTATGTGCCAGTCAGCAAACATCACATTGATACCGTTAATATAGAAATATAAACTGACCAGGACAAAAACGTGCATTTTTATCACGGGAAGGTGATTGTCAAGCTTCATTTTAGGCCTTGGAAAAGTGAAGGATGGTTGTAAACAAGGAGCACGGGAGACCTCAAGACTATGTGGCTTACTACAGGGCACAAGCTGGGGGAGGCCTTCCAGGCTTCCGAGGAGCCCTCATTATGTACGGGACTGGTTTAGGAGGGTTGTTCCGTGGACTTTTTCAAAAAGCAATGCCTTTTTTGAGGCGAGGATTAGAAATCATAAAACCGCATGTGAAATCTGCTGCCAAAAACATTACCAGAGATGTTGTGGGGCATCTTGTATCCTGTGTTGTTGAGAATGGGCAGGATGGGTCAGGGCTAGCCATAGCCAGGAAGAATTACGCATCGGGACCGCCTATTCCATTTAAAAAGAGAAGACTTGTGAAAAAGCCCCATCATACCAAGAGGAGACGTGTGCAGAAGAGGAAACCCTGTGACAAGGAAGACATATTCTAATACATTATGTCATTTATTCATTCTGCTTCAGAGGAATGTGTCAAATCTGAACTGGATCTTTTTCAACTGGCGCCTACACAGACCAGTATTGAAAACAGTACCTATATCGAGATCCCCCCTTTATCAGCGCTAACGCCCAACGGACCCCTGGAATTTTTTATCACCGGGCATGGTGAGCATTACACGGATTTAAACAACACCCTCCTGTATGTGAGTTGCAAGATTGTAAAAGCGGATGGGTCAGATATTGATGATGGGGCAAGGGTGGCCCTGGTCAACTACCCCATAGCATCTCTGTTTAACCAGCTGGATGTTACCTTGGGAGATCGACTCATTACCTAGAGCCATCATTGCTATTCGTATAGGGCCGTAATTGAACTGATTCTCAACTTTGGTGGTGATGCATTGGGCACCCAATTTACTTCTGGGGGATTTTACAAAGATGACTCAGATCTCATGGAGAGTACTCTACTGACAGCGGCTGGGAACTCTGGTTTCAAAGCGAGAGCGAGACGCCCGGCCGGTAGTCGAAAATGGGACCTGCTTGAGCCTCTGCATAGCGATCTGTTTTTTCAAGACAGACTGCTAATTAATGGCATAGATGTGAAAGTCAAACTCACAAGAAGCAGAAATGAATTTTACGTGATGAAGGATGGCAATGAGAATTACAAAGTGCAACTCCTGGCAGCTTCTCTCTTTGTAAAACGTGTGAAAGTAGCCCCGGGAGTGCGCCTTGGCCATGCAGAAGCTTTGCTAACCTCCAATGCCAAATACCCCATTGATCGAGTGGGGATGAAGGTTTACAGCATTCCCGCAGGTAGTCTTGTGTGTAATCAGGAAAATCTATTTCTAGGTCAACTGCCTAAACAATTAGTGATTGGGTTTGTGGACAATGCAGCTTTTTTTTTTTTTTTTTTTTTATATAAAATATTTTATTCAATTTTCACATTCCATTTGCAATCATTTATATACAGGGTATTTACTATAAGAAAAGAAAAAAAAAAGAAAAAGGGAATAAAACGAACAAGTAAAAAGGAAACACAACTCATCATTCACAACCCCACCTAACCCTTGCATCCTCCATACACCCCATCTACCCCCTCCAACTTTCCTTTCTCCCTCTAACACTCCCCTCCTACTTCCCTTTCCCCTCAAACCTTCCTTCTCCCCTTACTCCCCAGACACCCTCCTTACATTCCCCTTACTCCTTACATTCCCCTTACTCCTTCCTTACTCCTCCCTCTTCCTTCCCTCTACCTCCCTCCTTGGTGTATGCCTTTATTCGAGTGTTGTTTGATCTGATAAAAGTAAAGTGAACCAAGGGAAAAAAAATAATAATAATAATAATAAAAAAAAAGAACCACCGTATATAAATACATTCTTGTTCTTATTAAGACTATGTTAACACCCCCCCACCCCACCCCCCACAATCCCCATCCCTAATCCTCCCAACTTCCCAGGGCCCACACCTGGCACTACCTTCTATCTAAAATATCTTGTATACATATGGATTAAAAAATAAAAGTAATATATCAAAAAAAAAAAAGAAAAGCAGAGAAAGAAAAAAAAGAAAAAAAGAAAAGAGAAAAGAGAAAAAAGAAAAAAAGAAACCACTCTTTGTGTTGATCTCAGCCCCCCATCTTTATCTATGCTTAAATAGTATAAATCATTCTATCTATATTTTATTCTCATCTCTTACTTCTTTGCTATTTACCCCGACCTTCTGTAGGCTCTCCCGTTCCCTTCCTAAACCTCATGATCCCTTCCAATAAGATTTAAGCAGCGTGGTTCATGCCATATATTCAAATATAACTTTACAGACAAGTAATCAAACTTTCCCTTCTAGTAAAATTTAAACAACGTAAATGATCTTTCTTTACCCCTTTTTCAAACAGTAATTCAAAATAATCTAACCAGATTTCCCCTTCTTAGTAAAGTTAAGCAGCGTAGATCAGATATTACTTTACACAGGAATCAATTTCTATCTTAAGATAATTCCAACCGACTTCCCCTTCTAATAGGATTTAAATAACTTAGTTCATTCCACATGTATTTTACCCTCATCCCCCACTTGTCTGATATTTACCACTATCAAATTTATACTACCATTTGTTTAAAATATAACTCAGAGCGATTTGTAGCATGAATCATTCCACATATTCCAATAATACTTTCAGCAAGAGTCAGTTAACCTTCTATTTTAAGGTAGTCGCTTCTAACAAAGTTTAAACAACATAAATCATTCCGCATTCTTTTTACAGTTATCTTAAGATAATCCCAAGCGGCTTCCTGTTCTAATAAGCTTTAAACAACGTAAATTTTGCCCTCTTCCCTTGCTTGTCTGATATTTACCACAAATAACGTAGTTCATTCCACATGCATTTTACCCTCATCTCTTGCTTGTCTAATATTTACCACTATCAAATTTATACTAGCGTTTATTTGAAAAGTAACTCAGAACTATTACAACCAACTTTCCCTTCAAATAAAAGTTAAATAGCATGGATCATATTCAAATAGTACTTTCAGCAAGAGTCAGTTAACCTTCTATTTTAAAATAGTCCCATCTAACAAAGTTTAAACAACATAAGTCATTCCGCATTATTTTAACCACTATCAAATTTATGCTAACGTTACTTTAGAATCTAGCTCAAAGTAGTTTCACCCAGCTTTCCCTTCTGATAAAAATTAGTCCACTTTTTCTACCGGAGAGAGGTCTCAAACCCCCATTCAGTCCTCAACTTTAGGAAGTCTTTTGAAGTATCTAAATTCTCGATCTGCGTTCTTCTGCTTCTCCGAGGGAGGAGGGGCTACCCCCTCCATCTTGCAGCCGCATGGCCAGCCGTTTGCTTTCTCCTTCCGCTTGTCTCTCCTCTCTTCCAAGCGCGTCAGGAAGTCCCGCCTTCAGAATCCTACAATAGAAATCTTGAGCCTCCGAAACAGAGTTAAGACGAAATCTTTGATTCTCAAATGTAACCGTGATGCCGGCAGGGGCCTCCCATCTGTATCGAATCTGTTGACTCCTAAGCTCTTTAGTTAAAAAAGTGTAGTCCCTTCTTGCTTTCAACATCTGGAAAGCTATATCTTTGAAGACAATCACGTCCTGGTCATCAACTCGGAGACTGTTATTATGAAACTTTTGCACAATCGCGTTTCTAGATTCTTTTGTAGAGAAATGTATAATTATGTCCCTCGGGAGCTGTCGCTGTTCCGCTATCAATGAGTTCTGGCGATAGATTTTCCGAATCTGCCAATCAAAGTTAAGTCCCGGGCTTCCCAGCGCATGGTTGAAGGCTTCAGCAAAGGTCTGTTTCAAATTCTCTTGCTCCTTTTCACGGAATCCTCTGACTCTTATTGAAAATGCCTTCCTATTAAAATTTAGCATCATAAGCTGTTCTTCGTTATTTCTAATTTTTTCTTGTAAAATTTGAATATTGGTAGTCAAATTAAAATTAGCCTTCTCCAGACTTTCCAATTTGTTCTCTATTTCAGCAGAGTAATCTGACAGGGCAGACACGGCTGCAAACGTATTCGCCTTCATTTGATTAACTTTAGATTTTAGATCATCATAAAGTTGCAATACAAATTCCTTAATTTCTTGCTTAAAGGCATTAAATATTTTAAAGAGATATTCCTGTGTTAAAACTTCTCCAGTAGAGGGCGTAGGAGACAAAGGCTGTGTTTCCAAAAAAGATTCTTTAAATTCTTTAGACACATTTGTAGCAAGACGCTTCTTTGATCTGGGTGCCATAATAAATAAACAAGTAAGCAGCGCTTCGCTCCCCTCTATTTCCAAAGAAAAAGAGTTTATTTTGTTAAGGAGCGGTCTGCAGGAAGATAAACCCGGCTAAGTACATCCAGTAATCATCCACGGAGAGAAATCGCCATTTTGAAGTCTATTTAAACAAAGAAGTCTTTAAGACGAATGGTGCTGGTATTTAAGATAGTAATAAAAGCATAAATCTCACAGGGGTGGTACCCTCCCGTATCAAATCTAGCTTGAAAAAACTTTGTTTTGTCCTGGGGGGGGCTAGCCTGTCTGGGGCTGCCAAAAAAAAAAGGCAGCTGAGAAGAACTGGCCGGAGATAAGAGCTCCGCTTCGGCTGGATCTAATCTCTTCCACAGCCAATGCAGCTTTTAGTGGGGATTATGAAAGAAATCCATTCAATTTTTAACACTGCAATGTCAATTTCTGCACCCTGCATTGTGATGGCGAACAGATCCTTGCAAAGCCTCTTCAGCCCGATTATGAGCATGGTCTTTTTGTGAGAGAGTACATGCAAATGGTGCAAGCAACAGGCAAAAGCATGAAAGACAGACTGATGTTAATCAGCCGGGAAGAGTTTAAGCAAGGGTATACTTTGTATTGTTTTGACTTGAGTCCTGATCAGGGATGCTCTGAGCACTATTCATTGATCAGGAACGGCAACCTCAGAGCCGAAATTAGATTTGCACAGGCCCTCCCCAACACCGTTAACATGATACTCTATGCAATCTTTGAAAACCTTATTGAAATAAGTCACACAAGGAATGTACTTTTTGATTATATGTGAGTATGGATACACAGCAGCTCCTCCACTTGTTCTCTGGAAATAAGGCCTTTCTAGGGGTCTACCCTTGTGACCTGTTACCCCAGAGACAGATCACCAAAAGACCTTTTGGATAATCGTAAATACGCATCCTCACACTCTTCCTGGGGAACACTGGCTGGCCCTCTACTTTCCATCTCCAGGATATGGTGAATTGTTTGTTTCTTATGGAAGACCTCCCGATAGCCATGACTTTCCTGACACCATAGTGATGTTTTTGGAGCAGCAAGCTGAGAAGTACACATTTCACCAATGCCAATTGCAACACCCCAGTGCTGTGACCTGCGGACAACACTGTGCATTTTTTCTACTGAACCGTACTAAAGGAGTGACCTAGGAAAATATTTTTTTTCACAATTTTTTTTATTTTCATTTTCATTTTCATACACTCACATGTATACTGTACATAGCCAGTACCATACAGCATTAAACAGTAATTGCATCAATTCCTCTTGTCAACAAGGCCCCAGAAAATAGAAACACAATATAACATTATATATCCTGTCTATATGCATTATATATCCTGTCTATATGCATTATCCATTTGTCTAAATAGATTATCCTCAACTTGGATAAAACCAATTCTTTGATCTATCTTCCACCCGGCCTGCAATTGCCCATACCGGAACCATGTCTGAACCACCCTCTCCTCTTTCAGTACCTCTAAGGATTTTAGTTGTAGTGCCCCCCCTTTCCAAAATGAGGAGCTGTCTGTAGGTAGTTCCATCCCGTCCTTGTGCTATATTCATATTTTCAATTGCATGTCTAGGAATTGCCCACATGGGCATCCCGTCACCCAGTCCATGTTGATATTTTTTCCAGACCTGCAACAAAGCATTTCCCAAAATACGACTCCTAAAGTTCCCGTCCAGTTTTTTGTTGAATAACAGGTAAGCGTGCCAGCCATATACCAGATCATGTCCCTCAATATTCAATATCCCACCATTGGTTAAATCGATCCAACCACCAATTACGGCTAACACCACTGCATCATAATACAGCTCCAGATTGGGCAGTTTCAAACCTCCTCTCTCGCATGCATCTTGCATCATTTCCAGCTCCACTCTCGGCCTCTTTCTCGCCCATACAAATCCACCGATACCCTTCTGCCATTCTAAAAGATTCGCATCCTTTCCGAGCACAGGTATCACCTGGAAAAGAAACAAAAATTTAGGTAAGACATTCATTTTCACTGCCGCCACCCCTCCCAGCAAAGACAAGTGCAACCTCTCCCACCTTTTCATCTCCACCTGCACACTATGCCAGAGAGGTTCACAATTACACTCAAACAATTTCCCATTTGAGATTGAAATATCAACTCCAAGATACCCGACCTCCCTGACTACCCCACATCCTAACATTCCTCCCAATTCCTCCTCTTGTTCAGTATTCATATTTACGGCCAACATCCCCATTTTCTCCAAGTCCATTTCAAAACCAGACACATGACCACACTGACCAATCACGCCAATCAAAACCGTACCAGACTCCTGCGGTTGTTCCAATATTATGACCAAATCATCTGCAAAAGCATGCACTCTGCATTCCTGCTGCCCAACCCCAACTCCTTCCAGACCATCCAAGCCCCGTACCCCATTCAACAATACTTCCAAAGCTACAACAAACAATAGTGGGGACAAAGGACAGCCCCGTCTTGCACCCCCTCCAATCCAAAAAGAGTCTGCCAAACTTCCACCGACCATGATCCGAGCCGTTTGCTGTTGATACATTGCTTTAATTGACCACAAAAAACTCCTATCTGCATCCTTTGCAACATCCTCAACAGAAATTGCCAATTAACTCGACCAAAAGCTCTCTCAGCATCCAAAAACACAAATGCAGCAGGAACCTGATCATTCCCTCCCAAGTATTCTAGTGCATTAATAACTAATCCAACATTACTTTTCACTTGTCTCCCCTGCATAAAACCTGTCCGGTCAGCGCGTATCAATTGTTGAATAACCAGCATCAACCTAGGAAAATATTTTAAAGATGTACTCCAATGCAGATATTAAAAATGATCAAATGGTAAAGCTGTTTGTAAAAACTATAAAGGTGGGAAGGGGGCTTGGACCCTGTAACCGTCACCAGTGCATGCAGGCATGCAGGCATGCATGCCTTACTGTAAAATAAAGAAAAAGACTTAAATTTTAATGTTCACTGTGTTTTTATTCATTTTAAAAATTTAGCCAGTCACCAAACCTGAGCTGACTTCTAGGTTTTATTGTCCAAGGGCTAGTGGGTGTGCCTGTAAACATAGTCTTCTGAGCCTCAAAAGGTGCTGTCATAACAGAGTCGGGGCTAGCAGCAGTTTCATCCTTAACAACCAGAGTATCTTTCAATTTTTCTATTTGCTCTTTAACAGCAGTAGACCCCAACACAGAAGTTGGAACATTCACTTCAGCCATAGCATTCATAAAATCATCCCATCCTTTAGGTTTCCGCTTCTCAGTAGGGGCTCGGTGTTGCGAGGTGCCTTTCACCAAGTCTAAAATATTAGTACCGGGAATAGGTACACCTTTGTATAAAAAGGTACCCCGATCATCCCAGGTTGAGACCTCCTGGTGTTGTTTCATTTTGTTCAGCAAAAGTTCTGCATTTTTCCTATAACGAGTGCTCACACCGCTTAGGATATCCGTGACCCGTCAAAAGCGCGGACGACAAAAGCGCGATCGACAAAATCGCGCCTTTGACGTCATCACAGCGCGACGAAAAAGATCGAAAAATTCAAATAAAAATTAATAAAAATTAAATTAAAGCAAGCCGATTCACATAAAGGTAAGGGTTAGGGTTAGGGTTAGGGTTAGGGTAAGGGTAAGGGTTAGGGTTAGCTTTAGAGCGTTAGCGTTAGCGTTAGGGTTAGGATAAGGGTTAGCGTTACGTTTTTCGTTACTTTAACGGTTAGGTTTAGGGTTAGGTTTAGGGTTAGGTTAAGAGTTAGGGTTAGGGTTAGGTTTAGGGTTAGGTTTGGGGGGGTTAGGGGAAGGTTTTAGCTTTATTTTTACATTTTTTCGATCTTTTTCGTCGCGCTGTGATGACGTCACAGCGCGCTTTTGTCGAGCGCGATTTTGTCCTACGCGCTTTTGTGGTGGAACCTAGGATATCATCCATAGTGGTGGTCTGTGGAGTTCGTTGTGGCAGCTGTTCTGGTAATGTTGGAAGTGGCTGAGGCTCCCCCGGTGGATAAATGAGATTCAGTTTGTCCTTTTCAGACTCATTTTGCCTGGTCAGTCTTAGATACCTCTGCAGTACAGAATTGTAGAGCTTAATCTTGTCATCCTCACTCAAATCATGCCTCTGAAGTATGTTGCGCATCTCATCATCCAACTGGTTAGTGGCTGTAGTCCCCATAGTAGGCGTCCTGCCCTGTAGCTGCTCCATCTGATGACGCGACACCAGATACATTTTCTCTGCATGGTCCATGGTTTACCCTGCTAACAGGCTAGTCAACAGAGGAATAGCAGCCCCTAGCAAGGGACCTATAAAACCACCCGACTGAAGTATGATCTGTTTCTTCTTTTTGAGTGAAACCTTTCTATCACTCAACTTTTTAATGACACCCTTCTTACTCTTTAGAGACCGGAATTGTGAAGGTTTCAGAGGAAGATTTCCTTTTAGGGTGTTCAGTGCTATTTCTGCTATTGACCCCACCAGGTCATTATTAGCATTGCATAAGATGGCTTTTCTCTGTCTTGGTCTGGACTTTACTAAGATTTTTAAAAGCCCCCAATTTCTACGTAACCTCTCTGACATCTTAAATGAACTAGTGCTAAGGTAACTGGGCTACAACTTTTTACTCTTCTTTTTCATTGTGTAAACAGTAGGCCAATCAGGGGGAAAGAGTCCCGTTCTTAGCCTATAGGATTCTGGAGTGGTGGCTGGCAAATCTACTAATAGGTACCTGTGTGGTTTGTGAGTGGCATCTTGGAATACTTCTAAAAAATACTTTGTGTTAGTGGGGTACATCTGCCTGGCCAGTGTGACAATTTGCATTTGATCACGGGGACTTCTGAATAAAACCAAATATTTGGAATTCAGAGCTATTGTCCTCATTTTCTTACCTTGAAAAAACAGGTTTTGTAGTATGAGAATAATGCTCAGGTTTCTGTGATGAACGTACTGTGTAAAAGCCTTCTCTATTTGGTCGCTGTCACCGGCAGATGCCATGAGATCATCTATCACAGTGTTTTTCAACCTTTTTTGTGCAAAGGCACACTTTTTTCATGAAAAAAATCACGAGGCACACCACTATTAGAAAATGTTAAAAAAATTTAACTCTGTGCCTATATTGACTATATATAAAGTAATTTTCCCACGGCACACCTTACACTATGTCATGGCACACTAGTGTGCCGCAGCACAGTGGTTGAAAAACACTGATCTATCACAGCTAGAGTTATTTGATTTGGCGGAAACAAAACATCATCTTCAAAAAAAGACAGAAGACCTTCCATAAACTTAATATAAGGGAATTTATTAAGCAGTTCTTTGTACAGAGGTTGCCAACAGCTATAAAACCATACAATATTTTGAGGACTTTGAGACAATACCCCATCGCCATGTTCTAATATTTGTTTGATAAAAAAAGATTTGCCAGAATTGGACGGCCCACTTATAATACAGTAAAAAGGGTATGCAATGTTTTCCATAATCCTTAATAACCGTAAGGCAGTGTACAGTAATCCTCACTCTTTAATAACCTTTTATTATACACTACTTTTAAAGTTTTTCGGAGGACCCTCGTTTCTAGGGCCCACTGTTTCTTAACCCTGACAATTCCCAACTGTTCTACCCCGATCTCTTTTTTTCTCTCTGCATCAGACAGACAATAATCATCTACCAAATCTTTCAAACTGTCAAAGTTAACTTTACTGCTATTACCACAATTTAGCGTGTTCCCCTTCACTTTTACCACCGCTTCACTATTGGACAAAGCATAAGCATACGTTTTGGGGCTGGCCGCAACAAACTCTGTTATCGTAGTGTTTGGTGGAATTTTGCTTGTCAGTTGTCCTAAATAATCACCCAAAGGGGGTGTCCACGCCCCCTCTCTACTTACAAAGATGACTGAATCAGTGTCATAGTACAGACACCTATCACCCAGCCCCTCCAGTAGTCTGTATAATTCTAGCCATGCATAAGCGGTAGTAAAGCTGGCAATAAATACATTAGTACATGAGGATTTGGTGGGTTGGTTCTTGGCTGTTTTCCATGTCAAGACAGCTGTCTCTGTATCCACAAACTCACATGAAGAAACATCATAATAGGACACAAAAAAGATATTTGAATAATTCCTCAGGGTTTGTCACCACTGATGTGGTCAGGTGATTGGTGCTCTGGCCAAACTTGCCCCACAATGAATTTAAAAAGAGTTTGGCAATCTGTTTTTTGGCAGGATTTACTTTAATGTGGTCATGTCACAAACGGACACCTTCCATCTTTTTGTAATCCTGCATATATCGCTCTTTATCCTGATCTGTTTTTGCACCATTCAGGGTAACCACTGGCCTCCTGTTTCTGTCTGAGATGCATGTTCATATATCCTGAAAATAGCTCATTTGAAGTTCTTTCAAAATGCCAGATCTCATAGATTTCAACAATTCTGTAACCTTTTTCTAAGGCTACATTCAATTCAACAGTACACCATGTTCCGGTCAGAGCTCTTTCCTCATCACTGTGTTTACAGGGGGAGGTTTGCAGTTTTTCTGTGCAGGTTGCGCACAAACTAACCATTAATTTGCCTCCTGATTTGTGAGGTAGGACTGGGAAATAGAGATTCTTTGGCGGGTACATTTTGACTTTGACTAGCCCAAAATATTGTTTTAGGTCCCCAAAGTTTTGATAGATGATTTGAGGGTGCCCAATTTGATACTCCTTGGTCTTATTCACAAAAGGGTACAAACTGGTGAAATCGTAGTATAAGATTTGTTCACCAGGTTTTGGTTTGTAGTACAGGCATGTAGCATTTGTTCTACTACCAAAAAAAGCATCTCGAGGATTCAATGGAGTTGGGAGCTTATTCTCAACTAGAAACTGCTTCAAAGAGGTCGTCATCCTCCACCATGGCACGCCACTCATGTTCCCAGATGCAGCGCACAGAATAACCCTGTGCCCTGAGGTATTCTTCTTTAATCCTAGTACGACTGTGCAGGCTACCATATGTTGAATCAAGTAATTTGTTGAAGTCTTTTTCAGAATAGCAGACAGGGCATCCATGAAAAAAACACCCGTGAAATTCAAAAGCTGTGGAGGTTCCATTTATGACCGCAAAACCATCCAAAAAATATTTGCCCACTTTCTTTTCACCGCCCTTCAGAGCATGTTGAATATTGAGCTTCTCAGTATGCTCTATATACAACAACCATTGAATCGCTAGAGCCGAATACCTTTTCTGTGTATTGTGATAATTGTCCAAAGGATCTAAAGCAATGGTATTGCTTTTCAAATACATGAACAGGTAATACGCCATGCAGACAGATGCCAATGTGATATATTGGAAGGGGTCAATGCATTGAATCTTCTCAACAATATCCAACCCGACCCCACTGTGGTACTCACGCTCAATCATTTTCATCACCTGATCCCTAAATCGAATACAGGCCTCTCTTAATATATCTACATCCTGTCTGCAATAGTAAGCCAGAGCCTTCTTTAGTTTAAACACAGTACCTCTATTAGCAGTGTGCCATTTCAGGAATTCTTCTCTCTCCCCGGGCATCATGGTTTCTGGGCTGTAATACTTGGTTTCAGGGAGTGATCCCACGTAGTCTTGATTGGTCATTGTATTGAACAAGTGAGGGAAATATCCTTTGCAGCCTTGAAACCCCAAAGCTTTGGGTAATTTTGATAATTTAAGTGGTAAAAATGAGAAGCTATCAATAAACCGAATCTTATAGTCTGGAAGGGTAATACACAGTAGTTTCCCCCCCTAACTTATAAGTTGAACCCTAACCTTTTCATGGATCAGCTGCCTCAGTACAAGGTACCCATCATAACCTTTGGAGTTGTGTGTAATAAAAGTACATCCTTTAAACTTATGATTTATAAATTTCTTTACAAACTGCTCCAGGCATCTAACACCATAACAATCCCACCTCACAACATCTTTATCGTCCTCATCCTTCAACATATCCCTGGCACATGTATAATTAGGTATATGGGTGCCTGTTTCTTGGCAGCATTCAAAATCATAAATAATGTATCTTTTGCCAATTCGTGGTCGGTCCAATGATTTTAGAAAGCATAAATGACCTTCCAAGCTTTCAACCTTCTCAGAGCACTGCCCACATTTGACTTCTTGCACTTTTTGTGTGGAGTAAAGACATAAACCCCACACGTTTCACAATATTCTTTAGTCTTACAGTCAACTTTTCCCTCCTTAGCGAGTTGTGTGTGTCTTTCAGCACACTCCTTAGACCGACAAGGCACTTTGCACCTACAGCACAGCACCTTCTCCACCTCAACCTGCTGACATTCTTACTTTAGGCATGCTCTGCAAATATATTGACACCCATGACTAAATTTGTGGAATTTACAGAAATAGCGTTCGCCCAGAAAGCCCTTGATATTTTTGATGCCATAGTAATGCTTGTCGTGTAATAATATAAATACTATTTTTTCTTGCTGCGGGTGACCTGTAACAAAAAACCGCCACCCGTCCTGCATGTAAAACAAGATCTTTATAGTGACTCGTAAATGTTTTTCAAAGATGTGTACCTGAGAAAAGTCAATCCTGTTTCCTGTGGAAATACCCAGTCTGCTGTGAAGTTCCCTGGCCCTGGTAATAATTTCTTGATTTCTACCATCAGAACCAATCAGACAGAGCAAACAGCTAGCAAAACAAAGAAATTTGCCTTCCACATTGAAATCTACTAGATGCTGTCTTTTTTTCTCCAGTAATCTGGTGAGCAGCAAAGTGTTTAACTTCCTAAGCCCTCCTCCCTCCTTGTTCTTCACGATGGTAACCACTA
The DNA here is from genome assembly GCF_051295495.1 of Thamnophis sirtalis. Classification (NCBI taxonomy): domain Eukaryota; kingdom Metazoa; phylum Chordata; class Lepidosauria; order Squamata; family Natricidae; genus Thamnophis; species Thamnophis sirtalis. Next base: position 55,320,008 of record NW_028261388.1, read on the forward strand.
ATTGCAAATCCCCACCCCCCAATATCTCAGCCTTACTTTGAAGCAGATTTTCAACACTGGTCAGAAAATCATCAGCATTTAAATCATTCATACACCTCCTATGAGAAAAGAGAGGATGGTTTAACCCCTCTGCATCCAACCAGAGTTGAACAAAATCATTTGGGCCGATGTTCATAGCTACATTATTCAAAAGAATCTGTAACACATTATGAATGGCCTCTATAGCAACTACAAAAGATTGGATTCGGTCAAGATTAACAAATCTGTATCGCTGATAGTATTCCACAGCTCTGAAATTCCGGATAGGATTTTCCCATGCCTGCACCATATCCAGATAAACATTGTTCACATTCTGAGAGTTTACAGAGCTAGGAGATTGTAGCTGGGACATAGAATGGTGTGTATCTTCTTCTGGTTGAGAGACAATCATAGAATCACAACTAACACTGTCTGCTGGGGATTCAGGAAGTCCAGCGCCATGCATTTTTGCTTTTTTGCAGGATGGCTCTGATTAAACAAGCAAGCAAAGAAACAAAAAGTTATCACCAACATTCCTAATAAACACGCACAAACAAACAAACGCACACACACACACACACACACACACTTAGTTTCTAAAGAATAATACTAATAGAGTTATAGCTGGGTAAAATGCTAGATATTATACCTCCTAATGGCATTCGTGCTGTGTGGCTTGTGGAAGGCTGAGGGGTCATGTTATGCTGGGACCCCTGGGGTCCTGCAGGAATAGTGAGATCCACGAATGCCTGATCGTCCAGCCATTCTGGAGGAAAAGAAACCCCCCCAATAGTCAGAATTGTTGCAGAATGTTTATAAGAATCTAAATATATGAAAGTATGAAAGATAAATACCTTCATATGCCCTCAAACATTCTGAGTCTGTCAATTCATTCTAGTGAAAAAACCAAACAAACAGTCAAACAAACAAGCAAGAAAGCAAGAATGTTATAAACACTTTTTACATCTAACAAGGGGTCAGTGCATCAAAAAAAATATTAGCCATAAATCTACTTACAATTGTAACACCCATCAAACATTCTGAGTCTGTCAATTCATACTAGTGGGGGGAAAAATTCAATCAAACAAATAAGCAGGCAGACAGACAAGAACTCTATAAAAACCATTTTGCATCTAAGTGTTTCAAAATTAGGCATAAAATTACTTACAATAGTAGATTCCATTCTGAATAGGGGTCTTCTTAGCAGTTCAAATTGCTCCAGAGGAATGGTTATGCCAGAAACCAGTAAACATGACTAGATAAGTATAGTCTCCTACTTTTATACACCCTAGTGACGTCACAAATTAATCACATCAGAAAAGGGGAGTTCTTCACACCTTTTGCAAAAACTGTCCACCCAGCCTACCCGGAAAATGCATTTGAATAGAAGCTAATGTAGCAAATTAATCACATCAGAGTTGATGAGTTCTTCACACCTTTTGCAAACACTGACCAGGTCCCCCCAACCAGCATAGGAAATCCCGAATGAATAATATCACATGAGCGTTAATTAAACTGTATCTCTGTGTTTAACATCTGACAAGTTTAAACAGAAGGGTCAGCAAAAGAAAAAAAACATAATACACCTTTCATATGTTTTGTAAAGCACATTTTGTTATAAATTTCATAGCTTTAACAGTTTCTTATAATTAATTTCTGTTACATTCTGGCATATGATCCTCTTCAGAGCCAATGGCAATTCAGTTTCAATCTTTGACATTAATGACAGCAGTTTATTACTCTTCTCGATACACTATATGAATGTCTTGAGATCGTCAAATGTATCCCGGGTGAAATATAATTTATTCACTTTGTCAGTAGTACTGATGATGACCCAGAGAACATGTGGCATAGAAAGCTGAATACATAAGCTGTTAATAAGTTCTGTTTCACTGTTTCCATCCACATTATCTTCTGATTTTAAACATCCCATTAAACAATGATGTATTATTTTAATAACACACGCTTTCAGAACTTGCGGCATGCTGACATTTTGAGGCTCCACCATTTCTAAAACAGGAAATAAGGTAGAATTAGATTGGGGTGTTTCAACTAATCAAAATACTGTTTTCTTAATTTTTATTTTGACTTACCATTTGATATTTTGCAGAATCTGCAATAACAAAGCTTTATATGTTCATTCTCTTCAATGAAGCCAGGTCTTTTTCTTACTCTACACCCATGCTTGGGAGGTTTGGGGGTCAAATTTATATCAAACAAATCCCCTTCTGAGGTTGCCATACAGAGTTTGTTGCATTCTGGTGGCAGGGGTCTTGTGTCAGAGCATTCGATGCTGGCTTTTGCTGTTGTTCTAAAAACATCTTTGGAATCAGAGGTTGCCAAGAGACTGCTGAAATTAAGGCAAACTAACCAGCTCTTGTAATGACAAGTGCGTCTTGTGCATGCCCAGAATTACAGGGAGGGTGGGGCGGGTATGGCATGTCCAGACATGCCCCACACATGTCTCTTGTGCATGCCCAGAATCACAGAGGAATGGGGTGGGTGGGCGAGTAAGGCATGTCCGGGCATATCCCAGGCATGAATGAACAGACTTATCCACTGCATGCAACCTGGCGGGGTTGCCTATTGTGAACATTTTAATTCCTGTTAATATTCCTTGTCTTTTCCTGTTGGTGGGCTTCAATCTACCTAGAAATAAATACCTTTTAGAGAAAAAATGGTTAAGTGCAGAACCCATGTCTCAACAAAAATTAAAATCAACATTGCCTAGAAATAAATACTTTCTAGGGAAAAAGTGGGTTTAAATGCAGCCCTTAGGAGATTGATTACAAATAAAAAACATTTTTTTTATTTCACAACCCCCCTCCCACCACCCTTGAATGTCCATAGAATTAATCTAGGGTTAAACTAATCATGTACACAGAGTCTTGGCATCTTTCTGGATGGGGTAAGTTTCAACACGTCTTATCTGAAAAATATAGGGCTAGGATATTGCACAACACCTTATCTGTTAGGGCTACTCATCATGATGGGCTTAGGCCATTATAACATATTCGGCTAGGATTATGATCTTGTGAAACCTGCACCACGTGGGGTCAATTATGCACACACCAGCCAGGGAGGAGGGCTATGCATGTCACATCCGGAGGGTGGGGGCTGTGCACGTCACTTCCGCTTAGGGCCATGATCTGGTGACGTAATCAGCACGTGGGTTTGTTTACTTTGATGACGTCACTGATCAAAAGTACTGATAATTTTCATTTTAAAAAGGTATGTACTATATCTACTAAGATATAATAGAGTTTGTCTGGGTTTGGCTTAGTGCTAGAATTGTTTCATCAAACTGATTAAAATCATAATATGCATAATATACTAATTCCTAATTTATTTTTAGATTTACAATAATACTTCTCTTTCTACCTATTTTAATGCACCAATTTTTGCCCTGCAGAGAAATAACAAATAAAATATTCAACTGTGGCTAATATCTTCCTGTTCTGTGATCAATAAAGTGACACTCTTGTCTTAAACTTGTAGAGAATACAGCATGGTATCTAGAAAAAAAAACTGTAGTGGGGTTTCCTAACAGATTTTCCTGCTAACTGAATTGAAAACCTGTACTTAAAATCTCTCATGCTATGTTTTTCTAACATTTCTCACACGATCCCCTAAGTCTTTTTTTAAGGTGAAGGTGTAGTTTCATTGGAATATATAAATCCTAGTTTTATTCTCTGTCACCACAATGAGTTATCTTATTAATGGACCATTTTATGCAGACTTATGCTGCTTTCTATATTGCAAACAGCATCCAACAGCCATCTGGACAAAGTCTGGACCATGTATCACTATGTGAGCTGGTCTTTCTATTAACAGATAAAAGTTTATTCACTTAGGAATGCTACTAAAGAAAGATCTTTTAGTTTCTCCAGCTATGTAGGGAAAAAATGCTGACTGTAGTGAAGTCTTTCTAGCATGATACCTTCGAATATATTACTCTGATTATGGAAAGGAGGGATTATGGGAGTTGAAATCCAATATATTTGAAGCGTAACAGAAGACTTACACAAAATGTGACAGTTTTCAAGAGATCAAGTTTATTAATTCAGTACATGGATCTCCATATGCCTAAATATTCTTATATTTACTGTGCTCAAATGTTTACCTAACATTTGAAAATGTACCACAACTTCCCACCTTCCGGTTGACACTTACAAATCTTACATTTTTCAATAATAGTATTTTCAGCAAGTATCCCATTGTAATTTCCTGAGGTTCAAGCACAAAATGGACAACTATTCAAAGGTCTTTTTATATGCTTGCATTCTGAAGGAATTTCAGGGCAAATTGAATGGCATATGATGTTCTGAACTGATTTACATGTACACACCCTGGTTTCAAAGTACACAGATTGTTCCAAGAGAAGAATCTTATCTTTATAGCCTTGGGTAAGGCAGTCATCCATCAGAAAGGCAGGACACAAACACTGAGGGATGCAACGAGGACAGCATTCATGTTTGACAGTCACAGCTTTGTGATGTTTAGGACAGGCTAGGCAGCTTACGGCAGAACAGTCTAGTTTTATATGCTTACAGTTGATATTTTGGAAAAAGCAGCAGCCCACCAGAAGGCAAAAGGTGCATTCAAGATTGATCATTCTATATCAAAACAAAAAGATTCAGTTTATTAAGATTTTAATACATACAGTATACTATTGATGAATCTACACTGAAATAATTTCATTACTTTATATAGCATTTTCTCTCACTGATGTCAACATCATTTACATAGCCGGTTGCATTTAATTCTACTCACTGTAATTATATAATCTTATGTTTACTTAGAAGTAAAACCAATTTATCTAAATAAGATATATTCCGAAGTAAATGTATACAGCCAAGATATAGAAGGGAGAGGGCTGGCGAGCACAATTGAAATTGATCACAACATGCCCATTCAACTTGTACTTCCTGCACACAGCACATGCATTAAATTTATTTGAAACATTTCTGTACAGCCTTCAGCTCAACAATTCTAATGTGTTACAATGACGATTTTATACCACAGAGGAAGGGAGGGTGGAAACATAGTTCTTTCCTCAACCTTTTTCTAGCTTATAAATAGAAAGAAAAGAAAAAAAGTATTCATAATATTCATTGTTGGCATTTCTCATTTGCTTTTAGAATGATAATGTAAAGTTCAGCCAAATCCTTAATTGTGCTAGGAAAATTAACATTACCTGGGTAAGCTTCAGGTAATTTGTGCAGCAGTGTTTGTTCCACAGCAGTTTTCTTCCTGAGTAGTTGTGCAAGTCCAGCTAGAAAGACCTCTATTTATATGGATACCCAGAAAGAGAAGCATCTAAAAAGAGCTGCTGGGAGGAGCTAAAAGACCAGAATGAAGAAATCCATTTTGATTGTGAAGGTTGCCTGCTGTTGCGTAAAAGTAGACAACGGGGGCTGACACAACAGTTTTTAAGCATCTAAAGCTGTTAAGATGCAGAAGTCCACTTCCTCAGATGTGTTTGTTTTAAACACTACCAAACCTTAAACAATGTTTGGGGAAGGTGTGCAAGGAAAATGAACAGTGATGTATCCTATCAATTCCATTTAAATATTTAGTATCTTAACACATTTTAGACTTGCACTCTAATCAGACTTTGTTGCTGTGGTTGTCTGGGGGAAGGAGAGTTGCGTAGAGAGAGCAATTACAGTTGTTCTAAACAATTTGTGAACCCTATTGAATTTTCACATCCATGCAACCCATTCATAACTGCAGCTCCTTCAATGAGATCGAGGTTTGTGCTGATCTACAAGACTAATACATATACTGTAGTTTATTGTTTAGCAAATTGTGCAATCCCAGCCAATGAAGGCTTTGATAAACCATGTTAAGTAAGGTGACCAGATGTCCCGCATTTGGTGGGACAGGCACGCTTCTTCATAATTTTTCCTGCGTCCCGGGCCGTTGTCAAAAGATACCGCTTTAATTTTGGCGCCTTCTTTGATCGCTCGCTCCCCCGCCCATCCGCTGCTGCTCGCATGGGCGGGGTAGTGTAGCGAGTGAGCAGGCGGATGGGTGGGGGAGCGGCTTGCCTTTCCAGCCCCACTTCCACCCGGACAAGCCATGGGAAAGACCTTTTCTAGCAGGCGCAAATGGGGCGGGCTGCAAGAGGGAGGGAGTGAGTCTGGATTTCTGCAAAGCAAGTCTTGGGAAGTCCTTTGCGCCGGCTAGAAAAGGTCTTCACTCACTCCCTCTTCTTGCAGCACGCCCCGATGTGAAAAACGCCAAGATCGGCGCACTTGGGGCTGCTGCTGCTGTGACATCCAGGGAGGCTCAGCTGGTCTGAGTAGGCAGGGCAGGGGTAACGCGGTGCCCAGCTCAGGTGCTCCGAGCAGAGGGGGAGCCGCCCCCTCTGCCAGAGCTGGGCAGCAAAGCTTAACATCTCAGCTTTGCTGCCCAGCGCTGGCAGAGGGGGCGGCTCCCCCTCTGCTCGGAGCAGGTGCCAGCGCTGGGCAGCAAAGCTTAACATCTCAGTTTTGCTGCCCAGCCACCTCGCCAAAACCTACGCTCGCTCTCCCTCCACCCGCTTCGGCCGCTGCTGGCCATCGCCCAGCCGGGGCTGCTTGGGAACGGAGAGGACCCGGGCCCGGAGGGAAAGAGCAGCGCGCACCACACCCCGCCCCGCCGCATCTCTTCCCTGCAGTAGCGCACCAGGCTGGTCGGGCAGCCTCCCCTTCCTCCCTCCCTCCCCCTCGGACTCCTCTTCCCGCCCCCGCTGCCTCGGCTTGGAAGGGCCATGAGAGCAAGAGAGAGAGAGAATGGGGGAATCTCTCAGGGCTCACCGGAGCGCTGCTCCTTTCCCAGAGCAAGGGCAGCGCGGGGAAGACGATCTGCCGGAGGAACCTTCCGAAGTGGCCCTTATTTCACGCTATTCCACGCCCGGCGTTGGGGCACCGAGACAAAGCGCCCGAGGAGAGAGAAGGAAAGAAGGGGGGAGAGAAAAGGGGGCACCCGAGCCCTTTCCCCACATCCCTATGCAGCGGAGAAAGAGAGGTCGCTCCCAGTGAAGCATCGCCCCCACGCTTGCTGCTTCTGCCGCAGCCACACCGAGGCCGAGACGGGATTCGGTGTTTTGACAGATGCCCGTTTCCCCCCCCCCGCACGGCTCCCTCCGGCCGGAGAGCCATGTAGATCCCTTGTAGGGGGAGGGGAGGGAGGGGAGGGGAAGAGGCTCTGCGGGTAGGGGAGGGGAGGAAAATGGGGGACTCTGCGGAGGTCAAGGAGATGAAGAAGACCTTCATTGTGCCAGCCATCAAACCCTTCGATCACTACGATTTCGCCACCGCTTCCTCCTCTTCTTCTTCCCTGTCTGCGGTTCCGATTGCAGTTGCAAGGAGTGGGAAGGAGAGGAAGGAAGGAGGGAGGGGGAAGGAAAAGAAGAAGGGAGGGGGGAGAAGATGGAAGGAGAAAAGATGGATGGAAGGAGAAAGAATGGAAGGAGAAAGATGGAAGAAGAAAGGAAGAAAAAGAAGAAGGGAGGTGGAAAAGAGGGAAGGAGGTAGGAAGAAAAGGGGTAGAGAGGGAAGAGAGGGAAAGAGCAGAAAGACAAAGAGGATGAAGTTGATAGGCAAGAGGAAGGAGGAAGGAAGGAAGGAAGAAAAAGGGAGGGAGAGAGGAAAGAAGAAAAGATGGAACTACAAAGGAAAGAAGGGATGGAGGGAGGAAAGTGGAAGACAGGGAAAGAGCAGAAAGACAGAGAAGGTGAAGGTAGATAGGCAGAAGGAAGGAAGAAGGAAGAAATAGGAAGGAGGGAAGGTGAAAGGATGGAAGGAGGAAGGAACAGAAGCGAAGAGGAAGAGAGAAATGGAAAGAGCAGAAAGACAGAGAAGGTAGATAGGCAAAAGAAATGAAGCTGAAAGAATGGAAGGAGGAAGGAAGAGAAAAGGAGGAAGGGAGTGAGTGAGGAAAGAAGAGAGGATGGAAGGAGAAAGGAAGGAAGAGAGGGAAAGAGCAGAAGACAGATAAGGTGAAGGTAGATAAGCAAGAGGAATGAAGGAAGAAGTGAGGTGTCTCGAGGAGGGGGAAAACATTTAGTGACCAAAGTTACAATGGCATTGAAAAAAGTGACTGATGACCATTTTTCACACTTAGCGACCGTTGCGACCATTTTTCACACTTAGCGACCGTTGCAGCATCCTCATGGTCACGTGATCAAAATTTTGTTTGGCAACAGATTCGTATTTATGCTGGTTTCAGTGTCCTGGGGTGACCTTTTGACAAAATATAAAAATTTTAATCACCCCCCCCCGTCAATGGTGTCCCTTTTTACCAATCTGAAAATCTGGTCACCTTAATGTTAAGGAATGGTTAAGTATGATCTCAGAACCCAGAGGACTGATCTCTCTGTGGTTTCATGTGTGTTTGTGTATATATTGTATATACACAAACACAGTGCATACCCCAGACACACACACCCCCGACTTGGTTGTGAGCCGCCCTGAGTCCCCTCCGGGGAATAAGGCGGCATAGAAATATAATAAACTCAAACTCAACTCACCTTGCACTGTATGTACAGTATACACTGTACGTACGTACGTACGTACACATCATATATTCATTTCATGCTGATTTTTGGTATTTACTACATACTTTATAAAGTGCCTGCAGATTGATTATTTTATACTCAGGCACAGATGTTAGACCAACTGGACCCTCCTTTTCATTCTTTTTGATAAGAAAGTCAGTAGTTATTGTCCTTCAGCTTTCTGGTTTATTGTCAATTCTCCAGGATTTCTCACAAGTAATATGCAAAGAGTTGACTTTTCCCTCTTTAAAACTTTTCTGAATCTATATATTAGTGTTTAAACTCTCAAAGTGAATATTTAGTTTATTTTATAACATTCCTAACTGATTACTGCTGTCATTTATATAGCTTGAGACGCCAAGATTGTATTAATCTCACAGCCTAATTTCAACCCTCCACTGCAAGAAATTTAGAATTCTGTGGCACTTCAACATGAAGGCTTTGCATCATGTCCACACTTGCCTGATTTCCAAGTTCGTTGGGTTTGATAGCTGAGCCAATTATTATGGTTCAGTGGTGTACAGCTGTGTGAAAAAGTCCTGCACACTTTCAGTTTTAAGCTGTATTTAAATGTTTAATCAACTTTTCACTCATAGAAACCACGCAAAATTAGTACTTTGATGAAAATTTCTGTAGTCGGATTGAGATGCATAATTTTTATTAATATAACCAAAGTCTTTTTAAGGCTTTGAGTGAGTTTATGTGCTAAAACAAACACAACTGGAATTTTCGAGAATGTTAGAATCAAAAGTAGCCAATCATTAGTGAGCTTTGGGTGACCAATCAAAATGCACAGAGGTTAAATATATGAGCCAATCAATGTTGTCATATTCTCTGACTATAAATAGGCATGAAAAGCATTGAGAAATTTAATTTAGCTCTGGCTTCAGGCAAGGATAAAGGCCTTTGTTTTCACCAGTACTGAGCAGTAGCATCACATCATTGTACTTCATGTACAGAAATAGCAAAGAGAGTGAAATGCCATCGCACCACAATGAGCAAAGTGGTTGAAAAATCCCAAATAACTGGTTCAGTTGATGACAAGCTCCGCTCTGGAAGACCAAGAAAGTTGACGAAACAGCAAGCTCGGACTCTGCAATGCATTTCGATGGCTGACAGGAATCTCACCTCACCTCAGATTACAAGAATTTGGGGTGAAACATGTGATGTAAAAATGTGCACAAGCACAATGTGTCGCAGACTGCTTGCCAGAGGGCTCAAACGTTGCAGGGGTCAAAGTAAACCTTTGCTCATAGACGGTCACCGCTCTCGTCAACGTGCATGGGCCAAGAAGTATGCTAAGTAGACCAACGAACAGTGGCCAAGCTCATCTTCAGTGACGAGAGCAATTTCTACTTGACTGGGAATCAGTGCAATAAATATGTCAGAAGATTTCCAGCTGAAGAATTTAGGCTGTACTGCCTGAATCTATCTGTGAAGCATCCATTGCACATGATGATCTGGGGCTGTATTGCTGCTTCTGCTATTGGTTGGATACAAATCGTGCAGGGAATCATGAATTCCAAGCAGTATGTTAAAGTCCTGGAAAAGACCATGCTTCCTTCAGCTCAGCAACTTGTAGGGAAGGACTTTTACTTTCAGGATGACAACTCTCCTCGTCATTGAGCCAAGTCCGGCCAGCAGTGGATGAAGAAGCATGGTGTTCAACTCCTGGATTGGCCAGCTCAGAGCCCAGATTTGAACCCAATTGAGAACTTTTGGGCCAAGATTGGTTACGAAATAGGCAAGAAGTATCCGAAGACCAAGCAGGAGCTGATTGAATCCATTACTGCAGCCTGGTACCACATTGTCACCAAAGATCACATGCAAAGGCTTATAAAGTCTATGCCGAAGCGATGCCGCCTAGTGATAAGCAATAAGGGCTGGCCAATTTCATATTAGTAACCATTTTTGTTTACCTAAACGATCCTTTTCAGGCCACAAACAAGAAAAATGTTAACAAAACACTAGCATCCACCTTAGTAATTGCATAGGTATGCATCAGTTAATCTGTTTTCATAGTCATTGTAAGCATGCATTGTAAACATGCAAGAAAATTCACAATCCCCATCCAAACAGCACCAAATTGCAAAAAGCTTATGCTTTTCACTTAAAAACCACCAGTGTTTATTTAAATATAACAATATTTGCATGGTGCCTAGCATAAAATATCATAAAATCAATGTCCTATCCAAAAATGTCATAAATTGTAAACCATAAAGCATAAACTGTAAAGCATGCAGGACTTTTTCACACAGCTGCACTTGAGGTCACATCAAATGGACTTTGTAATGCTATAATTTTGCTCAGTTTGTAGACAAGGTGTTTATTCATTAGTAGATATTCTTCCTTCACTCACTTCCCAAGCACTATTTCATAGGATCTTCTTATTGCAATAGAGCAGGGGTGTCAAACTCAAGTCCCACAGGCCAAATCTGGCCCATGGGGTGCTTAGATCTGGCCCACGGAACTGTCCTGGAAACAGCAAAGGACCGGCCCACAGTGCCTTTGCCAGTGAAAATGGAGTTTGTTTTCAGGCTCTGGTTTCAGCCAGGTCTGCCTCCTGCAGCCCTCTGTCAGTGAAAACGGAGCTTGGGGGGACCACATGCAGCCATGCCAACCCTGCACCCCAAGGTCAAACACAACCCAGATGTGTCTCTCAAGGAAATCGAGTTTGACACCCCTGGAATAGAGGAATAGCAACTTGGCAGTTTTGCAGCTCTCACAGCAGGGTCTTGACACCATTGCAAGTAATTATGGTCACATATTATTTGAAACTCTTTTTTAAGAGACAAGGTGTAGACACTGTGATGGTGTAGAAGAGCCCATCTTTCCTGCTGCTTGAGAGAAATAAAAAGAGTATAGCAGCGGTGGGTTGCTGCCGGCATTACTGCCGGTTCAGTGCACGTGCAATTTTGTGCTCATACATACACCAGACGTGTGCTTTGCACACATGCACAGTTGCCCATAAATAGGTCTGTGCATGCGCAGAAGATTTAAAAATGAAAAATAAAATGCTGCGCCGACTAGGGAACTGGTTCAGAGGTGTGGCAGGCCTGGGTCGCTGCCGGTTCCAGCGACCCAGGCTGGCAAACCACTACCGGTTCGGCCAAACCAGTCCTAATCGGTAGGAACCCACCTCTGGAATATACCAGAAAAAGGAAGAAGTATGAGAAAGAAAAATAATATCTTGTATGCTCATTAATTCATCACCCTTAAGGCAATATAGACCCAAACAGAGGGAAAAAAATGTGGTCCATCCATAATCGAAAGTTTTTTTTACAAAATACTACATTTGTACATATACAGGTTTCTTACAGCAGCTAAGTGAGTTATGCAGCACTTTGGATTTGAAAGGAAAAAAGTGGTCCAAAGTTTGAATGGACATGTATGCAGGATGTCCTGGGAATTTCCTAAGCCACATGTATCTTCTCCCAGGGCAAAAAAGATACAACTACATTAAACAATTGTCAACAGAATTGCCCTCTTAAATTCAAGGCACCCAGAAATAATTATCATGCATTGTGATAATTCTGTAATGGCTCCTGTAACTCCAGGTGTAATGGAGACAGCACCTATATAAGAAATAGTAGCTATTTTTCATTGGTTTTACAAGTGAGATCTTTCATTAATGGAACTCTGCTTCATTTTTGCAGTTACTCATGGGGAAAAAAATCTCGAACTATGCATATGAAGCCATATTAAAGTTTTCTCTTTTTAAATTCTGCATTTCTGACATCATTCTGGTTCTACTGATCAAAATACTGCAATTGCAAGATACAGAGAGAAATAAAAAAACCTATTAATTTATGGATAATTTTGTAATAATTAAGGGTAATAAAAGCAGGGTATATTAAGAAAGGGCGCATTGATTTGGGAGTTATTTTACAGCTTTATTGGAACACTTTGGCAACCCCAATGTTATCCTGTGTTGTTATAATGCTAGCTCTGTTGTGCCTTGCCCTCTACATCAGGCTTTAAGAAGCAACATCTGATTCACTTGCTAATCAGAGAACCTAGAGAATAATAGAATTGAAATGAAGGGTATCCAAGGATTGAGATGAAAACGGAGAAGCTGTCAGTTCTGGCTGTGCAATCAAAGCCTGTTGAAAGGACAGTTTTGTTTATGTAGTCGTGGCAACTGTTTTGACATTTTTTTTGACATTGACTCCCTCTCCATGGATGGCCCTTATCATGGAACTCATCACTATACCAGAAATTCTTTTTGCTATCACAAGAAGATATAGATCCAACTCAAAACATTACTAATGAGAAAAGTCTTACAGTCTCTTAATGTTGACAAAAATGCAAGCAGACCTGCCAAACTAGCTTAGATTTTAATAGCTAAATTCCTAGGGCTTTATTTTATGTTTCCCTACTGTGGTCAGAAGGAAAATAATCACAAAACACTGCATGAATGAGGAAGCACTGAGAGTCTGTCATATAACTAGGGCCAAAGTTGATTCGACATTTATCATGGTTTGCCCTTGTCGAATTCATCGTTGTATTGTAACGAATACTGTGGGGAGTAACAGCTGGATCTGTTGGTACAGATTCTCAATTCATTACCTATGCTTCGTTTAAGATTAGAACAGCTGCTCCTTCTTGCATTTACTACACATATAAAGAAAGATTCAGTATCATTCCCGTGGCACAGTTGCCATCTCCCTCAACTACTCTTAAAAAAAACAAGGATAAATTCTAATTGTACAAGAAAAGGTACACAGCAAACCTTTTGTCTGAGATAGATCTTAAGCAGTCTTTAAAGCTAGATATCACATTGAGTGCATACTGGGACAAAAGAAATAGAATGCCAAAATCATGATGCTTTAACTCTTAACTTTTCATTTAAGGACAAAGGAGCTATGGTAAATTAGGACAAAAGCCAATTTACTCCAATGTTCTGCTAAGGAGATCAGTCAGACATTTCTAGGAAGCTTACAAACAGAATATGACTGCAATAGTATCTTCTTACTTGTCACTAATATAAAGAGGCCTTGACTTACAACTGGTCACTTAGTGACCATTTGAAGTTACAACAGCCTTCCCAAAAACCACTTATGACCAGGTATGAGAATTTTAGGGCTTTTGGACTTGGTCTCTCAGCCCTAATTATTGCCACCTTTACTATCTTCCACGGCCCATGGATTACCAGCATAGTCATCTTTATTACCCCCCCATTACGACCCCTGGACTACCAACTTGGATAGCACCTTCCTGCTCCATCTGAGTCTTCTTATTACGACGCTACGGACTGTGGTCATTTGGAGGTGTTTACGGCATGTGAGAAGACTTACACACTTGTTAAGGACTTTTGAACCCTCCCCTTTTCATCTTGATTTGTCCCAACTACTTGACACCTGTGGACCTCTGGGCCGGGCTTATAGGAGAAGAGAAGACAGTCTTTCTCCTACTTCTATTCATTATCATTGCCGACCCCCAATTGCTCCCCTATTTCCGGACCTTTAGACTTATACCGCACACTATTTAAGATCTAAGATTTGCGCAATTGTGTTTCTGTATGAGGAGTGAGTGTGTGTGTATGTTAATGTATGAGCCCACTTTTATTATTATATTTTGTATTTTAATTGATTTATGTGGGGATTGTATGGGTGAGTGGCTGTCTATGTATGAGGGGACTGGGAGTACAGCCGGGTGCCTCCTCCACTGAGTGCTATTGCAGAAGTGGTTGGGGGCCCAGGCCTATCTCCTGTCCTAGAATGGATGATATAAATGGCCTGCCGGAGAGTGCAGAGGCCTTGGGGGGGGGAAATGGGGTCCATGGGTATGGGAGTGGGCCGGAACATTATGGTCATGACAGGGAGGGGCAGGTACGATGGGAACTTCAGGGCTAGCCATTACCGGGGAAGGAGGGTTCGCTACGTCACAGCGATCCCTCCTTCCGGCCCTGTTAGTTCTACTCCACGACCAGGTGGTGAGAATGGTCAGGGCCCTGGTCTCAGGCTGTTGTTGCTAAATGCCAGGTCTGTGGTTCACAAGGCTCCCCTCATCCGGGACCTAATATTAGATGAGGGGGCAGACCTGGCATGTATTATTGAAACCTGGTTGGGCCCGGAGGGAGGAGTCCCCCTCACTGAAATGTGCCCAGAAGGGTTTCAGGTGCTCCATCAGCTATGACCCCAGAGAAGGAGTGGGGGGTGGCTGTCATCATCCGAGGGTCATTAGTTCCTCGTAGGATCCCTGCTCCGGAGCTTGTCAGGTGTGAGTCCTTGTTGGTGAAGTTGGACCTTGAGGGTCAAGTGGGCTTGTTGTTAACATACCTTCCTCCCAACAGCGTTGCAACAGCCCTCCCCTCACTCCTTGAGTCAGTAGCCGAGCTGGTGGTAGAGTTCCCCAGGCTTATGGTGCTGGGGGATTTCAACCAGCCTTCGCTCAGTGAACACTCTGATGGGCGCAGGAGTTCATGGCTTCCATGACAGCCATGGACTTGACCCAAGTAATTCGGGGCCTGACTCACTCAGCAGGTCACACACTTGACCTAGTATTCCTCTCGGAGCAGTGGAGACGTGATCTAGATTTGAGGGGCGTTAAGATCTCGCCCTTGTCATGGTCTGATCCCTTCCTACTGAGGCTTGACTTTTGGAAACCAATCCCCCACTGTAGGGAGGAGGAACCGATTAGGTGGTTCCGCCCCAGGGGCCTGATGGACCTTATGGGATTTCAGACGGCGCTTGGAGAAATACCTGACTGTTGTGTCTCAGCAGTTCTGCTGTGAGTTTTTTCTGAATACAAGATTCAGTATGCAGCTGGAGCTTGTGGGAGGCAGGTTTGGAGATAAAAGGACGGATGCTGCCATGCTCCAGTCGCTGGAGTCAACGTCGTTCCTTCGTGGGTTTCTTGGTTCGTACACTGGAGAAGTGCATTGCTTAATGTAAGATTCACTTGGATAAATGCTCTGTATGTCTGTAACCCTGATTCATAGAGACTTTTGGAAGAAGTGTTTTGCTTTCGTTTTCTTCAAATTGAGTTGCCGTAAGAAAGATTTGTTTTCATTACGTTATCTGGTCAAAGACTTGTATTTATGTTATTTTTTGGGCTCGAAGCCAGTTTGAACTGTGAACTGATAAAGAAAAGTCCTTTTAAGTTTGCCTGTCTTGCCGTGTGTTAAGAGCCGTGAAGGGGGGGATAGAACACCTGACGCTCTCGTCCACAGTCCGGTGGAGTCCTTGGTCTCTGCTTGGAATACAGCGGCGGCGGGGGCTCTAAACCGGATTGCACCTTTATGGCCTCTCCGAGGTAGAGGATCCAGGAGGGCCCCCTGGTTTACCGAGGAACTCCGGGAGATGAAGCGCCAAAAGAGATGCCTAGAGCACCGCTGGAGGGCCAGTAACTCTGAGTCAGACCGAGCACTGATGAGAGCTTATATCAGGACCTATCTCGTGGCAATACGGGTGGCGAAATGTGCACATTTTGCCACTCTTATTGCATCTGCTGAATCGCGCCCAGCAGCCCTGTTTAGAATAGCCCACTCCCTCTTGAAAGGGAGGGATGCGGATGACCCTTTACAGGGTAGAGCTGAGGAATTTGTTCAGTTTCTAATGGATAAAGTTGCTCAGATTCGGACAGATCTGGACTCCAATTGCACGGTACCAGACGAGGTACCGGGGGAAGGTCTTGAGTGGATTTTATGGAGCGAGTTTCAACTTGTCGCTCCTGAGGAAGTGGACAAGGCCATGGGAGCGATGAGTTCCTTCACTTGCATACTGGACCCGTGTCCCTCCTGGCTGGTCTCGACCAGCAGGGAGGTGACACGTGGCTGGATCCAGATGATAGTTAACACCTCTCTCCGGGAGGGATCATTCCCGCACCTCCTAAAGGATGCGGTGGTGAGACCCCTCCTGAAGAAACCTTCTCTGGATCCAGCCAATTTGAGTAACTATCGTCCTGTCTCCAACCTCCCCTTTGTTGGGAAGGTTGTTGAGAAAGTGGTGGCCTTTCAACTCCGGCAGTCCTTGGATAAAACCGATTATCTGGACTCCTTTCAGTCTGGTTTCAGGCCTGGTTACAGCACGGAAACTGCTTTGGTCGTGCTGATCGATGATCTCTGGCGAGCCAGGGATAGGGGTCACTCCTCTATCCTTGTGCTTCTTGACCTCTCAGCGGCCTTCGATACCATCGACCATGGTATCCTTCTGCGACGGTTGCGGGAGGTGGGAGTGGGAGGCACCGTTCTTCGGTGGTTCTCCTCCTACCTCTCGGACAGGTCGCAGTCGGTGTTGGTCGGAGGGCAGAGATTTAGCAATATAGCAATAGCAGTAGACTTATATACCGCTTCATAGGCCTTCAGGCCTCTCTAAGCGGTTTACAGAGAGTCAGCATATTGCCCCCAACAATCTGGGTCCTCATTTTACCCACCTCGGAAGGATGGAAGGCTGAGTCAACCCCTTACCCCTAAGCCCCTCAATTATGGGGTGCCACAGGGTTCGGTCCTGTCCCCCCTCCTATTTAACATCTACATGAAGCCACTGGGTGAGATCATACGTCGGCATGGGATTAAATACCATCAATACGCGGACGATACACAATTGTATCTGTCCGCCCCGTGCCAACTCAGTGAAGCAGTAGAAGTGATGTGCCAGTGCCTGGAGGCTGTCAGGGTCTGGATGGGAACGAACAAGCTTGCACTCAATCCCGACAAGACTGAGTGGCTATTGATGCTCCCTCCCAAGGATGGTCCAGCTATTCCATCTCTTAGCCTGGGGGGTGAAATTATACACCCCTCAGAGAGGGCTCACAATTTGGGAGTCATCCTGGATCTGCAGCTGACACTAGAACATCATCTGTCAGCTGTGAACAGGGGGGTCTTTGCCCAGGTTCGCCTGGTGCACCAATTGCGACCCTATCTGGACTGGGAGGCCCTTCGGATAGTCACTCACGCCCTCGTCACCTCAAGACTGGATTACTGTAAGGTGCTCTACATGGAGCTGCCCCTGAAGTGTGTTCGAAGACTTCAGTTAGTCCAGAATGCAGCCGCGCGAGCGATTGTGGGTGCACCTAGGTACACCCACATTACACCTATCCTCCGCGAGCTGCACTGGCTTCCCATTGGTCTCTGGACACGCTTCAAGGTGCTAGTTGTTACCTTTAAAGCCCTACATGGTATCAGACCTGGCTACCTGAGAGACTGCCTCCTGCCAATACCTCCCAAAGACCTATTAGATCGCACAGACTAGGCTTCCTCCGGATTCCATCTGCCAGCCAATGTCGGCTGGCAACCCCATGGGGGAGGGCCTTCTCTGTAGCTGCTCTGGCCCTATGGAACGATCTCCCCGTTGAGAACCGGACCCTTACTACCCTTCCGGCCTTCCGCAAAGTGACCAAGACCTGGCTGTTCTGGCAGGCCTGGGGCTGTTGAATTATCCAGCCCCATCCTGAGTTATGAATGTTCTTGAATTTTTAATTGTTATTTTTATTTTTTTATATCCCACCCTTCATATTTGTAAGCCGCCCTGAGTCTTCCGAGAGTGGGCAGCATACAAGTTTTAATAATAAATAAATAAATAATTTTTTTATACGTTTTTTTTTTCAAAACAAACACAACACATAAAATCTTCCTTTCTTACATACTGTAGAAAGTGTATCAGTTGGTTACAAAAGACTTTCGTGCATCTCTTCCACAGTCATCAAGCATAATTCATATTAACTCAAGTATTTTAACTCAGATATTTATACATGTTACCATCATCATACCTCCATTTTCATTTGACTATAGTTGTTTAAACGTACTTCATCATAAAATATACCAAGATTTAATACATAACCACATACTGGCATTTCATTTACTATTTCTAAAATCCTTCAATGACACTAAATCCTTATATTCTATTCTAGCTAAACATCCATAATATTTAATAACAAAGTTTTCTATCCTTCTTTCCAAATCATTGTTTACAATTTACATCTCATTTCCTTATATTTTACACACACACACACACACACACACACACATTTGGCTGGATTTTTTGTCACCGGCTTGAAGAGCTTCTCTTGGATCAATCAGAGACTTTGCTATGTCCCTGTGATCAGCAGGATGTATTCTTCCTGTTCACTGTCTCTACGTGATGGTTTAGGTCCGTTTAGACCACCCAGAAACAAAAGTGTCGACTGCGATCTCAGAGCATTATAGGGCATAAGTTACATTTTATTTTAAAAAAAAACACTCCAGAAGGGCATCCAGTTAAATTTTGAACTAGGAACAACAATCCATATAGCATACAACAAACAACCATGTAACTTATTATATTTGTTTTCATAAAAACGGCAATCTATAGAAAGCCTTTTGAAGTTAAACCCATTATCATACTATCATTGGCATTGTATGGAACAACCTGTAAATGATGTCAGTGAGTTTTGTTTGCGCACATTGGAAAATAATAGAAATTACTGAAATTGCTTTCAGCAATTGTGGCAATAATTTCTTCCCTTTCCCCTTGCCAATAGTCTCACATTTCATTAGCAAGCTTCAGTATTAACTTTGACTTAACAACAGCCCTGATTGTTCTTAAGTATAGCAGAATATTTTGCTATGCGTAGTGGTATGCACAAATATTTATTCATGTTTGTTGGAGCTGGCCAAGGGGAAGTAGAGGTTTCTTGTTCTTGCAATTTCTTCAAGAAACATTCAGGAAATACTCCCATGTTACAGACAACGTGAGGTAAAATGTAAATTTGCAAAAAAATGTTTCAGAAAGAGTACTTTGGACTGTTTTTCATAAAACCTATCATACTTTACTTTGGAACCAAGATTGAACTTTGCTCCGGTTTTCTGAAATTTCAAACAGCACCCTATTGACTAAAATGCAAAGTCAATAAGTGTCTAAAGTGTATTTTTTCCTATTAAAATTAGAGCAAATTACAAGCATAATAATAATATTTTGATCAGTATCCATTCAGTATGATGTAGGGATTTCATTCAAGCAATCGTAAAATTTATTTTGGGTAGCAGAAAATGAATTTTGCTATGCCATTTTTTTCTCTCAGAAAAGATGGAAATGATTTGCCTAATATTATGGTTTCTCACATTTTTGTTCACCTACTGAATCCTTCTTAAGGACCTGGAATAGGCAGATGTGCATTAGCATTATACTTATTTGTTAAATTTATTTGCAGTCTATCTTGCCATGGGGCTACTCTAGTCAGCTTCAGAGGTGGTATTCAGCCAGTTCGCACCGGTTCCAGTGAACTGGTAGGGAAAATTTGACCTGGTTCGCCAAACCAGTAACAACCTCAGGCTGGCCCTGCCCCTGCCTGCCAGTTGCTGGCTTGACATTCGCTCGCCATGCCCGACCACTTGCTTGCAATGCCCACTCGATGTTCACTCACTCGCCCTGCCCACTCACTCACTCACCTCGCCCACTTGATGCTTGCTCATCCCACCCACCTACTCGATGCTCACCCTGCCCATCTAACCCCATATATGTTGCCTTCACCACACAGCCTCACGCCTTGCCTGCTCTGCTCAGCTCACCAAAGGTAAGCATGCCGCTCGCTCGCCTTTTGCCTTGGATTGGGAGCCAGGACCCAAGGATGCACCATTATCTGAGACCCTAGAGCCTCTGCCTGCTCGCTGTTTGCCTTGGCCATGCTATTCCCCAGCTCCAGCCTTACTGGGGCCTCCTCCAGCATGCTGCCCACTCTCCCTTTGCCACACGTTGCCCATTTCCCCTCCTTCAGAGGCCCCGGCCCTTACTTAATGTCCCTGTGTGCTTACCTAAATCCTTCTGTGGCTGGTGGCAGAGGGGAAGGCAAGCCAGGACTGAGCCATCACTGCTGGGTTCCCCCCAGCCCGCATCTCACCCCCCCTCTTTTTTCGGTGCCACCCCACTTTGCCAGCTGATGCCACTTTGCCAGCTAGAATTGAGCTGGCAGTGGTGGCTGCAGGCTTCTTGCACCCCAAATTACCAACCTCTGCTTCTCGAACATATTGAAAAAGAGCTTCAGTCCCCCCACTGTCACCGCCCTGTTTTTTGTGCCAGCTGCGTATGCACACCTCATGCCTGCTGCGCTAGAAGAACAAGGCGGCAGGGGCAGCAGGACTGAAGCTCTTTTGTGGTGTGTAGAAGCAGAGGTCAGTAGTTTTGGTGCAAGAAGCCTGAAACTGCTGCTGCCAGCTTGGTTCCAGCTGGCAAAGAGGCCCACAGAACCAGTATTAAAAAACTGAATCCCACCCCTGCCCTGCTTACAGTAGTAAAATCAAAAAAATAAGTGTAAACAAAACAGAAGTAAAATAATAAAATTAACAATGAAAAAGAGAACAATCAGAATACATTAATATGATAACAAAATGGACAGGTGGAGAGCAGAGAGCAATGGGGTGGAGTCTGTCATAAATCTAGGAGCCACCTCCAGCATGAAACTCCCCATTGGCTCTCCGGGCCAACTGACAGAGCCACTCCCCTTTAGGCTCTTATGGAAGGATAGAGGGGTGGGAGCAGATCTTATCCTAGAGGGTAAGATATTTTAAAGGATGGGTGCTATGGCAGAGAAGGTTCTTCTTCTGGATCCTGATAGTCAGAATTCTTTGACTGATGAGATCCGAAGTAGGCCCTCTCTGCCAGCATGAGTAGGACGTGCTTGTCCTTATGAGATGAGATAGCTTATCAGGTAGCCTGGACCTCTGCCATTAATGGCTTCTCGATCATAACCAACATCTTGAATTGCACTTGGAAGCAGACTGGTAGCTGGTGCAGTTTGAGGAGCAGAGGTGTAATACATACAGGCCATCCTAGGGCCCCCAAAGATTGCTCTCACTGCTGTACTTTCCACCAGCTGAATCAAGACTGACACAGACAACAATCAACAAAGATCACATAAACAAATATACAAAAAGGGAGGCACAAAAATAGTCAGCTTGAGGCAATTATTTCTACAAATAAGTAAGTGTACTATCCAAAAATGTTTGGAGGTTGGCTGTGATTCATAGGAAAATAGTAATTTTGCTTGAGTTTCAGTGAAACAAAATGTGACTAGATATGAATCAATCCAGCTGAGATGGCAGGTGAGGAATCATTTTGAAGTGAAACAAAACATTAGTGTAAAAGTTTCCTAAGGCTTTCAAAGCAGTCCAGTTTGATTTAGTATTTGGCTAAAGCAGAAATATGCATGTAATATTACTTTAGGAGACCATATAAATAATTGTTGTGATTAAAATATAAATAATATTGTGAAGTTCCCAATTTTTAAAGAACCCCTGTAGTATTAAAATGAACCATTCATATTTAGTTCTGAAGGGGGAAAGTACTCATTGTGAAATGAATATATTATGTTATAGGAAAGATTAATAAAATTTACTAAATAGGCTGAATTCAGATAGCCGTCAGGAAAAGATTGCTTATGACTTAATTACGAACACCTTTAATTGTCATTATTTCGGGTTAGAGTCATCAATTGTTCTGTTCTAACTCAACCAAGGTTGAAACTCAATCCATTTTCAAACTCATTTGCAAGTTACATTTCTAGTCTGTAATAAGAAAATGCACTAAAAATGAACAATGACTGGTGGTTTTTTTTTAATGAAAAATGGGTGGGGTGGAGTCTTTATTGTATTAATTGATTTAAATATATAGGGATAATTACTCCTAGAAAAATAAAGAGCTTTAATGTAAATATTTAATCTGATATCATTTGGCTTTTTATATAAATAGATGGTTAATGCTTATTATGAGATTAGGGAAAGAATAAATAGGGTAAAAATGAATATTACTTAGAATGTTAATATTAATTTTGAGCAGATTTATCCATTTTATTGGAAACCTGTCCTCACCCCATTCTTCCCACCCCTCACAGGTGGGAAGAATGATGAAATGTATATCATTACGTTGCAGTGTAAATGCTACTCTTTTAAAATTTGCATTATGGATAGGCTGCAGGTTTTCTTTTGTCTGTTTCTTTGTTAGGCAGTTTAATGATTACACATAAAAACAATAACAGCAAGCATTGTTCCCAAATCCCAGATATTATCTCTCGTTATCTCTCACCATAAAGAAAATGCTTTCCCTTGTTTTAATATGTTTTTTTTTAAATTCAGATGCAAATCACAGAAACATTGCTGAAGAAATGGACCTTCTTCGTGACAGGAGCTGTTGGACAAGTCATATATACACAAGACAGTGTGGGTTTCAAAAATTTTTAGAACCTGTTCTGTAGGTGTGGCTTGGTTTGTGGGAGTGGCTTGCCGGCCATGTGACCGGGTGGCAGTGGTTTGCCAGCCATGTGACTGGGAGGGCGTAGCCAACTTGTAAAATGTGGTGAAACTCACTTAACAACGCTCTTGCTTAGCAACCAAAATGTTGGCTCAGAAACTCTGGCATTTGAAGCACACAAGTCTTAAAGCTGTCAAGTTACAAGACCCTTGACCCCTAACCCTTTAGAAAAAAAAACCCAGGGGTATTCAAACTTGACAGCTTTAAGACTTGTGGACTTCAACTCCCAGAATTCCTCCTCTAGTCATGTTGGCTCAGGAACTCTGGCATTGAAGTGTGCAAGTCTTAAAGCTGTCAAGTTACAAGACCTTTGCATCCCTAACCCTTTACAAAAAAAAAACCCAGGGGTGTTCAAACTTGACAGCTTTAAGACTTGTGGACTTCAACACCCAGAATTCCTCCTCTAGTCATGTTGGCTCAGGAACTCTGGCATTGAAGTGTGCAAGTCTTAAAGCTGTCAAGTTACAAGACCTTTGCATCCCTAACCCTTTACAAAAAAAAACTCCAGGGGTGTTCAAACTTGACAGCTTTAAGACTTGTGGACTTCAACTCCCAGAATTCCTCTTCTCACTCTTCATCTTGATGATGTGCGGACGGGTGGGGGGGAGGGAGCTGGAAGCGGTTCTAAAGGCACGGTAGATTTGTGGAACCTCTTCTATAGAAGAGATTAGAACTGGCAGGAACCTACCCCTGATACAAGATATTTTGAGTAGAGTGATCTCTCTATCAATTTCTCTGTGTTTAATAGCTTCTGCAGTAAGCATTACATTAAAATTCAGGGAATAACAAACATGTTATTGAGAGCTAACCTCACACAGAATGCAACATTAAAAAAACTTTTTCAATCGTTATCTTTCACAAAACCCCAGCAAACCGAGGGGGTCTGTGAAACGTCAGTTGAGAAAGGCTGCTCTAAGATAATCATTAATATAATCAAGGAATCGGGAATATTATCTGGCCACAATTAGTGAAAATTAATCGAATTATTACCCCCATGAGGAAAATTTATACAATTTCTCCAGTAATAAAGCCAATATTTATTTACCAAGCTGATTTTCTTAAAAAAATAATAATACAATTATGGACATTTTTTGCAATATTCACTGTATATCTAAATCTAAATCATCCTACCCTCACGCCCATTCCACTTTATACAGGAACATAATTTTGAAGATGGTGCTAACCAGTCAACAGGAAAAATACATCTCTCAAAGTTGAACTCAATTTTGAGAAACTTCACTGAATGTACAATTGATTATCACATTATTTATGATTAACACTAATATCTCTTCCATCTGTTTTCTCTGTTATTTCAGGCAAGGCTCTCTTTTTTACTCCTACTGTCCTCTTTTCGCAAAATTATGTAGAGTTAAATAGGCTTGTACTACAGCTAGTCCTCAACTTCCAACCACTTGTTTAATGACTGTTTGAAGATGTTACAACAGAGGTAAAATATGACTTATGTCCATTTTTCACAAAACCATTGCAGCATCCCCCATGGCCATGTGATCAAAATTCAGATGCTTAGCACTGTCATGTATTTATGAAGGTTGTGGTGTTCTGGGGTCATGTGATCAGCTTTTGTGACATTCTGACAAGCAAAGTCAATGGGGAAGCCAGTTTCATTTAACAACCATTTAAAATTGCAGTGATTCACTTAACAACAGTGGCAAGGCCATAAAATGGGGGTGAAAAATCACTTGACAACTGATTTGCTTAGCAACAGAAATTTTAAGCTCAGTTGTGGTCATAAATCAAGGAATATCTGTGTTCTGCATGCAATGATTTGTTTCCAGTGATTAAAATGAGAATTTAAATAGAAAAGTTAATGGCAGAGATATTTATATTTTGACTCTGTAAAAAGGCTCTCAAATTTCCTCAAATCTTATCTTCAGTTGCATCGCTGCCAGTCCACTGAAATCAAGAGGAAATGGATTTCTCAACCTAGAAACCTTTCTTACTGAAAAATGTGGAAGATTAAAGTTGCATTGATCAGTATTAACTGATACAACTTTCAGTCCCTCCGTATAGGTAAGATATTTTTTCCTCTGGAGAAAAAAAAAATCTGACGCAACTTCACCTCATTGCCAGCACTTCAGGCCCCTGCTTTGTCAATGTTCTGGATGTCATTCAGGTACTTTTACTTAATTCTTCTGTCAACAGATTTTGAAATGCATTTATCAATCAAAGTTAAAATACAAAAAAAGATCAAAAGAAATCAGAACAGCAAGACCTCTTTGGGAGATTCATTAAGTACTATGTTATCTCCAAGAATCTTATTTTGAAAATGTCTCAGAATACGAGTTTGTTAAAAATTATTCTCAGATCATCTTAATCTCAGATTATTGGCAAAATTGTTATTCAGAGGGACATCAAGTAGATCAAGAAGTACTAGGCACATTTATATATAAAAAAATGTCCTGTATTGCAAAGGCGTCAGCAGGATATAGTAAAGAAATCAAGATGGCAGCCCTGATAGAGTGATTGAAACTCCTCTTGGGGTATATGTGTGTCACCACATCACAGCTGCCATCTTAACTTTTTTGACTACCCGTGCAGACACCCCTGCCATATTGTAAACCATTAAGTTAAACATCGTAGTTATTTTTTCCCAATTCTGGAAAAGTCCTTTCATAAACAGATGTGAGTGATGCATTTAGATCTTGAGGTTTGTTCTTTGGTGTAATAAAGTTGAGCAGATCAACAGCTGTGGCCACACCAAATACCATCTGTTTCATCAAGGAAATTGCATTGTCTGGAACAGAAAGAGGAATGTATTTCCAAATAAGAATGAAATAAAGCATTCAATGATATACCCTTACTTAATACTAACTTTTGACTTAAAACATACAGATCAACATGTCTCATTGATTCTATGTAGTCCCTCAGACCTCACCCTCATTCTTGCCAAATTTGGGGTGGTGGGGGCAGGAAGCCTTATTATATTACATATTATATCTTTTTGTGTTCCAAGGGACACAAAAGGT
This sequence comes from Thamnophis sirtalis, assembly GCF_051295495.1. Classification (NCBI taxonomy): domain Eukaryota; kingdom Metazoa; phylum Chordata; class Lepidosauria; order Squamata; family Natricidae; genus Thamnophis; species Thamnophis sirtalis. The sequence continues at coordinate 55,345,780 of NW_028261388.1, forward strand.
TTGGAATGGAAAGCTTAATTTCTTCCTTCATCTCCAGATCACTGACCATTAGGGACAGACATTGCTGTTAAGATGACCATTACAATGATTATCACAAGGATGGATATCCAGACTGTGAAAATCCAGATGATTCCCCCCCCCCAATCTGTGTCCACATAAGACCAGACTGTGACTTCAGAAAGCACAGGTCAATAAGGCAGAGGCACTAAGGAAAGCCAGGAGTCTGGTTTCTTTCTTGCAATTCAAACAAAAGTAACAATGAAGATTCTAGTCTAGAATCTGGGTGCATGTCTGAAGACTGCATGCTTGCAGTAGCATAAAATGACCATTCGATACCAAGGAGATCCCACATTTGACTATATTGTTTGCCACATCAGCAGTGAAACATGCTGGATGATATCCAAAGCCCAAGGTGTGTCAAGAGAAGAAAGAAAACAATAATTCAAGCATGAAAGAGCTAAAGACAATCTTAAAGTGCCTCAGATATGGTCTGGGGATGAGACAAGGTCAACATCATAAAGACACATCATATAAAAATAGTTCCTGGGGCATGTTCATGCTGAAGTGAGAGTGGTGTGAGAATGAACCCAGAATACTGACTGAAAACCCTCAATGCCATATAAACCCCTCCTTTGGTACTTACATTGCTCCACTTCATGCACTATAACAGCAAATTGTTCAGTTTCCAGGACACGTGAAAGCTTTCCCAGGGTATCATCCAGATTAATCTGTGCATCCCAAATAATCAAGTGAATCAAATGGTTACTAGGAGCCCAAGACCAAGTTCACCATTCAAAATTTGTCCCTCACATTGTCCTGTTACAAACTAAATCTCACACAGGGAATCCTTTTGCTGCTGCAGCAGTGGTGGGTTGCAGGCGGTACGCCCTGGTACGGGTGTACCAGAGCCTGTCCGGAGCACTGGTTCTGATATGGTGCTCTGGAGGGTCCACCCGCCCTCCTGAGCTCCTTACCTGTCCTTTAAGCCTTTGGCACTTCCACACATGCACATGGCGCATACTGTGCCTGTGCGACGCTCTGCCGAGCAGTTGGAGTGTTGCGGAGGCTTGCAGAAGCGTCGTAGGCAAGTATGATGCATGCGCACAGTGTGCATGTATGCGCACAGTGTGCATGTATGCGCATAGTGTGCATGTATGCGCACAGTGTGCATGTATGCGCACAGTGTGCATGTATGTGCACAGTGTGCATGTATGCACACGGGCCACACACATCCATGTGGGTGATGCTGGGGCCAGAACCCACCATTTTGCTGCAGCAACACCTAGCACTTCCCTAGTTTCCTGAGAAAAGGGTGGGGAATGGTGCAAATAAGATTATGGCATGGAGAACCCTATTTATATGAAGCTCTGGTGATGAAATTCTCAAAACCAAGGAAAGATTCTGTCTTGAAATCTAATTTACATCCTACATACTCATATGTGTGTTCTGTGTCCCTAAACTCAGGTACTTCAACTATATTTACACATGCTTACTCAACTAGGCTTAGTCCTTAAAGTTTTATTTCTTTCCTCATAACTTTATGCATTTTTCTGCTTGCTCTTTTTGTATTGTTACTAAAAGCATTTTTAAAACTGTATGTACTGTACTCTATATTCATAATTCTTTCATGTCCATATGAACCAACTTAAATATCCATCAAGTCAAGGAATAACAGGTGTGAAAGGTATTTTTTTGCATCCAGAGAAGATGTTATTTTGAGAAATCTCAAGAAAAGAGCTGTATCCTTGTCTTCCTACTGATATGTGAAAAGTGCCTTTATGCAATAGGATGGACATCCCGTTCCTTTCCCCTTGACCTTTCCTCACTTGAAATTTACAGCAATGTTTTGTAATCTTTGGTTCACTCTTAATAATACTTCAACACCAAAACCATTTTTTCTGTAAACTGACAAGATTTAAGAACTACAAGTACAAAAATCTGAATCATCACCTATTTTAAAAATGGTGAGCTCAGGTGACCTGCGTACAGAAGTGTGGCTTGAGCATGTGAGAAGAAAGAGCTCATGCCCCTTTCATTAGTTAGTAGACTATTGGGATGTACTAGCCATGATATACATCAGACATTGATCAATCACCAGTCTGACTAGCATACAAATTAGCATACGGTTAATGCATTTGGTAAGCAAGGCACCATAAACACAAGATGAAGGTGACAAGGTCTTAGTGATATATCACATTACTTACGAGGTAAAGCCCTTTCTCTCACATAACCTCTTTGGCTCTCAAATTGTATCCATAATCTATGCCTCTTCCTTCTGTTCATTAGGCACTTTTATGGATGATGCAATCACTGATGTGTTATGAATTTTTCAACAAGGTAAAGATAAATACCTTTGGAAATTGTTGATAAGTGACTTTTATGATTGGATCTGAGAACTGTGCATCTCCTGCCAGGATCGAGGAGAGGATGTTGGTAATAGTTACAATTCCCATGATGACACTTCAAGAAAACAAACATTTTTTTTTACATTCAGACATGGAAGACTAAGTAGAATCCTACCAAATTCTCCATGTGCAGGGACTGAATCCATATTGAGTCTAGCATTCTTAATATCTATTTAAGGATCCTCTTAAGGGAATAATGGACAACACTTTACTGCTTTAGGCATAAATGTTTATGAAATACTATCTTGAAAAGAAGTGACTGCTGAAACAAGGCAGAAGTAGATAACTCCTAGCTCCCAGTTGGTAGCCCCACCCCCAAAGAAACATTGTGCTATTGGCATTTGGTGGTACTTTTTTGTATTTTTACTTTTGCTTCCCCAGAAGTTGTTAAATGATTACATTGAACTTCTTCAGGATGTAATGGTTATTTTGCTCCACAAAGTTCTAAAAGAACTTTTAAAATGGACTCTTGGAAAAATGGAGACTCAACCCTCCCAACATCAGTTGCACATGTTCACACTAAAAAGAAAGATACCCTGATTCTGCAACAACTGGTGCTTGATTGCACGACTTTTCTTGCAGGATTTCAACTGCTTTTTGACAGTTCATATCTGAGAGAAGAATCAGAGGAGCAGAAAGATTCAGCTTCTGGACTTTAATATTCCACCACCTGTCAGAGAAAAAAGAGTAGTATATATTGTTTCTGCTCTGCAGTCAGAATCTGTTTTGATCTTCCTTGATTATTGTTCTATGTATACAGCTTAAATGAAAGAAGACTGAGATAGATATAAGGGATTTATTTAATTAATTTAGACATGAGATAAAAGATTTGTCCTTAGCATGCCATTTCCTGTAAAAATAATTCCATGTTTTTCTTTTCAGTATGCCTCTTTATAAGAAGTAATATAAAACATTCATCACTGTAACTATTATTAATTAAAACACACATATAAACCCACATAGTTTATGGCAACAAGTTTCATAAACAATACCCAAACTGGAAGAAGTCCTTATAAATTAACTGTATTTAATTGATTCCCATCCTTAGAAGCATTACAGGTAGCAAAAGAAATTTGGAAGGGGACGTCTTGGCGTTTTTGGGTCTTTTCCCGTGTAAGATTGAGAATATCTTGGTGACATTTCGATGAAGTCCCACTCGCCATCTACAGGCTGGTGCCTTCAGCTTTATGCTTGTGCGAACAAAGCGTGATCGGAGCTGCCGTCTTTCTCATCTCCAGAACCAAACCCCTAGCCGACAAAGACCACCTGAAAATGGCTAGGGGTTTAGTTCTGGAGATGAGGGTCTTGTCTATGATCTGTGCAGGGTGGTGATGGGATTGTGCGTTTAAGTAGCGGTTGGTTTGTGTTTTTTTTCAGTAGATGGTGTGTCCTAGGGAGCCATTGGGTTTTTTGTAAATTAGGAACGAATTCCACAGGAAAAGATTCCTACTAGACAAACCAACAGGGACCTACTCACTCTTCACCTCGAACTCAGTAACAAAACCCAGCATTCTAGGACAAATCCAAACAACTAGCCCTCTGGAGAGCCGAAACAGAAACCTCCCACACACCAATAAACTCCACAGACTAGAAAAACACCAGAAGCTCAACCCTCTTCCACAGCAACTCATGAAACAAACAGTACATAACATATCAGAAACCAATGTCCTTTCCAAAGGATTCAACTTTGCAGTTGCCCCCAAACGCATCCCCACTGAAAACATCATATGCGGAGTTGAAGCTACCTTAACCAAAATCAACCCAGATGAAGCCAATAAAATCAGATTTGAAGTCACCAACGTCCTCTGCTCCAGCAATCCACCCAGAAGCAACTTACATAATGAAAAACAAAAAGCACTCACCAACTTGAGGAAAGACAACAACAGAATCATTCTCCCAGCAGACAAAGGTAACGTCACTGTGGTGATGAACACATCTGACTACCAAGCCAAACTATCCAACCTACTCCAAGTCCCCGCTTACAAACCTCTAAACACAGACCCCACCACCTACCTGGAAAAAAACACCAAATCCAAAATAAAAGCGTCTCCCATCAGTGAAGAGATCCACCAAAGAATCATCCCTAGAGAGAAATCTTCCAAACTCTATGGCCTCCCCAAAATACACAAAGAAGGAACACCACTCAGACCCATAGTTAGCTCCATAGGCTCACCTCTACAGAATCTTGCCAAATTTCTTGCCAAACAACTTCAGCCCTACACAGAATCCATCACCTCACATGTACAAAACTCACTCCACTTCATAGAAACAATAAAGAAACATAATCTACAACCCAGCGACCTACTCATGAGCTTCGATGTCATATCCCACTTCACCCAAATGCCTATTAAAGAAGACTTGACAGTTATCCAAAACAAATACAACCCCTCTAAGCACATCCTAGATCTGACCAACCACTGCCTAACCAACACATACTTCATCCACAATGGACAAAGTTACAAATAGATAGAAGGAGCACCTATGGGATCACCCCTCTCACCCGTCATTGCAAACCTATACATGGAACATTTTGAAACCAACACCTTAGATAAATCTGAACACAAACACAAACTCTGGCTTAGATATGTAGATGACACTTTTGTAATTTGGCCACACGGGAAAGAAAAACTGGAGAACGTCCTCACACATCTCAACAGCCTACACCCCAAAATACAATTCACTATGGAAATAGAAGCTAACAACCAACTTCCCTTTCTGGACGTCTTAATCTACAAAAAACCCAATGGCTCCCTAGGACACACCATCTACCGGAAAAAAACAACACACCAACCACTATTAAATGCACAATCCCATCACCACTCTGTGCAGATCAACTCCATAGCCAAGACCCTCATCTCCAGAACCAAACCCCTAGCCGTCAAAGACCACCTGAAAACTGAATTATACACTCTCACAAACGTATTAATTTCCAACAGATTCCAAAGAAAAACAATTACCAACCTAATCCAAAAGGAGACACCCCCCAAGAACCGGACACAGAACAGGACAACGGCATCGCCCTCCTCCCTTACTGTTAGCCTCCGCTTTGCCGCTGCTTCGGCTGCCATTGAAACGGGGAGGGGGGCATGGTATTTGGGAGGGGACTCATTGTTGTGCTAGAGGAAGATTCTAAAGTTTGAACTGTCCACCTTACTGCGCATGTGGAGGAGGAGTGTTTCCCGCCAAGGCCAACGGAACCACCCTGGTGATGCCTTTCGAAGTTATCTCACACCTGACAATTGGAAGAATTATGATTGGACTGTGTATGGGATGCCAAGGGGAGGGGAATGAATTATACAATATATTATTCGCTTTTGCGCCTAAATAATCAGACTTTGCTTAGCTTCGCTTCTATTCATTTATAATTAGTAAAAGTACACTTGATTTCTATCAATGGAGTCCTGTGGTTTGCTTTCCTGATTTTTGAATGAAGAAGGGCTGACACTTACATCAAAGGCACCACAGATAAAATCAGCAAAGTTCTCCACAAACACAATATCAAGACAGCCTTCGGCAGTGACCAAAAAATAGCCAACATCTTAAGAAACCCCAAAGACAAGATCCAGCTAGAAAACCAAGGAGTTATGAAATACCATGCAAAATCTTCCCAGTCACATACATTGGGCAAACTAATAGGAGAATAAATTCACGCATCGCAGAACACAAGAACGCAGTCAGAAAAGAAGAAAAAACTTCTCCCCTTTTCCAGCACCTTAAAGCAACAGGACATGAAATTGATTTTGAAGGAACCAAATTAATCTCCAAAGTTGAACACTTCAACAAGAGAATAATTACTGAAGCCATCGAAATAGAGAAACAACCCCACAACATGAATAAATGTGACAATACCTCCCACCTACCAGACATCTGGAAACTAGCCTAGTCAACAAATGAGTCCCAGCCATGAAAAATGACACCAGACCCAGAACAACACAGGACGCCACCACCAATCACCCTCACCATACTCAAACCCGAACCCATTTCATAGATGAAATGCAACCACCATCCAGAAGCCAAACCACAGTGGCATCACCAACTGCTGCACCCCTCTCCAACTCCCACACAAAGCAAATTGACACACACCATAAACACATGGCCAGACCACAAACTCGGAGCCAAACCAAAGCCCAGGATGTTACATCACAGCCAACCTCCCAGGATGTTGCAGTACAGGACTCAGGATATCACTACACTAGAGCTCAGGATGTCATCACAATCCGCTTACAGCAACAAAGCCAGCACTCCACACACACACAAACCAATATTTATAGAAAGATGGCAGCTCCGATCACACTTTGCTCACACAAGCACAAAGCCGAAGGCACCAGCCTGAAGATGGCGAGTCACCCAGATACTCTCAATCTTACATGGGAAAAGATCCGAATATATTCTGTGTGACTGTTTTCAAGACAGAAGGGGATTTTTTTAAAAAAAATATAACACTTCATTTGAAATCTCTCTATTTAATTTCTTCCTTTTCAGTTTAATTTTTCTCTAAGGATTATGGAGTCTTTCGCTTGGTCGATACCATCTCCTCTTTGGCACAGAATGAATATTGAAGGACTGGGAAGGTCAATTGGATTTCCACTCTGCTGCAAATAAAAGCCATTTAATATAGGCCTATATTGGGTGACAGTGGTGGGGAAAGTATCAAAACAGGTCAAGTACTTTGAACTTACCAAGGATAATGTTCCTGAACATCTTTTAGAAATCCATTCTGGGCCATCCATTTGTCATTCAAAAACTTAGACCTGGAAACAATGAAAAAAGAATGAAGGCATTGTATTAAACCTTGAGGTGTCCTAATTCAGGAGATCAAAAGAGGAACCTGGCATCACAATGTAAGCCTTGCTGCTTTTGTACACACATGTGATGTCAACACTGCTACAAAGGGGCATCTGCTTGCATTTAATACCACATTTGTCATCTTGGCTGTTTTGAGGCTTCCTTGCTGATACTGCTGCATCTATTACTGAACCAATCTATATAACTACATTTTAAATCTTTAAACTACAATAATCTTTAAAGTTGGGTTCCAATCAATAAACTAGCTATAGTTGGGGCGGGGGAGGGAATAAGATAGAATACATTTTTGGAGGCAACTGTGGAATGGATTTATTAAGAAGTTGGTGATAAAGTTGAAAACTTGTATAAAATAATAGCTGGCTTTACTGTTAGGCAACTTTAACTTTGATATTGCAAGCCACCTAGGGTTACCCTGTGGTAAGATGGTCAGTCAATAAATAAAATTAAAACAAAAAATAAAATAATAAAATACAATGCAACAGTCAGCTATTTGGGGATGTGATGAAAAGGCAGGAGAGAGTTACCTGTTTTATGTATTATTTTATTTTTACTCCTAACGAGGGCACTACTAGATGTAATGCATTTGACTTGAACAAACACAGTTATTTTTCTGCTTTATTTATTTATTTAAAATACTTATATAGCCATCCATCTTCCAACTAACTCTGGGTGGCTTTAGCCAACAACACAATGTTTTGGGTTGGCTTTGTTTAATATAATTCAGCTACAAAGAGTATTTGTCAAGGAAAGAGGTAGAATGAAGTCAAAAACCTCGTTTACTAAGACATCATTGGTACAGTTACAAACCAACTTCTGAAATACCATAAAATAGATATTTTAATGCAAAATGTTGGGTATATTTGTTGTTAGTAATAGTATTAGGAATTACAAAACATTACTGCAAATCCTAGAGCTCTACCAGCGAATCCAATCTTTCCATAACCTATTGATGACATAGAAACCTTGATATCAGTGGCTTTTTTCATATTTAAGCTGCTAATATTGCAACTTTCTCTAAACTATACTTAAAATTAAAGGGCATGCTGCAGAGGTGGGTTGCTGAACTACTGGTTCGGGTGCGCTCCCACGCATGCGAAGCTTCTGTGCATGCACAGAAGTGTCTGAGCAGGTGAGCGGAACCTTCGGACAATCCGGGCCGAACCAGCAGCAACCCACCTCTGGCATGCTGGTAGAAAACAAACTTGCAAGTCCTCTCCTTAAGGCCAAGCAGTGGTCTCTTCCTCTGCCAGAAAATCCATATCCTGCTAGTGCAATTAAATCCCTTCATGCCTCTTCGAGCAAAGAGAAAGAGGCAATAATCCCTTTCCCCAGGAAGGAAAGGATCCCAATCCCTTTCTCAGAAGTGTGAAGTTTCAGGAAGAGGGTAGAATTCAGCCATCTTTAGGCACTCTTTTGGCAGGCAGTTTAATCAACAGAATCCCTGAAAGGGATTCAAATGAATGCATCATAAAAAAAACCAAAAAACCATTCTCTTACATGTAGTTCCTCACAGAGTCAGGTAAGAGGACAACACAGCGTTGACCTTCTTTTAGTTGCTTGGCAGCTTTCACAGCTGCAGACATCGCACTGCCTGCACTGCCTCCTGTTATAGAAGCCAAATGATACATTACTCAACAAGGAAAAGAAAACAAGGAAAAATAATAGCAAAAACACTGAACATAAAGAGAATAAGGGAATGTGAACTTGAGCCTTGTAAAGTTTTCCCCCAAAATATTCACCTTAATGCTTACTCATTCTGATGCTTTCAGTATTGCAACATCTCAAACATAATTCTTTTGAAGCCTTTAAAACTTTGTCAAAGCAATCTTGATTTTACATCAGTAAACTGAATTCCATTAATGCAGCCTTGCCCGTTTAACCACGTTTTTACAGCAAAAGGGCATGTTGAGTGGTACTGCATTGAGTAATGACTTTTTCTATTCTGACATGATATTCTTGTATTGATCTAAGAATCCAGCAATGGAGATTTGTGGATTCTGAATCTCCTTCTTAGCTATAGGAATAAGCAGAATTGTTCATATCCTAATGTTGTGGGACTCAGTTATAGATTGTTTAGATGTGATTCCATTTAAAAAACTTCCCTGAATAGGAAAATAATAAACAGTTTTCATATCTAGTAGATACTTCGATTAAAAGTTTGTAAAAATGATGGGCATTACTATAAGTTAATAGCAATAGCACTTAGAATTATTGTATATATTGCTTCATACTGCTTTACAACCCTCTCTAAACAGTTTACACCTTATTGCCCCCAACAATCTGGGTCTCATTTTACCAACTTTGGAATGATGGAAGACTGAGTCAACCTTGAGTCAACCTTGAACTGTTCGGGATTGAACTGCTGTCAATGAGCAGAGTTAGCCTGCGATACCATATTCTAATCACTGCTCAGTTAAGTTAAATAGTTAGCCTTGTCAGTATTCACTCCTTTTTAATGTAATGTCTAAATTATTTTTCTCTATGGTACACAGATAGAGGACAAGATACACACAGATAGAGATGCAAAACATTCAATATATAAGCCTACTCTAAAATTTGAAGTAGGGACACGGTGGCTCAATAGCTAAGACTCTGAGTTTGTCCATCATTAAGTTTGGCAGTTTGGCAGTTCAAATTACTAGTGCCGCGTAATTGAGTAACCTCCTGTTACTTGTCCCAGCTTCTGCCAACCTAGCAGTTCGAAAGCACATAAAAATGCAAGTAGAAAAATAGGAACCACCTTTGGTGGGAACAGCATTTCTTCAACGTTTAGTCATGCCAGCCACATGATCACGGAGACCTCTTTGGACAACGCTGGCTCTTCGGTTTTGAAATGGAGATGAGCACCGCCCCCTAGAGTCGGGAACGACTAGCACATAAGTGCAAGGGGAATCTTTACCCTTATAATGTGAAGTAAGAGTTTGAGGTTTTAAGAGGAACTTTGCACAACTACATCTTGTATGCCAGTGGCATCCATTTCGAAAGAGGAGGCTTTGTCATGTCACTCATGCCTTTATCGTTTCATGACAGAATTTTTCCAAATCATTCAACATGACGGTAATCATTCAGAAATTTCCACTGCTACAACGTGCAGCAGTTGCAAAGTTATGGACACATTCATTTTACTCACACTCATCACAACTATTATGGGAGCTGCATTGCCTGGCAGATGAGATCCAAAGTTTGGGTTGTCGCCTATAAAATCCTACATGGTTTTGGGCCTGGATACCTCCAAGATTGTCTGCTATACGTTGTGTCCCACTCTCCCCTGCCACTGCAAATAAACAATTAATGCCTACATAATTATTCCATCACTATGAGAACTGTGTGGTCCTTATATTTTTAAATTTTGGTTTATTTTTATGCTTAGGAATTAAGTAATTTTTTCTGATGTTTATCACTGTGCAATACTTACCACAAAGCAAGCCTTCCTCTTTAATTAATCTACGAGCCATAAGGAAGGATTCTTTATCATTGCTTTTGCACCATTGATCTATTACCTACCAAGAATACAAAAGGAAAAAAATGGATTTCAGCATTTTTCAATAATAATGGGCAAATCTTTTTCACCCACTTTAGCAACAAATGCATCATAAAGGGTTGAATAGTAAAAGACAAGTGAAGATGTTTCAGAAGGTGAACATTTCTTTGGTTACAGCTGACATGAGGTTTTTGCCTGGCTTCGGATTTGGACCATAATTTGGACCATAAACATATGCAAAAAGAAGGTTAATCTTACACTTATTTTACTTCATTTCCATATATTGATAATTCTTCAAATTATCCCTCTGAACAACTACATGGAATTCCTTTTGTATAATTTTTTTCTTACATTTTGTATCATCATCATCATTGTCATCACATTCATCATCATTTCCAAATACATATATATTTTCTTTGAATTAACAGCTTCCAAAACAATGAATAAATGAATACACCTACCCCATTTAGCGACTATTTCAATTAGTGTCCATTTGCAAATATTGCAGTAATAAATGTTTTTTAAAAAAATATTTTCAAATCAATATGTGCATTTATGATCAAATTCCATGTGCCTGACAACATATGCTGGAGTGAAAATAATACTAGCTGTAGCTGTATGAGAGAACAAATGAGAGGAAGCATAAAGCAATCTTCACAGCACGCTAGTCACCTGTTCACTTAGCAACCATTTTGTTTAATGACTTGGTCATTGGAACAGAACTTGACCGCTAAATAAGGGAGTGAGTGTTTATATGTGTACATATATACATATATATATACATACACACACACACACACACACACACACACACACACACACACACACACACACACATATATATATATATATATATATATATATATATATATATATATACATACATACATACATACATACATACATACATACATACATACATATAATATAGATCTGTAGATTGTTCCTGTGCCGATGTATAAATATATCAACTTCAGTAAATGATTTCAAATGAATCTTGTGTGGATCCTGAAGCTGCTTATTCTTAGTATCACATACTTCATTCCTACGTCTGGTGGCATTTGTCACACTGGGACTTACGGATCTATCAAGGACGGTTGGTATAAAGTCGTGACCAATCCCTTCCACTTCCATTGTTGTATCCTTGGCTGAGACTGTGTTTAATGAGCTGGGCAAAGCAACAATGGAGCCTTCGGGATCTACTCCAACAATCTGCGAAGGAAGATAAACTGTTTAATGCCATTCATTTCTTCAATCAATTATTTTTAGAATAATGTAGAAGTGGTAGGAAGTTAAGGGAGTTTTTACAAAGATAACTTTCATTGGAGGCAAATCATTGGAGTCTTATGAAGCCTAATACATATAGTTCTCAACTTATCGCAATTGAGCTGAAAAATTCCTGCTGCTAAGCAAGGTAGTTGTTCAGTGAGTTTGCCCCACTTTACAACCTTCCTTGCCATAGTTAACTGAATCAATGCAGTTACATTTATAACACAGTTGTTAAGTGACTCTGGCTTCCCCAATGACTTGTTTGTCAGAAGGTCGCACTTTGACATAACCCACCTATGTTAGTGATGGCCCACCTGGCACATGACAGCCATTGGGAAACTTAGCACTATTATCATTCCCAGCAATATTCCAGAAAATGCACCACCAGAGCTTCAAAAATAGAAGCAGCTCCCAAGGCCAAGTTGGGGACTGAGTGTCAAAGAACCGAATGGCTGATCCAGGCCGAAATAGCTAAGCCAGACCTACGTACTTTGCATGCAGGGCATTTCTCCTTCAACTTTCTGGCAACACCCGTGATGGTACCACCTGTGCCAGCTCCAGCCACAAACATATCAATTTTTCCTGTTTTTAAGAAAAACAAAACAATAAAACAAAAAGCATGTAACTATATTGCAAGAGTTCACACTAATTTAAAATTCAATCGTTTAACCACTATTAGCTATATGTAATTTACTCCAATTTTTACTTGCATCTATTTTAATGACCTGCATCTATCTTTTATATCTAGCAGGCAGCAGCACTTGACTGACTTTTGCTGATCTTGAAAAGTATGACAATATCTCTGCCACCCAGAGTAGTTTATTTTATGAGATGGGCAATTGTATAAATTTGAAAAAACAAACAAAACAAATCTGGTTAATACTAAGATCACCAGAATCCTGGACTAAAAGCCAGGCTGGAAGCAAACAAGAACAATAAGCTACAGTAACATCACAGAAGAATACAGTGGGAGGTCACTTTCATATTATTGCCAAAGATAATTATAGAGTGGTACTTTGTTATTCAACTGCTTTGATATGATACTAAACGCATTTTGTCCTGCTATTCATCATTTATTTGATACTCAATGCACTGACTAGAACTTGCTGATGTTGACTGCCTTGTGAGTCACTACATATTCCTTATGGAAAAAAACGTGTTGGTACTCATCGTTTTTGGTACTCAGCGTATCTCCCAGACCCAATTAACAATGAGTACCAAGGTACCACTGTAAATGGGAATGTCTGTGTAATCACGCCGAGATCAAGCTTAACTTGAAGGAAGCTTTAAATTTAGTTACCTTTCAGCCAAATCTTCTACAGCAGTCAGAACATTCTGCTGTTTCATATAGTGAATTCTTAATATATTTTGGGAACAGCTTCTTTTTAATAATGTATATTTACATTGCCCATTACCAGGTAATAGAGAAGGATTAATATTTTACTATATATTTACTCCAAAAAGAATTATTTAATTATTACTTGAAATAATGTGGGCTTCAAATAAACAAGCAGAGTAAGAGGATAATGGATTTGCAGGGGCAGAGACACAAGTGGAACTACATTTACAGCTCTAATACATTTTATTGTAATAATCATAAATTGTAGCTTGTACTAGTGGTTGTCTGATATGAAGAAATCCTGATATGGCAGGAAAAAAATCAGGAGTAAGAAATGGCAACTCACAATCAAGATTTCTAATAAATTGAATAGAATATGTTTTCCTTTATGTAAAGGAAATGTGCACATTATATTGATCAAAGAATTATTAATCATACCATCACACTGCTCCAAGAGCTCTTCAGCTGTGGTATCATAGTGTGCCAATGGATTACTTGGATTTCGATACTATTGTGGGAAAGAAATGGAGACAAAAGAAAAAAATCTGATGCTCAAATTGGTGGAACCAATTGTAGGTTTCTAGATGGTAATGTGTATGTGTGTATTAAGCAATATACCTCTAAAAGTATCACAATAGAGAAGTATTGTTATTTTACAAGTATTCTTTCTTTATAGATAAATAAAGATTTATTTATAAAGTATTGTTTACTTGCTACTGAAGATATATGGAATGGTTACCCAGGCTCCAGTGAAATACAATGAGAAAAAAAATGTGTTACATGTAAGGTGACCAGACGTCCCACTTTTGGCGAGACAGTCACGATTTTTAATAATTTGTCCCGTGTCCCGCAGCGTGTTCAAAAAGTCCCAATTTTCCAAAAGAAAGAAAAGACGTCGAATCATCAATTTTAAAAAGGACGCCGTTAAAAAAAAAGTTTTTATTTCTCTGAAGTGTCGTTCACGATGTGGCCTTTAGAGGGCAGTGGTTTTCCTCTCTCCGCTCGGCTTGCTCGCAGCGCCCGACGAGGGGCAAGGCTCCCTCCCCTACTGCGTGTGCACGCGCCAACGCGTGCTGTTTTTCTGCAGGGAGAGCGGCGGCTTGCGGCGGTGGCAGCACGGTGAGGAGGAGGCTCGGTCCCGGGCCAAGCAGCTCAGCTGTCGGAAGTTTTTTTTTTTTGCCCACTTCTCTCGGGCGCCGCTCTCCCTGCAGCCATGCCGTGCAAGCCAACGTCAGCAACCTGGTCCGGGTGAGCCGAGGGGAGGCAGGCAGGGATCCAGTTGGGAGAGGCATTGGGGGAAGGCAATCAGGGGAAGGCTGCTTTGCAAATGCCAGCGAAGTCCCATCTAAACTTCAGCACAGAGACCATGCGGGAAGGGGTCTCACCGGTAGAGCGAAACCTGGTGGATCCGAGCAGGCGCCTATCTGGGGGGTCGCCACTATCAGGCGACGCCCGGGACAACCTTTATAGCGTTCGGCGGCGAGAAGAAGAGGGAAAATGGTGGCGCCGCACTGACGGCACCGTCTCCGATGGACTTTCACTGTCCAGGCCCTGATTCTCCTTCTGACTGGGAGGGGCCCTGGAACACATTGGACTGCTGGAGTGTTACTGCTGACAGAGAGGGGGTGGTCCGTGTAGAGCGGCACTGGATGGGGTCGGACAGCTTGTCTGTTTGCTGCTGCTGTAGCCTCCCTGGGCACCCCCCCTCCCCGTTTCCGTCGGTTTACAACATGCGATGTCTCTGGCGTCTTTAATATCTTTTCTTTGCTGACATCTTCTGCTCTTGTTTTGGTGACCCTCGGACTATATTAGACTGTTCCAGAGAGGGGGTGGTTAGCCTGACATGGCGCTCAGTAAGATCAGGCAGCTGGCTACGTTATCGTTGCCACGGCCTTTTGGGCGCTCCCCCTCCGTACCACTGGACTTGGCCTTCCCTGCTGTGCGGCCTCTCCTCTGCCTGTCCTCAAAACTACCAGGTTTTTTCCTTTCTATCATCGCCCCCCCCCCTGCTCATGGCTGCTGGACTTTGGATTCACTTGGATTCACGACCTGGACTTTGGACTTACGACCTGCCAAATTGGTGCGACCACTGCTGCCCGTCGATGCTTAGGAGGCCACTTTGGATTTCTGACCCCCCTGCCATACCATCTTATTCCATCTTATTCTACAGGACAGAGAAAAGTCGAACTATCCCTCTTTATATCACCGTTAAAACTCCATCACCTGAACTCCTTGCGAACTCTTTACGAACCCATGTATAGACGCCACACAACAGCAACAGCTGCACAAATTTTGTATGTGGAATGTGTGTGGAATGTGTGTGGAATGTATGTGGTATGTATGTGTTGAGTGGTCCCACGCTTTTTAATTTATCGTAAATTTTACTGTATCTCTGTATATTTTAATATTAGTGGGGTATGCATGCGGAGAATGTTAAGTCGGTATGTATGGGGGGATTGAGAGTGCGGCCTGGTGCCCCTTCCAGTGAGTGCAGAAGCAGAAGTGGATGGGGGCCCGGATCCGCCTCTCATCCCAGAATGTGTGGTATGAATGGCCTGCTGGGGAGAACGGAGGCCATGGGAGGGGAAGTGGGGCCTATGGGTGCAGGGATGGGCCGGTGCATCCCGGTCATAGTTGGGAGAGGCAGATTTGATGGGAGCTATAGGGCTAGCCATTACCGGGGAAGGAGGGTTCGCTACGTTACAGCGATCCCCCCTTCCGGCCCTGTTAGCTCCACTCCAGGACCAGATGGCGAGAGTTGTCAGGGCCCTGGTCTCAGGCTGCTGTTGCTAAATGCCAGGTCTGTGGTTCATAAAGCTCCCCTCATCCGGGACCTAATGTTAGATGAGGGGGCAGACCTGGCATGTATTACTGAAACCTGGCTGGGCCATGAGGGAGGAGTCCCCCTCACTGAAATGTGCCCAGAAAGGTTTTTGGTGCTCCACCAGTCGCGACACGAGGGAAGGGGTGGGGGAGTGGCAGTCATCATCCGAGAATCTTTAGTTCCTCATAGGATCCCTGCTCTGGAGATTGTTGGGCATGAGTCCCTTCTGGTGAAGTTGGACCTTGGGGGTCAAGTGGGGTTTTACTAATGTACCTACCTCCCAACTGCGTTACAACAGCCCTGCCTGTGCTCCTCGAGTCAGTAGCCAAGCTGGCGGTTGAGTTTCCCAGAGTTATAGTGCTGGGGGATTTCAACCTGCCATTGCTCGGCGAATGCTCTGATGGAGCACAGGAGTTCATGACAGCCATGGACTTGACCCAGGTAATTCAGGGTCCGACTCATACAGCGGGTCACACGCTCGACCTTGTGTTTCTCTCGGAGCAGTGGAGACGTGATCTAGATTTGATGGGCATTAAGATCTTGCCCTTGTCATGGTCAGATCATTTCCTATTGAGGCTCGACTTTTGGAAACCAATCCCCCACTGTAGGGAGGTGGAACCGATTAGGTGGTTCCGCCCCAGGCACCTAATGGACCCTATGGAATTTCAGACAGCGCTTGGTGAGATACCTGACTCTCTGGCCCACAGTCTGGCGGAGTCCTTGGTTGCTGATTGGAATACGGCGGCGGCGGAGGCTCTAAACCGGATTGCGCCTTTACGGCCTCTCCGCGGCAGTGGATCCAGGAGAGCTCCTTGGTTTACCGAGGAACTCCGGGAGATGAAGCGCCAAAAGAGACGCCTAGAGCGACACTGGAGGGCTAGTAACTCTGAATCCGACCAAACACAATTAAGAGTCTTTATTAGGACTTATCTAGTGACGATATGGGTGGCAAAATGTGCGCATTTTTCCACTCTTATTGCATCCGCAGAATCGCGCCCAGCCACCCTGTTTAGGATAGCCCGCTCCCTCTTGAAAGGGAGGGATGCGGACGAACCTCTACAGGGTAGAGCTGAGGAATTTGTTCAGTTTCTGTCAGATAAAATCGCTCGGATTCGGACGGACCTGGACTCCACTTGGACGGTACCACCGTCCAAGTGGAGTCTGGGGGAAGGTTTTGATCGGATTTTATGGAGCGAGTTTCAACTTGTCGCTCCTGAGGAAGTGGACAAGGCCATGGAAGCGGTGAGTGCCTCCACCTGTTTACTGGACCCGTGTCCCTCCTGGTTGGTCTCGACCAGCAGGGAGGTGACACGTGGCTGGCTCCAGAGGATTGTTAACACCTCTCTTCGGGAAGGATCCTTCCCGCACCCCCTAAAGGATGTGGTGGTGAGACCCCTCCTGAAGAAACCTTCCCTGGTTCCAGCCATTTTGAACAACTATTGCCCAGTCTCCAACCTCCCATTCGTAGGGAAGGTTGTCGAGAAGGTGGTGGCCTTTCAATTCTGATGGACCTTGGATGAAACAGATTATCTGGATCCCTTTCAGTCGCGTTTCAGGCCTAGTTACGGCACCGAAACTGCTTTGGTTGCACTGATCGATGATCTCTGACCTCTTCCTCCACCATGCTTTTGAGGAGCCATGAGGCCACGGGAGCCAGTAGGAAGGCGGTGGAGGGGGCGGGAGCAGGAAACAAAAAGCCCCATGGCTTCTCAAAAGCATGGCGGAGGAGGAAGAGGCAGCGACAGGAGTAACGCGGTGTCCAGCTCAGGTGCTCCAAGCGGAGGGGGAGGCGACACCACCGCTGCCACGGGTGGAGGCACCAGCGGGAGCTTTGGCAGCTTCACCCCAGCCGCAGAGCCGGGCGGCAAAAATTTTAATCAAAAACACCCCCCCCCAATGGTGTCCTGCTTAACCAATTTTAAAATCTGGTCACTTTAGTGCAATGTTGCCTTTTAAAATAAGGTATAAAATAGTTCAGCTGAGACTCAGCAGGTATTAACTAGAGTAATGAGGGTATATTTTAATATTTATTTCCTGCTACATAAGTGTAATAAAATAAAAATAGCTCTGGCTGCAGACCAAAAAGCAGCATTGCCCACCCTATCAACTCAGCCAAGAAACCAACATGCCACCTGGTTCCTCTTTTTCTGAAATGGTCACCTACCAGCGTATAAAATTGCAGCTTTCTTTCCAAACTCATTATCATAAAAAAGTTTCATTTAAACAATTGTTTCATCTTCTTGTTCTTTTACTTCTTAAAACTCTCTATATTTTGTGTTAAACAGATATAATATAGATATTTGTTTAATCTGTATATCCATTTAGTAAATTTAATGAACTTTGGGGTAAATATGATGACACACCACCCCTTGCTTCCTAGTAATCTGATGGAGAATATCTGAATGGTTTGTTAACCAGCATGAAAGATCCCTCCCTCCCTCCCTCCCTCCAATTAATATATACACCTTTCTGTGTTGGCAGCACATGGCACAGAATAAGTAATTTGGCCATGCAATACACATTTTTTTAAACCAGGGTTCTCCAACCTTGGCAACTTTAAGATTTGTGGACTTCAATGCCCAAACCTCCTCAGCCAGCCATGCTGAGGAAACCCCTGCTTTAAACCACTCAGATGCTGCAGAGGAGACTGGAAAACTATCACTTTCCTCCCAACCCCCTTCCTTGCAGGTGAAAAAAGTAATTAGAAATCAATGATTGTGTACTTAGGGTTGGGGCCACTGCAGGTCTGTTTGGTGCTGAAGATCAGAAAGTTGGCAGTTCTGTCCGAATTTTATGCTCAAAATCTCTTATGCCCCTTCTTCCCTCCTTTTGTAAGACTTCTGAAGAAGGTTAGCTTTTTTCAAACCAATACTATACAGATAGTTTTGTATCCCAGGTTGAGTAAAGCAACTGGATGGAAAATAATTCAGAATATATTGATCCATTCTAAACCAGAAGTAGGAATCTATACCTGATCCAAAATATGTGAATTTGGAATTTCGTTTTTCAGTTTCCACGCAACACGAACATTGGATTCTGGATCATCAAACTTGGTGCAGGGAGTTCTTATTATTTCAACCCCAAGTGCTCTCAGAACATCTACCTAGAAGGATGATATAGAAACCATAAATTAAATTAATTATCTGCACTGTATTAGTTAATATAAACTGAGATAAACATATAAATGCTTTATATAAATAAATGAAGTAGTCCAGCTCACAAAATATTTATTTATTCAATTTTGATACTATCCAAATCCAATTGACTCCCGGTGGTTCAGAATATTTTTTAAAAGTTAATTAAAAACAAGTGGAACACACAGCATGACTTAATAATATGACTGCTTATCTGTGGCCATTAAAAACCAGAAAATTAACATTTATGCTGGCTTATTGCCTATTTGATCTGAGCTAAGACTCACTAGACTTGGTGTGGTATATCCCAGGGAAGAGTGAACAGGAAAACAGTTGCAGATTGTCCACACAAAGGAATATGTACATAGTTTTGCTTCCATGATTGAAATTTTAAAACAACCACACGTATATGCACCTTTAGCTGAACAAAAAGGTTGTCTGATATTCTGTATATGCCATGCACATGCATAACTAAGTTGACAATTCTTCTTTCACAAAGGTTGGGACAAAACTAAGCACATTACTAAAATTAAGACCTTAGAGTTTATTGTCGCTATTTCTAATCAGGTACCTTTTACATGTTTAAGACAAACTCCATAATTCCTAGCAAACTATTACTTACCTCTAGTCATTCATTTGTGGATTCTTATCAGCTATTCAAATGATCCTCTACTAATAGGTATTTCCAAACCACATTATTTCCATTCCCCAAACTCTAACAAAGCAATCTGAAGTCAACCTGTGACCTTTACTTCTGCTGCCTTTGGAATTCTAAAAACATGCAGGCAACTCCATAAGCCAATCAATTCTCTTTTCCAGGGCAGAGTTCATCAACCAGGTATGATCTGACTTGTCTGAGCCACAACACATCCCGGAGCACTCAACTTCCTTCACCCCTCCTTACCCCCCATGGAAATAAAGAAAATAAATGGCTCTTATGTAATTGCTGTAGCTTTCCACAAGAAGAATGATGAAAATTCTGTGTTCTGGGAGATTAACAAATCATCCCCACTTCATGAATTCAGTTGCCCAGGAGACAGGCTTTGTGCTAATGGGAGGAAAGTGAAGAAAAGAAAAATGACTAGACTATGAGTTTCTGCTGAGCCACTTAGATGACTCTCACCTTTTCCATACTCATTTTCTCTGGCATGACAATGACACAGCGATAACCCTTCATTGCAGCTACAAGAGCCAGTCCAATCCCTGGTGGTGAAAAGAAGAAGAAATAAGGCAAGTAGAAATTATAACTACAAGTTAATTAAACCTCCAGGTCTTCTCTCTCCTCCATTTTCTAAATGGAGCAGCTCTCAGATTTTCACTTTAAAAAAAATATGGGGGAGAATGAATGTTCCTGCATATTCAGTTTGAAGATAATGGAATAGCAGAATAACAGATTTGGAAGGCCCTTGGAGGTCTTCTACTTCAATCCGCTGCTGAAGCAGGGAACGCTATACCAGAGGTGGTATTCAACCGGTTCGCACCAGTTTGCCCGAACCGGTGGCAGAAATTTTTCCCAGTTTGGTGGATTGGTAGTGATGGCCGACTGGCCATGCCCTTGAACCAATCCCTGTCACTGGTTGCTCACCCTGCCCATCCGGTCACTGCTCACTTGTGCTGCCTCTTTGCATACCAGCTTTCAAAGAGGTTGGCGGCTGGCCGCAGGCTGCTGAAAAGTCCTCTGGTTGGTGAAAAAGTGCTGCCTCGCACATGCACATCCCATTGCCTTGCAACCAGAGGACTTTGCAGTGGCCTGTGGCCAGTCTCTGGCCTCTTTGAGAGCTGGTATGCAAAAAGGCTAGGAGGCTTCTTTGCCTGCCAGCTGCCTCCTAGCAGCAGCAGCAGCTGGCTGAGGGCTGCTGAAAACCCTGGCCAGCTTGTCTTCCGGACTGAACCAGCCACTGCGGAAGATAAGCAACCAAAGAGGTGGGGTGGGGAGGAAGCAGGGAAATGGGGGCAACTAGTGAAGGGAGGGCAGGGGTAGATAAGGAAAAATCCTAAAAAAATTCCTACCTTTTCCTGTGGGCATGGCTAAGTGGGGGGCATGTGACTGAGTGGGCATGGGTGTGGCCATGAGTGATGTTTCATTGACCATGCCCACTCAGTCACATGCCCCACCCACCTAGCCATGCCCACAGGAAAAGTTAGAAAACCTTTTAGGATTTTTCCCTATCTACCCCTGCCCTCCCTTCACTAGTCACCTCTGTTTCTTTTAGTCTCTTATATAGACCATGATTTGTTGTCACCTGGGAATCTGACAAGGAATAAAATGAGCTTGTTTAGAAAATAGGCCTATTATGACCCAAATAACTGTTCCCTCTCTGCCAATTCTACTATAAAGGCCATTTGTAATAAATGTTAGATTAGATGATGTGAAAGGAAGATGTATTTGATTAATGATCAAGGTAGTTATTTTTTTGAAGTGAAAAATGAAGACAATGGCTGCAAATGATATAAATATCAAAAATAAAATAGGTGAATGAAGTTGAATGCCTTGGAAGATTGTTTACTAAAGTTTTTAAAAATGGGTGGAGACAAAGATAATGAATGCTGTGGTCATGTTGCAAGAAATATTTGCAAAAAATGGCTGCATATAAAAGCAAGTTTTCATCCTCACTTTGTCACACAGAAATGAGTTTTATGTATGTTAGTAGCATAAAAGGTGTGCACAGTAGAAATGGAATTATTTAAAAATGTGTGGCAAAGCAGGAAGAAATACATATTGAAGATTAAGAAAGAATGGGTGATGAAAAATGTGGACCAAATTCAAGAGAAAGTAGCCAGTACAAGAAAAGCGCATTAAGCAGCACTTCATAGAAAGAATGAATGAGTTCTAAATTGCAAAATGAAACATATGAAGGAAGAATGATCAGGTCAAGATTAAAAGAATGACAGGGAAAGTCATGGTTGACTGAAGCTGATGAGATTCTCAAAAAGTTCAAAGAAAAAAAGGAAGTGTATTAATTGGTGTTTGGATGGTTTCAAGAATAGAAATTTATGAAAATTTAAAGTGAACAGTATTACTTTTTTCTGTACTTTCCATCACATTAACTTTCCCTAAAAAGGGACTGAACAATAAGTGTATATATACATACATACATACATACATACATACATACATACATACATACATACATATGTAAGCTGTTGCATTTGATCTAAATCGGCTCCTCAGCCTTGGGCACTTTAGATATGTTAGCACTGTAACTCCCAAAACTGCCAAACAATATTATGAATCCTAAATATCTGAAAAATGCCAAGTTGTGGAATGGATAACAACCATTTTTTGACACTGAGGCTAGTTTTTTTTTAAAAAAAACTATTCTACCTTACTCATATTTTATACCTGTATTTCCTGATGTAGGTTCAATGAGAGTATCTCCTGGTTTTATGATACCAGCTTTTTCTGCATCCTCTATCATCCTTAAAGTGATTCGATCTTTTACACTCCCTCCAGCATTGAAATATTCACACTTGGCCACTGCAATTTCAGAACAAGAACAAATCTGAATTTAAAGTCAAAATCTCTGTTATGTTTGCCAAATTTAAAAAAAAATAAAACAATTCTAATATTGTGGAAATGATTTTAAAGATAGACAAATGAATCACTTTTAACCATTTATACTAGTGAAATTATATTCCAGTATTTTATATATTAGACATTCAGCACATTGGTCTTGGCTTAAGTGAGTGGGTTCATCAGGTTGCACAGTTTTTATATTGGGTTGGTGTTTATGGGAAGTAGGTTTCTTTATCCTTCAGTAATAATCTCACAACACATGAACAGACCCAACATAGTTTGAACTAGGGAACTATGAACATCCTAGACTAAGTTAAATCCAAAAATGCTAGGGAAATATGGAATCTTGGCATTCAGACAAATCAGCCATCAATGCACATATAGAAATAAATCACAATTACACACCATTCAAAAGAGAGAATTAAAAAAGACAACAAAAAAAGAGAGATTAGAAAACATCCTTTCCAGCAGCCAAAACCTAGATAAATATGGATTAACATCAGACAAACAATTAAGCAGAGAGCAATATTTTAAATAACCAGGCTAGAGGCTCAGTAACGGTTCCTAAGAATTTATTAACGCAGGTCTGGTAACTTGGAGGATTCAGAACGTGGACCGCTCCTGGCCAACTGACAGCTCTTTATATATGGGAGCTGTCAGTTGGCCAGCCAATAGATGCCCGCTGCGTCTTTCTCCAGCTGGCGGGTGCGCCGCAGCCAATCAGCTCACGGCTGCTCCGGCCCCTCCCGTTGGCAGGCACGGGAGGACTCAACACTCCTTCCCCCCAGATGGCGCATGTGTAGTCTCTCAGATACGCGGGCTGTCTGCGCACGCGCTGGGATCTCCTCAGTGCGGGCGCAGCTTCCGATGACGAAGGTGGTGCC
Source organism: Thamnophis sirtalis (assembly GCF_051295495.1). Lineage (NCBI taxonomy): Eukaryota > Metazoa > Chordata > Lepidosauria > Squamata > Natricidae > Thamnophis > Thamnophis sirtalis. Next base: position 55,369,439 of record NW_028261388.1, read on the forward strand.
TGGTTGCGGTGACGCATCTGAGAGGCTGGACCGACCCTGGAGCCTATTGGAATGGGCCGAGGTAAGACTGCGTAGTGTAATGGGTGGAGTGTTCGGTCTGCGTGGTCGGGCGTAGTTGGCAGAGCCGCGGCGTGACGTGGCTGGGTAGGTTGATCAGCCCCTCGGCGAGCAAGCCCTGGCTGTGTTTCTTGTGGAACTTGTTGACCGGGTTGAGGTTGTCGGGTGGCTCCGGAGCCAGTGGACCCTGGCGGCTGTTGGGGGTTGCCAGGGTTGGCCCCGTCGGTTGCTGCTGCCTGGAAGGCCGATGCCCGGCGCCGCAGCTGGTTCACATGGCGCCTCCATAGTCTTCCGTCGGCCAGCAGAACCCTGTAAGAGCAGGGCCCGGTTATCTCAGTCACTATCCCGGCTAACCACTTGGGCTCCCCTGCATAATCTTGGGCATACACCCCCTCACCCACCAGAAAATTTCTAGGAGAGTGTTGGACATTTGGGGTTGTAGGGGAGAACGCAGGTTGCATCCTGTCCAGAGTTGTCCTTAATCTGCGGCCCATTAGTAACTCAGATGGGCTTTTCCCAGTTGTTTGGTTTGACGTCGTATGTTGAGCCAATAAATATGTGCGAAGCCGTTGTGCCTACGGGAGGGGGTGTAAACTGGCTAGGCCCTCTTTTGCCGACCTTACGGCTCTCTCAGCCAGGCCATTTGCCGCGGGGTGGTATGGTGCCGTTGGCGCGTGTTGGATGCCTAGTGCAGCTAAGAATGTTAGGAAGGTGGACGACTGGAACTGGGGCCCGTTATCAGATATGATGACGTCTGGTAAGCCGTGTTTTGTAAATAGGGATTTTAGTACTTGCACAGTGGCGGCCGCTGTGGTTACTGTCATTTGGAAAATTTTGACCCACTTTGACAGGGCGTCCACTATAATCAGAAACGTGCGGCCTTCCACCTGGCCGAAAAAGTCAAGATGAATCTGGCTCCAGGGAGAGGGAGGTTTCTCCCAGGTCTGCGAAGGTGCGGAAGGTGGAGCGGGTCGCACTGCCTGACAATGAGGGCACCGCTGAACCCAAGCCGCTATGTCTGCGTCCATGGAGGGCCACCAGGCATAGCTGCGGCCGAGGGCCTTCATTCTGACTATGCCTGGGTGTCCCTCATGGAGGCTGGTGAGGACTTGTGCGCGGAGGGCGGCAGGTATCACCACTCTGGCGCCCCATAAGAGGCAGTCATGGGACACAGACAGTTCATCTCTTTGGCGGTAGAACGGGAGAAAGTCGCCTATGCGCGTTTCTTCCAACCAACCCCGTCTTACTGCGTCCATTATCCTCTGTAGGGTCTGATCGGAGTGCAAGGCCTGCGCTATGTCTGTGGCTGACAGGGGGCATGGGACGTCTTCCGTTAAAGTGAATACCGAGGCGGCTGGAGCCGGGTCGGTGACTGGGGTAGGCAGGGGGCAACAGCTAAGGGCATCTGCGTGCCCTAGCTGTTTCCCTGGTCTGTATTCCAGGCTGTATGAGTAGGCGGCAAGGAATTCTGACCACCTGCCCATTCTAGGTGACAGGATGGGTGGGGTGGAGCGGTCCCCCGCGATTATGCCCAACAACGGCTTGTGATCCGTTACTAGGGTGAAGTGGCGGCCGTATAAGTAATAGTGGAACCTTTTTACTCCCGCTACGGCCGCGAGGGCCTCCTTGTCCAATTGACTATAATTCTGTTCTGGTTTGGACAAGGTGCGGGAGTAGAAAGCGATTGGCAGCTCGGTTCCGTCCGGGTATGAATGGCTGAGGACTGCCCCTATCCCATAGGGAGAAGCATCGCAAGCCAGTACTAGCGGGCGGTGCTCGTTGTATTGTATTAGCACCGGTGCATTGGTTAACAGTGATTTGACAGCCGCGAGGGATTGGGCCTCGTGGTCTGTCCAGGCCCAAGGGGCTGATGTGTCAAGGAGGTGGTGAAGGGGCTCCGCAACTGTTGCTTTGTGCGGGATAAAGGGTGAATAAAAATTTAGGAGGCCAAGGAAGGCTTGGAGCTCCTGTTTATTAGTCGGGGTGGGAGCGGACGAGATGGCTTCCACCTTGGCGGGGGTGGGATGGATTCCCTTGGAATCCACCAAAAATCCCAAAAACTCCACCGAAGGCACGCCAAATCTACACTTTGCGCGCTTCAAGTGGAGCCCAGCTGCACGGAATCTTGAGAGGACGTCCCTTAATGTTTTGACGAGTCCTGATCGGTCCCTTGCAGTGATCAGGATGTCGTCAAAATAAGGGACGACCCCGGGAATGCCATGGAGCACTCGCTCCATAAGGCCTTGGAAAATGCCTGGGGCGACGCTAACGCCGAACTGGAGGCGGCGACACTTAAACGCGCCCCGGTGCGTGACAATGGTTTGCGCCATCACGGACGCTTCGTCTACAGGTAGCTGTTGGTATGCCTGGGCCAGGTCCAGCTTCGCGAAGATCTGGCCCTGGCCCAAGGAATGCAAGACATGCTGTACTACGGGCACAGGGTAAGGATGGGCCTGCAACGCCTTGTTGAGGGTGGCCTTGTAATCTGCGCACACCCTCAGTGAGCCATCTGCTTTGAGTGGCAGGACTATAGGTGTTTCCCAAGGCGCGTGGTCAACTGGTTCTAGGACTCCCTGGGACACGAGCTTGTCGAGCTCGGCGTCCATGCGAGCCCTCAGTGCCAACGGAACCCTTCTGGCCTTCAAACGGATGGGCGCCACCAAAGGGTTAAGATTCAAAGTGATGGGGGTGCCGTTGTAGCACCCTAAAGCGTCTGAGAAGACATCATCGTACTCTGCTAACAGGGACTCCAGTGAGGGGGCTAATTGCAGGGAGTTAATGCCTGAGATACCTAAGCCCAAGGCTCTAAACCAGTCCATGCCCAGTAATGAGAGTAAAGAGGGCTTGACTACCGTTAGGGGTAAATTTCCCTTAAACGTTCGGAAGGAGACAGGAAGGGTAGTGCAGCCTAAGATTGGGATGGTGTGGCCCTGGTAGTCTCTTAGGAGGCAGTCAGCGGGGCTGAGTTGTGCAGGGCGGAGGGTTGGTACTAATTCCCTCAAGGTGTCCCACGCAATTATGGTGCAGGCGGAGCCAGTGTCCAGCTCCATCGTACAAGGCCGGCCTGCGAGTAATATGCGGAGGTGCATTTTACCCTGGCCGCTGTACGATGCAGAGGTAGCTGATTCATGCTGCCAGTCGGGCGTCGTTGGCTCCGGGGTGGTCACAGCGTAACAGGACATTCGGCCAGAAGATGAGCCCAGGGTCTGGCGTCGGCCAGCAGAAGGTTGGTTGGTCATTGGTGGCGTCAACGAAGAGGACGCGGAGGGAGGTCTCGGGTTCCGAGGTTCTCCGGAGGAAGACTTGCAGACAGTGGAAATATGGCCCTTTTTCTGCAACGGCGGCAAACGGCCAAACGGAACCGGCATGATGCTCTTGGGTGGTGGCCACCGCAGCTCAGGCAGCTACTCCCATCGCGCAGAGGTTGTGCCCTCATGCAATCCACGGTGGCTGTGGCATCGGAGCACGGATCGTTGGAAAACGTGTGTGAATGCACACCTGAGTTGGGCCACCCTTGCAACGCGGAGGGAGGCAGTCGGCGGGTGTCTGGCGTCGAGTGGCCGGCCATCTCATACACCCTGGCTATGTCCACGGCGATTTTCATGCTGAGGACTGTCTTCTCCAATATCTTCCTGTGGAGGTTAATATCTGCGACTCCGTAGATAAACTGCTCCAACAGTGCATCTTCCAAGTCGGGGAACTCGCAATTGATAGCAGTTGCCCACAGTTCAGCAACATACTGTGCGATGGTCTGGCCCTGTCTCTGAATGCAATGCTGGAATGTCTGTCTGCGAGTGTATTTGGACGGTGCCGGCTCGTAGTCGAGCCTCAAACGCTCCATCAGGACGTCGAGTGGGAGGGAATGAACTGGTGAAGGGGCAGCCAACGCGCGGGCAGTAGCAAACATCTCTGCCCACAGTAGTGTAAGAAGGTGCCCCTTCTTCTCCCCTCGGGAAGCTCTGATAGATCATGGGCCAGCAAAAAGACCTCGAACCTTTCGAGGAACGCATCCCAGGATTCGGTTTCGGGGCGGAAGGCTGAAAATACCGAGGATGGTGCCAGTGCTGGCACTACCACAGGGTCCGTTTCTGACATCCTCGTCGCTAGTTTTAAATAACCAGGCTAGAAGCTCAGTAACGGTTCCTAAGAATTTATTAACGCAGGTCTGGTAACTTGGAGGATTCAGAACGTGGACCGCTCCCGGCCAACTGACAGCTCTTTATATACGGGAGCTGTCAGTTGGCCAGTCAATAGACGCCCGCCGCATCTTTCTCCAGCTGGCGGGTGCGCCACAGCCAATCAGCTCGCGGCTGCTCCGGCCCCTCCCGTTGGCAGGCACGGGAGGACTCAACACAATACCCAACGTACAAGTTCAGAGAATGAACCTCCACCCTCACAATACCCTAATCTGCAAGCTACCAAGGGGGGAAACCACACCCCCAAGCTATCTTATGTAAAAAGGAGCAAACACCATGCTCACCAGCACTTATCACATTACCTAATCATGTAATTTAAGAGTCTGTAGAGATTCTCAGTCATCCAGGTCATGGTTGTCCCAAAGGTACTTTTTCAGGTGGCAACTGGACTTCCTTGCTTTTTCTTTGAAGATGTTTCACTTCTCATCCCAAAAGCTTCAATTTGGATGAACACCCTCTGAATGGTGTGGGACAGGGGTGGGTTCCTGCCAGTTCTAACCTCTTCTACAGAAGAGGTTCCACAAATCTACAGTGCTGTTTAGAACCGGTTCCAGCTCTCCTCCCCAACCCCTGCCCATCTGCACATCATCAAGATGAAGAGCGAGAGGAGGAATTCTGGGAGTAGAAGTCCACAAATCTTAAAACTGTCAAGTTTGAACACCCCTGGGGTTTTTTTTCTAAAGGGTTAGGGGTGCAAGAGTCTTGTAACTTGACAGCTTTAAGACTTGCGTGCTTCAAATGCCAGAATTTCTGAGCCACCATTTTGGTTGCTAAGCAAGAATGTTGTGAGTTAAGTGAGTTTCACCATATTTTACAAGTTGGTCACATGGCTGGCAAGCCACTCCCACCTGGTCACATGGCTGGCAAGCCATTCCCACCCAGTCAAATGGCTGGCAAGCCACTCCCACCCAGTCACATGTCTGGCAAGCCACTCTCACAAAGCAGGCCACACCTACAGAAGCGGTTCTAAAAAATTTTGAAACCCACCACTGGTGTGGGAGTAGGAATGGATTTCCAGAGAAAAAAATTGCAGACTACAGGAAACAGGAGCACTACTCGGGTGACCTTGAGGACACAGATATATCTCCAAATGCTTCAATGACACTCTAAAAGGATGCAAATTACCAGCTGTCTGTAAGGAATATAAATCCTTCCATTCCCCACTATCCTGCCAGAGCTGAAGAAGCTTCTTAGATGAGAAGTGAAATGTGTTCAAAGAAAAAAAAGAAACAAGAAAGTCCAGTTGAAAAAGCACCTTTGGGACCAGGATTTAAGAGTTTTGTCTTCTAATAACTGTCCATCATTCCTCATCTCTTTGTACTTCTATACTCAGTATTTCTAATTAAGTGTCAGTTAGATCACAATGCCCAATGTGAGATCCCTCTAAAAATCTTCACTCAATGATTGTTATTAATGTGGCAGAAAATACAAAATATTACCAACAACCATCAATTGGCTCATATTTCATTTTGTCCCAGTTTTACCCATACATTGTCCCACACATCGTTTGGACTCCATTCACATTATGCCACCTTGATGGGTGTCAGCTGTAAAATCCATTGCACAGCCCCCATCTATATACTGGAATGAAAAAAATTTCTTTTCATTCCTAGCCTAAATTCAACACCATTTCAGACTACTTTGGCAAAGAAATACTCACAAAGTTCACACTTGAGACCATAAGCTTTTGAAATTTTGTTGATTCGGATCAGAGGAGTGTGTCCAATTTTCTCTAAGATATTTGACAAAATCTTTGGTTCTTTTTGCCTGACAAGGAAAAAGAATAAAACCAAAATAACCCCGAAATGCATTATTGACTCCAATGAGAACCGATGTACTAAAGTACAGCCTGGCTTTGATTTATTTTTAACAGTGGACAGGAGGAAAGATAGTGAGAAAAATCAAAATCTTTTGTCTAGTGGTCCATCAGATTGTTTTTGTATTATATTCCATGTATCCAAAAGTAACATAATAGGGTTTAGTTCTTCAGAAGGGCATCCCTTGAAAAGATCACCTAGTATTTCCAAATAGGGCATTTCTGAAGGCGGTTTTTTTTAATCAACAACAGCAGCAGCTGTTTCTTGCTGTCTACTGACAGCAAGAAAAGTTACGGTGGCCACTACCATGTGATCAAAACCTTTTTATATGGTCCTTGGCCGACTTAAAAAAGAATGTGTTTGATCATACGGCTGTGGCTACTATCATGACTTTTTAGATCCCCACCCCAGAATCCATGAATCTACTGATCAAAAAGGATTTTTTTTTAAAGAGGTAGAACAACTTGTTTCTGATTAGCTATTGTACTAATAAAGGATGGCTACCATCTTTCCTTCCAGTTTGCAGGCTCTATAAAGATTTGGAAAGGGAAAAAACTTCCATGAGACTCTATGGATGAGGCATTCTCCATTCTTCAATTGCATAGCAACCCTGGGCTCTGACTGTAACCTGTCATTGTTCAAATCAATGCTAATATGGCAGATGTCATTAATATTAGCAATAGAGAAGAATTATAAAGGTTACCTTCCATTAAAATATTATTTTCTTAAGTACACTAGTAAGTTGTGAACCACTTTAGACATTGAAAGCACATGTGAGGGGCTGAAGTCCAACTGGCTTCACACTGAAATGGATACTATATGGATACTATAGGTCACCAAATTAAGGAATCTTATGCAGGGGATCTGTACATGCAAAATCATTTCCAATACTGCTCAACAGGTAGGTGAAGCCAGAGTGAGCAGCATATTAAGGTATTCACTAATCTGCACCTTTACTGACAGATGGGTTTTCGAACAGAATTGGTAACTTACAGTATTTCTGATATACGTTACTATCAAAGGTTTGTACTCATCATTCATTTCTTTTCAATGTCTGTGCATGCTCTTTCAACACTCCTTAATTAGTTCTTTAAATTAAACATACATTTAAAGTTTTGCTTGGATTATTTCTAATCTGTTGTTATATAAATTCAAAGTCTAATGTCATTAATTTAACAAGGGTTGATCACACCATTCAATATATGGAAATAACAAAAAGTTGCATAAATTTCCTGGAATATACTGAAGCTAGTGCTAAGCTGGAACAGGTCATAGCTGTCTATATCTCTCATTTCAGAATTCTTGAGATTTTAATTTATTTCTACTTTCATAATAAAAACTGAAATGAAGAAATACACTATATAAATTTATGTACAGTAAAGTGTTAGAAGACAGGGAAATTTAGGGGATTTAATTCTCTTCTATCAGAAGCAAATTCTTAGCACATCATATTGCCTGTGAGCCAAATTTTCTTTGTTTCCTATTTCAGATACAGCTGTAAAGCAGGCATTACTTTAAGTTGCTACTTACTGAGGCACATAGCGATGAGGTGATTCTGAGATGGATTTTCCTGGTTTCCAAGTGCATCTGCTAGGCAAATTGGGACTAATCCAGGCAATACTGGTTTTGGCTTCTGGGTTTTCCACATCGCCATTGAGGAAAGGACAAACTCTGATTGTTTTATTTGAAGTATAAACAGAAGCCATCATAAGCTAAAAAGGAAATATAGAAAAACAAGCATTTCAACAAAAGATTGAACTCCAGTAAAACAAAACATACCTAGTGAAAAGAATCTACCATGTTTTTCATATGCGCGCGCGCGCGCACACACACACACACACACACACATACATTTGGATCCTGGTTTAACCGGTCCGGTGCAACAGGGCTCGGCATCCACCACATGAATGTGCGCAGCACGCGCGCGCACACAGGCAATTTGTGCATGCGTCCTTACCTCCTGCGATGCGTCTGTGATGCTCCAGCTGCTCGGCGGAGTGTCGCTCAGGCACTGTATGCTCCGTGTGTGTGCGTGGAAGTGTGAGCTCAAAGACCGGTAAGGATCATGGGCAGGCGGGTGGGCCCTCTGGAGCACCGTACCGGAAATGTAACCAGTGCTCCCGGCAGGCACCAGTACGCCTGTACCGGGGCATACCGATTGTAACCCACCACTGATATATGTACACACAGACACACAGACACACACACAAACACACACACACACACACACACACACAGATTTGGTTTCCAAGCAGGCACACTTCATCGCTTGCTCAGGGTTGCTGTCCGCAAAGAAATTAGCAAAAATGTTTGTGAAACACATTTATCACCTGCATGGGGAGCCCAAGGGGATCATTTCAGACTGTGGAGTCCAGTTCACAGCCACGTTCTGGAAAAACATATATATGTTTTATGTATTATAAAAGGTATTGCTACTTTTTGCAACAGACAGCATTTTATAGCTGATTTTTTGGGGGGCAGCCCAAGATTAAAGGATGTCAGTTATATGATGACATCAGTGCAAGTAAAGGGCAGAATATTCATCTCCATCATCCATAGGCCATGAATTCATTCCTCTCTTCCTTTCTGGAAACCAACTTGCTTTGAGGGTTCCATGTGTATTTGACAATCATCTCTACAGGGCTACTATCAACCATGTTCTTTGCTGTTGTGTGAGATAATAAATAGCGAGCTACAATTTTCTATTTCAAAAAATAATTTTATTAAATAATTAGAATATTACAAGATAATACAAACTAAAATATATAAAAGAAGAAAGAAAGAATAAAAGGTGCAAAGAGAAAACTTAGAAAAGAAATAAATACTAGAAAAAGAAAAGAAATAAAAGTAAAAACATAGTGAAGAAAAATAAAAGAAATATATAAAAAAGTGACTCCCAAGTTTCAATAAAAGACCATTAAGGGTTACCAGAAATATGAATTTATCTAATCTAATCTTGATTAAATAAATCAATTTTATATTCCTTCTGTTTACTCCTAACAATCTTAATATTTAGTTCATTCAAATTATGATCTAGGACTAGATTTCAGTTCTTTGTCCCTTCTCACAAAATTCTCTTTTGTAAGAAAAATTATCATTCTCTTGGTTTATTGTTGGTATAAACTTTTAATTATTAAAATATTAGCCAATTTCTTTTATAAGGCCAGTGTAACATTTTTTTCATATCAACTTTGTAATCTGTAACTTGTATTTATTTATTTATTTTATTTAGTTTGTCATTCATGTACAAGAATGAGTCCACTTTCAACTCAGTCTCTGTCTTGTCACGTAACATATGTCCTTAAAAAATCTAGCTATAGAGGCAGATATTGATGTTGACAGTGTCAATATTAATTTCTGACTCCCATTTTGAAAGTATACTTCAATATTTGCAGCATTAGAACATTTTGTGCCATTCCGTAACAATTCATCATACGTATGTGTTCTTCTCCTTTATTTCCAATCTTTAAACCCTTTTAATATTCTAATTTTAAAATGCTGTTTTTTAAAAAAAAAAGAAAAAGAAAACATTTTCCATAGCAAGGATTTTTTTATAATTAATTCTAAATTTGTGTTTCAAATTTATCTGGATTTGTAGCTTTCTAAAACCAACATCTTAATCAACCTTTCTTTTGTTTATTTTTTTTAAATTCAGCTCCTACACTTGTAGTCAGATGTTTCTTTCATTAAGAATTGAAGGCAGACTCACCTCATATTTTCACATTCCTCATAAGCAATTTCCAAATGTGATTAGAAAAGGAACTATATGAACTTAGTGTCTTTTAAAGGCACTACTGCAATTTAAGCAAGATGGCTATTCCTTTATCTCTCAGTGCTGAAAACCCGCCAGTCTTGCAGCCTCTTTGGGAGTAGCAGTGGTCTGGAGCACCATGGGTGATCTCTCATCCTCTCTTTGTCTGGAGTTCAAAGAGTCAGTCCATTTCACTGACTCTTCATTCTTCACTATGATCATTAGCTCCGCTTTTTATGGGGCTGCCTTCAATCTGCCATTTCTTCCTCCGGAAGTCTCAAGAGCTACAATTTTCCCTGTGAATTCTCCCTGTACTTCCAGAATCAATACTCATTCTGGTATGCTTCCCCAGTCTGGCACCATGGAAATTTTTGTTGAAGCTGAGGGAATATTTCTCACAATCATACTGTAGGGATACATTTTAGCAATAGTAAAACATCCCATTATTCCAAGCTGTCTTTAAAGTTATTACCTTGCATTTTCCATTATTCATTTTAACCTGAGTTCAAAGTTTACTTAAGAAAGATCTCCAACTTTAATTACAATTCAAAGTACTTCCTGAACAATGAGTTCAACAGGATCAAGGTACAAGCAAACAATTGTATAGTATTATCACTGACATCCTGCAAGGAATCACTCACTCAGCAAAGTCAGAACACTTCCCCAGTTAACGTATTATTTTGAAGCTACAAACCTATTTCAAATTTTAAAACTGTTTTCAGCTGCATTTTATCTAAGAAAATAACAAATACACACACACACACACAATTTTATTTGAATATTTTTCTAATGACCTATAATCCATTATTATTGATGTGTACCATTTGAAAAAATACTTATTTTTTATTTATTATACTGAAATAAATATTTCTCTTCTTTTGGTTTTTGAGAAATGCCAAAGTGCCAAAGACAAAACTCTAAAAAAAAAAAAAAAAACTATGGGCCAAAGTAGATATAAAATTAGCCAGATAACTATCTATACTGGGGAAAGTGTGGAGAGGGATATTATTTATTTATTTAGTTATTTGTTTGTTTGTACAAGATAGCCAATATAAATATGAACATGGACATGAATGAAGGAAATGAATACAAATAAATGTGAACAGTAGGACAGGAACAATAGGTATGCTGATGCGCTTATATACGCCCCCTTTACAGACCTCTTAGGAATGGGGTGAGGTCCATGGTAGACAGTTTAAGGTTGAAGCTGTGAATTATACTTTCCTTTTTTTAAGGAAAGCAATAATCCATTCTCCGAAGAGAGGTTCCTGCCCAATATCAGTGCTTTCTGAGTGAAGAGCAGCTTTGAAATGTAATCTTCATAACTACTTCCACTGTGAGATTGGCTTTGAATGGCAGCTTTCATGACTTGCACAGTTAACCAAACTTTTTGATTTTCCTTCCCTTCCCATCCCATCCTTTCCCTCTCTCCCTTCTCTTTTTCCCATGTCCTTCCCTCCCCCCTCTTTAAAAAAACTTCTTTCCTGATGTGCTTCTGATTACACTTCTACATTATGTTGGTTAGTCAGCTACTTTGGTTACTCAGCTATTTTGGAGTGGTATAATCTCATGAACAATTATTTTTGCTCATTTAAAAAAATAAAAAAATGTAAAGTACATGACATTAATCTGTTTTATTAAATGAGGGCCAGTTTGGTGTTGGGTTTAAAAGCAGTGAGATACAAACTGTGTTGGGGGTGTGTGAGTTCTGCTTTTGGCACAAAATCAAACTTGGGCCAGTCACTCCCTCTCAGCCCTAGGAAGGAGACAAGGACAAACCACTTCTGAAATCTTGCCAAGAAAATATCTGGGACTTGTCTAGGCAGTCTCCAGAAATTAAGACTGACCCAGGAACAAAATAACATAATGAGATGGTGTTTTAATTTTTTTAGACCTTCCCCACACTTTCCGGTGTTTTCATTCCCTATATATTTAACCAGCATGAATACTACTTGTCAAAAGATTTGCTATATCTGAAGTTTTCAAGGTAACTCTGTTTCAGCTAAAGGCACAGAATCCAGGAAGAAACCAGAATTTTCCAACAATAGCTTTTGCCCTTCTAGACACGCATGAAATGCATTTTTTTTCATTTTTGTCTAGGGATTTACTATGCCCATTGCCAAAACTTTATTTATTTTTACCCATTTCCAAGGAAATCTCAATGTACTGGTAATCTTTACAGCCCTTTTATATGAATGAACCTTGTTGCCTTTGATGTTTTTTTTCTCCCCATTGAACTTTATTGAGGTTATCTAAGGCCAACTTGTTTTAACGTTTGTTGCTCTCTGAGCAAGCTTGGAACAACAAGGAGTGGTACTTGCTGATGTGGTAGCATCCTCATCATATTATACAACTTCAAAATTTAAGTAAATGCCAGCCTGCTTATCATGCTATTTTTCAGTATGTCTTTTGTAGTTTGACCAGGCTTTTGACAAAAGGTGTAGTCCAAAAATTGATGGGCCCTTGACATCCCACCAAAATTAATGAGTCTCTTAAATTTGCATTAGTGCAAATATGGCTTGGGTGAATCAGTGACAAAAACGCTGGCATGTTAGATGTAGAATAAGATAAATCTTTCTTTCAGGATAAAACTGTAGCTGTTTCCTTGGAAATAAATGTTAATGGAAATAGTTATAATTGTAACTTAGTGCTACTTCAAGAACTTTTACAGTTTAAGCAAATAGTAGATCAGGATAAACTGAAGTAACATGTCCTGTTTGTACGATTTTTGAAAACCTATTTCAATGGAGAGCTTTTTGAATTGCTTTTTTAAGACAGCCTGTTGCTCTACAAACCAAAGCATAGAGCTACACACATAATTCCCTACTGCATCACATGAAACTTTTATGATTATATTTTGCAGTTTCCTAACAGACTTGTTATCAACAAGTACATGTTCCATTACTCAATTGCTTCTCATTTCAGACTCTCCTGCAGAGTTGTTGGGACAGTAATTAATTTTGCAGTCATACCACTGCAGCCCTTGTTAGCCATATCAGAACATGTCCTCTCATAGAAAGAGAGATGACCTTGATGGTCATCTAGTCCAACCATCTGCTCTGTATAGGATCACCCAAGCATCTTTGATATCTAGTCTCAGTTTGAAGACCTCCAGCAAAGAAGAATTTATCACTTCACTAGTGAGTTGATAGCTTATAGTCAGGAAGCCTATACAATATCTATGGAGATTCTCAATCATCCAGGTCACAGTTGTTCCAAAGGTGCTTTTCAAATGGCAACTGGACTTTTTTGGGGGGTTTTCTTCATTGAAGAAAACTTGCAGATTACAGGAACCAATTCAATTTGAGATGCAGAAAACACAGACTCATCCCCAACAGCCTGCGCCTATGTTCAACTGTGAAAGGCCCAGGGCAGAAAATATCCTGCAAAAAACACACCTCCAGCTTTTCAATGAAAGAATAAAACAAATTAATTTTACAATTGAGGTTTTGAAAAAGAGAGTGGTATGCAAACTCCAAGAGCTGAAATCACTTCTACCAACAGAAGTATTGGAGGAGGTCACAGAATTTACAAAGAAGACACAACTAGAACAACACAACAAGAGGAAAGAATGACAGAAAGGCAAGTTTTCTAATATAGTACTTCCCCATGTGAAGTCAACTGCTATCTCAGAGAGGATAAATGAATAATATATTGTTGATATCTAATAGGAGATAAATATAATGAAGTTGGCATTTTTGTGCTACAATCTATTGGTCTGCATTTACAATAACTGTAATAATATTTTTTCCTAATGTATTTTATTAGGACTTCCAGATTTGAGTACAAATAGTTGGACTACACTAGACGATGAGAAAGAAATCTGAAATTGGATCTCTGGTCAAGTTTTCAGTGGTCATCTGGAGGTTTGTACTTCAGATTTGATAGCCTTAATTTTATTATTTAGCCCATGGATTGTATGTTTCTTTTATGGCACCACAATGTTGTTAGCAATTAAATGACTCTTTCCTCTGCTAAATACATGTTATCCTTTTAAGCAAACATACCTAAAAACACATTACATAAAGCATCTTTTCAAATATAATCAGTTAATAGAAAAACAAAGAGATTGAATTGCATAGTCAATCAGCAGAAAGCATAAGGTTATTTCACAGATAGACTCTGTTAATCTTTAGATAATTTTACGGATAATTTAAGATACTGACTTTTTCAAGTGTAATAATCTGTCATTGCTGTAACTCCTGCACTATGTTAAATGCTTATCTTAAAGTCTCCTTTTCAAATTCATCAGTAAACAGTAGTCAGATCTAAATGCCAAGTCTGCACATACGTTATCAAACCTGCTAAAGAGCAAAGAAATGTAATGAGTCATTAACTGCAGAAATGCTCACCTTCTCATCAGCTTGCTTGTTACAATTGCCCCAAAGCCTTTTCTGCTCACTTATATCCATGCTTTATGATTCCAGAAACCAATAAACTACCTTGGAGCAAGGCACGTGGGATGGCAGTTGGCTCTCTTGACCCTCCAGCTTCTTTTAGGTTGTTTTTTCAGACTTGAAGTACAATCACTTTCAAAGAGGCAAAAGTCCTGCTGTAAGGGGGATACGGATTTATCTGTTTAATTGTGGCACTTTGTTAAAAATATCTTAATTGGGTTCAAATAAAAAGGCAGAGTTTAAGGGATAGATTTTTATAGACAGTTCTGAGATTTGGTGAAGAACAATTCATGATATACATATTCACACATGAATGGTACCCTCATTCTGCAAAATCTGGATGGAAGGTTTCTTTAAATCATTTTGCTAATATTCCAATCATAACAAATTAATATATCTATAATGATGATTTAATTTCTCACAGACTCATAAAGTGGTCCTTTAGATCACAGTTTGAGAGGTGATGAAACATCTTTTTCTATCTTATAATAAAAAATATATTCTATCAAATAATTTCACTGCCATATCTACAAATGGTTAAAGTAAAGTATACAATCAGTTTCCAAAATGTTAACCTTTTTTTAATATTGTTTCTCGGATGTAGCCAGAAACCACTTGGCAAAGAGGTGTGTCTGAAGAAAATAATCCATTTTGGAACTGTGTGAACAGGCATTCAGAATTATTGTGTCACACCCATCTACAATGTGACATAGTGAGTGGAAAATGAACATGCCACTATAAATATGAGAGAAATAAGTACAAACTGAGGAAACATGACCCCAAGCTGACAAGGAATAGCCAACACTCTGGAAGATAGGCTTAAGATAAAGAAGGATCTTGACAAACTTGAATACTGGGTCCTATCTATCAAAATAAAATTCAGTGGTGAGAAAAGTGAGGTTCTACATTTAGGCAAGAAAAAAAATGCACAGATATAGAATAGGTGGTACCTGTAGTTACTGTGAGAAAGATATTGGATCCTAATGGAAATCCCTTAAAATGAACCAGCAGTGTGCTGCAGCTGCCAAAAAAAGCCAACATAGTCCTGGGGTTCATTAACAGAGGAATAAAATCAAGATCATATGAAGTATTAATACCATTTTATAATGCCTTGGTAAGACCAGATTTGGAATATTGCATCTAGTTTTGGTCACCACAATATAAAAAAGATGTTGAGACTCTAGAAAGAGTGCAGAGAACAGCAACAAAAATAGGAGTATGGAGGCTAAAACATATGAAGAACAGTTGAAGGAATGAAAAGAACTAGAGGGGTGGGGTGACATGATAGCAATGTTCCAATTTCTAAGGGACTGCCACAAAGAAGAGTGGGTGAACCTACCCTCCAAAACACCCGAAGGCAGAACAAGAAGCAATGGATGAAAACTAATCAAGGAGAGAAGCAACCTAGAAGGAGAAATTTCTTGATGGAACAGTTAATCAGTGGAATGACTTGCCTCCGGAAGATGATGTGGAGGCTCCAACACTGGAGGATTTTAAGATCAGACAACCATCTGTCTGAAATATTTTTCCTGCTTGAGAAGGGGATTGGATTAGAAAACCTCAAAGGTCCCTTCCAACTCTGTTATTCTGGTTGTGTCACTGAAGCATTCCTCTCCTTCAAATTGAACCTAATTCCATGTAGATTTTCTTGGCAACAATATCAAATGACTTTTCTTTGTCTCGTCCCAGAATATTTTTTCTCCCAACATTCCAATCTAGGATAGGATAGCATAGGATAGGATAGGATAGGATAAGAGGTAAGAGCAGGGGCAGGGGCAGGGATATAGCAGAGCGGAGCAGAGCAGAACAGAACAGAACAGAACAGAACTAAAGTTCTTTATTGGCCAAGGAATTTGTCTCTGGGGCATAAGCTCAAAGTGTACATATAAATAGCCAGTAATAGATCATAATCATAGTCACACTTATTAATCATAAGTTACAAGCAATAATTGAAAAAAAAGAAGAAACCAATACGATGAGAAAAGTCAAAAGACAGTGCTATGGGAATTAAGTATTCAGCCAAGTGATGGCATGAGAAAAAAACCCTATCATTATGTCAAGTTGTTTTGGTATGCAATGCTCTATAGCAGCGGTGTCAAACTTGAAGCCCGTGGGTCAGATGTGTCACGCACTGCCCACGCCCATGCCATTTTAGAGAAGGGGAAAAAGTTACAATATGTCACATGATGATGTGACACCATGATTTTGACACCCCTGCTCTATAGTGGCATCCTGAGGGAAGAAGTTGAAATAGATTATGTCCAAGATGTGAAGGGTCTAGTCTAGTCTACTAAATTAATGTGATCTTCCATGGCAGAGTGTGGTTACCTGATTGACTGCCTGAGTAAGAGGTGTGGACTCTTAGTTTGTCAGCCTTGCAAGATAGTTCAGGCAGGAAGCACAACCAGGTGAACTAATTCTACTTAATTGTAAAATTATATATCTATATTGATCCCCTTCCACTTTTATAGCCCAGGAAACTACCGAAGGTCCCTTCTGAGATGTTTGCCACACCCACCTTCTTTCTGTGACTCATCTGCCTCTTATCTAACCACACACTGGATCTTTCTCCAGTCTCCCAAGGTCATTCCCACATACCATTACATAGCTGGACTATGGAAACATTAATGGGCTATTTTAAAAACTGTGGTTTCTACGTTTTTATTTCCTACTTTTACTTCATGAGCCCTTCTGTGGCTTTACCTTGTGTCTAAACTGAAGTACTGAATGACATGGTTTATGGTTTTATGGTTTTATGGTTTTATTATTTATAGGCCGCCCTTTTCCCTGAGGGGACTCAGGGCGGCTTACAATATATAGGGAGGGGAGTACAAGACAGTAAGACATAAAACAATACATAAGTAAAAATAGTACACAACATTCATCATTCGGGTGGGGACAGATTATGATCTTTATCCCCAGGCCTGACGGGATAGCCAGGTCTTGAGGGCTGTGCGGAAGGTCTGGACGGTGGTGAGGGTACGAATCTCCACGGGGAGATCGTTCCAAAGGGTCGGAGCTACTACTGAAAAGGCTCTCCTCCGTGTAGTTGCCAGTCGACACTGACTGGCGGATGGAACTCGGAGGAGGCCTAATCTGTGCGATCTAATAGGTCGCAAGGAGGTAATTGGCAGGAGGCGGTCTCTCAAGTACGCAGATCCACTACCATGAAGGGCTTTATGGGTGGTAAGTAGCACCTTGAAGCGCACCCGGAGATCAACAGGTAGCCAGCGCAGCTCGCGGAGGATAGGTGTTATGTGGGCGAACCGAGGTGCACCCACGATCACTCGCGTGGCCGCATTCTGGACTAGCTGAAGTCGCCGGGTGCTCTTCAAGGGCAGCCCCATGTAGAGCACGTTGCAGTATTCCAGCCTAGAGGTCACAAGGGCCCGAGTGACTGTTGTGAGAGCCTCCCGGTTCAGGTAGGGTCGCAACTGGCGCACCAGGCGAACCTGGGCAAATGCCCTCCTGGTCACAGCCGTCAGATGGTGGTCGAAGGTCAGCTGTGGGTCCAGGAGGACTCCCAAGTTGCGAACCCTGTCTGAGGGGTATAAAGTTTGGCCCCCCCAGCCTGAGTGATGGAGCACTAGCCAAATTATTGGGAGGGAAACACAACAGCCACTCGGTCTTCTCCGGGTTGAGTACAAGCTTGTTAGCCCTCATCCAGTCCCTAACGGCTTCAAGACCCCGGTTCATCACGTCCACCGCTTCATTGAGTTGGCACGGGGCGGACAGATACAACTGGGCATCATCCGCGTATTGGTGGTATCTTATCCCGTGCATGTTAACCCAGTGCAACTAGAGTAGCTACCAGACATCTGACAAAAGAAGGCTGTGCCCTACTTTTTGTCCTCCCATCTTCCATCCAACAGGCATAGCCTTAGAATCAAATATTGTGTGGCTTTTGAGTGTCTTGGTTTATGGGGAGGACTGTTTTCACAAAATTTCATTCAAACTTTCATGTATTATAAATTGTCTGCTTCTTTCTTTACCCTTTCAGTCAACAACTATTTTTTAAAAAAAATTTTTTTTAAAACTAATACAAAATAGGAGAAAGAGAAGAAAAAGAAAGAAATCAAAATGAAAGCAAGGAAGGGAAAAGTGAGAGAAAAATAGAAAGAAAAAAGCTTCCGATATTTTTTATAGCAGTTATAAGTGCAGTTATAAATTAGAATTTTACAATTTACTCCACAGTTGCAACATGACTTTCCTCTTTCTTTATCTTATCTAATAATCAAAGTCATAAATCATAAGTGCATTTTTTTCTTTTACATAAAAAGGCCATGTCAGCAATACATACTTAATTCACATGATTCCAGCAATCAATTTCAGTCCAGTCTTCAAATCTATGATCACTTTAGTCTAGAGGTCACATGATCTGTCACACTTTTCTCTGATGAAATTTAAGAGTCGCCTTTGCTGATTCTATACGATTGTATGTTTGTGAAAATAAATATTTGTTGGAAAAATACTAACACTGAAAAACTAGTTTTTCTGATGCTACAAAAAGTAATTTCATACACATGGAGTGGATTTCAATTTGTCACAGTTTTTATGCTGTAATTTTTGTTATAGCTGCCATGAAAGTTAAAACAGTTAATGTGTTCTCTATTCCCCCCATGTATCCTTCTTTCCAATTATTCATGTCATTCTTTGTCTGTTCAAATATTTGGTGAACATACTGTTTAGAGCGCTCTGCACTTAAAGGAAGTGATAAAAGGAATTATTATATCTTAAATGAAAAATTTAGAGGAAGTTTTCTTAAAATGTATACACTACATTGCAGATTTGTATATAAAAACAGATACAGGTAAAGCAGAGCAATTTGTAGCACTTGTATAAATTAAAATCCACTCTATCTGGGTTATAAAAGAACAAGAGTTCCCAAAGGAACAAGCTCAGATCAATACTCAGAACATTTTATTTTTATTCTGCCTGCTACTTTTGAATCAATACAACCAAACACACTCCAGAGGCTAATGAGCACCACTAATACTCATGGATTTCAAAACAGTTATTCTTAATGATATCATATATAATTTTGCCACACACTTTGTAGTGCCACAAAGTTTGCGTAAGTATCAACTGAATGTCATGCTAATAGAGAACACTATACCATCTCACTTCAGATGGTAGGAAGCTGCAATTTGTTACTGCCAATTTGATTTAGGCACTAAGTTAGAAAGCTGGAGCTGAGTTCTAATCCCATTTTAGGGATGAGAACCAGCCGATGATTGTGACCACCATTCTCTCTCATCTTGTAGGGTTGTTGCTGTGGGGTGAAAAGGAACAGGAAAGTTTATTGGATAAATTCATCATCTTGAATTGTTTATAAAAATAATGGTGGGATATAAATGGATTTATCAAACTTGAGGTTTGTAAATAATCTTACAAGTGAGCATATCAGTGATGGGATTCAATTTTTTTTTTACTACTGGTTCTGTGGGGGTGGTTTGGTGGGCGTGGCATGGCTTGATGGGTGTGGCAGGGGAAGGATACTGTAAAATCTCCATTTCCTCCTGATCAACTGGGACGCGGGAGACAGAGAATAGATGGGGAGTCAGTCAGAGGTGTTATTTACCAATTCTCTGAACTACTTAAAATTTCCGCTTCTCCAGAACTGGTCAGAACCTGCTGAATACCACCACTGGAGCATATCTGCAGGGAAATATCTCCCCTGCTCTATGATATTTTTTGATTGCAAATAGTGTACGAATGTAATCAAACCTGTCATCATTATGTCTTTTCCTGGCAAAAGGGCATGTCCCCTTTCAAAATCAGAGCTGAATGCCTGATGCTACTTATAGCAAAAGAGCAAGTGAGCAATGCATCATTACACTGAGCTTTTTACTTCAGATGTTGGCAATAGGAAAATGTATTTATATTTTCACGACTTCATTTCTATCTTAAAACCAATACAGTAAAGTATTAATATGCTATGACTTCCAGATCCCTCAGAAGTGACTCTGCAGTATAATTAGGCACAATTTCATACTACAAAGACTTTGTTCCTAAATTCTAGGACAGCGATGGCGAACCTTTTTTAGCTCATTTGCCATAAGTGGGGGGTGCTCATGGGGGTCGTGTGTGGCCGTGCTGCACCCATAATGCAATGCACGACCACCACCCCAGTGTGCATGCGTGCACTACAGGCAGGACCCCCCCATTTTTTCCCATCCTTTTTTCGCCCTCCCCAGGCTCCAGAGGCTTTATAGGAGCCTAGGAAGGGTGACCCCCCCCACCCAGGAGGCCCTCTGGAGGCTTCAGGGACCTTCAGGAGGCTTCCCTGAAGTTTCCGGAGCACTTAAAATGACCCACTGAGCAAACCGGAAGTCTGTCCCCAAACTTCCAGTTTGCCTATAGGGCCATTTTTTGTGTTCTGGAGGCTTCAGGGAAGCTCATGAAGCCTCTGGAGGGCCTCCGCAGGATGAGGGAGGCTCTTTTCGCCCTCCCCAGGTTCCTATAAAGCCTCTGGAGCCTGAGGAGGGCGAAAAATGGCTTTAAAAAGGGTGAACTCAGCTGGCCAGCATGCGCATGCGTGCTGGCCAACTGACAGGGCAGCGCCTCGCGTGCCCTGACAAATGGCTCCATGTGCCACCTGTGGTATGTGTGCCATAGGTTCACCATCCCGGTTCTAGGACATAGGACTTACAGAAAGTAAGGGAAATTATGACAATCCCAACTGTAATTCCATTTAAGACCTTTAACCCCTTCCCACCATCT
Organism: Thamnophis sirtalis; assembly: GCF_051295495.1. Taxonomy (NCBI): domain Eukaryota; kingdom Metazoa; phylum Chordata; class Lepidosauria; order Squamata; family Natricidae; genus Thamnophis; species Thamnophis sirtalis. The sequence continues at coordinate 55,390,380 of NW_028261388.1, forward strand.
TTCCTTTCTCCCATATATTGTCAAACTCAAATCAACTATATCATAATCACAAAAGTCAATGAAACCATAATGAATATAAAAATCATAAAGCCCTTCCATAAAACCTAGACTTGTGATAGTCATGTTAAAACTAGCTTTGTTTCACTCTGTCAATTTGCTTCTTTCATTGGCTGCCAAGAAAGGCAAATAGATATAAAAGGGCATTTTAAGTCTAAAACATCTATCCCAGCCTTAGAGACAGTTCATGCCAACTCAAGGACTTTAATTGTGCAAATAGTGCTATTATATTATAAAACTGTTATCTTTTGCGTACACATCCAATTTTATGATATGCAATGAAAATAGTACTGATCTGGTGGCAAGGGAAGAAGACAGAAGATCAGAAAAATAAAATGCCACACATTCTGCCATTGCCTCTGGAGACTGGGCTGAATTTTAGCCATTCCTTGAGATGTCTTGGGTAGCGTACTCATTTAGAGACATAATCCTCATGTCAGTCACAAGAGCCAGTTTGGTGTTAGTGGTTCATGCTAGAAACCAGGATAGCATGAATTCTAGTCCCATCTTTGGCAAAGACAATTGGGTGACTCTGAGCCAGTCACTTTCTCAGCCCTAGAAAGGAAGCAATAGCAAACTTCTTCTGAAAAATGTCACCAAGGAAATTGCAGGGACTAATCCAGACAGCTGGACAGGCAAAAGTCTCAAAAGTGAAATACTTATTCCAGGTAATCAGGCACAGAGGGGTGTCACCTATTGCACTTTTAGTTGCCTATCCAGGTGTTCAAAGCATCAAGGCACATTCTAAACGTCAAAACTTCTATAAGGTGCATATTTCCAAGTAACCAAGAAGGCAAAAGTTTATTTTCCAAATAAATAAAAGATAACCCATATTAAATTATTTCTGTTCAAGATACTTAAAAAAAAGTTTTCCTGAACAGAAACCATCCCTATAATTGCAATTAAATGATGTGATTCCAATTGGATAATTCCTCACAAGTTCTCTGGGACTTCTCTTCCCAAGCAGTTTAAGGCGAATGCAGGGTTAATCCAAGATATTTTGATACCTGGACAAAGGCCAAAATGATACTGAAGGCATCTGAAACTTACTTCAATATTGATGATGTTGAATAATCTTAATTACGTCTTGAATAATCTTAATTACGTCAAATGAAGGGAGACTCATCAAGAAATGAAAACTGGGTTGTGATAGAGTTCTGTTTAACATCTCATCAAAGATCCACAAATAGTTCTATACACAGTGCAAGTATCATTCTGACTTTCATTTCCCCAAAATGGCACAATTTTCTTCACAAATTTCCAGTGTGAAAGAGTAATATAGGAATGTGTGTTTTAATGTTTGCTGCACAACAGATTGGTTTTAAGCCTACTTGTAAGTTTTTCTGATGGTGTGTGACAAAAAAGTTGTAATGTTTTTGAGCTCTGGTTCTCTAGCTAACCCAGTTACTGAAAAGTAAAGACAGAACTATTGATTCTCTTTATAATAATTTTATGCTGTGCTAATTTTTTATGACCTTGAGGGGTATTTATTACTTATTATGAAAGTAATGCACTGGATTGAAGTCCTTTATTTATCTATCATTCAAGTTCTGAATGGAACATGCTGAGCTCAGCCACTTGCAGTAGGGGTGAAAGAGGGCAGTCTGAATCAATGGTTCTATTTGCATCTGCTTCTTAGGCCACAAAAGGTCACCAACTGGATGCAGGAGGAAGGGAAGCCAAGGAAGAACAGCCATTTTTTTCCATTATCAGGTAGATCATCATTCCACTTTTCTCTTTCTTCCCTTCCCCTTCCCCTGCCCTGCAATTTGTTTTTAACTGTCATACCAATTCCACTGGGAAGCAACTAAGCCTTGCCAGCTAATGAGATGATATAATTCCTGGCATTCTGAATCATATATTCATATTCATAGTTGTTGTCAGCCTCTACTTTGTTTGCTTGCTTGCTTTCGGCTGCCATAGAAACTTGGAGGGAGGGCACTTGAGTTGTTTGAGATGAGAAATTTATGGTGCTGCAGAGTTATCAGGAGGGAGCTTGGTTCTCACCATCTTCGGTGCATACTGATGGCCTGTGTTTGGACTTGGTCAAGATCAACCGTCTCTGCATACCAACTGAATGAGGCTTTTTGAAGATGCACCCCCACATGACACCTTAGGGAGTTGTAGATTGGCCATTGGGTTGGGATAATTGAGGGGAGGGTGCTGGGCAAACATTTGATATGTACATGTTCGTCCTTTTTGGCTCAGATCTTGCTTTCCTTTCGCTGCTTTCTTTTCATAACCAGTAAAAGTATCTTTATCTCTACAAAAATGGAGTTTAGATTTTTCTTTCTTGGTTATTGAAGAGAGGCCTACTACAGAGTCCGAATAAAAGAGGGAGATGAGTGGATGACTGCATTTAACTGCCCTCTGGGATGTTTCCAGTTTAGAGTATCCCCATTCGGTTTACAGGGGGCACCAGCTATTTTCATGCAATTAATTAATGAGGTGCTGAATAAGCACCTGTACAAGGGGATGTTAGTTTAGATGACATCCTCATCTACACAGAAACACATGAGGAACATGTGAAGTCCTGAAAAAACTCCTAGCCACTGAACTTTTTGCCAAATTGACTAAGTGTGAATTCCAGCAAGAGAAAAGTGATTACTTGGGGTATCGTATCTCTCATGAGGGCATTGAAATGGATCTGGAGAAAGTCCGGGCTGTTACTGAATGGGCAGCTCCTCACACTTGCAAGCAACTGCAAAGTTGCTCCAAACAAACGCAGATGAAAATCTGCAACCTTGCGTCTACACTTCCTGAAAAAAATGGAATGAAGATGGGCAATATGTGAAAAGGAAGCTTTTGCTGTTTGGTAGGCCCTGCTAATCTGGTGGCATTTCCTTGAGGGGGCTAAACACCCATTTGAGATATGGACTGGTCATAAAAACCATGAAAACTGTCACCAAAACAAGTTTACTGGGCACAACATTTTAACCGATTTCAGTTTACTCTAAAATAAATCCCTGGGAAAAAAAACTTTATGACCGATGCCTTGTCCAGGCTTCCCCAGTACAAGTATCAAATTATCCTGTCATCCCAGCTAAACACCTAACTGCCCCAATTGTCACCAGGAGCCAGGGAACAGTGGATTTAGAGGTACCACTAATTTGATTGGAAAACTGAAGGAAGATCTCGCATCTGATGGCTGGTTCAAGCAGTGCTCCAATGAGTGCACTATGCAAGAAAGCCTTGCATGGGTAGGAGCTAATTTGTATGTTCCTGCTAGCTTGAAAAATGTTGTCCTTCAATAGGCCCATGACTCAAGAGTGGCGGAACACTTTGGTTTTGTGAAAACCTTGCATTTGGTGAAAAGGCAGTTTTGGTGGCCTTCCATGAAAAAAGACCTATAATCCTACATAGCTAGCTGTCCAATTATGCAGCAGCAAGACCATCAGGAAAGCCACAAGGACTACTTCAGAGTGTTGCCCGTCCTGGTGCACTGTGGAAGGAGATATCAATGGATTTTATTGTTGAGCTGTCAGAAAGTCTTGGAAATACTGTCATCTGGGTGATCACCTATTTGTTCTCTAAACAAGTGCATTTTGTACCTTATTCCAAGATCCCATCAGCAAAGACATTAGCTAAACTGTTTATTTTACATGTGTATAGGTTACATGGGGTTCCTAAACGTATTATTTCAGATAGGGGGGTCCAATTCACCTTTCTATTTTGGAAAGAGTTCCTAAAGTTAATAGGCTCCACCCAGGGGCTAAGCTCTGCCCACCATCCTCAGACTAATGGGGCTTGTGAAAGGGCTAACCCAGTTCTAGAGCAGTCTCTTAGGTGCATGTCAATTATCAGCAAGATAATTGGGCTGATCTCTTGCCCCATGCAGAGGTGGCATACAACAATTCAGTACATAGCAGTACTAGAATGACTCCTTTTAAAGTAGTGTTTGGCCAGGATTTTGTACCCATTCCTGAATTGCCTCCAGAGAAGCCACAGAATTTGTCCTTGTCCAAGTGGAGGGACCAGCTTCAATGTTTCTGGCCTATGACAGCAGGACCTTAGATGCGGCTCACCAAGCACACAAAAAACAAGCTGATAAAAAAGGGCAAAGCCAAAAGAGTACTAGGTTGGGGATAGAGTATTCTTGTCCACCAAGTTTCTTCAAACTACCCAGAAATTGAAGAAACTAGGCCTGAAATATGTGGGTCCTTTCCCCATTGTCAAAATTGTGAATCCTTGTCAGTGCAATTGGAATTGCCAAAAACTCTTAGGAGAATCCATCCTGTTTCATGTAAACCTACTGAAGCTTGAATACACATCTTCTATGTGTTCATCCCAACCCTCACCCCCTGTTCCCCTCCTTATTGAAGGAGAACATTTTGAAGTTAAAGAAATCTTGGATTCCAGAAAACAAAGGGGACGTATCCAGTATTTGGTGTCCTGGAAACATTTTCACCCATCCCAGACTGAGTGAGTGAATAAGTCTGATGTCAGGGCTCCCAAACTTTTACGACAATTCTATTCTAAGTACCCTGATTAACCTTAATTGTGATGCATATATTGGTTGTTGTTTTCCATTTTTATCTTTTTCTCCAGGGGTGATGTCCTTTCTGAAGGAGGGCCGAATGTCAGCCTCTACTTTGCTTGCTTTTGGCAGCCATAGAAACATGGAGGGAGGGGACTTGAGTTGTTTGAGATGAGGAATTTATGGTACAGAAGGGAGTTTGGAGCATGCGAAGAAGATACTTCTTAGGGTTTTTTACAGAGCTTTTTAAAGCAGTAGAAGTGATGTGCCAGTGCCGGGAGGCTGTTAGAGTCTGGATGGGAGCAAACAAGTTGGCACTCAATCCAGACAAGACCGAGTGGCTTCTGATGTTCCCTCCCAAAGATTGTCCAACTATTAGATCTCTCAGGCTGGGGGGCGAAATTATATGCCCCTCAGAGAGGGTTTGCAATTTGGGAGTCCTCCTGGACCCACAGCTGACTCTAGAACACCATCTGTCGGCTGTGACCAGGGGGACCTTTGCCCAGGTTCACCTGGTGCACCAATTGCGACCCTACCTGGATCGGGAGGCCCTTCAGACAGTCACTCATGCCCTCATGACCTCAAGACTGGATTATTGTAATGCGCTCTACATGGGGCTGCCCTTGAAGAGTGTTCGAAGACTCCAATTAGTCCAGAATGCAGCCGCGCGAGTGATTGTGGGTGCACCAAGGCACACCCACGTTACACCTATCCTCCACGAGCTGCACTGGCTACCTATTAGTCTCTGAATCCGCTTCAAGGTGCTGGTCGCTACCTATAAAGCCCTACATGGCATTGGACCTGGGTACCTGAGAGACCGCCTCCTGCCGATTACCTCTCTCAGACCAATTAGATCGCACAGGTTGGGTCTCCTCCGGATTCCATCTGCCAGCCAATGTCGGCTGGCGACTCCCCGGGGGAGAGCCTTCTCTGTTGCAGCTCCGGCCCTCTGGAACGAGCTCCCTGTTGAGATCCGGATCCTTACTACCCTCCCGGCCTTCCGCAAAGTCACCAAGTCCTGGCTGTTCCAGCAGGCTGGGGGAGCTGAGAAGCATCTACCTCCATAGTAATTGTGAATGTTGGTTTTGTTTTTAATATGTTGTCTTTGTCTTGTTCCCCCCTTTCCCTTGTCTTTTGTGAGCCGCCCGGAGTCCTCCGGGAGTGGGCGGCATACAAGACAAATAAATAATAATAATTAAAAAAATCAAATTTTAAGGGGGGTGGTGGGGTTGATAGAGATTGCTCAGTCAGGCTTGCGGGGGAGTCTGCCAGGGCACAGGCCAGAACTAACTAATGGGCGCAGGTCGGGAGTGCTGGGAAGGGTTGGGATTCTGGGGGAGACATTAAGCCATTCCATTGGGGGATTCACCATCTCTACTGTTTGTGGGAGAGGCAGATATGGTGGGTGCTGAGGGCCAAATTATGTTTGGGGAATGCGGGTCCGCTGTTTAAGAGCGATCGCATGTTCTGACCCTCATCACCCTTCTCACACCCCTGGGTGCTCGATATTACCCTGGTCTCTGACTGGTGTCGCTTAACGACAGGTCCGTGGTGCATAAGACTCCCCTCCCCTTATTTACGACCTCATACAAGAGGGTAGAGCGGACCTTGCGTGCATTACAGAGACCTGGTTGAGCCATGAGGGGGTGTTCCCCTTAGTGAATTATGCCCATCAGGCTTCCAGGAGTTTCACCAGCCGAGAGCCCAGGGCAGGGGTGGGGGGGCGGCAGTGGTTATTAGGGAAAGTCTCAGACCTCAGGAGGTCACTGTGCCTCTGATAGGTGGGTGTGAGTCCCTTTTTGTGAAATGGGGCCTTGGAGTTCAGGTGGGCCTTTTTGTTATGTACCTGTCTCCCTGCTACGTTTCATCAGCCCTGCTGGAGCTGCTGAATGTGTTAGCTGGAATTGCGGTTGATTTCCCCAGGCTTATGATCCTGGGGGATTTCAATCTGCCTTCCATTGGCAAGACATCCGAGTCAGCTCAGGAGTTCATGGCTTCCATGACAGCTATGGACCTAACTCAGTTAATTCAAGACCCCACCCATAATGGGAGACACACGCTCGAACTGATTTTTGTCTCTGGGCAGTGGATGATTGATCTAGATTTAGGGGATATTTCTATCCAACCCTTGTCATGGTCAGATCATTTCCTCATCAGGCTTGACTTCCATACTGCTACCCCTCACCGCAGGGAGGCGGAACTGACTAGATGGTTCGGCCCCAGGTGCCTGGTGGACCCTGAAAGGTTCTTGATGGAGCTTAGGACTTTTCCTGAATCCCTTGCTCACAACTCGACCGAAGCCCTAGTGGAAGCCTGGGATAGGGCGGCCACTGGGGCTTTGGATTGTGCTGTGCTTTTGCGGCTTCTGACCCGGTGTCGATCCCGGGTAGCTCCCTGGTTTACCGAGGAGCTCTGGGAGATGAAATGCCGGGAAAGACGCCTACAGAGTGGTTGGAGGGCCAGCCGGTCTGAATCTGATCAAACACTAGTAAGAATTCATATTAAATCCTACTTAGTGGCAATAAAAGCGGCAAAAGGGCAATATTTTTCCGCTCTTATCGCATCTGCAGATAACTGCCCAGCCGCCCTATTTAGGGTGACCCGCTCCTGGGCCTTCCTGGGAGGAGCCTGCTGGTGGTGGCAGCAAAAAATCAGCTGCCTCCAAATTCCTGGCTACGTACCTGTTTAGAGGATCTTCCATCTGACGTCTTATCAGGTTTTCTTATCCTTCAGGCAAGAAGGAAAGAAGAAATTGTTTTGCTGGCAAATGCTCTTCGATTTTTGCAGCTTTTGTGCTTGCAGGGAGAGGGGGGCTAGCCCAAGGCAGAACGGCTGTCCGTGCTGGGAACTTCAAACTGCCTTGTGCGGAACAAAGTAGGTCTCCCCCACTCAGTTCAAAGTTTTGATCGATTTAATCTTATCACGAGCTGGATTCGTATTACGAGTGCAATAATTGTTTATCAAGATTTTAGCTTCTTTTCTTTTTCTCCTCCGAAAAACTATTTACTTAGAGGCTTTTAAAATGGCGCCGAGCAGGCTGGTTTCTCCGGTAATAACGAACACTTTTTGTTAATTGTCACAAGAATTCAAAACAAAGGAGATTGCTTATCATCTGTTTTGTTTCACAATCGGCCAGCAGAAGCTTTTTAATTAGTTTCATTTCTACAATCCTCTCACTCCCTCATTAATCTTGCTTATCTGGAAGTTAAATGGTGATGAATCTGCTGAACTGTCTTGTTACAATGTTTACTTACTGAAAGTTTTGCCAAGCCTTAAACTTCAAAGTAAAAGGGGAACTCAGCTTCTTTACTTAAAGCTGCATATTCAGGCAATAGAGTTTTATTAACTGCAGGCAGATAAATTTTGAAATGGCTTCAAAACTAAATATTAACTTGAAGTCGTCACCCTCTACTTCCAGGGGCACATCCTCAGTGCCTGGCACAAAGCTGCAGCCTCCGCTTCCTATGCCCCCTGCTGGGGATGTGTTAACGAAAGAATTTTTCCTGAGCAATCTAATCTAAGGCAGCAAGAATATAGAGTCCGCGCTTTTGCGGATGATTTGGTTATAATATTGGAACAACCGCAGGAATCCAGTATGGTTCTAATGAATACGATTAACCAATATGGTCAAGTGTCTGGCTTTAAAATAAATTTAGGAAAAACCAAAATATTAGCTATAAATATGAATATTAAACAAAAGGAAGAATTAGGAGTGATGCTAGGATGTGAGGTAGTTAAAAAAGTCAAATATCTTGGAGTTAACATTTTAACTTCAAATGGGAAATTATATAAGCATAATTATGAACCACTTTGGCATAGTATACAGACAGAGTTGAAAAAATGGGAGAAATTGCACTTATCTTTGCTGGGCAGGATAGCGGCAGTGAAAATGAACATTTTACCAAAATTTTTATTTCTTTTCCAAATGTTACCTATACTTAAAAAAGATGCGAACCTTTTAGAATGGCAGAAGGGTATCAACAAATTTGTATGGGCAGGAAAGAAGCCGAGGGTAAAGATGAAAATAATGCAAGATGTACGTGAGAGAGGAGGATTGAAACTACCTAATTTAAAACTATATTATGATGCAGTGGCATTATCTGTAATTAGTGATTGGACTCATTTAACCAATGATAGAATATTGAATATTGAGGGACATGATCTGGTATTTGGCTGGCATGCTTACCTGTTATTCAACAAAAAATTGGATAAGAATTTTAAAAGTCATATTTTAAGAAATGCTTTACTGCGGGTTTGGAAAAAATACCAATATAAATTAAATGACAAGATACCCATGTGGGCAATTCCTAGACACGCAATTGAAAATATGAATATAGCACAAAAACAGGACAGAATTACTTACAGACAGCTTCTTACCTCGGAAAGGGGGGTATTACAATTAAAATCTTTAGAGGTATTAAAAGAGGAGAAGGTAGTTCAAACATGGTTCCAGTATGGGCAATTACAGGCTAGGTGGAAAATAGATCAAAAAATTGGTTTTATCCAAGTTGAGGATAACTTGTTTAAACAAATAAGAGATCAAAGCTTAATGCATATAAAGAGGATATATAATGTATTAATACAGATGGATTCGGAAACAGAATTAGTTAAAGATTGTATGATAAAATGGGCTCAAAATATTGAAGAACCAATAATGTTGGATACATGGGAAAGAATCTGGGTAAGAAATGTGAAATTTACACAAGCTCAAAATCTGAGAGAAAATTTTTACAAGATGTTCTATAGATGTACAGCCTAAATGTTGGAGGTGTGGTTCTCTCGATGCTACATATTATCATATATGGTGGACCTGCCAAAAGGTTAAGGCATTCTGGATAAAAATATGGTGGGTTATGCAAAATATTTTTAAAAGAAGAATAAAGTTTACTCCTCAGTTATTTTTACTAGGTATATGTACTGACTTTACAGTGGTAGAGACTAACTTGATTCTGCACCTAATAACTGCAGCAAGACTGTTGGTGGCGCAATACTGGAAGAAGGAAGACTTGCCTACAATCCAAGAATGGACATTGAAAGTCACAAACTTAGCCGAGATGGCTAAAATATCGGCATATCTTAAAGATCACTCAAATGAGAGATATAAACGAGACTGGAAAAAATGGATTGACTATATACAAAATAAATACGGGACCAAGAAATTCCAGTTAGCCTATGCTTAAGATCAGAAATGATTTAAACTGTTTAAAGTTAGTTCAGTAAGAAGAAGCTAAGGTCAATGTAGAATGTCATTAATTTCTTTATTTCTTTTTTCTCAATAGATTTTAGACTGTGTTAGTTAAAAATCCATACCGTGTACGGGTTCTGGGAAGTCAGGGGGGGAGGAGGAGGGGGGCTGGGGGCTGGAGGGAGGGAGGGGCATACAAAAAAAATTGTACTTCAATGTTTTAATGATTGACGAATGATGAAATATTTGTGTTTTTTAAAAGAAATAAAACTCTTTTTCTAGGGTGACCCGCTCCTTACTTAACCAAGGAGCTGGGAAAGAACCCCTGCAGGGTAGGGCTGAAGAATTTGTTCAGTATCTGCAGGATAAAATCACCCAGATCTGAACAGGCTTGGACTCTGATTGGATAGATTCGGGAGAGTCAACGGGGATGAATATTGTGGAGACCATCTGGGATGAGTTTGATCCTGTGACCCCCGAGGGCATGGACAGGATTATGGGGAGACTCAGTGTTGCCACTTGTGTGCTGGACCCGTGTCCCTCTTGGTTAGTCTCAGCTTCCTGGAAGGTGACAAGAGGCTGGCTCCAGGCGATACCAATGCTTCGTTGAGAGAGGGGTTCTTTCCCACCACCTTGAAGGAGGTGGTGGTGAGGCCCTTCCTTAAGAAACCTTCCCTGGACCCAGCTTCTTTAGCCAACTATCGTCTGGTCTCCAACCTTCGCTTTGTAGCGAAGGTTGTCGAGAGTGCGGTAGCATGTCAGCTTCCCGTCTCTGGATGAAGCTGTCTACCTGGATCCGTTTCAGTTGGGTTTCAGGCCCGGATACAGCACGGAGACGACATTGGTCGCGTTGGTCGATGATCTCTGGCGGGCCCAAGACAGGGGCTGCTCCTCTGTCCTGGTCCTATTAGACCTCTCAGTAGCTTTCGATACCATCGACCATGGTATCCTACTGCAACGACTCAGGGGGTTGGGAGTGGGGGGGGCACCATTTTACAGTGGTTCTCCTCCTACCTGTCGGTTTGGTTGCAGTTTGTGTTGACTGGAGGGCAGGGATCGACCCCGAGACGTGTCACTTGTGGGGTGCCCCAGGGGTCAGTTCTCTCACCCCTCCTGTTCAACATATATATGAAACCACTGGTGAGATCATCCGTGGTTTTCGGGTACGGCATCATCAATATGCTGATGATACCCAAGTTTTCATCTCTACCCTAAACCACCCAAATGATGCCCTTGACGTAATGTCCCGATGCCTGGGGGCTGTGCGGATCTGGATGGGGAGGAACAGGCTCAAGCTCAATCCCTCCAAGACTGAGTGGCTGTGGTTTCCGTCATCCCGATTTGTGCATCTTGTTTCATCTTTGATGATAGGGGGAGAAATTTTAGCCCCCTCAGAGAGGGCCCGCAATCTGGGCATCCTCCTGGATACGCGGCTTAGTTTAGAAGAACACCTGACGGCCGTGACCAGGGGGGCCTTTTACCAGGTTTGCCTGGTATGTCAGTTGTGCCGCTTCCTGGAAAGGGATGCTCTGTGAACAGTCACTCATGCCCTCGTCCTTTCTCGCCTGGACTACTGTAACGCTCTCTACATGGGGTTGCCCTTGAAGAGCACCCGGAGGCTTCAACTGGTCCAGAATCCGGGACCTGATATTAGACGAGGGGGCAGATCTGGCAAGTATTACTGAAACCTGGTTGGGCCACGAGGGAGGAGTCCCCCTCTCTGAAATGTGCCCTGAAGGGTTTCAGGTGCTCCACCAACAACCGTGACATCACAGAAGGGGTGGGAGTGGCTGTCATCATCCGAAGGTCACTGGTTCCTCATAGAATTCTTGCTCTGGAGATTGTTGGATGTGAGCCTCTGCTGGTGAAGCTGGACCTTGGGGGTCAAACGGGCCTGTTGCTAACGTACCTACCTCCCAGCTGCGTTGCAACAGCCCTGCCTGCACTCCTGGAGTCAGTAGCTGGACTGGCGGTTGAGTTCCCCAAACTTATAGTATTGGGGGATTTCAATCTGCCATCTCTCGGCGAACGCTCTGATGGGGCGCAGGAGTTCATGGCTTCCATGACAACCATGGACTTGACCCAGGTAATTCTGGGCCCAACTCATACAGCGGGACACACGCTCGACCTCGTGTTTCTCTCGGGGCAGTGGAGACGTGATCTGAAATTGGAGGGCATTGAGATCTCGCCCCTGTCATGGTCAGATCACTTCCTACTGAGGCTGGACTTTCAGAAACCACTCCCCCACTGTAGGGAGGTGGAGCCGATTAAGTGGTTCCGCCCCAGGTGCCTGAAGGACCCTTTGGGATTTCAAACGGAGCTTGGGGATATACCTGACTCCCTTGCCCGCAGCCCGACAGAGTGCTTGGTCGCTGCTTGGAATATAGCGGAGGCTGGGGCTCTTGATCAGATTGCACCTTTGCGGCCTCTCCGCGGCAGTGGATCCAGGAGGACTCCTTGGTTCACTGAGGAACTCCGGGAGATGAAGCACCAAAAGAGACGCCTAGAGCGATGCTGGAGGGCTAGTAACTCCGAATCTGACCGAGCACTGCTAAGAGCCTTTATTAGGACTTATCTCGTGGTGATACAGGCGGCAAAATGTGTGCATTTTTCCGCTCTTATTGTGTCCGCAGAATCTCTCCTGGCTGCCCTGTTTAGGATTACTCGCTCCCTCCTGAAGGGGAGGGATGCGGAGGAACCCTTGCAGGGAAGAGCTGAGGAATTTGTTCAGTTTCTGTCGGAAAGTCGCCCAGATTCGGACGGACCTGGACTCCACTTGGGCAGTTCCTGCCGAGATGCCGGGGGTGGGCCTTGATCGGATTTCTTGGAGTAAGTTCCAACCTGTTGCTCCTGAGGAAGTGGACAAGGCCATGGGAGCGGTAAGTGCCTCCACCTGCTTACTGGACCCGTGTCCCTCCTGGCTGGTTTCCGCCTGCAAGGAGGTTACACAAGGCTGGTTCCAGAGAATTATTAACACCTCTTTATGGGAGGGATCTTTCCCGCAGCCCCTAAAGGTTGCGGTGGTGAGACCCCTCCTTAAGAAACCTTCTCTGGATCCAGCTATTTTTAAAAACTATCGTCCAGTCTCCAACCTACCCTTTGTTGGGAAGGTTGTTGAGAAGGTGGTGGCCTTTCAACTCCGATGGTCCTTGGATGAAGCTGATTATCTTGATCCCTTCCAGTCGGGTTTCAAGCCTGGTTACTCCACCGAAACTGCTTTGGTCGCGCTGACCGATGATCTCTGGCAGGCCAGGGATAGAGGATAATCCTCTATCCTGGTGCTTCTTGACCTCTCAGCGGCCTTTGATACCATCGACCATGGTATCCTTCTGCGACGACTGGGGAAGGTGGGCGTGAGAGGCACCGTCTTACGGTGGTTCTCCTCTTACCTCTCTGACAGGTCGTAGTCGGTGTTGGTCGGAGGACAGAGGTCGACCCCTAGGCCCCTCAAATATGGGGTGCCGCAGGGCTTGGTCCTGTCCCCCCTCCTATTTAACATTTATATGAAGCCGCTGGGCGAGATCATTCGCCGGCACGGGATTAAGTACCACCAATATGCGGACGATACTCAATTGTATCTGTCCGCCCCATGCCAACTCAGCGAAGCAGTGGAAGTGATGTGCCAGTAGCTGGAGGCTGTTAGGGTCTGGGTGGGAGTAAACAAGCTGGCACTCAATCCAGACAAGACCGAGTGGCTATTGATGTTTCCTCCCAAGAACAGTCCAGATTTTCCATCAATTAGCCTGGGAGGTGAAAGTTTGCACACCTCAGAGAGGGCCCGCAACTTGGATGTCCTCCTGGATCCACAGCTGACTTTAGAACACAATTTGTCGGCTGTGACCAGAGGGGCTTTTGCCCAGGTTCGCCTGGTGCACCAGTTGCAGCCCTATCTGGACTGGGAGGCACTTCAAATGGTCACTCATGCCCTTGTCACCTCAAGGCTCGATTACTGCAATGCAGTCTACATGGGGCTGCCCTTGAAGAGTGTTTGGAGACTACAGTTGGTCCAGAATGCAGCCGCGCGAGCGATATTGGGTGTACCGAGGTACACCCATGTAACACCTATCCTCCGCGAGCTGCACTGGCTCCCTATTGGTCTCCGGACGCGCTACAAAGTGCTGGTGATTACCTTTAAAGCCCTACATGGCATTGGACCTGGATATCTGAGAGACCGTCTCCTGCTACAAACCTCCCAACGTCCGATTAGAACCCACAGGCAAGGCCTCCTCCAGGTGCCGTCGACCGGACAATACCGGCTGGCGACCACTCGGGGGAGAGCCTTTTCTGTAGCTGCTCTGGCTCTGTGGAACAAGTTACCAGCAGAGATCCGGACCCTCCCCACTCTCGTGGCCTTCCAAAAAGCCACCAAAACCTGGCTGTTCCGACAGGCCTGGGGTTGCTGATTTTAAATCAGGTCCAAACCCCCAGATAAGCCAAATGTATGTTGTGTTTTTTTAAACTGTTTTTGTTCTTTCCCCCTATGTGTTATTTTATTTCATTTCGTATTTGTAAGCCGCCCGGAGTCCTTCGGGATTGGGCAGCATATAAACTCATTAAATTGCGAATTGCCCTTCCTGGATTGGGATGCTCTGTGCACAGTCACTCATGCCCTTGTCCTTTCTCGCCTGGACTACTGTAACCCTCTCTACATGGGGCTGCTCTTGAAGAGCACCCGGAGGCTTCAACTGGTCCAGAATGGGGCTGCGCGGGTTATCATGGGGGCACCTAGGTGCTCTCATGTTACACCCCTTTTAGGCAGCCTGCACTGGTTGCCGGTTGTTTTCCGGGTGCAATTCAAGGTACTAATTATGACCTTTAAAGCGCTCCATGGCTTAGGCCCAGGGTATCTGCGAGACCACCTACTGCCACCGGCAGCCTCCCACCGTCCAGTGCAATCCCACAGAGTTGGCCTCCTCAGGGTGCCGTCAGACACAGTGTCGGCTAGCAACCCCCAGGGGGAGAGCCTTTTCTGTGGGAGCGCCTTCCCTCTGGAATGAGCTGCCCACGGAGCTTCGTATAATCCCCGACATCCGGTCCTTTCGACGCGCCCTAAAAAGTTGGCTTTTCCAGCAAGCCAGCCTGGCCTGAACAAAACAAAATAAATTATTGATCATTGTTAACTTTAATTTGATTTTTTTTTTAAAAAAATGTTATTGTCAATTTTAATTGGGTTTGTTTGGAATATTCTATTTTTTTAACTTTTGTATTATGTTTCTTTTAATGTTGTACGCCGCCCTGAATCCTTGGGAGAAGGGCGGCATATAAATCTAATAAACCTAAACCTAACCTAATCACCATCTTCTGTGCATGCTGATGGCCTGTGTTTGGACTTGGTCAAGGTCAACCGTCTCTGCATACCAACTGAATGAGGCTTTTTGAAGATGAACCCCACAGGACACCTTAGGGAGTTGCAGATTGGTCATTGGGTTGGGGTGATTGCGGGGGGGAGGGTTTGGGCAAACATTTGATATGTACATTTTCATGCCTTTTTGACTCAGATCTTGCTTTCCTTTCGCTGCTTTCTTTTCATAAGCAGTAAAAGTATCTTTATCTCTACAAAAATGGAGTTTGGATTTTTCTTTCTTGGTTATTGAAGAAGGTACGCCTGACAATACTATTCAAAATATTCATAGTACCTAATTACCACAGCACTGTCCTATGAAAGGATATTTAGTAGGGCTGTATTACTATTATCCTTCTCATCTTTTCTACTATTTTCTATTGGTATCTTGTGTTACTTTGTTGTTTGTATTTACACTGAGGTTATACACTGGAGACAAATCCCTATTCCCTATTCTTCATTCCATTCCATGAATAAGGCAGCCTCTCCAGACATAATGGGTATCCCTGTTCCCAGAAAAAGAAATCTATCAGATACTATCTGGTCCTTAAGGAAACTCCCATGATTTATGTAATTTTGTTTCAGAAAATGTTTAGGCAACCGAGTAGAAAGACAGCTGAATCACTTTATGCTAAATTGTATGCTTTTGGAAAAAGAACAGATAAAACACTTGTAAAGTTGAAGATGAGATAAAATATGGAAAGTCCTAAAAAACGAGATGTAAAACTAATGACAAAGTAGAAATTTTGGAGACTAAGACAGAAGTCTCCCACACACAGTGCTTCTCTAGCTGAACATTCCATCATATTTTTTGGATAGTGTTGGGGAGAATAGATGCAAAAATTGATAAATTATGCTGAATAAATACAAGGTTTGTGAGAATATTAAATTCCAAAAGGTGACTTGGTGCACTTTTGTCAGGAAGATAGGGGATAAAGTTTTGCAGCAGCATTTTAAGAGAAGATTGAAGATTGATAATAGATGTAGTTGTTCTTAGAAACATTCCTATTAGTATCTTGCAAGAGATTTTTTTTGACTGAAAGATTAAAGCAAAAAAAAAAAAAAAAAGATCCCATTTTAAATGAGAAGGTATAATTTTTACTTTACTTTTAAACAGCAAATAATCCAACTGAATTTTGCCCAGAAGTTGTGGGAATTTCTATATAAATATATAATTATATTATGACCTCAAAGAATCTGAGAAGAAAATGGTTTACCAGTGCTATATATCACCAGAAAAATGGTCCAGAATATATAAAAGCATTTCAAATTCATGCTGAAAATGTGAAAAGGACATTTATTATGTTTTGTTGACATGTAAAGAAGCTATTTTTTTATTCACTTACACACCAGATTCAGAGGATTTGAAACAAGTAAGACCAAAGGTTTATCTTTATGACTGATGGACAAATAACTGGAAAAGTCATGGGACTTCATTTTTGTATATGACAACTGCAGTAATATAGTTATATATACAAAAATGGAAAGATTTGACACTACCCACTATCCACAAAAAAACAATATTTACAATATCTGTATTTATTACTGAGCCGAAACCCCTCATGAATTTTGTTAGAAAAAATGAACTTATTTATAGTTTTTATGAGTAGACAGGATTATAGAAAGAAGAGTTATGTTGGTGGTTCTAGTGGTTCTCAACCTGTGGGTCAGGACCCCTTTGGGGGTCAAACGACCCTTTCACAGGGGTCACCTAAGACCATCGGAAAACACATATTTTCTTTTTCTTTTTTTTTAGAACTTTTTTATTTTTATTTTTTCTTTAAAAAAAAACACAAATATGTCATCATTTGTCAATCATTAAGACATTGAAGTACCATTTTTTTTGTGTGTACCCCTCCCTCCCTCCACCCCCCCACCCCCCTTCCTCCCCCCCCCCGACTTCCCAGAACCCGTACCCGGTATGGATTTTTAACTAACACAGTCTAAAATCTATTGAGAAAAAAGAAATAAAGAAATTAATGACATTCTAGATTGACCTTAGCTTCTTCTTACTGAACTGACTTTTAACAGTTTAAGTCATTTCTGATCTTAAGCATAGGCTAACTGGAATTTCTTAGTCCCATATTTATTTTGTATATAGTCAATCCATTTTTTCCAGTCTCGTTTATATCTCTCATTTGAATGATCTTTGAGATATGCCGATATTTTAGCCATTTCAGCTAAGTTTGTTACTTTCAATGTCCATTCTTGGATTGTAGGCAAGTCTTCCTTCTTCCAATATTGCGCCACCAACAGTCTTGCTGCAGTTATCAGGTGCAGAATCAAATTGGTCTCTACCACTGTAAAGTCAGTACATATACCTAGTAAAAATAACTGAGGACTAAACTTTATCCTTCTTTTAAAAACATTTTGCATGACCCACCATATTTTTATCCAAAATGCCTTAACCTTTTGGCAGGTCCACCATATATGATAATATGTAGCATCGAGAGAACCACACCTCCAACATTTAGGCTGTACATTCGGATACATAGAAGCCAACTTTTTAGGATCTAAATGCCATCTATAGAACATCTTGTAAAAATTTTCTCTCAGATTTTGAGCTTGTGTAAATTTCACATTTCTTACCCAAATTCTTTCCCATGTATCCAACATTATTGGTTCCTCAATATTTTGAGCCCATTTTATCATACAATCTTTAACTAATTCTGTTTCCGAATCCATCTGTATTAATACATTATATATCCTCTTTATATGCATTAAGCTTTGATCTCTTATTTGTTTAAACAGATTATCCTCAACTTGAATAAAACCAATTTTTTGATCTATTTTCCACCTAGCCTGTAATTGCCCATACTGGAACCATGTTTGAACTACCTTCTCCTCTTTTAATACCTCTAAAGATTTTAATTGTAATACCCCCCTTTCCGAGGTAAGAAGCTGTCTGTAGGTAATTCTGTCCTGTTTTTGTGCTGTATTCATATTTTCAATTGCGTGTCTAGGAATTGCCCACATGGGTATCTTGTCATTTAATTTATATTGGTATTTCTTCCAGACCCGCAATAAAGCATTTCTTAAAATATGACTTTTAAAGTTCTTATCCAATTTTTTGTTGAATAACAGGTAAGCATGCCAACCAAATAGCAGATCGTGTCCCTCAATGTTCAATATTCTATCATTGGTTAAGTGAATCCAATCACTAATTACAGATAATGCCACTGCATCATAATAGTTTTAAATTAGGTAGTTTCAATCCTCCTCTCTCACGTACATCTTGCATTATTTTCATCTTTACCCTCGGCTTCTTTCCTGCCCACACAAATTTGTTGATACCCTTCTGCCATTCTAAAAGGTTCGCATCTTTTTTTAGTATAGGTAACATTTGGAAGAGAAATAAAAATTTTGGTAGAATGTTCATTTTCACTGCCGCTATCCTACCCAGCAAAGATAGGTGCAATTTCTCCCATTTTTTCATCTCTGTTTGTATACTATGCCAAAGTGGTTCATAATTATGCTTATATAATTTCCCATTTGAAGTTAAAATGTTAACTCCAAGATATTTGACTTTTTTAACTACCTCACATCCTAGCATCGCTCCTAATTCTTCCTTTTGTTTAATATTCATATTTATAGCTAATATTTTGGTTTTTCCTAAGTTTATTTTAAAGCCCGACACTTGACCATATTGATTAATCATATTCATTAAAACCATACTAGATTCCTGCGGTTGTTCCAATATTATGACCAAATCATCCGCAAAAGCGCAGACTCTATATTCTTGCTGCCTAATCTTGATCCCTTTTAAACCATCCAAGCCCCGTATTTTATTCAACAATACTTCCAAAGTTATAATAAACAATAATGGGGACAAAGGACAGCCCTGTCTTGTACCTTTTCCAATTTGAAAAGAGTCTGTTAGACTTCCATTGACTATGATTTGTGCTGTTTGCTGTTGGTATATTGCTTTAATTGACTGTAAAAAATTATCTCCTATCTGCATTTTTTGCAGTATCTTCAACAGAAATTGCCAGTTAACTCGATCAAAGGCCTTCTCAGCATCCAAAAATATAAACGCAGCAGGAATCTGGTTGTTCTTTCCCAAATATTCTAATGCATTAATAATTAATCTAACATTACTTTTCATCTGTCTCCCTTGTATAAAACCTGTTTGGTCCGTATGTATCAATTGTTGAATGACCAACATTAACCTATTTGCTAATATTTTAGTAAAAATTTTATAATCTACATTCAGTAATGAAATAGGTCTATAATTTTTGGGTTGAGTAGTATCTTGATCTTCCTTGGGTATCAAAGATATAAACGCTGTCTTCCAAGATGGAGGAACTTTACCTTCCATTTGAATCATATTAAATAATTCTCTAAGAGGTTCTACCATTTCTAACTGTAAGTTTTTATAGTAAACCGCTGTCAAGCCATCTGTACCTGGTGCTTTCCCTGACTTTAATTGCTTAATTACCTGCAGGATTTCCCCCGAGGTTATTGGTTGATTCAATTTTTGCCTGTGTTCTTCTCTAACTGAAGGTATTTTCTCTTTGTCTAAATATTTGTCTATGTCTAAACCATTAATTTTATCCCCTTTATACAGTTCTGTAAAAAATTCCCAGAAAGCCTTTTGAATCTCTTCCTGTTGAAACACCTCCTTCCCTCTGTAAATCAGTTTAGATATATTTCGAGTTTTCCTTTTTTTCCTAATCTGATAAGCTAACCATCTGCCAGGTTTGTTTGCATTACAAAAAGTATTGTGTTTTGCATATAATAGATTAGTAGCCACCTGGTCAGAGATCAACATGTCAAATTGAGATTTTAATATGTTAATAGCTTCCTTAACCTTTGTATCGTCTGGGTTCATTGTTAACTCCAGCTCTTTTCTCTTAATTTCCTCTTCCAGTTCTGTTCGTTTTAACCCTTGCTTATTTCTATGTGTTTTATTTATATTCATCAAAACTCCTCTCATATACGCTTTGCTTGCGTCCCATACAAATTCCATAGATGTACCCTTATTCATATTCAAAACAAAATATTCAGATAGTAATTTTTTACAATCATTAATATACTTTTCATATCTAAATAAGTTTTCATTCAATCTCCAAGACCTTCTTGCCTGCACTACCCTTCCCAACTCCATCCAAACTGGGTTATGGTCCGAAAGGATCCTAGCTGCAATCTTTGTTTTCTTGACCCTAGAAAGCAAATCATTAGTGGTTAGAATAAAATCAATCCTTGAGAGGGATTGATGCCTGTCCGAGAAGAAAGTGAAGTCGCATTCCTCTGCATTTCTTTCTTGCCAAATATCTCTCAATTCAAAATCATCCATAATGTCAAAGATTTGGGTAACTTTGCTCGCATCTTGGTATTTAGGCGGGAAATCTTCTTATCTTTCTTAGTGTCTATCACTCCATTCCAGTCACCCAATAGTATACAGGAACTATAGTCCCATTGTACTAATTTAGCATGAAGATTTCTATAGAATCTATCTTGCTGTTGATTGGGAGCATAAATTCCCAAAAGTAATGTCTTTTTCCCTTCTAAGATTAAGTCTAAAGCAATATATCTTCCGAAGGGATCTGCTTCTATTAATTCAGCTTTCATGTCTTTTCTTAAGTATACAACTATACCATTCTTCTTTTCCATAGCAGAAGCTACAAAATGTTGACCAAGTTTTGAGTTGATCAAATATTTTTGATCAGTTGACTTGATATGAGTTTCTTGCAAACAAATTACATCGTTCTTAAACTGTTTGAGATAATGAAATATTTTCTTCTTCTTCTGTGGAGAGTTCAGTCCGTTAACATTCCATGTTAAAATCTTAGTTGTCATCTTTGGTTGGTTGAAGCATTTTTAGAGCTTCCTGCACGGCCTGTTTAACCTTAGGTCTAGCTCCTCCCATTGCTTCCAGATTTGTTGTTGTAGATCCTTGATCGATGGCCGATGATTGTTGATGCTGTTGCTTTTTAACTTGTTTCTCCATACGTCTAGTAGTCATGCGGCTAGGTCTTGGTTCCATAGCACCTTGCACTTCTAGAGAAGAGAGATGCTCCATCTTGTCTGGTGGTTGTGTAGTTTGCTGTCTATCCTGTCCTTCTTGTGGTCTTTCTCTAGGTCCAGATGGTGCAGGGTGTCCGGCCTTCAATATATTATAATAAAAATCTCGGGCTTTCCATACAGCGTTGAGGCGGTATCTTTGCTTATCAAATGTAAATATGATGCCAAATGGTGCATCCCATCTATACTGTATCTGACGATTTCTGAGTTCTTCGACCAAAAAAGCGTAGTCTCTTCTGGCTCTTAACATTTGAGGTGGTATCTCTTTCAAAACAGCCAGGTCTTGACCGCCAATTTGAAGCTTAGTGTTATAAGATGCTTGCAGTACCATATTTCTAAACTCTCTTGTAGTAAAATATATAACGATGTCTCGAGGAAGCTGCTTCTGCTTTGCCAGCCAGGAGTTAACGCGGTAAGCTTTGTCAATTCGCCAGTCTTGATTGGTCCCTGGTCTTCCCATCAGGCGGTCAAAAGCTTCCGATAGGGTCTGTTTCAGGTTCTCCTGTTTCTCCTCACGCAGCCCCCTTACTCTTAATGCGAACTCCATTTGTCGGTACTGTATCATAATAATTTCTTTTTCAGCATTTTCCACTTTTTGTTCCACCACCTCTGTTTTCAATGTCAAGTTAGCATTGGCATCATTAAGAACCTCTAGAGTATCTTCCACTCCAGAAATATGTTCTGTTAATACAGTTACAAGACTCAGCATGTCGTCTCTAATTTTATCAACCTTAGCCTCAAATTTCTCATACAGCTCCTGTTTAAGTCCTTTTATTTCACTTTTAATTTCTTCTTTCATTTCTTTTATTTCCTCTTTTCTCTCCTCTCTATTATCTCTAAATTTATCTTCCATTTTAATTGTCTGTGCATTAAGAGCCTCGCTTAGATTACTCAGGAAAAATTCTTTCGTTAACACATCCCCAGCAGGGGGCGTAGGAAGCGGAGGCTGCAGCTTTGTGCCAGGCACTGAGGATGTGCCCCTGGAAGTAGAGGGTGACGACTTCAAGTTAATATTTGGTTTTGAGGCCATTTCAAAATTTATCTGCCTGCAGTTAATAAAACTCTATTGCCTAAATATGCAGCTTTAAATAAAGAGGCTTTTATTTTGAAGTTTAAGGCTTGGCAAAACTTTCAGTGAGTAAACATTGTAACCAGACCATTCAGCAGATTCATCACCATTTAATTTCCAAATAAGCAAGGTTAATGAAGGAGTAAAATTCTTCTGTTGTGAAACCAAAACAAGTGATAAGCAATCTCTTTTGTTTTGAATTCCTGTGAGGCTTAGCAGAAAGTGTTCGTTATTACCGGAGAAACCAGCCTGCTCGGCGCCATTTTAGAAGCCTCTGAGTAAATAATTTTTCGGAGGAGAAAAAGAAAAGAAGCTAAAATGTTGATAAGCAATTATTGTCCACAGTAAACGGATCCAGCTCGTGATAAGAATAAATCAAAAAAAACTTAGAGCAGAGTGGGAGAGACCTACTTTGTCCTGCACAAGGCAGTTTGAAGTTCCCAGCACGGACAGCCGTTCTGCCTTGGGCTAGCCCCCCTTTCCTTGCAAGCACAAAAGCTGCAAAAATCGAAGAGCATTTGCCAGCAAAACAGTTTCTTCTTTCCTTCTTGCCTGAAGGATAAGAAAACCTGATAAGACGTCAGATGGAAGATCCTCTAAACAGGTACGTAGCCAGGAATTCGGAGGCAGCTGATTTTTTGCAGCCTCCACCAGTAGGCTCCTCCTAGGAAGTGGAAAACACATATTTTCGATGGTCTTAGGAACCGAGACACCAATTTTATGGTTGAGGGTCACAACAACATGAGGAACTGTATTAAAGGGTTGCGACATTGGGAAGGTTGAAAACCACTGTTCTAAACAAAATAAAGCTGCTGTAAAGATTATATCTTTTCCTATTTTTCTTTCATTTTTGCAGTTTTAGCTTTCACTTTTTCTTTTGTCTTTTATATCACTATCTACCTTTAAAACAATTTAATAGCTATTAACTAATACATAAACATGTCCCCCATCCCCTACACATCAGAATTATTTCTAAGACAAACTAGATAGACTCCAGCATTACTAGCTTATCAAGACATTTATTTAATGCTTTGTAGTAAATTTGGAATAAACATGACATAGAATCCAAAAAGAGAGTTCTCCTAAAGAACCAGAAATGCTTACTGGAATGTTGAACACTGAGCAATATTTTTGAGACCAAATAGTAATTCCTCATTTATTATATTACAGCAGCCTTTTAGTGGTTTTATATCATAATCTGAATTCCATATACATGCAGGAACCTTCTGTACAGATAACTTGGTCCTTGATTTGTGTCAAGATTTTTTTTGGCATGAAACAAGTACTGCTGTGACTGGAAAAAGTACAGTAATAATAGCACACTTCTTTAAAACTTCCAGAAGAAGTTAAAGTAAACAAGGAAAGAAAAGAAAATCCTGCATCAAAGGAGACTACCCAAAAAATCAGAAAATAGCTAAGTTTGTTTGCAGTTATTCCCCATTAAGACTATTATGACCAGCTAAACAAGTATCATTTTAAATAACATAGCATACCCATGAACAAAGCAGAGGTAACAATTACTTGGCCAACGAGATGCTAGACAGTTAAAACAATGTGCAGATAGAATAATATTTTAAGTCATTAAATATTCTGATTTGTTCTTTGTGGAACAAATATATTAGCAGTCAAGTTAGCCAACCATAGATTTAATAGAACATTAGAATACTTAACAGTAGAGAAAATACAGCATTTTCTGATGCTGGCATAGGTCATGCTATGAGTTGGTAGTGTGTCAAGTAGACAAAATTATCTTTGATTACACACAATGTGCATAGAGGAATGGAAACTGCATGTACTAGTTAAAGAGCTTTTTCTCTCTTTTTTTTTTTTTTACTAACTGGCAAAGCAATTTTTTACTTCCTCTTGCACCCACAATTTAACCAGAATAAAGAAGGCCATTGCTATTAAGCATTCAGGAAGTGAAATCTGCGAATTGGAGGGCTAAGGAATGTTTTGTCACCTTATAGTTGAGCATTGGAAAAATGGGTGGGATATGGAATTCAGCAGAAACATTTGGATAAACAAACAAGCATCTGTAAATAAAGTTAAAATAGTCTTCCTATTGGTTATGTATGTTTATATTTCAACCCCTTGATACATCTGAAGACAATTCCTTTATTAAGATTAGGTTAGGAAGTAGTTGTATTTTTTTCTGTGCACTAGAAGACAGCCAGTAGGTTTGATACTGGTCAAGCTCTAATAGGATTAAAGATTAAGATATCTAATAGCATTCTAGGTTGCAAAACAGTGTAGTGTAAGAAATGGAAGAGTTTCTAGACCACAACCATAATGTGGAAGCAGGACCAGCAGTGGGTTTTGGAAAGCTGTCACATAGCCATCCTATTGAGATGGCTTGATCATTCAGGCCTTAGTCCTCCAGCTCAGCTGTGCTTTCATAATATAAAACTTGTATGTGCAAACAAAGCAATTCTTTCCTGAAGCTATTAATCCTAAAACTTCCCAATGTCCTTATATTTCAATGTGATTGCTACATTCTAGAAATTACAACATTTTAAAAGCTAACAATTGTTTATAATGACTCTGATGGTATTCATTTTGACCAAAAGGATTTTTTCTAGATTTTTCTAACAAAAGAAGCAAAGAAGAAGAGAGACTTTTTTTAATGTGAAAAGCCAATGAAATGAGCCCTATTGATGTGTTTCTTGAACTTAGGTTGTGTTTCTCTTCTGTTCCTGAGCAGTCACAAAATTCAGCAAGTCAATTGCCGTAACAACACCAAACACCATTTGCTTTTTACTAGATTCACCATCACTGTGATCTAGAAGACAAAAGAGAATGCAGTAAGTCTGATTTTGTGAAACTGTTTCTAATGAGCACTTTAAAACATAAAATTCCTATCTTACAGACAGATAAATTATACAAACATATAGTTATCTAACATTAGATTTCCCCAACCAAATGCCTTCCTAATGTCTTAGTTGAGTATCTACTAGAGCTGCTAGTCAGAACATCCTGTGTACAAAAAACAAAACAAAAAAGAGACAAAAAAGTACTCCAAGATGATAGCAACTTAGCAATTGCCTCGTTTCCTTGTTCTGCTTTTGGGCTTTGGCCCTATTTATGCTATTGATAGGTGTCTGCTTCCATTCAGTGCAAATCTTAATACACCTTTTTTTTTAAAAAATGACCTTGCATTATTTTCAGTTCCATATTCTGCACAAAGTGCAATAAAGGTCTTTCTGAAGGTAAACTGGCCAAGGCTCTGCAGAACCTGCTATCCAGAAAAGCATTCTTTTGGGTGTAGCATTGCCAGCTTTGGCTTATTCTGTGGTAGCCACAGCCTTAATTTGAAAGATAAAAGCCACTTTAAAATAATAAAGAGCATATTGTTAACAGTGGGTGCGAAAACTCTAAAACGTAGGATTTAAAATGGGGCATTTTCTGATGTGAGTTGTTTATTCTAATGTTTCTCATACTGGGCAACTTTAAAGTTTTGTGAACTTCAACTGGGAAATTCTGGGAGCCGAGGTCCACATGTCTTAAAGTTGTTGAGATTGAGTAATATTGTCTATTCTTTGAATTTTATATTTGTGACTTTTTGTCGCTGTAAAATCAGGCTACACAAATAATGATTAAAGACTACATGTGACTTCTGATTTTCTGCATACCTTTCCACCTAACCTCCTCTCTCCACCCCAGGTTCTGGTTTCCTGCTATTTTGAGGAGGAAGACCCAGAAATATTTTAATATAAATTTAGAGCATTTTTAACAACAACAATAGCAAAAGACAAGATTTAACACAAAACATTGGGAAAGGGAATGCAGAAAACCCTGGCTCTGCCCACGTCCATGGCAGGACATAAGCCCAATTTTCATATTGCTCCATTTATTGTAGACCTCAATTCTACTCCCTCAAAAATATAAACATTAAGTGCAACCCTGTTAACAAAGTTGGTCCTTCTGACTGAACATTTGAAGCAGTTCCAAAATTTAACAATTGGATTCAAAAGGTTTCTTTTATCTAATGAAAAGATTCTTGTGTCCTTCCATTGGATGGCAAAAACCTTTAGGAACTCTAGGTTAAACGAACAAGGACAATGGCTCCTTACACACACATAAAGATACACAGCTCACATATATTTTAAAGGTAGGCTTTCTGCTAACTCTGCCATAAGGATAGTAAATACATGGAGATAGATGGAGAGTTTCTGAATCTCAAGTAATAACTGCGTGAAAGCATTTTTATATTATATAAATAAATAAAAATTAAAAATAAAAGTAAACTAATAAATAAACCAAGGATCAACAGTGGCAAAAAGTGCCATAAGAGAGAATATTCTGAGATCTTAAGGACTAGCCAGTATATACAAACTTTTATGATAAAGTTTAAATGATAATAAATTAGCTATGCTTAAGAATTGTGTTATTTTCACTGCAACATTTCTAGGAAAATTCAGCAAACAATGAATAGCAAAGGAATTATTTATGTAGTTCCAGCATATGCTTTTATATTTGAAAAACATCAATTAAATGTAAAGTGTAGTTATGAGTTCTTAGGAAAAATGTATTGAATAGATAGTTATACATTAACAATGACCTTGAAGACAAAGTCACTTAGTAACTATATGGGTTACTTTGAAGAAAGAGCAGACTACTTCTAATGCTGTTGTTTCTTTATATATACATCGGTTAGAGACCCTAATTTTCCTTGTCTTGAGTTGCTCACCCATTAACTTCTAATGCTATGTATTAATCAGGGAAAGCAGCTTGAAAAAAAAATCTAGATTCATGCCATGATTTAAATTGGGAGCTTAGAGGTTTTTCATACTTCAGAACATACATATAAATAGATAATTATAGAAATTATGATAACTGTTATGGAAGACAGATAAAAATCAGTGCACAATCCATTTTCTCTAAAAATAAATGACAGGCTGGCGTAGCATTGTAATGAGGGCAGCATCAGAATCAATACCACTGCTCAAGTTAAAAAAACACCCTTCAGTTAAAGTTTTGGTCGTATTACTATTAATATAGATGTTACATTTTATAGAGTACTCTTTTCAGTCCAACCCAAGATTTTAAAAAGCTCAACCCACTGGATTGGAGAAGCTGGAAGTAGCATTATTTCATGTCTATGGGCTTATTTGAATCTATTTAACGGAAAATGTTAAATCATTATAATTTACTAGAAAATCAGTAACTTACAGTCCTAAACATGCTAGTTAAAAAGGCAGAAACTGAATACTAAATAATAACCTTATACTCACATTGAATCTGTTCATGTATCACCAGAGCAAAATGATCTATTTCCAAAATATGAGACAGCTTTCCTAAGTTGTCCTGCAAATGAATCTGTAATAGAAAGTTGCATGATTTTAAAAGACAATACATGGCATTCACATTTAGATAAGAACTCTGATCCTCATTCCACCTTTTCCCACAAGATTTTGTAAAAAAGAGAATGTGTTCATGAGCTATGTTTAAAAATTCACAAGTACTGAATGTTCATAAAGTGGTTTTTCTGGGCAAATCAGGAAAAATGAAAAAAATAACTTCAGGATATACATTAATTAATACTCTCAGCCCTGTGGGTTTCATATTTAAGCATTTTGTCCACTAGGGACATTGCACAGACCTCCACAATAACGATTTATGGCACCAACCAGCTATCATTCCAGCAATAAAATACCTATCTACATTAGTGTTGTAACTTCATAGTGAAGGCAGGATGAGACTATACATGGAAGGTCTTAACATTTGCACATTAAAAAGTACAAAGATACATTTTTTACAAGGAGGATTTTGGTTTTATTTCATGTAATTTCAATTTATTAAGTACAACAAAAACAATGACTACTACTATCCTGTTTCTGCCCCTTAAATGTACATGTATTTTGCTTCTTTACATTCCCCATAGTATTGTTAATAATTTTAAAACCTCAATCTAAAGGTATTTTCAGTGTACAGAAAAGATATTCCAGTCACTGAAATGTTGTTTTCATCCGGCTTTAGAAGCTGAATACTCAACACTCTGTTGACTGGTACCACTACGACTTCTTTTCAGTCCCCAGTACTTGAAGCATGTAAATATCCTGTTTGAATTTTGCTCTGACTGAGGTGTGTATGATTTCCTTAACCTGTGAGATTTTCAGAAACTCTTTCTACATACTTTGTAGGTGGGGGAGGAAATAGAAACAAACACATATATAGAAGGCACAATACCGTTTTGAACTGCTTGTAGATTACTTTGTTGACTTTATCCAAAGGCTGTACTTTACCAGCAAGCACTGAAGAGAGCATATTGCCGAGAGTAACCATCCCCAGAATCAGTCTAAAAAGGGGACACCCCAAGGAGAGCACTGAATGAGTTGTATCAACATTTTTTTTCCACTTAAAAGCTTTACATCAACATTTCCACTAATTCAGATGACAAGTAATGTTCCCTCTAATTTTTTTTCAGTGTGTGCGGAAAAGTATAGTATTTGAGCAGCACATTTTCATGCCTGAGCACCTGAATTTTTTCCACAGATATTTCACAGAGCAATTGATTTATAGGATCCGAATTGGAATGGAGAAAAATGGTTTTGTGCGTGTGTGTGCGTGTGTGTGTTTGAGTGAGCGAGCGAGGGATCCAGTAAGAGAACTGCGCCTATTTAGAAAAGCAAGTAAATTATTGCAAACATGATCAATCGAAGATAAGTATGGGGACAGGTTGGGTAGAGAGAAAGTGATAAAAGAATGGGAGAGAGGAAGAAAAAAAGAGGGAAGAGAGACAGAAAGAGACAGAGAAGGACAGAGAAAGTGACAGAAGAGTGGGAAAGAAGGAGAAAGAGAGACAAAGCGAAAGAGGGTGAAAGAGACAGAAAGAGACAAAGAGGAGAGAGAAGGGAGAAGGAGAAAGTGACAGAAGAATGGAAAAGAGGGAGAGAGAAAGAAAAGAGAGACAAAGAGAAAGAGGATGAGAGAGACAGAAAGAGAAGAGAGGAAGAGGAAAGAGTAAGAGAGAACATCTCATTTCAACCCTGAGGTGCAAATATTCTCTTTGATTGGTAATTTTATTTGTCCATTTACTATCCAATACTCTCATTTCTCCTTAGGTTCATGAAGAATTCCCTTCTTTTTATTGAATTTATCACAATACCATGAGAACAACTTTTTCAGCATAGCTTTACAGCTATTTAAAATATATAGTAATTTAGGTCAGGTTTTCAGAACATTAGTCTATTTATACGTCACTAAGTGCAAAGAAACAGATTCAGAAAGTTGGCTTCCCTTTTTGTAATTGCCTATTGCCTGCTTAATTTTGATAACTACATTTTTGATAACTGATATTCACGTTGACCTAAAAAGCCCATCATAGAAAGAAACGCTCCCTATGAACTTTGTTGGGTTTCCATGGAATGAAGTTTGATCTTTTTCTCAACCATACAGTAGCATATTCTTTCTAAGGAGGATATAATCAAGATAGTCCTTAATTGCCTATCAATCTAACAGAATGGCGATTGACAATCTCTTTATATTTCAACTCTAACTCTTTCAGTCTTAAAGGTTTGGTGAGGAGAAATCCAAAAATTCTTTTAAAGGGGAAAAAAATGCTTGCACATTTGCACCCATTGAGACATGTATATATACACAACACACAGAGAAACAAACTTAACGAAGTGCTAAGTCTGCCCACCAACCAACTAACTCTCTCTCTCTCTCTCTCTCTCTTAAATAGAGGGAGGGAGGGAGGGAGGGAGGGAGGGAGAGAGAGAGAGAGAGAGAATGAGAATGAATCCCTCCTTCCTTCAGCCCAACACTCTTGCTGGCATCCCGGATGGATGAGAGGGACTGCAGAGGGTCTCCTCGAGTCTAGGGCAGCGAGTCATTCAATGGGAAAGTTGCCTCTTGGAAGGAATGACCCAGATTGGCTCTCACTTCATCTCTCCTGCTTTGTCTCTCCTGCCTCTTTGCTTCTCCGTTCAGTCTTTGGGCGGCAGATCGAAAGCAGAAGCCAATCCGGGTCATTCCTTCCAAGAGGCACGTTTCCCATCGAATGACTCGCTGCCCTAGACTTGAGGAGACCCTCTGCAGTCCTTCTTGTCTGGCCGGGATGCCAGCGAAGAATGTTGGGCTGAAGGAAGGAGGGATACACACGCTCACGCTCTCCCTCCCTCCCCTCCTCCTCCTCCTCCCTCCCTTCCTCTCTCTCTCTCTCTCTAATGGCAAATCCGAGCAGCCACTGCTGGGAGCCGGTCCCATGCCTTCTCCCAACCCCCACACCCCTTCTCTCAGTTACTTCCTGCCGTGATTGCTGTCTCCAGGCTGGCTCTCCCCTCCTATTATTGTGGAAGGCGTCTCACAAAAACCACTAGGTGGCAGTTGGAAACTGCTGTGCGGTGTTTTGTTGCCATGTGCGTGGCCGCGCACCCGGGCACGTTAGAGGGAACAGTGATGACAAGTACACTGATCTCACACTGTTATTTTCTTTTACCAACCCATCCCCATTTTCAGAAGGGAGAGGGGAATTTTGAAATTCCCAATTACCTGGAAGTTGACCCTTCTCCACCTTGACCTGCTCCACTTAAATTGCTGCCCTCTAAAAAACATGTATTTGAATCTTTTCAGGATAAAACTGTAGCAAACAAATGTGGCTTGAGGAATTCTGGGAGTTAAAGTCCACAGGTCTTAAAGCTGCCAAGGTTGGGCACTCTTATTTTAAATTAAAGTTTATGACTAACTAGTGTTTGCATAGCTCCTAAAGCTTTGGAGAAGTTAGCTTTTGATAATTTGAAATAGATCTGCCAGACTAGGTGAGAGTATAATGATATTTCTTTTTTTGTTACATCTTCCTCATTGTTTACCATTCGTTACAATTTATACTGTCTGGGTCAGACAATACAGGACCTTTTACATCTGAGCTACTATTAGCACAGAATATATGAGAGACTTACTAAACAAACCTTGTTTATTAAACTGGAGTGAACTTTGGGAATAAACCTGCTCAGATCACAATTTGTTCTGGTCAGGTTGGCAATCCCACTGCCTTTTTATTTACCTGGCTATGCAATAAGAACTCAGTTAATCATTTTATGGGCCATTTTTAGGAGATGACAATTCTCTTAAAAGATAATAAACCATGTCACAACTTTAAAAGCAGATTTTAAAAGCAGCAACCTTAGCTCCACTTTCCCCTTAAACTTAAGGAAGTGCCATTCTATCATGCAGTCCTTGTGACTTGACACAATAGGGTTGGAGAATCTGTTGTTTCAGCTGATTAGTCCATTTCATTTATGCCAAAGACTCTAACCTTTACCCATACTGATGTCAGCCTCTGCTTTGCTGCTGCTTCAGCTGCCATTGAAACGGGGAGGGGGGGGGGCATGGTATTTGGGAGGGGACTACTACTTGTGCTGGAGGAAGATCCTGGAGTTTCTACTGCCTGTCTTACTGCGCATGCGGAGGAGGTTTCCCGCCAAGGCCAATGGCACCGACATTCCATCTTGGTGATGCCTTTCGAAGTTATCTCGCACCTGACACTTGGGAGAATTATGATTGGACTGTGACTGGGATGCCAAGGGGTGGGGAATGGGTTATTCTATATATCATTTGCTTTCGCGCCTAAATAATCAGTCTTCGCTTTGCTACGCTTCTGTTCATTTATAATTAGTAAAAGTACACTTGATTTCTATCAATGGAGTCTTGTGGTTTTCTTT
Source organism: Thamnophis sirtalis (assembly GCF_051295495.1). Lineage (NCBI taxonomy): Eukaryota > Metazoa > Chordata > Lepidosauria > Squamata > Natricidae > Thamnophis > Thamnophis sirtalis. The sequence goes on from NW_028261388.1 coordinate 55,422,195, forward strand.
CCTGATTATCCAAATGAAGGAGTGCTGACAATTGGGCTCTTATGTTCTGCTAACTGAATGCAAATTCAATTAGCAGAGCGCCAAAGGAGCAACATCCAGAGGTGAAACTTGAAAAATTGGAATATCATGCAAAAGTTCATTTATTTCAGTAACACAACTTAAAAGAGGAAACTAATTTATGAGATAGACTCATTACATGCAAGATAGTTCAAGCGGTGATTTGTCATAATTGTGTTGATTATGGCTTACAGCTCATGAAAACCCCAAATCCACAATCACAGAAAATTAGAATATTGTGAAAAGATGCAATATTGTGGAAAGATAAATAACTTCCCAACGGACAGAGACAGGCAATATACTCTTCAGAAAGTGGATTAATTTGGGACAAAGGAAGAAAATATTGAAGACTATACATACCCAGATTCATCCACAACTGGCACTTGGTCAAATCCTTTCTCTTTGAGTATTTCAATAGTCTTTTCGCAGGTAACGCTTGGCAGTACAGTTAGGGGGGCAGAGAGGCATAATTCCTGAACTTTCACATGCCACCACCTAGGAAATGTGCAAATATCATAACAGTTCAGGTACTGAAGAACAAACTGCATTTTTGCATACTAAGGACTATATGGTGGAATATTGCATTTGAGAGTAAATGGAGCAGCTAATCCCTGACTGACTTCCAGGAAAGGTATTTAAACTGATATCCTTTCTATTTGCATTTTGTGTATACCATCACCATATCACTGAGAGAAGTGCTACAGTGAGCCAAAAAGGAAGTTGCATAATATGTATGGACAGCTTATTCCTGCTGACATTAAAGAAATAGAGAGAAATAAAAATGATACTTTTTAAAGAGAGTTTCCTACATTCTCAGATGTGTCCTTCGCTATAGAGGCAAAAGTAGCTACGGGTGGTACACAACCATAAGATAAAACAACAATGCAAAAAGCTGCAGATAAACTGTAGGTAATGAGGGGAATAAAAATGGAACAACAATGGAAACCATCTCAGCAAGTCTCCAGCATCCTGAGAGTTCCAGACCTGATAACATTACCAAGACTTGACAGTCTTTCAGAATATCAAAAGGAATGGAGCTAATCTAACTTTGGAGGGAAGGATGTACCGCAAGGTGGGTACCATGGCAGAAAAAGCATGTTTCCTGGCATCCACCAAACATAAGTTGAACCCTGGTTCAGACCAAAGACCCATTCTGGTTCCCACTGTTGCCATTTAGATGCTATGGGGAAGTTCACAGTCAAGAGCTTTCACAACAGCACTTTCCTGTTCATGTTCTCTAGCAACTGGAATGGAAACATGTATACCTCTGAACTAGCCATTAAGAAGCTTCAATCTATGAATCAATTATTGGCTTGGATTTTACATCTTATTTGAAAGGATTAACTATCAATATTTTTAAAAGGCTCCTTCTGGCTTAAAAACTAACACTTTATTAGAGTCTACTTTCTCAGGCCTGTGAAATGTTGCCTTCAACTGGTATGCACAGATCCAGGCTGAGAGAAAAGAAAAAATAAAGTATACCCATATACTTGGAGAAAGGAAGAAAAAAAAGGCAACAAGATGGTTCCATTAGCTTTAAAACTGGGGAAATGTGACACATTTCATTAAACTATGATAGATCTTATCATCTCACCAAGGCTTCTTAATATCATCATCCTCTTCTTTCATGAATCCTCTTTGGATCATCCATTTGTCACTTAAAAACTTAGACCTAAAAATCATCAAGAAAGTAAGTCATGAACATCAATTTAGGTAATATCTGCTTTAAATGTAAACAAGCAATAAGGATAATGTGAGATACAATGTCATAGAAAATGATAAAAGTATATTTAAACATGTAGCTAGCAGAAAAGCTTTATTGGTGGATTCTCTCATAGATCAAACAAGCTTTTTACAAGACTGTATCCTTTACTACTGCTACTCTCTGATAGTCAAAAGCATCTAAAAGCATCAATGGGAGGGTAGGCTGAAATGTTGAAAAGCTTGATTTTAGACTGCAAAGTAGAATGGAGCAGTAGCAACCTCTTGTTGCCATAGTTGAGAAAAAGCAACAGCCACATTAGAATGCACAAGGAGCTGATCTCACTTGCAATGTCAAACCCACAGCTCTCACATGGGGGGTTAAAAAGTCAAGATAGTATCTATGACTGTGCAATCAAAAACTAGAAATTTTTAATGTGTGATGCATGGAAAAAAGGAACAGGACTTTGGTCAATCAGTCAGTTGCCATCGTAAAAGTTTGACTCCCCTTCATGAATGTCCTTGCCTCAAGGGCTTACTCTAAATGTAAATATAGGTAGTTCTTCGATTATTATAGCAAATGGGATTGGGACTGCCATTGCCAAGCAATTCAGTCATATGACTGCATAGTTTAGTAACAGTAATCCTAGCAGCCATCATAATCTGACAGGAATCCCAGGTAAGAGCATGCAGTGGGGGGGGGGTACAATGGCAGGGGGTGGAGTGGCTGAAAGGTTTGGGAGGTGCCGTGCAGGCCACCTGTGAATCAAGGGAGGCTGGGAACAGCTTGGGAAGTCCAATGTAGGTTGTCCCCACCAGTTTACCTTTTGACTTTGCTTGTGTGAAAATGGTCACAAATGGCAAGCATGTGACCACTGTTCTATGCAATGTCATAATTGCGAGATAGGCACCCAAGCACCTAGATTACAATCATGTAATTTGCAGCGGTGCTGCAACAACTGGAATTTCAATGACCTTATATACTGTATGCCCATTTTCAAAGCTCTCGCATAACTTTGATCAGGCACTGAATTAGTGAACGTAAATGGAGAACTACCTGCAGGCTATTTCAGTATGTAAAATAAAGTATCTTTTAAGAAAGCATGTAAGAGAGACAGATTTCAAACACATGCTCTTTGTGTGTTTTTAGCAGTGGATTATAGGTGTTAGGCCAAAACCAACCAACCCATCCAAGTTAATAATGAACCTGTAAGTTCTAGTAAAATAGGTTTTTAGAGATCTCAAAAAAATATATATGAGCAGAATCTTTCCCTTAGAGTAGGGTTGGCATGTAAAACAATTTGAATTCAAAATCAAAAGGATGATCTGGAGCCTGCATACATGAGCATATCATTCCTGCACGTCATACCTCCTGCAACCAAATCTGTTTTCGTAGAATTATGCCTATGAGCCCAAAAAAAGGTACAGCTACTTTAAGGAGTTGCAGACAGGTGAGATGTGCATATCTAAGGAGTTACAAATCACCTTTTCCCCTTCTTTGACTTTGGATTGTTGGACAGCCATATCTCAATCAGTGTAGGGAAGAAAGAGGCATATAAGGCAGGGTACCTACATGTAGTTCCTGACAGAGTCAGGAAGGATGACAACACAACGCTGACCTTCTTTTAGCTCTTGGGCTGCCTTGACGGCAACAGACATGGCACTACCTGAGCTGCCACCTGTCAAAAGACACAGGAGAGTCACAAAATTCAAGTATATTGGAATGCACAGTCTGAAGAGGAAAGTAAAAGGAAAGAGAGGGTGAGGCCAAAGCCTCTTAATTAGTAATTTAAGCACACTTTGAAAATTTGTTTAAAGCACTGTAATAGTTTCTTAGAAAAGTTCTATCATAATCAAAAAATGTTCTTTTACTGGCAGGAATTATTCAATAACATAGGAATATAATATCCAGGCTATCTTAGTCCAGCATTTTGTCTCTTACACTGGCCATGAAGATGCCTCTGAAGTGCTTACAAGTAGGAAATAGACTGATATTCTTCTCCTGCAAATCTGGACAGCACTTAGGAAATCTCCGCATTGACAGCATTTCCATTTGTCAATTGAAAAGGCCACACCGCTTGGACCCACACAAATTCTATGCCAATATATTATGACATCCGTGGTCTTGGAAAGACCTTGATGTGAATGAAGTACAATACCAGCTAAAGAACTGGCAGCTGTGGTTTCACATTATTGTGTTATAATAATAAGCAAGAGACAGCAAATGCCTTCTCTGCAAACAAGATGAAGAAACAGTTGGAACATCTAGTTAGCTGCTACAAGAAAATCACACAGACTGTAAACAATGGCATGGTAAATTATCAAAAATGATGCATTGGAACATCTGTAAGTAAAATATCATTTGCCTGGAAGCATGAACTGATGGGACCCAAAAATAGACATAGTCATAGAAAATAGTCTAGGACTTTAGAATTCAAACAGACAAGCACTTGCCACAAAGCACCTCACACTTAACAAATATAGATGAGAGAAAAAAAAAGTCTGGACAGGGGATGTGGCAGTACCTGGAGACAGCAGAATAGAAGGGAACTGGAGAAAATCACAAACTACAAAGACCTACAAATAGAAGTAGAATGACTGTGGCAAAAGAAAGCAAAGGTAGTAGCAATAATAGGCGACTTTGGTGCCATCCCAAAACATCTGGAGCACTACTTGAACACCAATAGCACTGACAAAATCACCATCAATCAACTGCAAAAGGCAGCTTCACTTGGAAGAGCTTATATTCTGGGATGATACTTTTCTTCTAATATCTGAAGTCACTATTATTATTTTTGACTAAATCTTCCTCATTCAAGAGATCTAATGGTGTAAGCTGCATTTTGCATACTCTATAGCTCTCTGCTTATAAGAACTGCTTTAAACCAGTGTTTTTCAACCTTTTTTGTGCAAAGGCACACTTTTTTCATGAAAAAAATCACGAGGCACACCACCATTAGAAAATGTTAAAAAAATTTAACTCTGTGCCTATATTGACTATATATAAAGTGTTTTTCCCACGGCACACCTTACACTATGTCACGGCACACTAGTGTGCCACGGCACAGTGGTTCAAAAACACTGCTTTAAACGATATGACACATATTGGATGATTTGCAGAAGTAGACTTCAGTAAAATCCATGAGATCCAAATTCACAGTTTGCATTTTTCATAAAGACTGTCTAGTATGGAAGTAAAATGCAGCAACTGATATCAAGAGCAAAAAGATGGCCAAATTCTATTATTGTCTTGACTACAAATTATACTGTGTTTACCACATAGCAGTCCTTCTTCTCTGATTAGCATGCGTGAGAAGGCAAAAGATTCCTCATCGTTACACTTATACCATTTGTCTACCACCTAGAAGGAAGAAAGGATACAAAAACATTATTCTAGACCTGTTGTTTCATACAAGTCATCCATTGGTACTAGAACTTAGAATCATAGGGCTGAAAGGGACCTGAGGTCTTCTAGTCCAACCTCCTGCTCAAGGCAGGAGATCTTATACCATCCTGGTCAAGTGGTTGCCCAGTCTATTTTTGAGAACCTCCAGTGATGAAGCACAACCCTAGAAAGCAAGCTATTCTGTCGAAAATCTGCTGGTTGCTACTGTCTCAATCTCATTTGGGATGACCAGAATGTATTAGATATGTCAGAAAATATGGAAAGGAGGAATGGATTTAGCAGTGGGTTTTTAGGTCCACTGACACAAATTTCAAGAGAAAACTTTCTCTGGATCCAATAATACAATTAAATTACAGTACAATTAAAATACAGTAGTCTAGGGTTGACAGAGCATCTCATGAATCCTCAAATATTTCCATTTAAGTACCTTGCACTACCTTTCTGAATCTTCCATTTTTTCTGTGCTATTCACTTCCAGGAAGTCTAACCAATCTACACAAGCTATATAAAGCAAGCAGATTGCTCTTAATAAAGAGCACCCAAGTCATGTTTTACTATGAATAAGTCCTGTTATAAATATTGGAAAATTCCTGTAATAATAATAATAATAATAACAACAACATTATTATTATTATATTATATTATAATATATATAATATAATATATATAATATATAATATAATATATAATATATATTATATGTATAATATATAATATATATAATATATATATATATAATATAATATATAATATATATAATATATAATATATATAATATATAATATAATAATAATAATAATAATAATAATAATAATAATTAGCACGCATATTACGAAAATACGTTACGACGTCCTAGGCCCCTGGGTGGGGCCCGACTAGTAACCAATGCCAAATCCGGCGAAACAACTGGCCGCTGTGATACAATTGTATAATAACAACAACAACAATAATAATAATGACAACAACAACAACAATAATAATTAAAAATAATAAAAATAATAATTTATCTTTCAAAATTCAGAAATTGACAAAAGTAGGATCAGATCTGTTAAAGCTCAGGAATCAAAATAAAACTTGAATATCACAAAGATTAAAGGCTAAGTCTGAATCAGACATATAAGAAGGAGAAAAGATTACTACTGCAATTAAGAAAGATAGGGATTTCAATGACGATCACACTAAAGCAGTGTTTCTCAACTGTGACAATTTAAAGAGGTGTGGAATTCTGGGAAGTGAAGTCCGTACATCTCAAAGTTGCCATGGTTGAAAAATCATAGCAATGAAATATATATATACATATATATACATATATATGAAACCTTCCTTACCGATCTATCCAGAACTGTGGGTATGAAATCGTATCCAATACCTTCCACTTCATAAGTTGTCTTGTCAGTTACATTTAATTTTTCAGGCTCCGCTAGGATAGATCCTTCAGGATCAACACTTACAATCTGCAGAGCAATTTGTTATTGAAACAAATATACAGATATTAAAAAAAAAACAAATTAAATAAAGTCACAGAAATGACTAAATCAAAATTACTGCATCACTGGTGCCTCTGCAGTTATGCCTTGGAAAATGCCTAAGCTGAATAATGCAACTTTTGGTACTTCCACTTAAAATTTAAGTATTGTGTACATATTTCATTTTTCAGTCTGGAACCATAAATAAAAAAAAATCAATTGCCCTTATTAATTTGATATTTGTATAATTCCATGATCCAGTGGGGATGGAGCACCTTACTTTTCCTGGAATTGTTTTTTTTTAATCAAAAGTTTTCCTAGGCGCTTATTTTCCTCACCCTTTATGGAACTCCGATTCATTTTTTCCTTTCTAAATGTTTATCTGGAATGTGAGAGTAGTAGTTTATACAGAAATATGTTAAGCCACTCCACTCTTATCAATACAACACTAGCAGCTAAAATTTCATTTCCCAAAGCATTGGGTATAACAACAAACAGAAGGGGATTGTTTTAATAGCAACTATATATAACAAAGGATTGCATAGGGCAACACCAGACTCTGTTTCATAATAATTGGGCCCTATTCTCTGCATTATTTTATTTTTCAAAAAGTGAACATAACCATCTGTACTGTTCTCAATAAATGGGAAATTTCATATTGGATAAGTGCTATGTCAGTGTTTTTCTTTGGGACTTACTGTGCAACTGGGGCACTTTTCCTTGATTTTTCGGGCAATACCAGTGATGGTGCCTCCTGTGCCAGCTCCAGCCACAATCATGTCTACTTGACCTATTGAAGAGGCAGAAATAAATATTTTACCAATATTAAAAAAGCTGTATCTAGATGAGCTATAAGAAACATTTACAATGCTCTTATTTAAGTCAAGATGGTTTTTCATTAGTGACTCTGAAAAAGAGGATATAGTAATGGATGTCTCATGTTCCTATTATGTATTCTGAAAGCTATCATTGGAAAAGAAGTAGCTGCGTATTTGTCACTTTACTACAACTCATACTTCATCAGCTTATCAATGTTGATGAGCATTTCATGTTTTAGATATTTATGTATAAGAATATTCTGACCTACTTCTTTTTCCGCTCATACTTTACTTAATATGTCTTATATAAAGTATAGCAATTACAGGTAGTCCTCAACTTACAACCACAATAGAGCCCAAAATGTATTGTTAAGTGAGAAATTTGTTAAGTCAGTTTGTTCCATTGTACAACTTTTCTCGCCACATTTGTTAAGTGAATCATTGCAGTTCTGAAATTTGCAACACAGTTGCTAAGTGAATCTGGTTCCTCCATTGAGTTTGCTCATCAGAAGGTCGCAAAAGGGGATCACGTGATTCTGGAATGCTGCAACCATCATAAATATGAGTCAGTTGTCAAGCATCAGAATGTCAATCACATAACCATAAGGATGCTGCAACAATCCTAAAGGTGAAAAATGGTCATAAGTCACTTTTTTCAGTGCCATTGTAACTTTGAACAGTCACTAAATGAACTGTTGTAAGTTGAAGACTACTTGTATATTAACATTGATTGATAAAGCGGTCAGTTCTTATTGTATCGCATTTTATAATCAGCTTGTAAATAAAAGAATGAATATTTTGCTTACTCAAAACACTACCCTCTCCTTACATGATTTCTGCCTTTTCTCTCCTCCTCTACAGCTACAGCTTGGGGATGTATAATATTCCTTTCCATCTCATGAAATAATGATCCACAAAAGCATATGCAATAATATATTAGGTTATCTTTAAGATGCCATAAGACTCTTCACTTTTAGCTACGAAACTCTTAGGCTGCAACTAGAAAGTTCCTGTAGTTGCTAACATTAGATGCAAAGATCCATCTTCTAATTTCTTGGTCAATTGTTTTGCAAAAGAAGCCTGTATTTATTTCATTTCCCTGACACGACAAAATTTATTCTGGATTTGTTCCAAGATACTTGAGTCTCTGTCCTCTTATCTATTTCATTTATTAAACATCTCCATGCGCCTTATTTAATTTAAATTGCAACCTGAAGTTTAAAACAATTTCCCAATATTTCAGGTACTAAAACTAAGGTAAGTATTCTAGATGTGGGTTCACTTAAAAAAATCTAAGATAAGAATTGCTTTACATTAGAGGTGGTCACACTTTAAAACTTATTTGGAAGAATAATGCTTTGGGCCTTGCATGCATTTTCTGCTGGTCATGAAAGGAGCCCAATATTTTTCAAGCTTGGTGACACAAAGAAACAGATGCTGTTGCTTAAAGAATTCATTCAATAACACTAAGACAAGTTTTAAAACAGCAACACCTTCCTTTGGGTTCACACAGAATCTTGAAAAAGATCTCTGGGCCTGTGTAAGGTTCAAAGTGCTTCTGACTTATTTTCAAAGCATCTTCTGCTCTGTCTTACACAAAAGGAAAAAAAAGAAAACTTATTATGTGGGAGCTCCCTCTACTGGTTTCCAGCTAGTAACAGAATTCTCTTCATTTGGCCATCACAAGTAAAGACACAGGAAATTTGCTTGAAAATACAGGCATTGGTCAGGAATTTGTTTTTTATTACTGTTTATTATTGTTGATTTGTAAATAGTCACTAACCCATTAAATGAGTAGTAGCTGTAACTAGATTATTTTTTTCCAAAATACACTGAGTCTCCAGTCCTGTCCCCTGCCTCAAAATCACATAGTTCAAAATACGCATGGGCTTCCCCAACCATGTCCTCACACTATTTTTAGTAATGTTTGGCCACTGCATATGGGAAACTCAAGCTCCTGTTTCATACAACATACCAAGCTATAATATTATTTGTATGGGGTTTAGTATCTCATTTAAACCAAATCCAAATTCTTGTTTAGCTATAAAGCATCTACAGCACTCTTTGGTATTCTGCCATCTCTTCAGTCTGGATAATGCAATAGGGGTATCATAGATACATCTTCTGTATATATGGTTAGCATGTATACTTGTTGCAACGATCTCATTAAGTAGGCTTCAACTGAATCTGCTGCACACAAATACTATTTTAAAAATAAATGAGACAAAAATGGAAAGATCTTCTGGCATGAATGGGGCGTCTCCACCCACAAAACCAGTCCAGTCTACTGGCCATGCCAATATTGGAATCTTAGCCTTCCCCTTTGACCCAAAGCAAGATCATAAATAAATTCTACTAGTTACAGAAAAATGTCATGTTACCATGGGAGTACTCAGGCTGAGGTTCAAAACACAGCTACACAGGTACTCGATTGAATATTGCCTAACAAGGTCAGGTGAGGTTTAAGAAAACTCTCTCTTCAGGATGAACGCATAACATTTAGCAGAGAAATGAGGATGGTTAAACTTTGATTTGTGGATTGTGTATGTGTGTGCAAGAAGCTGCTTTGATATAGATTTGTGTTGATTTATACACAAATGAACATTACACACAGTACAGATAATTTGCAGTATAGGCTTTAGACAACTATTTTGCAGGATTGGGGAATTATGATTGCGGAACATATTCTACCTTGAAAATCTATGGTTCTTAAATCTGTTTTAAACTATCTAGGAATTTCAACAATTCTTCAGATCTAAGATTTTTGCATTTTTTACATCTTTAAGAGGTGAAAGTAACTTGGCCACTGGATGAGTTCTACAAATTATCTGCAAAAGTAAGTAGTCTGTTAGGCTGAATGCTCTCATGTTTGTATTAATCAATCTCTCCTAACATAGCTTCAGTTTCCTAAGAAGCTCCCATTTCCATGACAGGTGTTTGTAAAGCACAAAATGTACCTTCACACTGCTGAAGAATCTCCTCTGCTGTTGTGTCATAATGAGACAAGGGGTTGCTGGCATTGCGATACTGTGTAAAAAAAAAGAGAGAGAGATAATGGAGAAAATGTAGGATCAACAAACAGGTTGACCAGTTCAGTAGCAGTGCAGATGCAACTTAGAAACCATGAAGAAGCAAGATATACCACTCACACATACACACACATAGACAACATCCCTCTCCCCCTAGAGTGAATTTTAAATGGCTTGCTGTTTTATTTCCTTTGGATTTTTTTATATCTATGCTATTTTTAGTTTTGCTATAGAGTTATTATTTATATTAATCTTCTGGTGGAAAAATTGAAAATCAGTACCTCAGAAAACAGAAAATAAACTAATGCTTTTAACATTAATGTACTAAATATCACAAAGAAAACCATTCTAAACTCAAACATCAAACACACTTTTCCTTCCTTCCTTCTTTTCCTTTTCCTTCCCTTCCTTTATATGCAGAGTAATTGCATTGTTATATTATATTGGAAGAAATATTATATATTCTGCTGATCCTTACGTGCCAAGCAGTGGTGGGTTTCAAAAGTTTTTAGAACTTCTTCTATAGGTGTGGCCTTTGTGGGAGTGGCTTGCTGGCCATGTGACTGGGTGGGAGTGGCTTACCGGCCATGTGAGCCAGGTGGGCATGAAAAATGTGGTGAAACTCACTTAACAATGCTCTTGCTCAGCAACCAAAATTTTGGGCTCAATTGTGATCATAAGTTTCCTTCCTTCCTTCCTTCCTTCCTTCCTTCCTTCCTTCCTTCCTTCCTTCCTTCCTTCCTTCCTTCCTTCCTTCCTTCCTTCCTGTGTCTCTCTCCCCCACTTATTTTCTTTCTCTTCCTTCTTTCTTATCTCTCCAACTTTCTTTCTTTCTCATTCTTTCTTTCTTTCTTTCTCTCTCTCTTTCTCTTTCTCACACCCACACCATTTCCCTCATATCTGCCACTGACAGCTCTCAAAGAGAAGGAAGGACTCCTGCCTTGGGAAGGGATTGGACTAGATTACCTCCATGTTCCCTTATATGCTCCTAAGCCTACTCTACACATATATGTTCTGCTCTGTGCCAGTTGAAACTGTTTTGCATTTGTGTGTGTGAGGGGATGTTCTTTTCCAATTTTCAATTTTTTAAATAATTTCATTACTTAAGACACAAAAAGATTTAGATAGCAAATGTAAGAACACGTCAACCATGCAGTAAACAAAGGACTAAAAATTGAAATATGAATTTGCAGAGCAATTTCTCTCTCTTTACAAAATTCTTGTAAACATGCAATGGTTGATATACACTTGTAACAATATAACAGATAGCATAATGGAAAAAACTGTGGGAATTAATTTTTTTATAGCAATCAAACCTCTCATGACCTGTTTATCTATCCAAATACTGTAGATATAATAATAAAATAATGTGCTTTAATTTATGGATAGTGGGAGGGAAATAGTAATCTCACTCTTCACAGCAATGTATATTATGTCTATTATCAATCTAAATATATATTTGGTTATACCAAGTAGACAAATAAAAATAACCTCCTGCTAGTTCTTATATTTCTGGTGACATTGAGCCAACTGAATGATTTACAGCTTCTTTTGAAAAAAGTGTCAAGTCGCCTCAGAACTGGGCGCCCTGTTTTCCATCTTTTGAAAATATTCCGCTTATAGTGGGAAAAAAGTGCAACAAAGAGGTCAAACAGAAGGGAAGGCCTTAACTCTTTGTGAAATTAAAAACACACACACACACAGAGAAATATTTTCTATACTTTATTGAAAGTGAATATTAAATTGAGTTGTAATATTTTAACAACTTTTTACTTTTTAATTAAACATTAAAATGGTAGAGTTAACTCTTATTTAATTTTCATTTGCTTGTTAGAAACCACCTTGAGTATTCTGACGAGGTAGGGCAGAGTATAAATAAAAATGAATAAATAATCCTGGCTCCTACCAACTAAAAACATATTTTGGTATTGTTTAAGTGATGAAAAAGATGAATAGTTTTAAATAAATGAATAAGTTACTTTTTTAAAGGGCAGGTTTTCACAAACGTACTATTTAGGCTCACCACTGAAATTGGGAATGAGAGTCTGTGGCTCCACGTCTCACGATCTTCCCCGCCTCGGTTCTGCAGGTGAGAAGTGCTGCTGCTGCGCAGCGGCGGTGGCGGGGGAGCTGCCCGCTGAGCAGTGCAACCCATGGCTAGCCCAGGAGCAGTAGCCGCCACCACCACCATCACTCGCTACCACACTCGGGAGGGCATGCAGGGGTGTACGGCGACAGCGACGCAGCCGAGCAGGGGGAATGTTACGTCCTGGCATAGTTGCTGGCAAGCTAAGAAGATCCCTATTGGCTGAAGTGCGCATGCCAGCTGGTGGGAGAATAACAAGCACCTGATTGGCTGCCTGTCTGACAGCTAACAGTATAAATAGCTGTCAGACAGGGGGCGTATATTACTGTTGTGTAGTTAACTAGTTCTGTTAATAAAGCTTTGATCGTTACACAAGCCTCCTCTCGTTCCTCAGTAGCTTCGAATAAAGAACTGGTGACGAGGGTGGGATCGGGTTTCTAAAACACCCACCCACAGAGAGCTTAGAGATACTGAGGAGATTAACAAGGAAAAGGAAAAAGAAATAGGGAAAAAAATGTTTTTTCCTCACAACGCCATCATGTCAGTGATTCCCCCTTTGGCGCTTTTATGCCAAACAAAGAATCTTGGGAAGCATTTGAGAGGTTTGAATGCTTGAGAGGTTTGAATGCTTTCTCAAGCCAAACGATTTTACTGACATTTCCTCAGACAGGAAACAAGGCTATTTTTTAAGTTCCTGTGGCCCGGAGATGTTTTCCACGGCTAGGGCTCTTGCAGCGCCTGTTCCCGTGCACTCTATCCCATGGGAAGTCTTAATTAACAAGTTAAGAGTCCATTACGCTCCAGCCCTGTCTCACATAGCCTGGAGGCATTCTTTCTGAAAGTGTTTCTGGGGTGAAGGCGAGACTATGAGTCAGTTCATGGCTACGTTGCGGAATTCAGCCATACATTGCGAATTCCAGAATCTTGATGAGGCTCTATTAGAGCAATTAGTATGTGGAGTAAAGGACTTATAGCTCCAAATACCTTTATTAGCCCGTTCTGAGCTTACTTGGGTTATGGGGTTTTTGAAATTGAATATGGGTCTTTTAAAGGGCACCTGCCGGTTATTGTAGTGGCTGACCCCCAGACTACATTACTGGGGCTTGACTGGTTTGATTCTTTCGGTCTTTCTATTCCAGGGGTCCACGCCACGAATTCCGAGGATGACTACGCCACCCTGACCAGGGAGTTCGAGGGTGTGTTTAGTGACACACTTGGTAAATATACCGGGTCACCAATCTCCTTTAACTTAGACCCTACCATTGCCCAAGCCGATTAAAAGCCCATCACGTTCCTTTTGCCTTGAAAGCTAAGGTGGATGCTGAAATTGATAAATTGTTGGCCCAAGGGATATTAGAGCCTGTAGATTATGCCCGTTGGGAAACCCCCATTGTTATTCCTCTTAAGTCGGACAGATCCATTAGGATCTGTGCAGACTATAAGACGACCATAAATAGGGCTCTTCAAGTTAACCCCCATTTGCTGCACTCCCTGGGACAGGGTAAGCTGTTTGCCAAACTTGACCTGGCCCAGAGATATAAACAACTGACTGTTGATGATGCAACAGCTGATGCCCAAACTATAGTAACTCACCGTGGGGCTTTCCGGTGCAGACGCCTCCAGTTTGGAGTATGCATGGCTCCGGGCATTTTTCAGAGTATAATGGAGTGAGTACTCCAATGTCTGCTGGGGGTAATACCCTATTTTGATGTTTTAATAAAATTGTCAGGAATTATTATCTAAATTAAGGAGTGTCCTTCAGTGTTTTCGCAGCGCTGGCCAAGAAATTGAAAAAAAACCAAATGTTTCATTGGGGTAGAATCCGTTGAATTCTTATGGTTTCTGATAGATGCCTGAGGAATTCACCCAACTCCATCAAAAATTGAGGCCATAAAAATGCCCCTGCCCCTATGAATAAGGCTGAACTGCAAGCCTTTTTAAGGCTCTTAAATTTTTACGCAATGTTTCTGTCGCATAAGGTTACAGTTGCAGAGCCATTACACAGGCTGCTTGACTGTTCAGCTACCTGGAAATTGGACAGCCGTGAAGTGCATGGGTTCGCGGCTGTCAAATTGCCGCTTACATCATCCGCTGTCCTTATGCAGTACAACGATAAATTGCCCTTCATTCTGGCTTGTGATGTGTCCCCTTATGGTATCGGGGCTGTTTTGAACCACCGATGCCCTAATGGGAAGAGGCACCAATTGCTTATTTCTCTCGGACCTTGTCCAAGGCTGAGAGAAATTATAGTCATTTAGATAAAGAGGCTTTGGCAGCCGTATCTGGAATCAAGCGATTCTATAACTACCTCTACGGCCGCCACTTTTTGCTCCTTACTGACCACAAACCCTTGTTAGGGATTCTAGTGGGCAACCGCCCTACTCCGACCATCCTTTCCCTACGCATGTTGCAGTGGACTGTTTTTCTGGCGGCTTATTTGTACCAACTGGAATACCATCCTGGTAAGAGCATGGGGTGTGCGGATGCCGCTATCCTTTGCCATCCTTAGGCCCCGATCCAGCTCCGGCCATGACAGTCCTCTTAATAGAGGACTTAGAGTTGCCTCTAATGGCCACTGATATAGCCATTCACTCTAAGCAAGACCCAGTTCTTTCCAAGGTGCTGGATTGGACATGCAGGGGGTGGCCTAGGGAGAACATGTCCGATGAGTTCCTTCCGTATTTTAGATGGCATCTGGAACTTCTGGAACTGAAAGATTGCTTGTTATGGGGCAGCAGGGTGATCATTCTGCCTTCGCTCCGCAATACAGTGTTAGAATACCTCCACGAGGGCCATCCGGGCATAGTGCGGATGAAATCTGTTGCCCACAGCTATGTCTGGTGGCCCAATCTTGATAAGGAAATTGCTAGGTGGGTCGGCAGCTGTCAGCCATGTCAGCTATCCTGACCGGCTCCTCCAACTGCATCGCCAAGGGAATGGGAATTGCCTCGTGGACCATGGTCCCGCATCCACATGGACTTTGCGGGGCCAGTCCAAGGGCAAACCATCTTAGTAGTAGTGGACACATTTTCCCATTGGATAGAATTGGTGCCTATTAAATCAACTACTTCAGAGAACACAGTAAGAGCCCTGCAGCGCCTGTTCGCTACCCATGGATTGCCGGACACATTGGTGTCTGACAACGGGCCCCAACTAACATCAGCAATCCTCCATGCCTTCTTGGCAAGACTGGGTATTAGGCATATCCCCTTACCATCCGGCCAGCAATGGCAGGGGCTGAGCAGACAGTTCGATCAGCCAAGGAGTCACCGTCGAGAATGGTCCCTGGTAAATTAGCGGAGAAAATAACTAACTACCTAGCAATCCAACATTCTATTCCCTGTCCAGTATCTGGCAAAGTCCTGCTGAATTATTAATGGGACAGTGATTATGGACATCGCTAGATCGATTGCACCCCATGTATGAAACAGACGCCCCGCATGTTAAAATTGGTCACACTAGAAGTTTCATTCCAAGGGACAGTTTATGCCAGCAACTGCCAGGGGGATCCCAGATGGGTGCCCGGAGTTATCACACATGTAACCGGGCCCTGTTCTTATAGGGTCTGACTAGATTATGGGTGCCAGTGGCGCCGCCACATAGATCAATTGCGGCGCCAGGTCCTGCAACACCACTCTGTGGATGAGTTACTTCCAAATAGCGTTCAACAACGACCCAAACAAACCTTGGTTGCCGCCTACCGGCAAGACCCAGTTTTTCAACCCGGGCCATGTTCCGATACGTTCTCGTCGGGTGGCTTACCTGTTAGTTCCAACACTCCGCCGGGGGGGAAGTCTGCGGTTCCTAATGACATCCATCACCCTGAAATGGAGGAGTCCAATCGACAACCTGATCTTCCGGCTCCTGCCCAGGAACTGAGACGCTCAGGGCGGAGCCGAAGTTGGCCCGCCTATTTAAAGGACTACATCTGTGCAATCCAGGGGAAAGGAGTGTTACGCCCTGGTGTAGTTGCTGGCAAGCTAAGAAGATCCCTATTGGCTGAAGCGTGCATGCTGGTTGGCAGGAGAATAACAAGCACCTGGCTGTCTGTCTGACAGCCAACAGTATAAATAGCTGTCAGACAGGGGGCGTATATTATTGTTGTGTAGTTAACTAGTTCTGTTAATAAAGCCTTGATTGTTACACAAGCCTCCTCTCGTTCCTCAGTAGCTTCGAATAAAGAACACCGGGAGGGCACGCAGAGAGGGTGTGGCGACAGCGACGGCAGCCGAGCAGGGGGAACGCAAAATGTGATATCTCACATATCTTACCATCATGTAGAGAATAGTAAGCTGCAATAAAGCATGTCTTATATATCACCCCAGCTATCTATGCTGATATTTGCTGTGCTTAATAACCCTTCTGTTTTCCCAGTCTAAGGTAGATTTATCAAGAGAAATGCAACTATCTTTTTCCATTTGGTTTTGCTCATTTTGTCATACGCTCATATAGTTGGGGGTGGAGGTGGAAAAGAACAGCCGTAGTGGCTTCATTTCCACTTGGCTTCTCTGCAATTTCAATGTCATCTTGGGACAGAAAATTGATTAATTAACCTCATGGTAAAAAGTCTCTTTGATACAACTAAGGGGATTGTTTTAACCCTATGAAAACTATGTCTGCTTAGGAATAAATCTTATCTGTCCAGGGTCTAAATGGATGAACAGATTCCTTTTGGAATCCACTCATCCCACTGGCCCATCAAGCTTAGAGTTACATCCAGGAGATTGCAGGGTGGAATTTAATCTGGGATATGAGAACGCTTTGGTGGGTGCTGAGGGAAGGAAGGAATGAAGGAGGCTGCAGGGCAGGGTCATTTGCCTTGGCTAGGCTATCTCGTTTCGTGAGGCAGACGGAGAATGAAAGGAGATAGCCTAGCCAAGGCAAATGATCCTGCCCTGCAGCCTCCTTCATTCACACACGTTCGGGCAATGGGGGGGGGATTTCAGGGGGAGCTTTCCGAAGGCATGCAAGAAAGCCCCCCCGCACAAAACGTGTGAATAAAGGAGGCTGCAGGGCAGGCTCATTTGCCTCAGCTAGGCTATCTCCTTTCATGAGAAAGACAGAGAATGCAGCGTTGGTAGCGGTGCGTTGCTGGGCAGTGGGCAGGAAGGAGGGTGCAGCGCTGCCGGCCTTGCCCTTAGGGCTCTTCTTATGGGTCATGCTGGCTGGTGCTGCTTCAGGGTGCCCCAGCAGCCGGCTCCTCCACGTGCAGCCTGGCTCCAGCGCCGCCAGCATCCTGTCCAGTGGCCATCCTCAGCAGCACAGTCGGTCTTTTTTTTGAGCGGGGGGAATCCCCAGAACCAGGTTGCCCAGCAACCTGAAGAGGTCTGCGCGGGGCTGCAAAGCATGGCATGAGAAGCAGAAGTCCCTGAACCCAGTGGGGCAATGCAGATGCAGCAGTGCTCACTAGGGTTTCCCTCTTCCTCCACCCAGCCCTCCTTTGCGTAGGCTTCTTCGTCAAGAAGCAGCTTTTGGGGCTAATGGGGCTTGGGTTTCCAGCCAGACATCTCCCGTCGCTTCTGGACGTCCATTGCAGTCGTGAGGAGCCAATGAGAATGCGAAGGCTCTCTGGGAAGCTGTGAAAGAGGTTGGGAGAGGCGCGCGGCTTGGTTTAGCCTCCCTGGACATCGCAGCAGCCCCAAGCACGCCAATCTCAGCGTTTTTCGCATCGGGGCGTGCTGCAAGAGGGAGTGACTGAAGACCTTTGCTGTCTGGCACAAAGGACTTCCCTGGACTTGCTTTGCTGAGCAGGGTGGGACCTGCACCTCCACCACCAGCAATCCGGAAAAGGTCTTCACTCCCTCCCTCCTGCAGCACGCCCCGATGTGAAAAACGCTGAGATCGGCGTGCTTGGGGCTGCTGCTGTGATGTCCCGGGAGGCTAAACCAAGGCCCGTGCCTCTCCCAGCCACTTTCACGACTTTCCAGAGCGCAGAGAATCTTCGCGCTCTTCTCCATGGTCTCCTCGGCTCCTCACAACTGCAATAGAGCCGAGGTGGCGCAGTGGTTAAATGCAGCACTGCAGTTCGGCTGTTCAAATCTCACCGGCTCAGGGTTGACTCAGCCTTCCATCCTTCCGAGGTGGGTAAAATGAGGACCCGGATTGTTGTTGGGGGCAATATGCTGACTCTGTAAACCGCTTAGAGAGGGCTGAAAGCCCTATGAAGCGGTATATAAGTCTAACTGCTATTGCTATTGCTATAATAGACGTCCAGAAGTGGCGGGGGCTGTCAGGCTGGAAACCCAAGCCCCATAAGCCCCATTAGCCCCAAAAGCCGTTGCACCGGCAAAGAGCTTACTTACCTCCTTGGCAGGCAGCAATACAGAGCCAAGAGCTCTCTATAGGGCTCTTAGAGGCATGGTGCGGATGGACAGGGGAAATGAGCAGATGGGTGGGGCCTGGGGGTGAGTGAGCGAGTGGGCATTCCACCGCTGGAATCGGTTCTAAATGGCACACTAGATTTGTGGAACCTATTCTAGTGAACCAGTTAGAACTGGCAAGAACCCACCCCTGGTGCCAAAAAGGAGTATCTCCTTTTTAATAGCTAAAATCCTATAAAGCAGCTCCATCAGAGAGAAAGAGGTTGCACAAAAGTTCACTTGAAATTAGTTGAACAGATGAACAGCAACCAGTTTCACCCTATTAATTTGTTAGGATCTAAGCAGTGATTGGCCTACAATAATCTGCAGGGAAAGACAAAGAATCAATGGATAATAGAAGATAGTATATTTCAACCATCCAAGTTAGGACAATAAACTACCTGCTTCCTGTAAGATAAGTGCCTTTTCCTCTCATTGCCAGACCTGCAGCCATATTCCTTTTTGGATCTTTGGCCTGCCACATTTTCTATTATTCTAATTGTCGTTTTTATTGGGGGGATGGTACGGAGTGGAATGCTATGTAGCCAAAATAAAATTCCTTTCTAGAATCCAAGGTTAAAAGGCAAAAAATGACGGATCACCTATCTATATTGAGACCATTTATGTGCCTTCTAGAGCTGTAGTCGAGGCGGCAGAGGCTGTAGGAAGAGAGTGCCAGATGGGGGCCAGACGCAAGGAACCGACTCCTAGGCCTCCCTCAGATGGAATTAGTTCTGCAAGACGAAGTCTCGGGATTTATCACCTCTAAGGAATTTCAGCTGGAGAGGCAGGGGGTGCCAGGGAAGCTCCGACACATGACTGGAGAAGGTCAGAGCAGACGCTGGCTAGCAGATCTGATGAATGAAGATCTCAGCCACCCTCACGCAGTCATTCTTTGACCAGCCTCCCAGACCAATTTGGACAGCTAAACATGAGTGGAATCAACCCGCTCTTTTAGCTCCGGGCCACCTAAATGGGCCCTGGCCCAGCCCACATTCTCCTTCCCTAGCAGACTCTGAAACGCACTGGAGTGGCGGTATTGGTTCCTTCCACACAGCTACTAGCGAGTCAACCCAACCCCTTGCCGCTGGAGTAAAGCCAACATCAGGAGTGCAGACGGGTCTCCACTGAAATGGGGAATTCAATCCAGCCAGCAGAAAGAGATCTGGGGCACATTCTCCCCTTAGCCAGCCACCAATGTTTGGGCTGAAACCTGTGAATGAAGCACCACCTGAGTGGGCTTTCTTCCCGGATCATGGATGGGACCAATACCAATGGGTGCCTGCCAATGTTCCCTCTAATTTTTTTTCAGAGTGAGCGGAAAAGTATAGTGTTTGAGCGGCACAGTTTCATGCCTGAGCACCTAAGAGAGCAACAGTTTGAACTTCTGTCTCGTCTGCTGGACATTTGCGCAACATTCCAAGCGCCAAGCACCAATTGTGAGCGAGGTTTCAGCCTGATGAATGCCAGGCATGAAAATGTGCTACTCAAACACTATACTTTTCCGCTCACCCTGAAAAAAAAAAGACTTCTGCTCAGCTTTTAGATCATTAGACTGGCTAGAGAGAGACATGGCACCAACAGGTCCTGGGTCCTGGCATTTTGCAGGCAACCTGTCCTCTCACATTCCTTTGGAATGCAACCCATCACATTTGAATTAGATTTTGCCAATTATCCTATTAAAAGATAATCCTATTATTCTAAAATATGACTAACTCGATATTAAAAATGTAAATATTTAATGCTGATAAATAATAGCAGTAATTGTTATTTAGTATGATTAAAATCAGTATTGATATATCAATATATCTATCAAAATTGACAATAAACACTAAAATAACAATACAAATATATAATGTGGAATATAAATGTAATAAATATAATATATAAATGCAACATAAATGTAATAAAATAATTCATGAAACTCTCCCCCTTTAAAGTAATAAGATCAATTAAATAGTCTAGCAAGTTTGGACAATATGCTATATGTTATGTTACTTAAGAATATATATGCCTCAGAATCAGATACAACATCCACATCATTTCCAACTGAGTCAATAAAATGATATGCCATGCCAAAACTATTTTAAATAAAGATATGAAATTAATCAAGTATTGCATTTATTTTTCAAAATGAATGTAGAATTTTTTTTATTATTTAAGTTTTGTACCCTATCTTTTCTAACTAACGTTAACTTTAAAAACATGTTACATCAGACTACAATACAAGTAATTAAATGAAGACTAAAATAAGTGTTTTGGCATATTGAGCTTTTTATATTTCTTTCTAATATTGCTTCCTTAGTTGAGAACTTCCTCCTCAGCTTACTTACGCATTAACTGTTTGTTGCTTTTATGGCTTATTCATTCACTGCTCCATCTTCAGTTTTTTTCACAGGGGGCAGGGCTTCCTTCCTTCCTTCCTTCCTTCCTTCCTTCCTTCCTTCCTTCCTTCCTTCCTTCCTTCCTTCCTTCCTTCCTTCCTTCCTTCCTTCCTTCCTTCCTTCCTTCCTTCCTTCCTTCCTCTCCTTTGGCCACCAATTTTGATCCAATTCTCTCTCTCTCTCTCTCTCTCTCTCTCTCTCTCACACACACACACACACACACACACACACACGTGTTCTTTGGGGGGGGTTGAATTACTCCGCCTCACTGCGCAAAGTCGGCTCAGCATGTGTTCGGCCCCTGCTTACGCCGAATCAAATCTGCAGCCGGCGGGACCATTTCAAAGCCGCCAGTCCTCTTGCTCCTTCTCCTTCACCGGCAAAGCAGCGGCAGTGGTGCCTCCCCCTCCGCTCGGAGCACCTGAGCTGGGCTCTGGGTTATCCCTGCCATCGCCTCCACCTCCGCTGCTTTCCTACTAGCTCCCGCGGCCTCAAAAGCACGGCAGAGGAGGAAGGGGGAGGGATAATGCGGGGGCCAGCTCAGGTGCTCCGCGTGGAGAGAGAGGCACCACTGCCACGGGCGGCTCATCAAAACAAGTCTGGGGAGGTCCTTTGCAGGCGGCCAGTTCTAGCCGCCTGCAAAGGACTTCCCCACGTTTGCTTTGGTAGAAAGCTCTGCGCGGCAGTTAGAAATCTCTGCGCGGGGGTTTCCTTAGAGGGAACAGTGGTGCCTGCCTCTCCCTCCCTCAGCAGATGATGCCATTTCAGATAACTGGGCCAGGGCAGCTACAGGGACTGGGGCCCCCACCAGTTCCAGCCCCACGAGCAATGCCTCAACAGGCTTTTGCCCAATCTCCGCCGCTGGGAGCAGCTCAACAAGGGGACATACCACCCAAAGCAGCCAGTTAATGGCATGCTCAATTTCAACCACCAGCCCCACCGGCTCCCATGCCCTCACGGTTTCAGGCAACGTTTGATGGGACCCCAGAGAAGCTAGCTTATTTCCTGAATCAAGTCTGGGCGTACATTGATCAGGTTGGAGTACAATATCCTTCCGACAGAGAGCTGGTCCAAGAAATAGCTGAGGGGATGAATGAAGGGTTGGCTGCACATTGAATAGCAGAGCTCAATGAGGAGGCGGTTTCTCAGCTAGAAGATGCAACCGGGTTCATCCAAGCCTCCACCCCCACTTCCCTTGGAAGGGCGGGGCAATAAAATGCTACTGATGTGGTCAGCTTGGCCACAGAGCATCAGAATGCCTGACTCCAGCCCCAGCTCCACAAGCGTGCCCACCACCTGTCAGCGTGACAAAGAAAAATCCCCGAAAGCCACCAGAGAAGAGTCGTCTGGTAGAACAACTAAAGGAGACAGAGAGTCCTACCATTGCGGAAGCCCCTATCACCTCGGAGAATACTGAACGGGGGTGGAAATGCAGGTTAGGGCAATCGTGGACACTGGTTGCACCTGATGTTTAATCAGCATGTTTATTGTGAAGCAGCTAGGCATAGGCCTAGCCCATCCCATTTGGTTTGAGCAGGTGGATGGAATGTTAATGGGGGGGGGGCAGTCACGAGAATTACCAAGTTGGTAAAGTTATAGATAGGCCGCCACTATGAATTCCTCAGATTCATTGTAGCTCCAAGAATGCAGGAATCAATTATCTTGGGGCTTGCATGGCTGGACAAGTGGGTGCCTACAATAAAGTGGGAGGACGGTGTTAGGAAATTGATTATTGGCTTTGGGCTGCTACCACCGGTAAAGCCAAAGGGTCACCCACGGACCATTGAACCCAATAGCCCAGACCGCCCAGAACTCTTAATAACTCTCTTAATAAATTGGAACTTTGAGCGTTACTTTGCTTGGACTCTGATTTAATTTTGGATGCTATTTGGAACCCTGACACTCATTCTATTTCTTAATATATGAGCATTTCCCCCTGCTTTATTTGGCAGTGCATGAATAACTTAAAAGAAATGATTTTCCACAGTGAAGCCATTTTTCTTGTTCAATAAGTTACCTGATCCAGGATATGGGAATTGGGGATTTCATTTTTCAATCTCCATGCCACTCCAACGTGTGATTCTGGAGAATCAAATCTAGCAGTTGTTGGAGTCCTCACAATTTCAGCTCCAAGAGCACGTAGCACATCCACCTATTTAAGAACAACAATCAAAATTAGCCAAAAGTTTTATGCCTGTGCATAGGCAATGCTTACACAAGTGGAATATTAAAGTGGTTACTGGTTTGGAGCCAATTCAAAACCAAATGTTGTTCCAGAGTGACTATTTTACCACCATTAACAAAAGTCATGCAGAACCTTATGAAATGTTAAGAGGGCAAGTTGAGTCTAACTTTCTAACACACACCATTGCTCATTTAAGGTGCCTGAGTAAACTAATGCAACCATGTGTTGATCACTCGGTGATAAACAGCTCTGACCTTTTCCATGCTCATTTTCTCTGGCATTACAATAATACAACGGTATCCTTTCACTGCAGCTGCCAAGGCCAGGCCAATTCCTGCAACCAAAAAAAAATGTCACTTAAAAAAAGACGTATCTATACCAAGAATAAGCAACCTAACATCCTCCAGCTATTTCCCAATCTTCCTGTTAATCCTTCTGGCTGGTACTAATGGAATAGTAACAGAGAACAGTTGCAGGAACTGGGTATGTCTAGTTTAATGAAAAGAAGGACTAGTGGAGACATGATAGCAGTGTTCCAATATCTCAGGGGTTGCCACAAAGAAGAGGGAGTCAAACTATTTTCCAAGGCACCTGAGGGTAGAACAAGAAGCAATGGGTGGAAACTAATCTAGGAGAGAAGCAACTTAGAACTGAGGAGAAATTTCCTGACAGTTAAAACAATCAGTGGAACAGCTGGCTTCCAGAGGTTGTGAATGCTCCAACACTGGAAGTCTTTAAGAAGATGTTGGATAACCATTTGTCTGAAACGGTATAGGGTTTCCTCCCTAGGCAGGGGGTTGGACTAGAAGACCTCAAATGTCCCTTGCAACTCTATTGTATTTTTATTTGTATTTGAATACATCATATAAAACTTTTGAAAAGAAATTTTATACCACAAATAAAGTGGTATAAAGTGGTATCACTCTACCTGTTCCCAGTTACACATTGGTAGCAGCTCTCCCTGTTTTGAGTTAAATATGGTATTATAGGGAGAAAGACTAATGTATAAAATGACTAGCCTAACAATATATGATAATGCTGCCAAAGAGCTTGTATTCCAGGATTTATGCTTTATGTCCTGCCATTATGAACCAGCTAGATCCCATTGCTCAGATAGGAAATGTATACTGTTTAAAAACTGGTAAACAAAACAATTATTCTCCTCCTGAGTATTTGTACAACTTGATCCAACGGTGTTTAGTATTGTTTTGTTAGAATTGAGACTTGCATTCTTCATTTTTAATTAATGCCTGCTTATATCAGTATCCAGTCATTTCCTTACAGTTTTAAAAACTCTTATTAGTCTTATTTTCTGACGAGGCCAGAGGTAGGAGAAGAGTGACTCTATTCAGCAAAGTGCATCCCATTCAACTCACTTCTTGATACCATCGTTCAAACGGATTTATTTACCTGTATTTCCTGAAGTTGGTTCAATAATGGTATCTCCTGGCTTCAGAATCCCGTCCCTTTCAGCATCTTCCACCATTCGTAAACTGATTCGGTCTTTCACACTTCCTCCAGCATTGAAAAACTCGCATTTGGCCACTGAATACCACAATTAAAGTAGGATATGTTTTACATGAATCAAGAAAAAGATGTCCATCAACTTTCACAAGGGATTTGGCAAGTGCCATTTCATCTATCCATATTCTAAGAAAAAGCATATGTGAACATGTGCACCAATATCTACGTATACATAGATATCTATAGGTATCATATTTATAGATACGATAAGATAGCATATTCTAATTGAATATTGAACTAAACAAATAGCCTCTGATGAATCAATTCTGAAGATGGATTTGTATTAGCCCAATATCCTGTACCTTCCATAAGCAATCACAAAGTTGGACATTCCTCTTCTGTAAGCTCAGATCCCAAACCAGACATATACAGAACTTTTTTCATTCTGAAAAACCAAGAACAGCGTAACAAAGCTGGAAGGGACCTTAGAGCCCTTCTAGTCCAACCCCCTGCTCAAGCAGGAAGACTTATACCATTTCAGACAATGGTTGTACAATCTTTTCTTAAAAACTTCCAGTGTGGGAATATTCACAACTTCTGGAGGCAAGTTCTTCCACTGATTAATTGTTCTGTCAAGAAATTTCTCCTTATTCTAGGTTGCTTCTCTCCTTGATTGGTTTCCATCCGTTGTTTCTTGTCCTGCCTTCTGGTGTTTTGGAAAACAAGTTGCCTCCCTCTTCTTTCTGGCAGCCCCTCAAATATTGGAACAATGCTATCATGTCTCCCCTAGTCCTTCTTTTCACTAAACTAGACATGTCCAATTCCAGCAAAACATTCTTTATATTTTTTAGCCTTCCATCCCCTAATTTCCTTTGCTGCTCTTCTCTGCACTTTTTAGAGTCTCAACATCTTTTTTACATTGTGGCCACCAAAATTGGATGCAGCATTCCAAATGTGGTCTTACCAATACAATATTTCTCTTTCTTCTTTCCCAAGAAGTTTTCTTTCTACCCAATACGCTCCTCATGCAACATTTTATACAATTTAGGGTTCTAAGCCTCACTAGCAATACAGACTGGAGAAGCAGGTGATTGTAGGTCAGTTTCCAACTGCTGTACTTAAAGCACGGTAATATCATAAACAGCTTCATTGTTCAAAAATAACAGAAAGTCACAAAGTCTACTAAATTCCTAACTGATTTAGTCCTTTGAAATTAAGAGCCCCTTTATTGATAATACTGATGGTGAGAATGCACGTGTTTATGTTTACAATTCCAAATAACCATCACTATAACAAATACTCACAGAGTTCACATTTGAGGCCACAGAGCTTTCCAATTTTGTTGATACGCACCATGGGAGTATCTCCAATGTTTTGCAGAATATCTGGCATAATTTTTGGAGTCTTTGTTCTGAATCAGAAAGAAAAAGATATACAATATTATTAGCAAACAATCCTAAAGTTCATTATCCCCAACTAATATCAGAATGGATCAAACTGAATGGCCAGCTTACAATAAAAGCTACCTTCCAAACAGGCCTTTCCTCCACAAGTCTATTGACTGAACGACCACTTACAATGTAGCATGGTGATGGGGAGATTCAGAAGGAGATTTTCCAAGCTCCCAGGTACACTTGCTGACAGCATCAGGCCGGATCCACTTTCTCTCTTTTTCTGTTGAATTACAAGATTCCTTCTCCAAGATTCCATTGGGTATGCAGTCAACCGAAACAGGAGTGCAAGTCACTGTATCCATTTCAGTTTCAGCAGGGATTGATGGCATTGTGCCTGCACCAGATAGGGAAACAAGAGATCAATTGTATTATGATACCGAACTAACGATCATTATGACTGAAGTTCATAAAAACGGACAATCCCAAATTTAATCTAAAAAACATGGCAACAAATTATAATTCTGTTTTGCCTGTAACTATCCAATGGTTTGGTCTTTGGAAGGCTCAACAAAATAACTAGACCAAACTATTTTGAATCAGGCAGATTATACCCACATACTACTACAAAATAAAATATTTAAATATAGCTTTGCTACTGTCTCATTATTTCCAAAATGCTGAGCTATGTGGATAATGTTTCAGGTAATTCTACATTAGACAAATTTAAGAAAGCAATGTTCCTCAGACTGCTGCACTCTGAAGCTGCTTGATTTCACATTCCATAATCCTGTAACCAGTGAGGCACAACTTGCTTCAGAATCCATGTAGGTTCCAAAATAAAGACAAGGATATAGATATTGGGTTATTGTGATAACATCTGGGAGGGAAAAACATGAAATTGTTGGTGTTTGAGATACGAATTTAACACGTAAGATTTACAGGCACACAACCATTTAAACACATCAATTTCTCACTCAGTATATTTCACTTGACAACAAATGGAAAGCACTGACATCTCAGAACTGTGGTACACCATGTGTGTACTTTTTAAAATAGTAATTTTATAAAAAATTACAATTAAAAAGATACACATTCAACCTAAAAATAGAATGTGGAAAAAAGAAAAAAAATAGAAAGAAAAAATATAGTGTATATGTGTGTGTGTGTGTGTGTGTTTAAATGACCTTCTCCTTCATTAAAGTATAAACAATTTCAATAACTTCTCTTAAAATACAACTAATGATCCTTCCCCCCCCCCTCCCAACTATTATCTACAAGTAGTCATTGACTTACCACCATAGTTGGGACCGGAATTTCCACTGTTAAGCAAGTGGATCAGGCCCAATTTTACGTTATTTTTTTGACACAATTGTTAAGCGAATCATTGTATTATACAGTCATTAAGTGAATCCGGATTCACCATTGCTTGATGAAAGACAGCTAGAAAGTCACAAATGGCAATTTTGTGACTTCGGGAGGTTACAACCATCTGAAATACATGCTAGTTGTTAAGTGCCTTAATTTTGATTATATGGCTATGGAGATGTTGTGATGGTGGTTAAGTGTGAGCAGGGTTTGTAAGTCACTAATTTCAGTGCTTCGATCACTAAACAAAAGATTGCAAGTCAAGGATTACCTGTGTAAAGAAATTCTTCAAGCCTCATTGTTCATTCCTAATCAACAAAAGTCCTTTTAAGGGTTATGAGAGATAATATATCTACTCTTAACCTTAAAAATATAAACCAATTTTATATTCCTTTATTTTTAATAAACCTTATTTTTAGTCTCTTTAAATAATTGATTTCTATGTTTATTGCTCTCTTCCCATACAACTCTTCGACAAGTCTCATTTATAAATCCAATAAGAAAGTTATTCTGGTCACTCTTTCGGCTTGTTATTTGTATATCCTTTTTAATTATTAAAATATTAGCCAGTTTCCTTTGTATGTCCAGTGTAGCCTCTTTTCCCATTCTTGTAACCTGTCACTTTTAAATCCACTTTCAGATCAGTTTCAGTCTTATCCAGTAAAACTTCAATAGGTTGGACAAATAATTAAACAGCCAAAGTTTAGTAGAAACTATAATATCAGAAATGAGATTAATTTAAAAATCCCTTTGTTGCATAAACAAGGTTTATTAAAAGTTTCAGAAGGATAAAAATGACATTACTTTGATTCAAAAAGACAAGGTAGTTCCAAGCATGATTCTGGGGGATTCCAGAATAGGCAAGTCTGTTGCAGAGCAATGTTTTGATCAACAGCTAAACAGTAGAAAGATCTATGAAGGATATTGTAGATTGCTGAGTGCTATATGCTAATACCACCCTTCTTCCCTCTCTTCACTTATACCTACTGGAGGCCCTCCAAGTAAACAGCTTAACTTTGGCCAATGGGCATCCCAAAAGAAAAACACACACACACATGCACACACACACAGTTTTTCATACAAAAATCCTGGTCAAACACATGCTATATATTTATGTTTTTAAAAAAACATGATTTATTTACCAACTACGGGAATACAATCCAGCATCAAAGATCCCTCTCCACCAGCTGCTTATTTGTAAAGAAATCAGTTTTTTTTCCTAACCCTGCTTTGTTAGCTCTCTATGAAAACACTTGGCCCCAAAGCCTTTTCATCTGGTCCAATCTCTTTTAAGCCTGCGGCTCCCACCCCTGCTTGCCAGTGTCTGTTGGCTATAATCCCAGAAGGCTGGTAAATAATCTCTACTTCTTCCTACCACCCACCTCACACAATATCATCCTAGTTTTATAACATATCAGAGAGAAATTGGGAGTGGGGCAGGGTGAGAAAGCGGAACCTGGACTTTTGAAAGTCATCAATTTATTTCCTGTAACTGCTATTGCAAGAGGCTTTCCTGTATTTGTGGCATTATCTAGTTTCTCAAGCTAAATGTAAACATTGATGCAGGGTTCTTAGCACTTTCATGAGTACTATAAGCATTTTGTCAGTTACTTTATGCTTGGTAATTCCATTCTTACATCTAGATAAATGCAAGTACTAAAACAGTACTGATGTATACAGTGTATTATAACAAAGTAGATGCTATTTAGAATTATACAGCTTTTGATCACCCACAGACTTGTTTTCAAGAACTGTAGCCCCAATACATCTGAAGAGGGTCACATTGGGAGGGGTGAGCTGCAGCACCATGATAGCCATGTGGATTTTTCTCTGAAGTATTTAGATGAGTGACTATCAGCTTTGCATCAGAATTCTTACCAACCAGAATCCAAGGCAATTAAGAGAGAAAATACACTACGATCCTTTTGGGGGGAGGGGTTGTTCGGTAACAAAATGTTCTTGTAAATACTTTCCTTGCTTGAACTAACAATCTGAATGCTATATTAGACACCAGCTGTTTTAGATAAGAACGAAGGGATTATATCAATCCTCTTTGATTAACATATCTGTCAAAAATATTGTGTGCAGGTGCTGAAACTAACCAGTTCAGCTTGTAAAGCAATAGTGCTGCAGGGTCATACCAAAGTGGACTTATAACCACTTGTACTATTTTAGTACATTCTGAACCAAATGCAGTTTCCAGGAGGTTTTGAAGGATACCCCCATATACATTATATTGTACTAGTACATATAGGTGCACAGGACCCGAGTATCAAGAAGCCCATCCAATTTAGGAACTAGCAGACTGATGCATAATATGGATTTGTGCAAAAGTTCTCCTGGTCATGGCTACCATTTGCTCTTCCTGTAGGTCCTGAGAGTCCAAGAGGATTACCAAACTGCACACCAAATCAGTCTAAGGGAATAGAATCCCATGCAGTATCAGGGAATCAAAGAGTCCACAAACACTTGATCTTGCTCAGATAGAACCAGTCTTCTTTTTCTCTATCCAGACACTGAAAAAATAATCTTCATAGCATCACCTGGTAGCCTAGAGATTTATAACTGGGTATCATTACAATGCACTGGTTAACAGTTTGCTTCCAGATGTAACTGTAGACTGCTGATAGTTAATGTATCTAGACAAGTGGTCTTGTTTAATGACCACTCATTAAGCGGCTATGGATGGCTAGGATGGATATAGTACTTCCATCCCAGTTCTAATTGAGAATCTTGCCAGAGAAGCAAGTCATAACTTGTCTTACAAGGAAATTTCAATGGAATGCTCAGAAAAATATTCCCATCGAGAAACACGGAGTTCTTGAGTTCCTTTGTTAAATATATTCAAGCAGAGGTTAGATAAACATTTGCATATGTATTCTACATTAAGTAAAGGTAGGGCCTGATGACTTAAATGAGCCATTTCAGTTCCATGATGTTATCAAACTTCTGAATAAGCTTTTGTTGCTATTCTTCAAATACTAGCTGTAAGTTAACAACATATACTATAAGTTATAAAATACCTTAATTTACTAAATACTGTTGAATGATTAAACCAAAAGAAATCTGGCTATTCCTTTTTGTTTACCTGTATTTATCATGCCTACATTAATACTGGCATCATTTCCAGGTATTTTGCAATACTGTATAGAGGAAATAATTTATATTATATTTACACAAAAATAACTGCTGAAAATGATCTCATCCCAAATATTTTTTTTTATTTTGACAAAGTCTTCACAATACTCAGCTTCTATAACTTGTCAACCTTGGTTGTCAATTTCAGCTGAAACAAATCTTGGAGATTTTCTTCTTTGCATAATTATATGCATCTGACACATGTGTCCATATAAGCAAGTATAGTGCATATGTGTGGTATAATGCCAGAAGCCACATATCAAAAGAGGATGAGAACTGGGCAAAACAAAGTAGTTAAATAAAATTATAAAACTGACTAAAGTTAATTAGTAAAATAAAATAGCTCACTTACATAATTAATTGATCACCGTATGTTAAAACTGGAGAAGGAAGAGAGGATAGAGTAAGAATAAGGGGAAGCAGAGGTGTACACTAGGAAAGGGAGAAAAGAAAATTTGAAAAATAAAACAAGATGGACATGATGCAAGAAGGCTAAATAGAGAAGTTAAAAAAGTTCTGCTTTTCTATTACAAAGTGAGTGAGGTTCCAGAGTCAGACTTTTCTCAAGGTCGGAAGTTTGAAATTATTTGTACCTTTCACATATTAACCATAAAACTGACTACTGCAGTCTGTTTTAAATAACCAGGCTAGAGGCTTCAGTAACGGTTTTCGCAGCTTTATTTAACACAGGTCTGGTAACTAGCAGGATTCAGAACGTGGACAGCTCCCGGCCAACTGACAGTTCTTTATATACGAGAGCTGTCAGTTGGCCAGCCAATAGACGCCCACCGCGTCTATCTCCAGCTGGCTGGTGCGTCGCAGCCAATCAGCTTGCGGCTGCTCCGGCCCCTCCCGTCGGCTGGCCCGGGCGGACGTAACACTCCTTCCCCCCGATGGCACATGTGTAGTCTCTCAGGTAAGCGGGCTGCCTGCGCACGCGCTGGGATCTCCTCAGTGCGGGCGCGGCCTCCAACGACGCTGGTGGTGCCTGGCTGCGGTGACGTATCTCAGAGGCTGGCCCGGGCCTGGAGCCCAAGGGAATGGGCCGAGGTAAGACTGTGTAACGTAAGGGTTTGAGTGTACGGTCTGCGTGGTCGGGGGTAGCTGGCAGAGCCGCGGCGTGACACGGCTGGGCAGGTTGATCAGCCCCTCGGCAAGCAAGCCCTGGCTGCGTTCTGTGTGGAACTTGTTGACCGGGTTGAGGGGGCTGGATGGCCCCGGAGCAAGTAGACCCTGGTGGTGGTTGTTGTGGGTTACCTGGGTTGCCCCCGTCAGTTGCTGCCGGTGCCCAGCGCCTCAGCTGGTTCACATGGCGCCTCCATAGTCTTCCATCGGCCAGCAGAACCCTGTAAGAGCAGGGGCCGGTTATCTCGGTCACAATCCCGGCTAACCACTTTGGCTCCCCTGCGTAGTTTTGAGCATATACCCCCTCACCCACCAGAAAATTTCTAGGGAGTTGTGCGGCATTTGGGGTCGTCGGCGAGAAGGCAGGGTGCATCCTGTCAAGGGTGGTCCTTAATCTGCGACCCATTAATAATTCGGCTGGGCTTTTTCCCGTTGTTTGATTTGGGGTTGCGTGTTGAGCCAATAAATACGTACGAAGTCGTTGTGGCCAAGGAAGGTGGTGTAGTCTGGCTAGAGCTTCTTTTGCTGACCTTACAGCTCTCTCAGCCAGGCCATTTGCCGCGGGATGGTATGGTGCTATAGGTGCATGGCAGATGCCTAGTGAAACTAAGAAGGTTAGGAAAGTGGAGGATTGGAACTGGGGCCCGTTATCGGATACAATGACGTCTGGTAAGCCATGTGTCGTAAATAGGGATTGTAGGACTTGGACAGTGGCGCCCGCGGTTGTTGAGGCCATGTGGAATATTTCGACCCACTTGGACAGTGCATCTACTATAATCAGGAAGGTGCGACCTTCTACCGGCCCGAAGAAGTCAAGGTGTATCCGGCTCCAGGGAGAGAGAGGTTTTTCCCAGGTCTGTGCGGGTGCTGCTGGGCGAGCTGGTCGCACTGCTTGACAGGGGGAACACTGTTGAACTCAAGCCGCTATGTCTGCATCCATGGAGGGCCACCAGGCATAGCTGCAGCCGAGAGCCTTCATTCTGACTATGCCTGGGTGTCCCTCATGGAGGCTGGTGAGGACTAGTGAGCGGAGGGCAGCAGGTATGACCACTCTGGCACCCCACAGCAGACAGTCGTGGGACACTGACAGCTCATCCCTTCGGCGGTAGAATGGAAGAAACTTACCTGTGCAAGTTTCCTCCGTCCAACCGCGACTCACTGCGTCCAATATTCTTTGGAGAATGTGATCGGAACGTGTGGCATGTGCTATGTCTGTGGCTGACAGGGGACATGGGACTTCTTCAGTTAGCGTAAATATCGATGCCGCTGGAGCTGGATCGGTCACCGGTGTAGGCAGGGGGCAGCGGCTAAGGGCATCCACGTGCCCTAGCTGTTTGCCTGGTCTGTATATCAGGTTGTATGAGTAAGCGGCGAGAAACTCAGATCACCTGCCCATCCTAGGTGGCAGGATGGTTGGGGTGGGGCGGTCTCCCGCGATTATGCCCAGCAACGGCTTGTGATCCGTTACTAGGGTGAAATTCCGGCTGTATAAATAATAGTGGAACCTTTTTACTCTCGCTATGGCGGCGAGGGCCTCCTTGTCCAACTGGCTATTAATTCCGCTCTGGTTTGGACAAGGTGCGGGAGTACAAAGCGATGGGAAGCTCAGTTCCATCCGGGTATGCATGGCTGAGGACTGCTCCGATCGCGTAGGGGGACGCGTCGCAGGCCAGTACTAGGGGACGGTGCTCATCGTACTGAATTAGCACCGGTGCATTGGTTAACAGTGCCTTGACAGCCGCGAGCGCTTGGTCTTCGCGGTCTGTCCAGGCCCATGGAGTTGAAATATCAAGGAGGCGGTGCAGTGGCTCCGCAACTGTTGCTTTATGCGGGATGAATGGTGAATAAAAATTTAGGAGGCCGAGAAAAGCTTGGAGTTCCTGTTTGTTGTTAGGGGTGGGGGCGGCCGCGATGGCTTCCACCTTGGAGGGAGTGGGGTGGATTCCTTTGGCATCCACCCAAAATCCTAAAAATTCCACTGAAGGCACGCCGAATCTGCACTTTGAACGTTTTAAGTGCAATCCGGCCGTGCGGAACCTTGCGAGGAGGTCCCTTAACGTCTTGACGAGTCCTTTGCGGCGATCAGGACGTCGTCAAAATAAGGGATGACCCCGGGGATACCGTGGAGCACTCGCTCCATAAGGCCCTGGAAAATACCTGGGGCGATGCTAACTCCAAATTGGAGGTGGTGACATTTGAACGTGCCCCGGTGCGTGACAATGGTCTGTGCCGTTGCGGATGCTTCGTCTACTGGTAGTTGCTGATATGCTTGGGCCAGGTCCAGCTTTGCGAAGATCTGGCCCTGGCCCAAGGAATGTAAGACGTGTTGAACTACGGGGACAGGATAAGGGTGTGCTTGTAAGGCCTTGTTGAGTGTGGCCTTATAGTCCATGCACACCCTCAGTGAGCCATCGGCTTTTAGAAGCAGGACTATAGGTGTTTCCCAAGGTGCGTGGTCAACTGGCTCTAGGACTCCCTGGGCCATGAGCTTGTCGAGCTCAGCGTCCACGCGAGCCCTCAGGGCCAACGGAACCCTTCTGGCCTTTAAACGAATAGGTGCCACTAAAGGGTCGAGGTTTAACATGATGGGGGTGCCGTTGTAGCACCCTAGGGCATCTGAAAAGACGTCATCGTAATCCGCTAACAGGGACTCCAGGGAGGGTGCTAGTTGTAGGCAATTAATGCCTGAGATACCTAGGCCCAAAGCTCTAAACCAGTCCATGCCCAGTAGGAGGCTAGAGGGGTTTTGACTACCGTTAGGGGTAAGTTTCCCTTGAATCTTCGGAATGAGACAGGGAAGACACCGCAGCCTAGGATAGGGATGGTGTGACCCTGGTAGTCCCATAGGAGGCAATCTGCGGGGCTTAGTTGTGTAGGGCGGAGGGTTGGTATAATTGACCTCAAGGTGTCCCAAGAAATTATGGTGTGGGCGGAGCCAGTGTCCAGTTCCATCGTGCAGGGGCGGCCTGCGAGTAATATGCGGAGGTGCATTTTACCCTGGCCGCCGGGCGATGAAGCAGCAGTCAGTTCGAGCTGCCAGTCGGACGTTGTTGGCTCCGGGGTGGACACAGCATAACAGGTCATCCGGCCTGAGGATGAGCCCGGGGTCTGGCGCCGGCCTGCAGGAGGTTGGTTGGTCATCGGCAAGGTGGACGACGAGGAAGAAGATGGAGGTCTCGGGTTCCGAGGTTCTCCGTAGGACGACTTGCAGATGTTGGATATATGGCCCTTTTTTCCGCAACGGCGGCAAACGGCCATGCGGAAACGGCATGATGCCCTTGGGTGGCGGCCGCCGCAGCTCAGTTACCTCCGTCGCACAAAGGCTGGGCCCTCATGCGATCCATGGTGCCCGGGGTATCGGCACATGGGTCATTTGGCAGCGAGTTGGTGTGAACGCCCGAGTTGGGCCACCCTTGCAGAGCAGAGGGAGGAAGTCGGCGGGTGTCTGGTGTTGAGTGACCGGCCATTTCATACGCCCGGGCTATATCGACGGCGATTTTCATGCTGAGGACGGTCTTCTCCAAGATCTTCCTGTGGAGGTTGATATCTGCGACTCCGTAGATAAACTGCTCCAGCAGAGCGTCCTCCAAATCGGGGAACTCACAATTTATGGCAGTTACCCGCAGTTCAGCAACGTACTGGGCGATTGTCTGGCCTTGTCTCTGAATGCAACGCCGGAACGTCTGTCTCCAAGTATATCTGGACGGTGCCAGCTCGTAGTGGAGCTTCAAGCGCTCCATCAGGACATCGAGCGGGAGGGAGTGAACTGGAGACGGGGCAGCCAACGCTCGGGCAGTGGCAAACATCTCTGGCCCACAGTAGTGTAAGAAGGTGCCCCTTCTTCTCCCCTCGGGAAGCTCCGACAGATCATGGGCCAGCAAAAAAACCTCGAACCTTTCCAGGAACGCATCCCAGGATTCGGTTTCGGGGCGGAAAGCAGTAAATACCAAAGACGGTGCCAGTGCTGGCACTACCACGGGGTCCGTTTCTGACATCGTCGTCACCAGTTTTAAATAACCAGGCTAGAGGCTTCAGTAACGGTTTTCGCAGCTTTATTTAACACAGGTCTGGTAACTAGGATGATTCAGAACGTGGACCGCTCCCGGCCAACTGACAGCTCTTTATATACGAGAGCTGTCAGTTGGCCAGCCAATAGACGCCCGCCGCGTCTATCTCCAGCTGGCTGGTGCGTCGCAGCCAATCAGCTTGCGGCTGCTCCGGCCCCTCCCGTCGGCTGGCCCGGGAGGACATAACAGTCTACAGTTAATTATTTAGGTGAACTTCCTTCTACTGCAAATTAATAAATGTACTGAGTAATTCTGATTTTAATTCAGCGTACAGTTGACAGTGTTATGTTCAAAACCTATGTTACGATTATTAAATTGGAACAGGCCATTTAGATCATCTAATGTTATGTACAATGTTTTCCCATATTGTTTGGTGACTGGTCACTTTAGTTAAAGATGTAAGGGTTTTGCTGTGGTATGATTGGAACAAGCTTATCTGTTGCTATTAAGAAATATATTTAGTTATGAGATTAGAAAATGTACAAAGAATTTGGGCAGGTTATGAACCAAATGAGGCTACAAAAGTATTATTGGAAGCAAGTTTAAATAATTTATTACTTCAAAAACCTCAACATGAAGCGATTAACATGGAGGGATCCACTGCAGCATGGACAGTGAGTTCGGAGTACTGATCTACCAACTAGAAGGCCTATCACCAACAGAATTGATTTGCTGAATCAGTGATCAGAGGTGGTGACGGGAGACGTTTGGACTGGTGGTTGAATTTGTGGGGACTTTAAAAATTATTTCTTCTTTCCAGCAGATTTAGAACAAGGAAGGCAAAGCTGGGAACTATGTGGCACTATACTACATGCTTTACTGCACCAAGTAGAGGGAAGATTGTTCAAAAATTAGGATGGCTGATAGGTAAAGTATAATTAGAAGATTCTGTTTTGCAGTCTACATTAATAAAGCATAGTTCTAGTGACTAGTCTTCCAGTAGAATTGATTTTCTGATTTGCACTATCTAGTGGGGCTGACACTGATTGTCAGCCATACTCTCTTCCTAATGGAAAGTTTTTCCTATCTCAAGATCAGAAGGATATATGGTGGTGAGCTAATATGGAGTATAGAACAGATTCTCCCAATCTGAGATGAAGAGACTGCCCAAAGTCTTTCAGGATATTGGTTGCATAGAGGGCAAGGGGTAGTAAACTACATGGAGTGTCAATTTGAATGGTGTCACTAGATCACTGGTCTCCATATTTTCCTGTAGTTATAATTTCTGAATAAGTTAACTATAGTGGGCTGTTGGCTTATGATGTAGGATGGGAGATGGTAGTAGGGCAAAATAGTACTGGATTGTTGTATATCGGCCAGGGTTACTTTTCGTGAAATGGGCAGCCATATACATTAACAACTGTTTAACTGTTTAACTGTTTATTTAATTTATAGGCTGCCCAATCCCGGAGGATTCCGGGCGGCTTACAGAAACAGACATTAAGAAAAATTAAAAACAGATAAAAACACAACAAATTTAAAAAGACACAACATGCACCCAATCTAAGCGGGGCTGGGCCTCAATCCAGAGGTCAACAGCCCCAGGCCTGCCGAAATAGCCAGGTTTTAATAGCTTTTCGGAAGGCCATGAGAGTGGGTAGGGTCTGGATCTCTGGGGGTAGCTCATTCCATAGGGCCGGAGCGGCAACAGAGAAGGCCCTACTCCGAGGCGTCGCCAGCCGGTATTGTCCAGCTGATGGCACCTGGAGAAGGCCCATCCTGTGCGATCTTATCGGTCTTAGGGAGGTGTGCGGCAGAAGATGGTCTCGAAGATATCCGGATCCTAGGCCATGTTGGGCTTTAAAGGTGATAACCAGCACTTTGAATCGTGCTCAGAGACCAATAGGAAGCCAGTGCAGCTCACGGAGGATAGGTGTAATGTATCACTCATGCGGCTGCATTCTGGACTAATTGTAGTCTCTGAACACTTTTCAGGGACAGCCCCATGTAGAGCGCATTACAGTAATCCATTCTTGAGGTGACGAGGGCGTGAGTGACTGTTTGCAGTGCCTCCCGGTCCAAATAGGGCTGCAACTGGTGCACCAGGCGAACCTGGGCAAAGGCCCCCCTGGTCACAGCCGACAGATGATGTTCCAACGTCAGCTGCGGATCCAGGAGGACCCCCAAGTTGCGGACCACCTCTGAGGGGAGCAAATTTTCTCCTCCCAGGCTTAGGGACGGACTAGCTGGGCTGTCCTTAGGAGGCAGCATCCACAGCCACTTGGTCTTGTCAGGATTGAGTGCAAGCTTGTTCGCTCCCATCCAGACCCTAACAGCTTCCAGGCACTGGCACATCACTTCTACCACTACGCTGAGTTGGCATGGGGCGGACAAATACAACTGTGTATCGTCCACATACTGGTGGTATTTAATCCTGTGCCGGCGAATGATCTCACCCAGTGGCTTCATGTAGATATTAAATAGGAGGGGGGACAGGACCGACCCCTGTGGCACCCCATAATTAAGGGGCCTAGGAGTCGACCTCTGCCCTCCAACCAATACCGATTGCAACCTGTCGGAGAGGTAGGAGAACCACCGTAAAACGGTGCCTCCCACTCCCACCTCTTCCAGCCGTCGCAGAAGGATACCATGGTCGATGGTATCGAAGGCCACTGAGAGGTCAAGGAGCACCAGGATAGAGGAATGTCCCGCCAGAGATCATCGGTCAGTGCGACCAAAGCGGTTTCAGTGCTGTAACAAGGCCTGAAACCAGACTGAAAAGGGTCTAGATAATCTGCTTCATCCAAGGTCCGTCGGAGTTGGAGGGCCACTACCTTCTCAACAACCTTCCCTAAAAAAGGGAGGTTGGAGACTGGACAATAGTTTTTAAGAATAGCTGGATCCAGAGAAGGCTTCTTCAAAGGTTGTGGAAAAGAACTCTCCCGCAACGAAGCGTTCGTAATTCTCTGAAGCCAGCCTCGCGTTACCTCCCTGCTGGTTGCGACCAGCCAGGAGGGGCACGGATCCAATAAACAGGTAGAGGCACTCATCGCTCCCATGACCTTGTCCACTTCATCAAGGGTGACAAGCTGGAACTCATTCCAGGAAATCTGAGCAAGACCCTCCCCTGGCATCTCCGCTGGTTTTGTCCAAGTGGAGTCAAGGTCTGTCCGAATCAGAGCGATTTTATCCGACAGAAACTGGGCAAACTCCTCAGCCCATCCCTGTAAGGCATCCCCCGCTTCCCCCCCTTTCAGGAGGGAATGGGTTATCCTAAACAGGGCGGCTGGGCGAGATTCTACAGACACAATAAGAGCGGGAAAATGTACACATTTTGCCGCCCATATCGCCACTAAATAAGTCCTAGTGAAGGCTCTTAGTAGTGTTTGGTCGGATTTGGAGTTGCTAGCCCTCCAGCGTCGCTCTAGGTGTCTCTTTTGGCACTTCATCTCCCGGAGTTTCTCGGTGAACCAAGGAGCCCTCCTGGATCCACTGACGCGGAGAGGCCGCAAAGGTGCAATCCGGTCTAGTGCCTCAGTCGCCGCTGTATTCCATGCGGCGACCAAGGACTCCGTCAGATTGTGAGCGAGAGTGTCAGGTATCTCCCCAAGCTCCTTCTGAAATCCCAACGGGTCCATCAGGTGCCTGGGGCGGAACCACTTAATCGGTTCCACCTCCCTGCCGTGGGGGAGTAGCTTCCGAAAAGCAAGCCTCAACAGGAAGTGATCTGACCATGACAAGGGCGAGATCTCTATACCCCTCAACTCAAGATCAAGTCTCCACTGCCCCGAAACACTAGGTCGAGTGTGTGTCCCGCTCTAGGAGTCAGACCCTGAATTACCTGGGTCAAGTCCATGGTTGTCATGGAAACCATGAACTCCTGAGCCCCATCGGAGTGTTCGCCTAGAGACGGCAGGTTGAAGTCCCCCAGTACTATCAGTCTGGGGAACTCAACTGCCAACCCGGCTACTGACTCCAGGAGCGCAGGCAGGGCTGTTGTGACGCAGCTGGGAGGTAGGTATGTCAAAAGCAAGCCCACTTGAACCCCTAGGTCCAACTTCAAGAGAAGGGACTCACACCCTACAGTCTCTGGAGCAGGGATCCTGCGAGGAACTAATGATCCTCGGATAATAATTGCCACTTTCCCACCCCTTCTCTGGTGTCGTGGTTGGTGGAGCACCTGAAACCCTTCCGGGCACATTTCTGAGAGGGGGACTCCTCCCTCATGGCCCAGCCAGGTTTCAGTAATACATGCCAGGTCTGCCCCCTCATCAAGTATTAAGTCCCGGACAAGGGGAGCTTTTGTGAATCACAGACCTGGCATTTAGCAACAACAACCTGAGACCAGGGCCCTGGCTTCTCTTGCCACCAGGTCCTTGAGTTGAGCTTACAGGGCCGGAACAAGGGATCGCTGCGACGTAGCGAGCCCTCCTTCCCCGGTAATGGCTAGCCCTGTAGCTCCCATCAAACATGCCCCTCCCCATCATGACCGGAATGCTCCAGCCTGCCCCCATCCCCGTAGACACCCCCCTTCCCCCCGCTTCCAAATCTATCATTCATTCTAGGACAAGAGGTAGGCCTGGGCCCCCTACCATTTCGGCTTATGCACTCAGTGGAGGAGGCACCAGGCTGCACCCTCGGTCCTCTCATGTATACCCACAGTCACTCTCTCATATATACCCCACTATGTCAATTAAAAAACGTACAAAGATACAATGGGTCATATAAATTAGTTAAAATTAAGTGGGTTCATTCAACAACAAATAGAGAGTAGATCTCAGTGATTGAGATTAAGTAAAATGCATTGGGGGAACAGAGGTAGGCCATTCTAGGGGAATGGCATTAGCAAGCTACTGCCTAGTTGTCTTTTTTTAGGATTGGCAGATAATTTTAACTAATGGTTATGCTGTTTCATGGACTATTTTTTAAATATATTAAATGGACATTTTATTCTTCAAAACTACTGGGAGTCATAAGATTACAGCTTTCTAAAAAGCTAATCAATAATTAATCCTTCATCTCATGGCATATAGCTTCCTTCTATGTATTATATATGCCGTATGTCCAGGATTTCTGCATTTCTTAATTTTGAAGGGTAGTTTATAATTTATTATAGTTTAATAGTTACAGAAAATCAAAAGCCTATTATCTAGAGCATCTTCTCCCTCTTCTCCCTGCCCCAAGTAATACAGCATTTTTATGATGAAGTGATGGATCTATGGAATAAACACTTGAACTACAGGCATTTTAGTAATTAGAAAAAAGCATAGCTTCAGGAACAGGATTATGGTATATATATATACATCTACAGGCAGATGGGGGCAAAACATAGGAAAAATACTATTATTCAATTTTGTTAATAATCTGAAATCATTGGTCTATGTACATAATGTAAATCAGGGGTCTCCAACCTTGGCAACTTTAAGACTTGTGAACTTCAACTCCCAGAAGTCCACAAGCTTTCCTGGATGAGGAATTCTGGGAATTGAAGTACACAAGTCTTAAAGTTGCCAGGATTGGAGACCCCTGGTGTAAATGATACTTCATGTTTTTCATATTTTTATAATTCAGTGTCTGATTTCCAATTATAAATAACACCCCCCCCCCAAAAAAAAACTCCTCTTAAGGCACTCAGTGAGTCACAGTCTATTGTGTGCAAAGAGAAATTTTTATCTGGTGAAAGATGGAACTGACTTGTCTAGAGGGCAAAACAGGTTGGAACTAGTGAGCTCTGGAGATGAAAAGAGAAACTGAAGTCAGGTGCCAAAAAGATTGTGGGGAGAAAACCTCAATTACCTGATGGCATAACAGAAGAAAGAAAACTGGTATCTTTCCATAATCTATTACACTATTGTGATAAATTCCATAAATATTACATTACTGTAATATTATATTTTTCCAATTTGATATCACTCTTTCTAAACATATCAGGCAGTTTTATATTTTAATTTTAAACCATGCAAATATACTAACACTAAAAAACATTAAAATCATAGAAATCATTATTAAACCATGAAAAACCACTAAATCAGTGCTTATCAAACTTGACAACATTAAGATGTGGGGACTTCCAGAATTTTCCAATTAGCATTTTAATATATGGGAAGTCCATGCAACTTAAAGCTGCTAAGTTTGAAAAACACTTGATGTTATTAAGGTTGAATGAAAAAAAAGAATTGGTTCTCCTGAAGACCTCCTAAAGATCTAACCATTTTCATAAGTAAATAAATATTCCGCAGTAGGAGTGACAACCAAGACAGCTTGGTTCCAAGTCTCCACGAGAGAGGTTGATGGAACCTGAATACATACAGCTTTAATGAGTGCTGAGAGGC
The DNA here is from genome assembly GCF_051295495.1 of Thamnophis sirtalis. Classification (NCBI taxonomy): domain Eukaryota; kingdom Metazoa; phylum Chordata; class Lepidosauria; order Squamata; family Natricidae; genus Thamnophis; species Thamnophis sirtalis. The sequence continues at coordinate 55,464,511 of NW_028261388.1, forward strand.
ATTTTCTCAAAGGCTTGAAATAAAAATTACTTATGCTTGTCCAGAAAACTACAAGCGGTCAATGCAATTGTTTAAAGACAAATACAATTCAGTTTCTCCTAATTGAAGTTTCTAAACTGCACTCATAGACAGCCCTATACAGACTGCATTACAATAATGCAGTCTGGATGGTCCCAGTTGAGGCATCAGCATTCTGTTGTCACTTTGTTCAAAGAAAGAGCAACACATTCAAAGGTAGCTGGGTAAACACTCTAGTCCCATGATGACAAACCTATGACACGCATGCCAGAGGTGGCACACAGAGCCCTCTCTGTGGACATGTGCACCGTCGCCAGCTGCTCTTCTGGTTTCTGGCACACAAATGTGTGCCAGCCAGCTGATCTTTGTGTGTGCCGGAGCCCTGGAAACCAATGACCAGCTGGTCAGGGCGCATCCCTGGTCTTTGGGTTTCCGGTGCTTTGTGCGCACAAACATAAATTGGCTGACGCGCATGTGTGCACCAGAAGACTAGGTGGCTGGTGCTGATGCAGCCAGCTGGTCTTTGAGTTTCCAGGGTTCCGGCTTGAACGTGCATTCCAGTTTGGGCACTTGGTGCTAAAAAGGTTCAACATCACTCCTCTAGTCCATTCAGTGTGAGACACAGGTTGAGAGAAGTGAAAAAAAACAAAGAATTTAAAGTCAAACATCAAGACTATCTATATACTTCAAGTAACTTATTAATCATAATCAATAATTTTTATTGATTATAATAAAGACATACTTATAATGAACACATATTTAGTATTAAGTATATAAATACATATTAAGACACACCTATTAAGACTTAATATACATTTCCAAATAAACACAATATTTACCAAGTATTCAGTCACTAGACAAAAGAAACATTGTCAGAGTTTCCAATACTTAAATTCTCCTCAGATTCAATTTTTCTGGGGGGGCGGAAATCAATTTATTTGCCCAATAAATTGGGCAAATAAATTGATTCCCCCCCCACAAAATCAAGAATGATATACTCAAGGAAAGGAATGGTGAAAACCAAAATATTGCCATTATTTATGCAGATAATCTAAGATTTTTGGTGCTGTTATTAGTAGTAGGAGAAAATAAACTCGGGAGAATTGCAGAAAGAATAAGTAACACAGAACAAACTGCAGAATCTGCAGAGATGAGAAACATAAAGATACATAATTCTTCTCTGTAGCTTTAATGCTACAAGGTTATTTGCAAATGCAAATGAATTGTCCTACATTTCAATGTATGCTCATATGAACATGAAATTTATTAGTATTTTCAATGTAAAGGGGTTTCTTCTTCACAGCTTCCAAAATGTATTCATTACTCCTTACAGCAGTGTTACCAAATGATAAACATCTTGTGTTCTCAGATATAAACTTCAGAGATTTCAAAATATTCGTTTTCCACTTCCCACATTCACTGACAGAGATATCCAGACCGCAGTACTCTAACTGGCATGTTTCTATGTATTTACATTTTTAAATTTCTTACTGTCATGAATGCTGCTCATTTACACATTTTGGTAATAGTTCAATAAATTTCTAGAGTAGAATTAGCACTTTTAGGGTCAAGAATGGCATGTTTACACAACATGTTTTGCAACAGACATACTGATATAAGGAATACAGTCAAACATCACAAGTGATGAGGAATTAACAAATTCAACTAGTGTTTTACACCATATGACATCTATGAGATATACTGGGCTGAGAGAAAATGAATAATCTAACATCACTCACTGTGTTTCCATGGTTGTGATGGATTCACGTGAGATTCTCTGTTCCTAATCCACCACTCTAGCTAGGCATATTTGGGGGGAGGCAGTTTTTATGTGTAGATGAGAGAAAACAGGCAGATGCAATGGGGTATGTACAATACTCATCAGTATTTATTTGATGGTTAGAGAGTGGAAGTCACTAGGTTTCCTCCAAAAAGGCTAGCAAGAGGTCAGAACTAGAAGTTACTTTTATAACATATTGGGAGTGTAAAAAGAATTCTGGTGTCTACGGTATACTTTCATTCATCCTAAAATTAAAACTACTATAATTCAACTCAAAGTTGCTTTAACTGTAAAAGGTTTAAAAAAGATAATCAATTGGAGGCAGTGGTTAAGCTACTGGGCTAGAAACTAGAAGATCTAGTCTTCCCTTAGATATGAAATACAACAGGGAGACTTTGGACCAATTCTCAGTTTTTCTCAGCCCAATCCACCTTACAGGTTTGTTGTTATGGGAAAAATAGGAGACAGAAGTATTTTGTATGCATGCTTCCTTAAGTTAATAAAAAGGCAGGATAAAACAAACAAATACATGCAGACAGGGCCGTAAATTTAATATGAATAGATCATGCAACAGCATCATGTTGCTATCTATCAAAGAGCAGAAAATGGATTTCATTGACCTGTGTGATTTTATCCAACTAATAAAAATAAATAAACAGAAAAGAATGCTATGGATACTATGCTCATTAAAATTCCCAATTACTAAAAAGAAACCAATTGTGCACAACAGTATATTTATAACATTTTATATACAAATAGTTGGACTATGCATAATTATGTTATCTTTATGACTTGAAAGATTGTATTATACTAGCTTCCACACTTTACTACTCCTTGGCAGAGTGACAGATGTTAAATTCTTGGCAGAAAGTAGTTTGCAGAGAACAAAACCACAGCATTGGCATATTAGCTGAGAAAGACTGACATTTAGCCTGAAGAGTGGGTATGGCAAGCAACCCCTTGCAACATCAAATTGGTAGATACTATTAAATCCCTTCATAGTAAACATTTTGTAAATTATGTTCCAAAATCTTCTTAATCATTTTAAAACATGTCCCTGCAATCCCATGCAACATTTCTGTTACCTCTTCCACTCATGTTGGGATTTGCTCTTTTGGTTCAGAAGGAATCCAAGGAGGAATCTGTTTTTATTTTGTTTTACAGGAATTAAAAAAATTAAGAAATGTACTCAGCACATGTCAGGTATAGGTAAGCCTTATTATCTAATATTATATGCTCTGGCTCCACTTGACAAAAAGTTCCACCATATTTTGTTTTGGTATTGTTTCAAGACTAAGAATCCCTAAATGTGCCCTCAATTTTATAAGTACTATACATCCAAATTAATGTTAGATTATATAACTCAATACCACCATTAAATTCTGCATCCGTTTGATAAATTCATATTATTAAAAAAAGGCAGATCTCACTTTCTTTATAGATAGGTCCCACAAGATGACCCTGCCTAATAAAGAGCACCTGGAGTGTGCCAATATTGTTGGTTGCAGTAAGGTGAGCTAAATCAATGGAGACAGGTGACTGTAACTTAATCTCACATATTTTAAATCTGAACTAAAGCCTCATCAAGTGTTAAAACTGTAGGTATATATCCCAAGCTACATATAGTAAGAATTAACTCAATGAACTCAGAACTTAGTTCTGAATAATCATAACCATGTTGCATCAACCTAAGAAATCTGTTTTACAGCTAGAGGTCCCTCAAATACACCTGGGAAATGCACAAACAGGGCATTTGAGTTATGCATCATTACACAGCTCTAGCTCTCATTTTACATGCTTGTTTTGTTTTAAAAAGAGAAGCAGAAATATAGGAGTCATCAAGAAAAGTAGAACTTCTAACATGCTATAACCTTCACTGCTCATTAAAAATTAATGTTTGGGAAACACTATAAAGGAGAATTAAAACATTTATTGAATGCCATTACATTTTCCTCAAGATTCTGCTTCTAGCTCACCTGTCCTACTACAGGATGATGCAACCACAAGATGGAAGAGAAGAAATACAGGTCTCTCACAAGCATTTCTTGAACAAAGAACCCTTCTCCACTTCCCAGCTCTGTAAATTTAGAGCTGCAGTTGCCCCATCTCACTATTTCTCTCCTCCCTCCCCTTATTAGATGAAATAAGCTCCTGAGTTGGTACTTTTACTACGAGGTAGGGAAACTCGCCTCCAGCTATTAATATACTCCCCATTTCTACCAGCCGTAGGCAGCACCGCCAAGAATAGGAATTACCAGCCGAACTAGGGATAGAGATTGTAATTTATTAGTACCCTGATAAACACAGGAGTCCCATCCTAAACTCAATTATTACATAAATAAGTGTGTTTCCTTCTAAAATTACTGCACCACCAATACTTACTTGCTTTATTAAAATGAGAAAAGCGATAAGATTCCCGCGGTAGATGGAAAACGCTCCCCAGCCTGAAGATATTCGCCGGCCGACCGCCAACTGCGAGCTCAGCGTGTGCGAAGCTCTTTCCCAACCCACCTTATCTTTTAGGGAAAGAGTAAGCCGTGATTGGCTGGAAGGAGGGCGTGAGGGGCAATAACCAATGAGAATAACCAATGGGAAGGTACTGCCTCAGTACAGCAATGTGCGTACATTGCTTGTTCGGCTTGCACAGCGTGCATGTATAAACTCATGAAAATTGTAGAGTGGCAGTGATTGAGGGCGATTGGTTTTTCTGTTGGGTGTGGGGTGGGATTATATATCTTTCTCGTCAGGGTGTTAAAAGGAGACAATGTTGAGACAAGGTGGAACTCAGAACTTCGTAGTTACTCTGAATTTACGGCATATTTCCACGCCTTCTCCAAGCCAAGCAACAGGCAAACAATGTTTAAATAACTCTGCATATGCCTTTTCTCCTGCCGATTATGAATACTGGTCCTTCCCGTAAGCTAATGGGGAGATTTTTCTCGGATGCCCTGCTCAGAAGTTCCCGATTGAACTTGAATGTTGGATTCATAATGTCTTGCCTGATCTATACATTTTCATTAATGCATCAAATACCACCAGAAGTTTACGAGACAGGTATTAGCACCATCTTATATTTGATTTAAATGATATGGTCGATGCACTTCTTTACCTGTTTATTTTGGTGTACTATTGCTAGGCATTTCAAGAACCTTGAGAGACAAGTTAAAAATATTTAAATGGAGAAATATTATTTGGATGGCTTTTTAAACACTTTGTTAAATATTAGATTAAACGCTACATACAAGCATAAAAATATTAGGAGAGCTCACCTCTGCTGAATCAAAACCTATCCAATCAAATGCTTTGATTAGAAGTTTGGATGTTAAAGCAACTCATATTCAAGGCCTTATGTACCTAATATGAACCTATTATGACTAGTAGCCATTGATTTAAGAAGTTTGTCTAATTCTCCTTTTAAAGTCATCCAAGCTCACAATCTTTACCTCATCTTGAGGTAGCAAATTCCATCATTTACAGTGTTCTACCTATTTTCCATTTTTTTTGCAGATATAGCCATTTTAGTATATTTTATTAAGTCTCCAGTGAGGTAGCGTCAAAGGTCTGCTGAGCAAAAGAGGTTTGTTTCTTAAACATCAGAGCCTCAGGCTTGTTAACATTTTCAGACGTTCCTTTATACTTTTTTTTCCCTAATCTCCACCAGCAGCGAGGAATGCGGATTGTAGTTCTTGATAGGGGCTATTTTAAGCGTCCAGTTCGCCTTCTCCGGAAAATGCTACCTAAGCCTCGGGGTCGTTTTTTGAGGAAGCAGAGCTTTTGCGCAAGAGCGAAGAGTGATCTCCGTCTACAATTACGTTTACACAGGGAACCATCCTTCCCGCTCGGCGATTCGCTAGTCAGTCTGTGCTGACTCATGACAGGTTCCTTCATTTCTTCACGAAAGCCTGACCCGTTTCTTCCTTTGCTGATTCATCCTTGGACGCAGTTCAAGCAACCGTTTTTTAAAATGTACGTCGATAACAACGTACTGTTACCACCTTTTTTTGTGCTCCATTTCATAAACCACAGAATAGGCAATCTACTGGAAATTGCCACGTAGTAATCTATAAGTTTGTGAATTACCACTAGATTGCAACAAGGAAACAGACTTCGCATTGCTGTAGCAGTCTTATCCCAGATTTTTGCACTCCCAATAAGGTAGCCCAGGTTTATAAATGTCTTAATCTTGTTTTAGAACAAAATTCTCTAAATCTAGGAAACGCGTTGGTTTAGTTTCCATCCAATCTATCTCCCAAAGGTGTTTGGGAGATACAGGAAAACAAAAAGATTTTTAGTATGCTTCCTTAGAGTCCTATAGGAAATATATAAATTTAATAAATAAAAAGCAAGGCTTACAGGGTGCTCTGGACTGGGAGCAATCAATTGCATGTTTGTTTCTGTAGGAATCGCCTATTTGGCAGCTTATCTTTCACCAGCAACTAAAAAGCTTAGGCAAGCTTTGATAATTTGGAAGGATTTTGTTCCATTCATTCCAGAACTAGCTAAAATGAGATAGTTGCCAAAAACAGTATTCAAGGTTTTGATGTGTCTCACTGATATTAAATTTCTATAATGAAGATAAATTTGTACCACTAAATGTTACTAGGAAAAAGTTTTTTTAATGATGTCCAGAAATTGTCAATATGTTGCTAAAGTTCTGTGTAATTATTCATATTATTAACTGTTTTTGGAATCAATTGTAGGAAGATATACTGTATAAATTAATAAAATAAATGAAAGCATACAAATATGGTATCAATTGTATGTGAACTAGTAACTCTGATTACTGAGTTTGTAAAAATCTGGATTAGGAATTTATATTCTAAACAATGCATGTCACTTCTATCCCTACCCTATCCCTAATGCCTAAATTGCAACACAGAATTTCTTGCTATCCTTTTATGATAATCCTACCCCAACAAGTTTAGTTTTACTATGGCACCTATGACAAAACAGAGTAACTAAAAATGATTTTATTGGGTTGTTTGGGAAGGCATACTTGGGAGTAGCAACTACTCAGGAATGCTTAGAGAAAAGGCTTTAAATTTTTAAGTCAAAAATTGGATTTATTGTAAATGCCACATCCACAGAGCACATTTTTTAGTAACAAAGAAACATACAGATTAATGCAACTAAGCATTTTGACTGAGTAAAGAAATGCTCCTTGCACAGCTTTAGTTTAGATGTGCCTAGGCTAACCTAAATAAGCAGAAAGCAGAAACAGAAGAGGAAAAAATTAAACTGTTAACTGTATTTTAATGTATATAATATTTTAATATTATACACAATAGTTTCATCCATATCTAAATGTAAAAATCAGGTATCTGCAGTACATTGCAATTACCCCAATCATTCATCAGGATCAAAACTGATAAAAGTTTTTCTATAAGAAATCAGTTACACAAAGAAAACTGTATCACTACAAATTTTTATTCAGAAGCCCATCTTTTAAAAAAAGTTTCATTATGAACTTGTTTGGTCAATCAACTACAACACTTTCTAACAGAAGGTAGAAATGGCATGGCTCAGAATCGTCCAGATCTTTCACGATCTCTTGACCGCCTTCTATCACGTTCTCGGCCCCCTCCTCCTCCACCACCTCCTCCTCCTCCACCACCTCCTCCTCCTCCACGACCACGATCTCTGGATCTAGAGCGACGTTCACGAGACCTTGACCTGGATCTATGCCTATTAAATAAAAATAAGCAGTGTGTAACTATTTCATTTTGGCCTATGCACAAACTAATGTACAAGGAATAAATGCAAAATATTAAATATAATTCAAGGATTCTACGTAATATAATTTCCATCATTACATAATTACATAAATATTGAAGACCGTTTACCTGTATTCTTAATAATGTGCAGAGATCAATGATGTTTTGCTGGGAAATGATTATTCTCTTACTCAGCTCTTTGCAGATAGAGGGCAAATAAAAACATTCTGTCTGGCCATAGTGTTTAAAATTGGTCATCACAGTTCTAATCAGAAATATTTTTATTAGGAAATTATACCCAGGCAGGATTAACAAATCTTAGTATTTTGCTTTATATACCCGGAAATAAATCTAATGGAATTGAATGAATTATAATTCCTATAGCAATAGTACAAATTAGGCCTCTTGCTTTTAAAAAAATAATTTTTATAAAAAAAAATATAATTCCAATTATAAATACATTTATCTAAATTAATGAAATGCCACAAATGTTTTTATAGGCAGTCTAGAAATTTAATAAACACATAAAACCAAATATATCCTGCTCCAATGGCACACAATCATTTTCCAATGTCCTTAAGCAGCACATTATTTACTACCTTTTGGAGGGCCATTATAACTTCCAGAAAGGCTCCTCCAAAGTACAGGCTCCATAACTGAAAAGTAAGGCCTTGTGATTTCAATTCCCTTTACCTTATGGAACTGGGTACTACGAGAAGCTGCTTCTGGGTGTGTTGACTCTGCTATAGAAGCACTAGGCTTGCATCTGATGTTCCATTTATTGTATTATAAAATCAGCAACACCTATATATAACCTATAAGCAGCAATCTTATTACACATGCAAACCATTTTTCTGGCATATATCAAACTCTGAGTGGACAAGAATAAAGGTTTTTCCCATCTGAAATTGGCCCTGGCTTCCATTGCTGCACTCTCAATGAGTAGTAAGTAGGAGAAAGATCCTGGCAATAAATCCTTTGGGAGACTTCCGGTTGCTCAACATCATCTTTTTTCTGAACTGCTTAATTTCACCAAAAGATTCTCCAGGGTTGTTTGTGGGAGGAGATATTAGCATTTCTTCCCTGGGGTTGGGGTCAGAGTTGACTTGGTATTTCATAAGTATTGTGTGCTTGTCCCACGTCAGCATGGGCCCAAGTCATGAATTCTTGATCTGGTATTTATTTTGAAACAATTGCAATGTGATCTGTAACTGTAAGATACTAGTTTTAGGCCACTTTTTAGTTGCCAGAATCACCCTCACTAGGGAAATAGGAGCCATTAAGGACATTGCTCCTTATGGATTTGTCTAATTTTCAGCAGCCACTTTGAGGAATCCCCAGCAATTTAGCAGCCAGTTAGATCATGCACCACATCAAATTCTAGATCCAGAGGCATTTATTTAAAGTGCCATGGACTTTTATGTAAAAATAAATTGACACTGTAATATTAATCTTATTCTACTGTGTTAAAGAGAGTTGAAAGCCAATGCTTTTCTTTCTCTTCCCCCGCTTTTGCCTACACTTTTTTCTCTTCCCTTTTTCCTCCCTCATTTTCCTACTAATTTCATTTTCTTTTTAATTTTTTATCCTGATAAACTTAATAAAAATTTTGAAATCAGTAAAGTGTCCTGGACTTTATTGTGAATGATGAGATTAAAGATCTTCTAGAAGATTGTTGTGACCCCCCCCCCTCTAAATATTCTATAGACAAGATTACTTTTGTTTGCATGGAATTTCATACTGGCTGGACATACAAATCACAGCGCTACATATGACAACATATATTTCCTTTGATAAGGAATGGCAGAATTCAAGTTTTGCAACCTTAATTTTTTCCAGCAATATTTTATAGAAATAGATATTATGTAAAAAGAATTGCTCAATCTAATGCCTATCTAAATTATTATTATTATACAATTGTATCACAGCGGCCAGTTGTTTCGCCGGATTTGGCATTAGTTACTAGTCGGGCCCCACCCAGGGGCCTAGGACGTCATAACGTATTTTCGTAATATGCGTGCAGATCCAAGCAGTGCGCCTTTTTGCATTTGACTGATGGTGATTTTGTCAATTTTTAACTGTTTTAAATGTAATTCCAGTGCTTTTGGAATAGCACCCAGTGTGCCAATTACCACTGGAATTACCACTGCTGGTTTGTGCCATAGTCGTTGAATTTCGATTTTTAAGTCCTGGTATTTTGCAATTTTTTCATGTTCCTTCTCGGCGACCCTGCTATCACCTGGTATTGTGATGTCTATGATTGTGACCTTTTCTCAACCAGTGTGATGTCTGGTGTATTATGCGCCAGTATTTTGTCTGTTTGTATACGGAAATCCCACAAGATCTTGACCATCTGATTTTCGGTGACTTTTTCAGGCTGATGTTCCCACCAGTTTGTTGCTGTTTTAATATTATAATTTTTGCACAAATTCCAATGGATCATTTGTGCTACTGAATTGTGCCACAATTTATAATCAGTCTGCGCAATTTTTTTACAGCAGCTGAGTATGTGATCAACAGTTTCATCAGCTTCTTTGCAAAGTCTGCATTTGGCATCATCAGAGGATTTTTCGATTTTGGCCTTAATGGCATTTGTGCGGATAGCTTGTTCTTGCGCAGCCAGGATTAGTGACTGTTTCTTTCTTTAATGTACCGTTGTTAACCATAACCAAGTTTGTTCACTGTCCACTTTATCTTTTATTTTTTCCAGAAATTGGCCATGCAGTGCTTTGTTCTGCCAACACTCCATTCTTGATTTTATCACATCTTTTCTGTATTCTTGTTTTGTCTGTTGGGCCTTCAGTAGATTTTTGTTCTTTACTTCGATTAATAGATGTTCTTGACTTTCTTTTAAATAATCAGCCAGTGCATGTTTTTCTTCAACTGTTTGCTTCACTTGTAATAATCCTCTGCCACCTGATTTTTGTGGCAGGTATAGTCTAACAGTATCACCACGTGGATGTAAACTGTAGTGCATTGTCATTAGTTTCCTGGTTTTTCAGTCCAAAATGTCCAAATCAGCTTGTGGCCAGTTAACTATACCAGCTGTGTATCTTATAACTGGTATTGCCCAGGTATTTATGGCCTTGATTGTATTTCCACCATTCAATTTAGATTTCAACATTTTCCTAACTCTGTTGGTGTACTCTCGCCTGACAATAGTTTTTACTTCTCCATGCTTGATGTTATCCAACTGCAGAATGCCTAAATATTTGTAGGCTTCATTTTCATTGCATTTAATTAGTTGGCCATTGGGCATTTCAATTCCCTCACATGCAGTGATTTTGCCCCTTTTTATGGATACAGTGGCGCATTTTTCCATGCCAAACAGCATTAAAATATCGGTGCTGAATACTCGGACTGTGTTTGTCAATGATTGGATTTCTATTTCTATTATTATTATACACTTGTATCACAGCGGCCAGTTGTTTCGCCGGATTTGGCATTGGTTACTAGTCGGGCCCCACCCAGGGGCCTAGGACGTGGTAACGTATTTTCGTAATATACGTGCAGATCCAAGCAGTGCGGCTTTTTGCATTTGACTGATGGTGATTTTGTCAATAATAATAATAATAATAATAACTATTACTACTACTATTAAATATCAGTTTTATGAAACCACAAAAGAATAAGTAATAGATTAAGAATAGCAATATATCTAAATATACTACATGAATGTGGCGTTATAAGCCATCATCATGAGCCATATTACTCATTTGTTGTTTCAATCTTTGTTTATATTTAAGACTTAGTAAAAATTATCTATGCTGCTAAAAAAAAAAACACCCTGAGAGAACAGAAAATTAAATCAGAGAATCTGAAACAGAAAAAGATTTTGAATTACTTACATTCACTCTCTATACAAACATGATCACTATCAACTTTAGTATAACATATACCTTAGACACCATTAAGAATACGGGAGCCTTTCAGACAATCAATCATGTCATGATCACCTCATGGCTTTATTACTATAACACGCTGTGCCTGGGGCAGCCCTTGAAGTCCACAATGCAGAGTGCAGTGAATGATGGCATCCCACAACAAGAAATACCTCTGCTTTGCCATTTGCATTGGTTGTCGATTTATTTCTGGGTGCAGTTCAAGGTTACTGGTAACTACCTATAAAGCCCTATGTGGCATAGGGCCTGGTTACTTAAGAAAATGCCTTCTCCTGTAGCTTTTGCCTGACCAGTTTGATCTGGTAAGTCTGGTGCACTCTGGGTTGATAGTGCACCAACTGCATTGTTCAGCCATCTGTCAAGGCCTAGAAGCATACCTTCTCTGCAGCATTGCATATCCTTTGGAATGAAGTTCCTCCTGGGATTTTAATGGCTCCCACCCAGCTAGTATTTTAAAGGGCTTTAAAGCCCTTGGCCTAGGGTCTTTGGAGGGGACTCTTTGTTTCTGTTCCCTTCTCGGTTATTTTCTTTGCAGTTATTCTTGTCTTGTGCCATGTGTGTGTTTTCTACTGTTTGTTGCATTTAAATGTTTTAATAGTTGTAAATCACTCAGAGGGAATTGGATGGCATGTACATTTATTATTAAATACATGCCAGTTTCAAGGTGAAATTACAGCTGCCAGTTATTTAGCTGTTTAGCAGTTGGTCTATATATATATATATATATATATATTGAGTTCTTCCTAAGAACTTAGGGTGTTGTGATAATTGGCATAGTATATGTGTGGATCCAAGTAGCATGGCCTCTTGTAATTGATTGAAATTTTGTTAATGCACAGATCTTTTAAGTGCTGCCAAAATTTTTTGGTACCCAATGTACCAATGAACACTCAACCACTACAGCTGGTTTATGTCATAAACTTTGAATTTCAACTTTCAGATCTTGATACTTCATGACCTCCAATTCTGTCTTCTGTTCTATACTATCCCCTAGCATTGCTACATCAATTGTCCACCCTTTCTTCTTTTCAATCACAGTTAATCTGATATGTTATGTGCCAAGATTTTGGAAATCCCACAATATTTCAATCCACTCATTTTCAACTACTTTTTCCACTCTATGTTCCCATCAATCTTTCATTACTGACACATGGTAATTTTTACAGATGTTCTAGTGACTCATTTTGGCAACTGTGTTATGTCATTGTTTATAATCGGTTTCTGCAATCTTCTTGTACAAGCTGAGTGTTTCTTCGGCCTCTTTGCGCAATTTGACAATTATTTTTAAATAACATGCTTTTTAAAAATATTTTTGAAATTTCACAACACAGAAATACTTACTTCTTGCGGCGGCGGCCGTACAACTCACGTCGCAATTCTCGAGAAATAGGCTTCAAATGCATAAAGTTACAGAAACCTCCTCTTGTACACTCTCTGGGAGCAAAGAAATTAATCAAACTGATTAATGAATATTACAGCTTTCTCTCTGATTTTATTAATTACTTTTAGTCACAAGATAATTTCTAAGAGACATAAAACAATCATAAAGACAGGTCTATTACCCCATTTCATACTGACGGCAACAAGCTTCTCTGAAATCTGTCACAGGGGAAAGCTCAGCATGAATTGGTTGTCCATTAAACCACCGATTGTTCAAATCAATCACAGCTTTTTCTGCATCTTCTTCACGTCGAAACTGAAATAATGTTTTACAAAAGGTTCTATTTAACTGAATGAGAGGGAAAAGCAAGAAATAGGTGTGTGCAAAATATTTGTTTTCAGAATAGTTTGAGCATGAAGTGAGCTTTCCCAAATATTCTGGAAGTGATATTCTGGAAGTGTTTCAAGCCACAATATTATTGTTTCTTGATTATCACATGGCAATTCACATCACATTTCAATAAAAATACAAGAGACAGAAATGCAAAATATGAAATATAAAATTTAGAATATTATAAATATACGTCTAGATTAAATATAATTTTGCTTCATTTGTCAAAGATAAGAAATCAAGAAAGTATAATTACAGGCTCTATTTTGGCACGCTGTCACTATATGTTGAATAGTTTGTTTTTCAGCCTCACAGTCACAATTTGGTGATGGTATTTTGCCCCTCCTGTCTGTGCATCTACCGTGGCCAGTGCAAATTCAGTTCAATGTTGTCCATAATGCAGGGGCTGGCTTTTCCGGGATGCACAGCAAACGTTGACATTGAAGGGGGTGGGAGAGGAATACTACCCAATGTTGTTTCCATATATTGTGACATAGCATTTTGCATGCTCCTATTTAGGTCTCAGACCTTTGTTTCCGAGAAAGGAAAATTATGTTAACAGAATTTGGCCACTTCAAGTAGTATTGCTCTGAGTTTTTTGATTGGATGTAATTAAAAATTGACCCTGTCACTTTTGGTCTTGATCTTGGATATTTAATAGTAAGAATATAGCTACTTGAATACAAAGAGAACCTTGGCTGTCTTAAAATAATGTCACTTATGGAAATGGGAAAAGAAGACACTACAATACTGGGAGCAAGGTCAGCATATCTTTCCCATTCCTCTTTTTAATGCTTATTTAGAAATATTTGATATGACTTCCTGAAAACTCCCTAGACCTAGTCATTATAAAATATCATATTATAAATTGATATATTAAATTAATAAGTTAAAATAGTAATTTAAATCAAACACATTTCCTCTGGAATGCCTAACACCTGCATTTTCCAATATTAGGAGACACTGCGAAATACTTGCATTTAAGCCTATCATAAAATTCTAGGCATTTTTGAAAACATAAAAATTAAAATTATATTTTGTCAATATGTAAGTGCATAATATCAATGATAGATTGTGTGCGTGTTTCAAAGATTTAGTTACAGTCAAAAAGAAGGTATTATCTGCAGCTGACATACTCTTCAATTACAGCTTATTTTATAGTTTATATGACAACTTTCTGCTACAATCTAGGGCAGCGATGGCGAACCTTTTTTGGCTCGTGTGCCATAAATGGGGGGAGCGCAGGGGGAGTCATGTGCAGGCGTGCCACACCCATAATGCAATGTATGACACCCCCCAGTGCGCATGCATGCACTACAGGCCTTCCCCCCCCCCCATTTTTTGCATGCTTTTTTCACCCTCTCCAGGCTCCAGAGGCTTTATAAGAGCCTGGGGAGGGCGAAAACAGCCTCCCCCACCCCCACCCCGGAAGCCCTCCGGAGGCTTCAGGGACCTTCAGGAGACTTCCCTGAAGCCTCCGGAGCAGTCAAAACGACCCTCCGAGCAAAGCGGAAGTCACTCCGAAGGCTTCAGGTACCTTCAGGAGGCTTCCCTGAAGCCTTCGGAGCAGTCAAAACGAGCCTCCGAGCAAACCGGAAGACTGTTCCCGAACTTCCGGTTTGCCCGTAGGGCTGTTTTTTGTTCTCCGGAGGCTTCAGGGAAGCTCATGAAGCCTCAGGAGGGCCTGGGGGTGGGAGGCTCTTTTCACCCTCCCCAGGCTCCCCTTGACTTTAAAAAAGGGTGAATTCAGCTGGCCAGCGCGCACATGCACGCTGGCTAGCTGACAGGGCAGCACCTCGCGTGCCCTGACAAATGGCTCCACATGCCACCTGTGGCGCGCATGCCATAGGTTCGCCATCACTGATCTAGGGCATGGTTTTTGTTATCTTGATTTTCATCAGCTTATTTTAGCCAAATAATCAATAGCAGAATATTAATTTTGCATTAACAAAATAGAAGTTTTCAAAAATATTTTTGAAAATCTAGCCTTTATATGAATTTAAAAAGAATGCAATGTTATCATTATAAAAACCAGTAAATTCTATACATGTAAAGTAGCTTGTTAAAGTAAGCTACCTGACAATATTTTGTGACAATACTACTAATAAAAATAATATAAATAAGAGAAGGGATCATGAAAATTAGCTCAAACTAGAGGCTTCAAAGGGGAAAGAGGAAAATAACTTTTTCTAATCTAATTGTCTACTGTAACAATATTTTAATAAAAATCTTTTTGAATGTCAGAAATTGCTGTTTTAGAAAGTATAACCTTTTAATAGCATCTAGAGTTTTAATACAACTAAAGTATCAAATGTCTATGGAGATTCTCAGTCATCCAGGTCATGGTTGTCCCAAAGGTGCTTTTTTTTTCTTTTTCAAGAGGCAATTGGACTTTCTCGTTTTTCTTTGAAGAAGTCTTGGATGAGAAGTGAAACGTCTTCAAAGAAAAACCCAAAATTCAGGTTGCCTCTTGAAAAAAACACCTTTGGGATAGAGTATCAAATATCACGGAATATTATTTATCTTGCTTGCTTAGTTTCAACAGTGTTACAAAGACAAAGTTTCATTGGAACCTAATTATTCTAGAACATTTCTGTATTCTAACTAGAATTTAGAAAAAATCCATTCTCTTCAAAAGAGAATTTGTAAGGAAAACTCGATGCATAACATATCAGTCATTTATAGTGGATTTTGTACTGACTATGCTAATAACTCTCAAATTCTGTGGTACTGCAATTTCTGAAAAATATAAGTTTGTGTGCCCCCGCCTGCCGTATGAATAAAATTAATAAAATCATTGTTACAGCTGAGCAAAAATACATGCCAGGACAGAACTATCTACCTACCTACCTACCTACCTACCTACCTACCTACCTACCTACCTACCTACCTACCTACCTACCTACCTACATATATATATATATATATATATATATATATATATATATATTGCTCTACTTTTTCTCTCCACAAGCCTGCAGTGGGTAGCTGATATGCGACAAAATTTGAGAAGCCTATATATATATATATAGGCTTCTCAAATTTTGTGGCATATCAGCTACCCACTGCAGGCTTGTGGAGAGAAAAAGTAGAGCAAAACCTTGAACAATTTCTGACAGGGTTCCCACTGCTTCAGCAAGCCGGACCAGAATTTTCTTAATGTGACCCACCTCTATGTTGGTCTTATCTCCCACCATCTATATAGTTTGAGAATCACTGGCCTTACAATGAATCCTTCTCAGGCACTCTGAAGATTATTTTTCCATCTGTCTTTGAGTACTGTGCACATTCTCTCACACTTTGTAAGAATGTTATTATTTCATTGCCATTCAAAGCAATACATTTAAAGATATTTATATTTTAACCAGCAGGCATGGATATTTATCTGTTGTTCATGTAGATTAGGGATGTGCAGAGAGCAGCTATTTTAGGGGTAGATTGTGCCTAAATTGAAATATGGATTTGGTTCAGATACAAAATAAATTGGATTGTTTTGTTCCAGACATAGATCAAAATGAAGCCAAAATATATTCAGGGCAGTAGAGATGAGTGGAAAAAAATTCTCAGGAACTTTGGTGGCCGAGGACATTTAGAGGTGGAGGAATGGAAAGCGTTGGGAAACTGGGAAAAAGGTAGTGGGATATGCTATGCTGCTGATAAAGGACTATGTGCAACAAGCTTTCTCTACTTCCTATAAAACAGTCTGCAATTTTTCTGGGTTTTGTTCTAGACTTGAAATAACAAAAGTATCCTATATTTTTCTTCTGACCAATCATGGTCTGATCTGCACTAGTCTAGCAAATGCAGCATGGTTTACATTCAAAATAAATCACATATTCCATTTAGTATGCCTCTCTAATTTACATCTATATTCATTTCTACGTCTTACCTTTACATATACATTTCCAACCAAATGATCTCCAAGGTTATCACAGACATTCATTTCTTCTACTTCACCATATTTTTCTTCCATTTCTGTGAAGACCTCCTAGATAGACAAAAAGCTTACTGTCACTGAATTATTTTTAATATGACACAAAAAAACTATTAAATACATAAAGAGCCATCACAATGATTATTGTATTTAAACTTTATTTTATATTTTTTACCAGTTACCAAATGGCTTTGGTGGTTTGCAAGTAATAAGAATAAACTCAAAAGGCAGTTTTACTTGGAACAGCTTACATCCTGCAATGATACCTTTAACACCATCAAACAATAACACCTGCCTATTCCAGGTCTTTGGGAATGGTTCAATGGGTAAATGGAGTTGCCAAATCCAGTTTATAAACATCTGGCTGACTATGTGATCAACATAATAAATTCAAATTTAATTACTCACTCAGGTTTGCACACATGTAGCCAAAAAAAGCACTGGGTAGAAATTTATTTTTTAAAATATTTTATTCCATTATAAATATCAGAAAGTATAGCTTTAACTACAGTAAAGTAGTTCTTGATGTTCGCATTTACAAAAATGTCTAAAGCTTTATTCAGTATAACATACCTCAAAGAATTCATCATAATGTTCCTGCATTTCAACATCACTCACAGCACCTGTAAATATCAAGTCACATTAATTAGAATCTGTTTTGTACTGTAACAATACAAAGGTCTTTTGAGCATATTGTTTATTATTTTTAGTGAAATAATAATAGAAGCTATCTACTGGAGTAAATATATATATAATATAGCTAAAAATTAGATGTAGACCATGAGCAGTTCTGCAAGTCCCTAAAAAACCCCAGCAATTTTTATAGTTTCAATCAACAACCCAAATGCATACTTTCATAATAGTTGAGTGATAACTAAGGAAACCTAATGTTAAATACTCCAACATTACAGTTTTTGTAAGAATCTTTCAAATATAATTTCTAGGACTAAAATAAGAAAAGACATTAAATATTCTAAGGGAATATCATGTTAAAATTATTATTCCTAAAAACAAATATTATTTTTTTGGTGATACAACTAAAACTGCTCACAATCCTACAATTGAACAGCTATTAACACAACATATATGACATTCCTTCAATAAGCCCTCCATTTTAATTTCATTTACTGATAGGAGGAATTTTGTACCAAATATCTTGCAAATTTCATAACAGGTAAAGCAAGCCATGCAATAGTATTTCCATGCCTTAAGTTGAACAATTAGGTGACAATTAGGCCACCTATTAAACGCAAATGTTTTAAACATAATTCAAATAAAAGAGTATGGCAAAAATTGATGGCACAAAAGTCCTTTAGTAAACAGATATTAATGCTGTTTATATCCATTTAATTTAATTTTAAATACAATGGAATAGCTTAAAAGATTCTAGTTCATTGAAAGTATTTTATACTTTCAAATAACAAGCTTACAAACAAGAGTCTGAAATAATAATGTCTGGGAAAATTCAAGTAGTTGCTTCCCAAACTCTTCATAATTTGTTTTATTTATGATCAACTTTACATCTATTTCAATAAAGATAACAGCAACGTATAACAAACAGCCCAGTGCCTTCAAGATATATTGTGGTATAACTTCTATAACTGTTAACAGTATGCTGAGAGTGTGGGAACTATTGTCTAATATATATGTATGACAACCAGTTCAGGAAAATTGGCTAATCGCCACATTTACAGATAAATTAAAACACCACATATAAAATTGGATACTAAACACTAATAAATATATCTACACATTTAAATCTTTTATGAGGTTTTAAAATGCATTAAAAGAGTCTCAGCAAAGTTCTGAAATATGCTATTTATCTATATGGTAAATTAATGGCTATCTACTCGCTCAGGTTCTCTCAGTACATCAATTGTTGCCATATGTGACTTTCCTAAATTTAATAAAAGTATTTTCCTGTAAAAGATCATCCTAAATAAATCAAATTACAAAATAGTACTCTGGATTAAATGAATATCAGAGTACTGTTATTATGTACTATTGATGCTACTGTATTACAGTAAAGGGGAGCACAGTAGTTAAACAATGTAAACATTTAATAACAAATTGTTTTTTAACAAACCATGCAACTCCTTAACAGCAAAATGCTGTTGATTATTACTTTAATAACACTAAAATTTAAACTATATTTTTACATTATTTTGAAATATACCTGCTGCTGAATATTCAGCTAGCAGATTTTGGGCCAATAAAATTGTAACAATTCACAACAAACTATATAGCTTAAATATGAATTAATTTTTAGGCTGAAGGAAAATTTAACACATGTTCAGATAATGATGTATCACTGCATATTATTTAGCAGTGGGAAATGGAGACAGCACCATAATTAGTAGATTGTGCTTAACTATTCTTGATCATTGCATTGTTTAACTGCTTCAAGAGCAAATCATAGACTGGCTCAATTATTTACCCCTTTAAATCATTTATTTCTACTGGTATGCAGTAGACAAATAAGACTTTCATGTGTCATAACTACATAGGTATTCAGTTAATTCAAATTAATTTCCACATTTTCCCATTACTTACTAAATTTCAGTTTTCAAATTAAGAAATATTTTTTAAGTGTACCTACACAGAGAGGTCAAATTAAAGTGATTTAAGCATCTAAATATAGATGGAACATTTTAAATTAAATTAACATGCTGTTGTAGATCTAATCACTGAATAACAGCAAATTATCAAAAATAGACTGAAAAGACTGGTGCTAGGGGCAAGGACTGAGAAGCAGAACAATGACTCAAGGCTTTTAACGTTCCTTAAAAAAACAATAAATGTATATATTTAAAATAGGTGGGTAGCCAAAATTTGGGATGGGAGACTGGGTTTTGAGGACAAAAATTTTCACACACATTTTACAAAATGTGGTCAGTTCGCTTCGTTAAACTAAAAATGGTAGATCAGCTTCAGTTGACACTGAGCTCTGACAATCAAGCCCAGGGAACCAGTGAAGGAACTTGTATGAACTTACAGCGCAAACCGTCAGCAGACTGGGAAGAGTTTTGAGGGTTACGGTAAATGTTCAAGAGGGCAATGGTCTGAAATACAAAACGCAACAACTTTATATTATGGAAAATAAGTTTAACAAACTGATTTCCGTCTGGCGATCACTTTTAGTTGAGTCTCAGTGCTGAAAGAGAGAATGTTATTTTCTCCCACGAGAAAAATGTGTCCCTTTTGAACCACCCTAACATTAAAAAATAGAGATCTCACAACACTTTACTATTGTATTAATTTCAAAAGCAACAATTCTATTTTAATAATTGATCTTTGGTGCCATAAAAACCACGTTAAAATGTCTGAAATTGTTTGCCTTAACATACAATAATAAGGTTGTCCTGAAATCTCTATTGTCTAAGAGCGTTAAGGTGAAACAAATTCTAAATTTCACTTACCGTTAATGGCAAAAAAAAAAAAATCAGACAAAAAGACCAAGACTTTTGATAAATGCCTAATGCTTATTCTTAACAATATAAGGGCAATGTTTCACATTCTCCTAAAGAAAATAAAATTCTAATCAATTTGTTTGTTAAAGGCCATTCTTTTTTTGCATATACTTAGGCATTTAACAAATTCTTGATCATTATGTTAAGAGTTCCATCACTTGTCCTGTTTGCAACAGCTTTATGTCAGCAGCTCAGAAGCCAACATGATTTTCTCATATTTAGGAATGGGCTCTTTAACACCATTCTTTAAAAAAAATTTCTCCAACTGTGGGACTTACAGTGTGAGCCGTCAGCCGTCTGTGCACTGTTTTGGGGATTACGATAGATGTTTTGAATCAAGATGGTCTGCGGGGAAAAAAAATAAAAAGGGGAATTCTACTGGCTGCTGTGCATATAACAGACAATTGCAAAGAGACAACTTTTTGTGAATTGCTTTTTTTTTTTTCAAGTTGTAGGCTATTTTCTTTTGTATTTGCACCATGTTTTTAAAATACCATTCAAGTATTCATATTATGAAAACAGTTACTAATTTCACCAAGAAGCAACTACTTAGAAGTGGAACAGTGTCTTTGTAACTCATTAGCCAATCTCTGAACATCTTTTCATTTAAAATTAAACCAATTCAGTTTAGATATAAAATGACAGCTTAATGCCCACAATATATGTCAACATATCAAGATGATTGTCATAGTCTCCAGTCTTATCGAGATTTTTCTTGGTGGAGTTTCTGTTTAAATAATATGAGTTTCTAAATGTTCACTTTTTGCAGATCTTTAAAGAAAGATTTTCCTTTCAGCCTCTGTACTTTTCTACTTGAAGAATTTGCCCAGGCAGACTTGAAACCTTACATTTGTACCGTTCTTCTTAATATCAAGTTGTCTGAAAAAACAAACCATGTTTAAGTTAGTAATCTAATATCTCAGAATTGAATTGTCCATATTAGTTTAAGTTGCTCAATGTTACTTAATAAAAATGTTAGTTTATATGAGCTTTTATTTGAGTTGATATAAACCACTGTATTTACAAAATTGTTTTCAGAGCATATTTCTTTTTATAAAACCAGCCAGTGTTAACCTTTGGCCCTTAGCCACAGTAAAATAATTGTTTTATAAATTGTTGATGTTTCTGTATTAATGATTTATTCTAATTGCTAATACTATTTTTATGTAAGCTGGCATGAACCTGCATGATTAAAAAAACATATTCTTTAGTTATATACCTCTGCATTAACTATAATAATGTAAGCTAGAGCTATTGCTTGTTACGTATCTAACTTGTCACAGAATATTGGAAAACACACAAATTAAATTAATTTACTCCATATTTTATAGTTCTTAATTCAGGCTAATTGACCTTTCAGCGTATCTATAGAGGATAACCTAGTTACTATACAGTGGTATCTCAGTACTCACCATTAATTAGTTCCAGAAGATGCAATGAATATCAAAAATGATGACCACCAAATATATTTTTTTCCATAAGGAATAATATAATGAGTGATGAGGCAGAAAACCACAACATGTTCTAGCTTGTGCGTTGAATACCCAACAAACAATGAGTACCAGGACAAAATGTTCGCATCAAAATGCAATGAGTTGATTACCAAGGTACCACTGTACAATATGGAGAACTAGCACTCTGTTCTACATCTAACAGCTACTGGTGTTAAAAAGCTGTTGGAAAATTCAAGTTAAATTGTAATGCCAGAGAAACCTTTTATGTTTAATAATCTACAATGGTATTAAATTTTATACAGTATGTTTACATTCCTTGAACTAGCACAGTATTAAACCACGGGTCCCCATCTCCAGATCTATGGACCAGCACTGGGCCACAGCATGCCAGCAACTGGGCCACACAAAAAAGCAAAGCCCCATCTGTGGGATGCAGGCAGCATATGAAACTACTCTCCCTCTGGTCCACGGAAAAACCTCTCTACATTGAACTGATCCATGGTACCCAAAAGGTTTTTTGGGGGGAGGGGGATTGCATTAAACAATAGCATTTTATTATTAAAAATTTTAAAGCATTAGGGCAGATCAAAGTTGGAAAGCATATGTGTGTGTGTGTGTGTGTAAAGTACTCCAAAACTAAAGAAGTTATAAATTTATCTGGATATTAAAACATATAAGGGAAATCCTCTACATGATCTCCCTGCTTTCAAAGGCCCAGCCTCTTCTCAACTATTTCAGTTTTCAGGAAAGGAATCAAGATCTTCTTTAGCTAATCCTTTTGATTTGTACTAATATTTATTACTGCTTTACTGATGTTGTTTATATCTTATTTTACACTCTATAAAATTCTTAAGTATCTTACTGGTAGAAAGAAAAAGTATAAATCAGGCAGCAAGACTGTTAACAAGGACCAATCATTATAATCATGTTGTGCCAGTAAGGTGTCATCTGCAAACAGGCTCCATTTTTCCAGATACAATTTAAGTTTTTTGGAACTTATTTATCAATTAATTGCCAGGTAATCTGAAGCAATTTCTTCTCCCATATATATCTAATCATATATACATTATTTGAATCTTTTGGCTAAATATTTCTGTTAAATTAGTTATGTCCAATGTCTGATTACTAAAGATTTTAGCAATCTTGCATTGGTTGGAAGCTAAGCAGGTTGGCTTTGTTAATATTTGGATAGCAGACTAACTTGGAATACAAACTGGATTGGAATATTAAAAAACATCCTGAAGCAGTATTATAATTTTTAGTTGTAAGGTAAGTAGGTAACAATGTTGTTATCCACTCAGAAATCCACTAGAAATAGAATACAAAAACAGTAAAAAGCAATGAGTACGTCCTCGTCCTTATAAACCTAATGAGATGTAAGAATGCAGTACTAACAAGAAAGATTTTTCTAGTCATATTGTCTATAGGCTTTCCATGAGCAAAATTATCCAACCTGGGAGCTGAAATATTTTCCCTTTATCATTGGTTCACACATTTTTGTTTTTTTTTGGGGGGGGGGGGGAAGAGAGAAGCAAAACATTGCACTCTCAACATTTCTTAGCTAGCTTTACTAAGCAGTGCTTGCGTATGGCAAATTCTGCATCACAAATAACTGATGTCTTGTTTTCATAACAAATGTTTATTATTTAATCTTCAGCATTTTTCAGAGATAAAAAGCTGAAATATATGGAAATTCAGACATTAAAAAGTTTGCTATTTAATAAAATAATACAAAGTGTGCATTAAAGGATAGTTCACAATAGCTCAGAATAGATATTATACATCTAAGTTTGGTGATTACAATGTCTACAATCTCATCATGGCTATTATAGTGTAACTGGTTAAAGCTGAACCTGGAGAGCACCAGACTGTACCTGTGGATTGGACTTGACAGTCCTAAACTACAATGTATTTGATTTTTACTTGTTGGGATGTAGAAATATTATCTATTTTAATGACATTAAAAATGACTGGACTGCAGTTAGCATGAAATGAAAAAATGAAATCTATGTTGTGCTACATAAAAATCCATTCAGCAAGGCCTACTATTATTTCAGCTATATTTCCCTTGAAGAGACAGTCATTTTCATGCCAGTTTTTTTTTTTTTTGAAGTGCACGAATTTACACATATTTGCAATTTTACAGAATTATTTATCAGAAAAACGATCAAAGGTGGTTTTAGTCAAATTAATTTTTTCAGTTAAAAAAAGGCATTTATTTACTATGCCAAATATGACCCAAAAGGTTATCACTGGCTGGCTTCTAACATATCACAGTCAAAGAAGTATTATTTTTATCTGTTACAGAATAAAATAATTTAAAAGGGCAGGTTTTAGAAAAGTTAATTTCTTACTAACAAAAACTTTCAACAAATTAGAAATTATTCACAAATCTTAAGTTTTAAAAGTTATAGCTGTATAAAAAAAAGATGTGAGGATCTGTAAAAAGAAAAATACACAAACCTGACTAAATGTTGGCTTATTGTGCAACCGAGAACATCGATCCCCATGGCGACATGCTCCAATTTTGAAATAAAAAGAACAGTTGACTCTGAAATCAAATAAAAATAGAGAAATTTTTGAAAGTTAATGATCAGTAAAATCAGTATGCATAAAAATAATAAATCAAGTAGACAGGTCATTTTCAGGCTAAAAAACCAGAAGGTTATGAGTTTTAGTCCTGCCTTAGGCACAAAAGCCTGGATGACTTTAGGCCAGTCACTCTTTCTCAGTCCAAACTATCTCACAGAGTTGTGGTGGGGAAAATAAGAGGAGGAAGGAATGTAAGTATGTTTACTGCCTTGATTTACTTACTAAAAATAATAAAGGCAGGATATATATATATATATAAACAAAATAAACTTACATATAAAACACTTCATAAACTATGCTGTACTTCTCAAAATTTATTGTCTTAGTTTAACAATCTAATCTTAGGTTGGTTTCCTTGAAAGTTCCACAAACAAAGCTAAGCTTATTGCCAAATACTATATAGTTGAACTGGGATGTAATTTAGATATGCTTCATACAACAATTTAAATCAGTGAAGATCTATAGAAGATCTTGTTATTTCACATCTGATCTTGAGATTCTCAGAATATATAAAGTAGAAAAAAATCTGACCGTACATTATGTGGAAATATTTCATGATAATTCCCTGAACCTATCTATGCAAATTATTTCCTGTCAATAAAAATAAGAGGAAAGAGAAATAAAGCATTTTCAGGGCAATAAATATGGATAGTACGCCTTGTAAATTAAAACTAGGTGATATTAGGAAACATAAATATTCAAGCTGCTGTTTTCAATTTCATCTAGTATAACTAAAAAACGGAATCTTCCTTTAGAGTAGTGTTAAAGTTTTTCCATACTGCTACTCTTACTTCCGTACTCCTACTGCTACTATGGTATATTACTAGTTGGGGGAAAAACATTTAGAGATTTTAGCTAACACAGCACAATATTCATAAAAACAAACCATGGACTGGTTATGACATATAAAACCAGCAGAAGTATTTGATATATTAGGCCCAAGTTAAGGATTACTTCTTAATTTCAAGAGTTATATAGTGAATATATATAACAGAAGTGCTTGTTGTACATCAGGAATTGTCAATATTATAGCATAATGCTGACTGATAATAGATGTG
This sequence comes from Thamnophis sirtalis, assembly GCF_051295495.1. Classification (NCBI taxonomy): domain Eukaryota; kingdom Metazoa; phylum Chordata; class Lepidosauria; order Squamata; family Natricidae; genus Thamnophis; species Thamnophis sirtalis. Next base: position 55,490,204 of record NW_028261388.1, read on the forward strand.
AAACTACTGTTAGATCTCTAGATGTTAAACAACTGTGAACCAAAAATCCATGATGTTGCAAACCAAGTCGATTTCAAATTCACTGGAAGATTGGGATGAAAGAGCTCTCTACAAAGACTCAAGACTTCATACATGTCCCAAGTAATCAGTCACCTTTGGTGAGGAATGACACATAAATTTAATAAATAAAATAAATCCTATTTATTTTAGAGATGACTATATTTTTTATAAAATCTTCAACAAAGAATGATGTGGAAACGGGCAATATTATATAGTTATTTTTCATGATCTTATACCAGTGATGGTGAACCTTTTTCGCCTTGGGTGCCAAAAGCACGCACACATGTGCTATCAAGCACGCTCATGTGCCCAACCCCATAATTTTATGCCCCCCCAGCACCATGCACCTATGCATGTGACACCCCCCCCGGTGCCCCGCACATGGCTTTCTTGGAGCCCGGGGAAAGCAAAAATGGCCTGTTTCCTGACTTCCGGTGGGCCCAGTGGGGCTGCTTTTCGCCCTCCCCAGGCTCCAGAGGCTTTCTAGGAGTCTGGGGAGAGCGAAAAATAGCCCAACACGCAAACCAGAAGTTGCCCCCAGAAATGGCTCCACGTACCACCTGTGGCACGCATGGTCCTATACTGTACTTCCTAATCTAGATAAGACTCATAACTATTGCCAATCTACAGGGAGAGTGGAAGATTAAGCATTTTCCCAGCAAATTGCCACACCCTTTTGCTGAACCTGTGGTTAAACTCTGGATCTCCAGAGATGGCCATAGCACTTGATAAAAGTGCCCTGAGGCATTTCCCTTTTTTCACTAATCTCCTAGTTTATCAGGGAACTGTAGGAAATAAATCTATGGAAACAACTGGAAGACTAGACATTGACCAAACAAGTATTAAAAAGCATATTTTGTTGCCTTTATTGCATTGGCAGAATATGCCTTAGAACCATGATGGCAAACCTATGGCACGCATGCCACAGGTAGCATGAGGAGCCATTTGTCAGGGCACACAAGATGAGCTTCAGCCTTATTTTAAGGCCATTTTTCGACCTCTGGAGGCTTCAGGAAGCCTCTGGAACGCAAAAATCCCAGCCCTACGGGCAAACTGGTAATTCAGGAACAGATTTCCAGTTTGCTCGTAGGGCTGGTTTTAGTCCTCTGGAGCCTTCAGGCTTCCCTGAAGGCTCCGGAGGGCTAAAACCGGCCTTACAAGCAACCCGGAAGTCTGTTCTGAACTTCCAGTTTGCCCGTAGGGCCAGTTTTTCGCACTCCAGAGGCTTCAGGGAAGTTCCTGAAGTCTCTGGAGGGCCTCTGGGTGGTGGGGGAGGCTGTTTCACCCTCCCCAGGCTCCTATAAAGCCTCTGGAGCCTGGGGAAGGCGAAAAAAGCACACCAAAAATGGGGGGAGGTTGGTCTACCCCAGCACTACTGGGGTAGTGCGCATAGCATTATGGGTGTGGCACACTCGCGCACGACACCCCCTGCACTCCCTCCGCTTTTGGCACAAGAGCCAAAAAAGGTTCACCATCGCTGCCTTAGAAGCTTTGTTTAGTGACCCATTCCCCTTTGGAAGAAAAACAGGAAAGTTCTTTTCACAGGCCACTGTGGAATGTTTTGCCACATTTTGCTGATAAAATTGCTCATTCACTCAGGTTTGAACTTTGCATGGATGGGGTCTGAACAAGGACCTGATATAACCTCTGCAATATATTGCCTAGGATTCATTTTCATCATATAAGCTCCATCATTTGCTGGATGATTCATACCTTACTTGCCTTTTCCAAGCCACAAGGGCCGGGGTACGAACAACTGGATCTAGTATATAAGCTCTTCTATAGGGGAGATGGTAATGAAGAGGCATTCCTGGATCTCTGTTTTCAATAACTACTGCCGTATAGGGAAAACTATAGAAAATATGAGGCTGTAACTGCAGAGTACCTTACTTAAAGAGTCAAGTATGGATATGGCAGTCAGTCAGAAGCCTCTGTGCAGTTGTGCTTGATAGAAAATGGGAGGACCTGGTGACAATAACTTATCTATTTACCATTTCCAAAACAGATTATTTGAATGTGTTCTCCATGGAACTGCCTTTTAAAGCTATCCAGAAAATGCAATTGATCAAAAGGCAGATCAATGCCTGGGAGACAATTTACTTCAGCTGAGTAGTACTCATTTGCAGAAACTTAAATGGCCCCCAAGTTTCCAAGTACCATTTAAAGATACACTTTTAACCTATAAAGCTGTTTATTGTTTGGCTTCTATATTTTTCCAAGACTGTCTTTTTCAAATGAAACAAACTGATCTGGTCCATTTGTTTTAAGAAGGAATATTGAAGATTCTGCCCTTTATGTGATGTGGTGCGGTAGATTTAAAATAATTATTTTTTAATCACTGGGATATTATTCTGGAACAGCCAACCTCTGGATGGCACCCTTTCTAGTGGTCAAGAAGATAGATAAAACAGAACTGTAATAATCATTGCTTGAATTACAAATAACTTTGTTAATGGTTGTGTTGCTATGTATCAATTGTATATGTTTATCTTAGGGATATTTTGATATGGGGGGGGGGGAGTAAACAAGAAAAATCCTCCCAGAAATAAGTAAAATGTGTATAGCTCATAGTTTTAACAAGTCAGGATTCCTTTAAAATCTCAGAGGATCTCAAAAGGCTATGAGCAAACTTTAAAGTATTCACTTCGCATTATAAAGAATAAAAAAGTGATGGCCAAGATAAACTTTTCAATCCCTCTTAAATGTCTTCGGCCGAACTGAGAGGGGATGCTTAGGTGAGGGCGGAAGAACGCTAAAAGCAGAGGTTTTTCCTGGGATGTTAGCAATAAGAGCTTTTGATTTATGGGAAGACTTCCCGCCCGAACTATTTGCAGTGAAAATACTGAAAAGGGCCGCCTGAGGCCTTTAGTGTTGCCTTCGTTCTGACAAACCCTTCTCACGTGTGCTTCCGCCGCCACAAATAAAAAAGAACCGTTGGGATAATGGAAAAGCAAAGAGGAGAAACGGACTGAGGAAGCCCTCGCCGTCAGCAGCCCGCCATGAATGGCTCTTCCGGAAGAACGCGCGGGCGATTATACCACGCGCTCCTCCTCCAGAAAGAGGAAGAGAGCGAGAGAGCGCGCGCTGCCGAATTGCAATCTAGAGCGCTCCTCCAGTCTGCATAAGGCAGTCAAGCAACAGCAAGTTGCGGAAGAGCCGGCGGTTTCGCGCGCTTGGGGTTCCTGGAGCTGAAGAGCGCGCACGCGCGAATCTCAGACCGAAAGAAAGAATAAGAGCTCCTCGTGGGAATCCATTGCTATGAATGGTCTCTGCCAGAGCCCTGTCACAAGCCTCGTCGCGTCCCCCCCTCCCCCCGCTAAATCCCAGGCACTTCGGGGACCTCGGAGGGGGAAAACCTCGGAGGAGACCACTTACTTGTCTTTTTCGGTACCGAAGATGGAGGCCAGATACTCCGCCATCTCTCCCAACCTGCCCGGCCCGGCCGACCGCCGGATCCCTTGGCACCCACCTAATACGTCACAAGCCCGCGACGGAAATATCTGCCGTCCCACCACCCGTGAAATGATCGAGTGGCTACGACCAATCGGCACAGAAAGGTGGGGCGCCTGAGAAATGTTTCACGCATGCGCTTGGTGCTACCGTCCGCGCCCGGTCTCTCTTCCTTTTGGCGCCGGGTAGCTCAGCCTGAGCGGAAGGTTTCTGCACCCGCTCCAGAGGATTAGTTTCAGGATCGTCCTTTTCGATTTATTCCTTCTTTATCGTACCATTGCTATTTTTTTTAATATCCCAATTAAAAAGACATTTAGTTGCCATCATATAAAATGTTTACATTATTTAAAGCGATGAATTAAGTCTGATAAATCGTGGAAAGGTTCTAATAAGACTATCGTAGACGAGGACTTACTTCAGGATGATGGGCGTGTTGCAATGGCTTACGTGGACGGGACAAGTAATTTACATTGGGTCTCCCATCGAAGTACTAATTAGATCCACTTCTAGTGACTTATTGGGGGGAGGTCAGTGATGAAATTCAATTTTTTACTACCGGTTCCGTGGGCGTGGCTTGATGGGCGTGGCAGGGGAAGGATATTGCAAAATCTCCATTCCCACCCCACTCTCGGGCCAGCCAGAGGTGGTGTTTGCTGGTTCTCCAAACTACTCAAAATTTCTGCAACTGGTTCTCCAGAACCTAATTAATTTCAGCTCTAGGGGAGGTAAGCCAAGATTGGCTGGATTTCATTTGATAATATATTATATTTATGTATCAAATATATATTATATTTATAATTTCCGTTTAAAGGCAACAAAAATATTTGCCAAAATTGGTTAGAATAAAATGTTGAATATAAATTTGGGAATATGGCCAAAAATATTTCTAAATTTGGTATTTCAGATAAACTGACCTGAATAGACAATGCAGATGTGAATATCACGATGGCAAATGAACAGAACTATACCTTTGTATCATAGGAGATTCTCTTTCATGTGTAGCCTTTCCCTCCTTCACGATTATCTTAACAAGAAAGGTGACCAGAATGAATTGGGCAATTGCACATCCAAAGCATCTTCCAATTTTGTTTGGTTTAGAACAGTGAACCCAACTGTTCTCATTTGCACAGATTAGGACAGTGTGAGAACCAGTCTACTCCTTCAGTAAACCATTTATAAAATGACCTGTAGTTCACTTAATATGATGGTCAGATTCAGCCATTAGGTGAATTCACAAGCTAAGAAGAGATGACTGATAGCTGAACTTATCTGAGGTAGAGATAGATAAGTTCAGCTATCAGTCATCGAACAAAATAGCTTTTACATTGGTAAACGCAAGCATTTATGCAATGTAATAGCAAAACTAAAGAAAATGCAGTTTGTGTTGTTCAGTATATCTATATCATTTTATGTCTTTATTACAGTGAAATTCCCAATATTTATCAATTAAGATCTGTCTTTCCACTTCAACAACTTTGTTGTTCAGATTGGCTATGCTCAGGATAATCCATATTTTATTGTAAAGCAAAAACATGTTTAACTTCCATTCAGCCATGCCCATTTATCACAGACTGCCTGGACAAACCCCAGCAATTTTCTTGGCAAGTTTTGTAGAATTGGTTTGCCACTGGCTGTTTCTTAGGCTGAGAGAAAATAAATCGCTCAAGATCCCCCAGCTGATTTCATGCCCAAAGCAGGTCTAGAACTCAGTTTCTCTGTTTTTAGCCTGATTGCCTTGCCACACATCAAAGTGGCTCTAAAGTAAAATTATTCTACATTTTATGAAGTAAAGCATTTTTCTTCAGGGTGGGTTTAAAAAATAGAAACATAATTTTTGGCCAGATTTTTTTCTACTTTTTCCCAAATAGGCTGGTATTCATTAGGTTTGGTATAATGATTAAGGTGTTGACCTAAAACCAGAAGAATGAATTATGTATGTCACTTTTTCTTGACCCAACCCATTTTAATAGAGTTGTGGAGAAAATAGGCTGGTGCATTAGGTATGTCTACCACCATGAATACATCAAATATAAAACAGGCCAGATGAAAAATATAATACCAGTTCATTACTGAACACTGTTCTACACAACAGTAAAGCAACACCCTTCTCTTGTATCAGCAAAAATTATTTGTTCTTGTTTAACCTTTTCCTTCTTTCAAAACTACATTGTTTTCTCCACTGTTGATAGAGGGATAAGTTGCCATTCTCTCTTTATGCACAGAATAACTCTTGTCTGAATAATCATGGAGGATGCAAAAAGGTAGTTAGCTTTAATGAAATTGCTGCAGTTGCCACTTGTATTAGTCATACAAGACCAACTCTTAGAGAAGAAGCAAAACTATACTGCTGATACTGTTACCATAGGAGAGCCCATCAAAAAGGCATTTTGCACATAAGTCTCACTAGGATCGTTGGAGTCTTCATAAATATTTCCTATGGAGAAGGGGTCTTGTGTCATCATACTTATTTCTTATACAGTAATTTGCCTTTATTTACTAATCTTCATGCATTCCATTAGTAGAAGCGGGGAATAAAATGTCCATATTCCCATGCTGTTTGGCTATGTTGGCTAAGGCTAATGAAAATGAAGTCCAATAAAATCTGGAGAGTTATAGCAATACTTCTCTTACAAGGCACAATTTTTTCAATCATTAGTATGCTGACTGGTTAGGTGCCTACCACTAAACCATAGCCAAGCAAATTGCACTATAAATTAGCATGTTGTACAAGTAAGCTATTTTATAGCACAGGATTTAAAATTGTTTAGCAAGTAACTTGAAAGTTTAGTGTGAACAACGAATTGTAAGTGAATTGTACCCATGCTTAATATCAGCATTATTTTATGTGTACAAATTCATAACCTATAGAGAAAGCAGGGTAGGCTTCAGTGATGGTGGGAAGTGTAATTCAGTGCCATGTACATTTGTGCTACCGTTAATACCTAATGCCACCTCATCTTTTGAATCATGAAAGCAAGCTGTATCTAATATGACACAAAGATCCCCTATCTGTTTAGATAAAAGAAAGGACCAGGATTTACAAATTCTCTGCTATGGGAAACATTGGATTGTGAAAGTTTCCCAGAAGAGAAAGCCAGCTCCACCATCCGGTCCATAATCTGCACAAAAAGAGGTTGGATGGGCATGAAGCAGGTTGTTATTTCAGCTGAAGAATGCACATTACTTCTGCTGTGCTGTGTATACACTAGAAAGATTATCTGAGCTCCAGTGTGTAGAAATAAAGAGGAAAAAAGCTGTGTCATGTGAAATCTCTGATTCTGTAAACAGAAGCAGCAGCTGTGTTAAACATTTGGGCACAACATTTACAGCAGATGATAGTATTATTAGAGTGTTATTTTCAAGGTAAGTTCTGTTCTTTTGAGAAAGAGAATAAAACTGACAAATCTTTTAGAACCTTTTATTCAACATCATCTTTTCCATTCCATTATATTTATTGTGGTATTTCTGTGCTGCTCCATTCCAACAAGCTATAAGCAGCAGACAAAATTAAAAGAAAATTCACAATGATCCAATATTATTGCAGCTACCAGAAGCGCCCCCCCCCTCACCCATTTCCCCCACCTCTTTCTGGGTTGTTTGCTTTTTCAGAACTTTCCTGAGAAGTGGAGGAATTTCAATATGCTTGTGCTTCTTAAGTTAAAGCATACATCTTGATGTTTAAAGGGTTATCCAACACTTATTTGGGATAGCAAATAGTTATGAGACACTTTAGAGAGATATTAGAAAGACATCATCTTAACATAACCTGTAACCAATGTGTAAATTTTCTGTGCTAGCAACTTGTAGAATCCAAGCTATAGTGATATAAAATCTGTTTTTGTTAATGCACAGTGCTATAAATTGCTAGAGTAGTACTGCATGTATGTTTTCTGTATAAATGGTGAAGTGTAGTTTGTTATATGAGAAATATATGAGAAATATTACAGTGTGGCAGGCCGCAAGATTCACTATCCAATTCTCATTCATGATCGTTTTACTAGAGTAGTTAATTCAGAGATGGGTGGAAATGAACACCAAAGGGAGGGATTACTTAGGATCTCAAATCTGTTTATTCTTAAGACTGCTGGCTGTGAGAGCAACGATCATCTTGTTTAATTGGTTTGTTAACAAGCATTTTAGCTTATTCCTTTCTTGAAAAGGCTTTTGTGCAGTTTATAGATAAACTACGAAGATGAAATATATAACCACACAACAGAACAGAAAACAGACAAAGAAACATAATTTCAGTACTACAGTACTTAAAATTACTGTGTGTGGGTAATTTATAATTAGACACAAGTAGATTGATAGAGATGTTATTGTGAAGCACTGGATGAAAATTTAAAAAATAACATAGTTTGATTGTTCCATTTCATTTTGTCAACTCTTTTTCCTTTATTCAATCATCTATAACTTTGGAAATAGTTTAGAAAAAACAATCTGTTAGGATGCCATGAAAATTCAGATGTTATAGAGTTCAGTAAAGCTAAGACTGCAAAAATCCAACAGGTCATTTATCATCAAAGTTGGACCACTAGATAAACTGCACGCAAACTTGTTCATCAGGTATGTTAGACTAAATTCTTGCTACTTTGCCTATCTGCTGGTTAAGTTAGAATCCACATTTGGAGAGTGGTGCAGAGGGGCAAGCAAGAATGCCACATTTTATACTTTGGCATAATACAAACTTAGTGGAGCCAGTTTCTGTCCATATTTCAACACTGGATTTAAACAATTAGTAACTCAATAAGAGGAAAATGACTTTTGGCCTGTTCTTGAGCAGGAAGTAGAATGGCTATCAATGCACTCTTCATAATCTTGGTTTTGTTTCCTTCTGTTCGTTTGTCCTGAAAGTTTATGGATTTGAGATGCTGAGTATCACTTCTACCCTATAAATACATTGGTGAAGGTATTGGTGCGTTATGTGGCTGAAACTTGCTGAGCTTGGCTGAATGAGCGCCAGGGATTAGCAATACAATTCACCATTGATTTAGCAACAATGCTATTATATACCCCAAGCACTGATGGGATTTGTTCAATGTTCATGACTTGGGCTCTGAGGTGAAAAAGGGGCTTGCTCATAGCTTTCTAAGCCTCTTTGACAGCATCCAGCAGACTGTTGATATTATATAAATTCTTTTGAAAAAAAAATCAGCCTTTGTAAAAAGAGCCCATTTTTAACTTTGATGCGAAGCAAATTATACAGTAAAATGAATCTCAATAATTTTAGATATGTAAAAATAATATGCAGAGAATTTCCGCTTATCTCACAAATGAAGAAGTACTGTATGAGGTTTTTGACTCATTTCTTTAACTGGATTCTCTTTATCCACTTTTAGGATTTGTGTTGCAAACAGATTGTGTTTTATATCATATTTATGAAGAAATATTGAAAATTCAGGAGGGTTCATAAACTTTTAAGTACTACAGTAGGTGATCTTGGGCACTTATACTCTCTCAGCCTGACCTGCCTTCCTAGATTGGTTTTTAAAAAAAAATGGTATAAGAGATTGCTACTCAAATACATTGTGTTCCTGCAGGGAAAAATAAACAATAAACAAACAAATATATTTTAGGGATACTAAGAACTTCTAAAGAAGCTTGAGAGAAGCTTCTTTTCCACTATGATGGGAAAAGATATTTTATGACATTAGATTTCATTTCTAGAAATCATTAAGTAATTGAAATTTAAAAATTAAAATTATTTGATTAAATTAAGAGCTGTCTTTTTTATGATCAATTTTTTTTGTTCCATTGGAAAATTCATAATGAACATCTTTTTGATTCTGTTCAGGTAAGATATTTAAACAGAGGGATTAAGAAATTATGGGAATATCCTAATCATGTCAACTCACTCTGAAAATTAACCCAGAGGTTGTTGGGACTGCATTAACTACCATTGGTTTACTTTGCAAGACTAAATAACCCTCTTAACCTATTTTAAAAGAAATATTGTGATGGGACTAGATGGAGAAAAGTTATTTTAAGCAGGCATCTGCAAATCTTCTTGTGATTTCTGTTTCAAGCTTTATAAATAAACTGTCCAAGACCAGATAAGTGTTCCCATTCGGATGCTTGCTTTTCTGGATGGGGAAAAAATAGCTGTGACTCAACCCAGGCAAGATGGACTGACTCTGGGTACCTTGGATCTGGGGAACTGCCATCTCTACCTCTCAATGGGACAGCACTCCCCTAAACAGAATTGCTTAACTAATTGGAGACCGCCCCCCCTCCCCCCGGATTCACAATTACTTCTCAAGAAGCAGGGTAGATTGCTTTATTCTTGGACTAAACAGTGTAGCTCACAATTACTCATGCTGTAGTTACTTCCCTCTTGGACCAGTGTAATATGCTCTATATGGATCTACCTTTGAACAGAACCCAGAAACTTCTAGAATGGTCTAGAATGCAGCAGTGGGCACAGTTTGGACACCCTATAGTTTCTGCTGTTACACAAGCTGCATTGATTTATAGTTTATTTTGGGGTGTAATTCAAGGTTCTGGATAGTACTCTGAAAAACTTGTATGGAATAGGGTTAGATCTCTTCTTAGGATAGGGGTATCAAACTCGCATCCCACAAACCGGATGTGTGGTGTGCTGGCCATGCCCACCTCCAATTTAGTGAAGGGGGGGGAAGTCGTGATACATCACTTGAAGACAATGTGACGCCGTGAGTTTGACACCCCTGCCCTAGGACATCTATTCATCCCAATAAATTGGAAAAGGTAAGGTCACTATAGATTCCTTTGGTCAAATGTTGTCATTTGGCAGGACTGAACAAGTGAGACTTTCTTGTAGTTGTGCCTAGTCTATGGTACAGTCTTGTGCCTAAGATACAGAGGTTGCTTAACCTTTCTTGCTTACAAAAGGTTGTTAAGACCTGGCTTATCCCTCAGATATTGGGCCAGAATAAGCACAGCATTGGTGTTTTGTTATGGCATATGGTGATCTGTCAGAGTATTTGTCTTTTTTAATTTTTTTTTTATTTGTATATTGTTAGGTGCCTATGGTCATTTGATGCAATATGGCCAATCAGATATACGTATATTTCAAATAATAAGCTGTTCAAGGATATCAAAGGGCAAATTAAGCATTTTATTCATTTATTTGTTCATTTCTTTGTTTAATTATTTTTTTAAGTTGCCCATCTCCCCTATAAGATGGCTTCGGGAGGCTTATTTTGGCAGTTTTGATGCAATTTCCAAACTGCCAAGATAAATGCACAAATACTAACCATGCAACATTTCAGTCTAGCATTCCCATTCAGAATCTTCTTTTCTAGCAGTTACACAAAAGTAGGAAAAACTCATCATTATTTTACATTCAGCATGTTTGGGGTATTTTAAAATGAATATTTACACATTGGTGCTGACTTATAAAGTAAATTGAATTTGGATTCTTGATTTATAGCTGCTGTATCCAGCTCAATATGTCCACAGGTGAAATTGTCATTTTTTTTTTCTCCATGTATTCTCACAATTGCTTTCTTTCAGTTCTTTTCAGTCTAAAGTAAAACATCTGTAATCCTGAATAATACATTCATTTCCGGGGGGGGGGGGATCACTTTTCTCCTTGATCTCAGGCAAAAATAATTAGAGATGTAGGATTTACAAATATCTTAACAGATTAACGGAGTTGGAAGGGACCTTGTCCGTCATTTAGTTCAACCCCTGCCCAAGCAGGAGACCCTACACCATTTCTGACAAATGGTAGTCCAATCTCTTCTTGAAAGCCTCCAGTGATGAAGCTCCCACAACTCTTGAAGGCAAGCTGTTCCATAGGTTGATTGCGCTCACTGTCAGAAAATTTCTTCTTATTTCTCCTTGTTCAGTTTCCATCCATTATTCCTTGTCTGGCCTTCAGATACTTTGGAAAAGAGTTTAAACAACCCCCCCCCCTCTCTGTGGCAGACCCTTAAATATTGGAACATTACTATCATATCTCCACTGGTCCTTCTCTTCACTAGACTAGCCATGCCCATTTCCTCCAATCGTTCATCGTATGTTTTAGCCTCCATCCCCCTAATCATCTTGGTTGCTCTTCTCTGCACTTTTTCTATAGTCTCAACATCTTTTTAATAGCATGGTGACTAAAACTGGATGTAGTGTTCTAGGTGTGATCTTACTAAGACTCTATAGAATGGTTTTAGTACCTCACTTGATCTTGATTGTATCCCTCTGTTAATGCAATTTAGTATTGCATTGGCTTTTTTGGCTGCCACCACACACTGTTAACTCATATTTAATTGGTTGTCCACTAAGATTCCAAGATCCCTCTCACAGTTACTGCTATTAAGCCTGGTTTCTCCCAATCTATATGTGTATGTTTCATTTTTGTTGCCCAAGTGTAAGATTTTACTTTTATCTAATTAAATTTCATTTTGTTAGATAGGGCCCAGTGTTCAAGTCTGTCAAGATCCATCTGGATCTTGAGCCTATCATCTAGGGTGTTAGCTATTTCTGCCAGCTTAGTATCATCTGCAAATTTGGTAAGTTCCCCTTTTATTACCGCATCTAAGTCATTTATGAAGATATTATGAAGATCTGTGGTATTGTTGGCAAAATGTTCTCTTGTGAGTCCCTATGCAAAAGGACCGTGTTATGGCTGGCTGGTAAATAATACAATAGCTCTTCTCTCCAGAGAATGCTGAAGACTGTCCAGCCCTCTGGCTCTGATTCTAACGAGACTGTCACTCCCAGGTCAATCCCTACAATTTCTGCTGACCAGATTGACCTTCATAATGAGATCATGTCTTTCCAGAAATCCCGCTGATGCTTCATTCTGCCAAAGTGGTATATATAGAGGGATGTTTTCTATAATCCCACAGTGTGGTTCAGCTAAGACCTCACTATCATCAAAGTGACTGCACTGTCTTTTCCCCCACTTCTAAGCTTGCAGCCACAGCAAAGACCATGGATATTACCATTCAGCATCCCTGGTTCAAACGGGCTCTTGGACCTTTAATTCCAAGCCGCTTTTTTGACCATTTTTTTGGAGATGGTTTTTTTGAATATGATCTCCTGCCTTTGTTTTCTTCTACCATCAGCCCATACTACAGGCAATCTTTCTTCCGTACTTTGCTGGACTCAGGTGTTTCTGAGGTAAGACCCCTATACGTCAATATATTTAAACCATTTTAAAGATCTCTCCTAAAAGCAACACTAAACCACCAGGGTTTTGATTTCTGGCAACATTGACTAGAGGCCAGAATGTGGTAGGATTTACAATAGTTTGCAAAAGCAAACAACATAATCTGAACTTGTTCCAGAATTTAATCAATCTTATCAATATTATAGGCAGGTTAGATGGCCAAAGAACAATAGCAGACTGTTGTTCTTATCAAATACTTAAATTGTAATGCAGGTGTCTTGTGATGATAATTTGAAAGGAAGAAGCATATTTGTTCTTAATATACTTAAATATTTGCTAAATATGGATTGGAATACATATATACATACTTAGCTGAAAGCAGATGTTTGTGTGTGTGACATTTGTATTCAAATCAAATGGTTTCTTTATAGCTAGAAATAAATTCATGTTCAACTATTAGTTCTGCACCTTGTTCTTTACAGAAAATGTTAGGCATGTTATGATCAGAGTGCTTTTAGTGGTCTATATGAAAGAATAGCCTACCAACCATTTATAAAGTGTTACGGAGACCATGTGTTCAGAACAGTCAGGTTTGAAATGCCACCTGTTTACTCTTTCTTCTGTTCCATATTCTACAAACATGTAAAATATAAGTCAACAAGCTAGCAAGATGTTAAAGTGGTTACTTTCAAAAATCAGTGAGAAATCTTAAGATTACTAAAGTGTTTATGCATGTATGTATATTTAAGGTCAGTGAATTACAAATTGTACTAAATGATTTGATGGAAATGAAAAAAAATCTATTCACAAAATGCCCAAACCACTAAGTGAATGGTGCTGTGATCTTAATGTGAAGTGAAAGGAATCCAGAAAATGCATTGCAAGAAGCTTTTCTGTAGGAACATATACAAGTCCAAAATGTATATCCAAATCTAGCATATTAATTCCTATGCTTTGAATAAATCAATGTTGTTATTTTCAATTATCAATCTTAAAATAGTACTTAAACATGGATAACTTCTATTGCCTCCTGCCTCCTGTGTACTCTCTCACCTTCATAGGTTTTCCAAATAGCAAGAAAAAAAGATCATGTCATTTAGACTCATATAAGGTGAAGAAAGACAAAAACACTATAAAAACTTTGTCCACACATTCATTTTAGTTTAATATGAAACAGTAGTCTTCTACCATATTTTCAATATACAAATTATTTTAAAAATCTTGCTAGCACAAAAGCTCCCCAACTCAATATTCATTGCAGTAAGGTATTTAGCACCCCCCAGTCAGTTCATCTCCAACCAGCCCTAGCCCGAGGCTACTTTTAAAAAGCTCAGATATTTTGTTCTTATAAACTGTATTGCAGAGGACATCATCACATAATCTGAGAGAAGAGAATAAAAATAGCTTAATCACCTAATCTTGCTAATAGTTTAAATTTTAATTCTTGGGGGGGAATGTGTTTGTGTGGTCTTTATTTTATTCCAGGTGAGATCTGACCGAGACAAGTTTCTTGTCTTTTTGGATGTAAAGCATTTCTCCCCTGAAGATTTGAGTGTGAAAGTCATCGAGGACTTTGTGGAAATTCATGGCAAACACAATGAAAGACAGGTAAGGAAGAGTGATAATGAAAATTTCCATTACATTACAAATGCAAAGAAATTGTTTTCATTCACTTAATATTAACAGTTTAGGTAAAGGGGGTTGATTCTGCATCTGCTCCAGGAAAGATCATATGATTAGATATAGTGATGATAATGTTACTGTAGGACTAATACCAATGGCTAGAAGTTTTAGGAATGTTTATTATAAGCTAAAAAATAGACATTTCCTATGGAAAATGTTATCCAATAGACTGACTTGAAAGGTAGTAACTTCTCTTGCACTAGAAATATTAAAACAGAGCTGGACTGTCACCATTAAAGGAAGCCATAATGCCACTAATTTCAAATCTGGACTAGAATACCTCGAAGTCTCCTTCCAACTCTGATTACAGGTTTTTTTTAAAAAAATATTTTTCTCATCATATTTAGAAGGCAATAGACATAATCGGAGAATGATCTTTGACTACATAAAAAATGTAATCTGGAGTTCTAAGAAAAAAGCTTGTGCTCAAATAATGTCAGGTAAATATAGCTGCATTGTCCATAGGAGAAAGACCAAAATGTATAGTAGAGTAAGAAAAATAGTAATATTATTTAAAAAGTTTTCAGATCTTGAAATAGATTGTAGAGGAGTAGCTACAGTATGTTAGTCATTCATAGCAAAAAAAAAAATTAATGGTTTTTTTTGTTACCTATTGAGTTACTTATGGCAGACAGAGATGGATAGTGGCTTTTATTTATTGTTAGTTTGCTTATTTATGACACGTGTCTAGGCTACCTCGCTTGCCAATAACTGCTTGTCCTCAGTCTGTAAAGTCTGAAGTTTTGGGAAACAGCCATGAAACATCTTCAAACTGCTTCAGAAGAAATGGAAAATATCCACAGTTCATTATCTTCCTCCAAGTCACCTTTTTCTTCTCATTATACTTCTACAGTTTGGATTTTCTTTAACAATCTAATTAAAATTATAAAAGGTCACACAGACCACAAAGACAAACAAATTATCTTATATATTTTGGTGGATTAGAATCTACTTTAACATATTCATTTCATTATATTGTGATCCACCAGTTTATATTTTTATTTCTTCATTTTTTTTGCTACGAATGACTTAACATACTACTACTCTACAATCTATTTCAAGTTCTGAAAATTTTTTAAATGATACTTTTTTTTAACTTTATTATATATTTTGGTCTTTCTCCAATGGACAATACTGCCATAAGTAACATAAATACTCAATAGATAACAAAAACCCCACTAAGAAATATATTGCTTTTCATGTGGAAATCCAGAATTTCACACTTTGCTATGTGAAAATATGAACCTATAAAGTCATCATTTCCCTTAAAGTTATAAGACTGTGCTAAATGGGATTAACAGCCCCTTTCTTAGAGGCCTTAAAATCTAGTACTTTTAGAGAGAGGAAATAAAAAAGAAACAAGATCAAACTATGTAAGTATTTAGCTTTATGTCCAGTGTGGTAGATGAGAAAATTTAATTTGTCCTGCACTTTGTTTTTGATCTGAATGACTTTATTAATTTAAATTGAAGACCCAATCCTGCTGGTCTTTGGAAAGGCATTAAAACGTGCCTTTTTCCTTGTATTTGGAAATAGATTGATCGAAATTACCACCTAAAGGGTTGCAATGTATTTTGTGGGTTTCTAAGTGTCTGTCATTTCTAGTTGTGATATTAATGGTTTATTGTACCACACCTAAACATTATGTTGCCACATACACCTCATAAATCAATCAATAAATCTTCATCCCACTTTTGGCTTAATCTAAATATAAATCATTGTCAGAAGCAAAATACTCCCACAGTATAATCCTAGTCTGTATCAGGGCCATATATCTGTGACTGTGTGTGAGACAGGGAAAATGAAAGAAAGGAACATTTTTCATATAAGGAGTTATGAAGTTAGGGCCAAATGAATTCTTTGTCCTTAAAAATCACTCCTGGGCATTTATTTTAGAGGGCACATTATGAAAAAAATGGGTGCCAAAATGAACTCCATTATCTGATGGGCAATACTACTGAATAAATTGCAAAGACCCTGCTTTTATAAGTTAGCAAAGTTCCTTAGAGTTGAGAATCTAGAAATGGATTTTTTTCAAATACAGTACAGAAATGTTAGAAATATCTACCCCAGGACTTGCCACACAGAGACTGACCTTGAATCAGGGAGGTGCAGTCACTAGAGGCAAGGGAGGCGGAGCCTCACCAGTCTCCTCAGGAAAAAGAAAGAAATTTAAATATTTTTTAAACAATAATTAAAGCCAAGATAGTTGCTACCAGATTCCAGGTCACAGTGGCTTGGTGTCTGCTTAGTGTTAACCAAAGCAGGAGGCGAGAGAACTTGGGGCCTCCTTTCCATAAGGAATTTTTCGCCTTCTAAAAGTTAAGAAAGAGTTAAAAGGCAAAAAAGTTCAGATGCAAAAGAGGCACTAATTCTTCCGCCTCCTGATCTGGAAGCAGCGAATCATGTCTTCTTGAGCACGCTTATGTTGGGCGGGGCGTGCTTCAGAGGAGAGAGGAGTGGGAGAGAAGGAGGAGGCTGGCTCTTTGCTGCAGACCTGGGCGCTTGGCGGCTCCCGCGATGCAAAGTGCCCCACCGTCCCCGATGCTGCCGCCCACCCGCTGCCCCGGCCTGCTTCTCCAGGCTCCGGCGTGGAAGTCCCGGATCACCTCTGGGGGAAGGCTGGGTGAGAAGCGGAGCAAAGCTTCTCTGCGGCCTCCCGGCGCTGCGCAAAGACTCTCGCAGGAGCACGTGTCAGCGGCCGGCGGCCTGGAGTAGCCCCGGCTGCGAGACAAGGGAGCGCTTAAAGCAGCCGCTGCCGCCGCCACCACCCCTCCTTTGCCCGGTGGGGCGGTGGTGGCGGCAGCGGCAGCGGCTGCTTTAAGCGCTGCCTTGTCTCGCAGCCGGGGCCGCTCCGGGCCACCGGCCGCTGGCACGCGCTCCTGTGAGAGCCTCTGCGTAGTGCTGGGAGGCCACGGAGAAGCTTCGCTCTGTTTCTCACTCAGCTTTCCCCCAGAGGCGATCCGGGACTTCCAGCGGCGGAGCTTGGAGAAGCAGCGGATGCAGGCCAGGGCAGCGGGGGGGGCACTTTGCATCGCGGGAGCCGCCAAGCGCCTTTGCTGCAGACCCGGGCTCTTGGTTGCTCCCGCGATGCAAATCCCCCCCTGCCAAGGCCGACCGCTGCCCTGCTGAGCTGCTTCACAAAAGGATGCCCAGCTGAGCCTCACCAGGTATAAACCTCACCGCACGTCACTGCCTTGAATATATTTTAGTAGGATTGTTCAGAACATGTTAAATTCAAAACTGCTGCTTTGAAGAGTTCATGCTCAAAACAAAATGTATATGCTTCATGAGCTTTGGTTCAAGCATAAAACACAAGGTGACCATTTGAAGGGAAAACATTTCTAGTGTTTTCTACTGTTTTAGGTGATGCAGTTAAAAATTGACTTGCCTCTTGCCAGTAGAATTTTCCTTCCTAGGCCACTATAGCAAGATAGACCAGACATGAACTTATCACTACCGTCTTAGGGTTGGTAGCATGATCTGGGAATTGAGTTTTGGAGCAATGCTGCTGGCATTTTAAAGAAACCATTTGGGATCTGATCGTTCCCTCACTAGCAGCCATTGTTGTTTTATAAAATATTTATATATTATGTGAATGTGCTGGTTTACATATAAAGAAAATCAGGTGAAATGTCAGTGAGAAAATTAATTCTATATTGGTCTGGCTACTCATCTTAAAAGCGTGGGTGTGTTCTGTGCATGCTCCTGCTGATTTGTGATTCAGAATACCTGTATAATGCAGCTTGTCTTGCTCTTCTGTAGCAGCAGATTGAGGTTTGGTTTAGCAATCTATTTACGAAAGACCAGGACTCGAGACTACCAAGGTGCGAGAGAAACAGCTTTATTGACGCATCAAGAGTTCAGAGTGTTCGCACACCAAAACTGAACTGCCTGGGCTATGCCCTGGGCAGTGATTTTATACCTTTTAATCAAACTTCGTTAAATCAGAAAGCATTACAATAGGCATTTTGAATGTCCAAGCCCCCTGCTGAGGACAGGGAAATACATTTTGGAAAAATACAATGCAGAAGTGAATCCTATAAGTCATAAAAACAGGATAGAAAAAGTGCTGAGAGGTTGCCCACATTATTCTGTCCTTTGGCTATTTTCAGTATTCTACACCCACATTACTTCCGTGTGCCATCCTTGTGCAGAAGCTTGCGACATGTTCCCATAATATTTGTAATACTTAGGAGGAAGTTAGAAGTCAAAGTTAGAACTCAAGTGCACTAGAGTAAAATGTCAAGCTAATATAAGTGTATAAGGTCCATCCTATTAAGACCACCTAACCTGGCCAGCCACTGGTGGGTTTACCTGTGCACCCCCTCCTGCCTCACTTCAAAAGCACACTGAAAGGCACCCACAATCAATAGGACAAATGGAACATTTGCAAAGTGTATCCGCATACCTAAGCTCAGTTGCCATTCCACATAGCTATCTTTTATTTTCTGAAATGTTTGAAGGTGATCACTGATGGCTTGCTTCACATTCTTTGGAAATGGCTCTTTGGGAGTTTTTGATTGAAATGCCATTGAAAAGGGAATAACTTTGGATGGCTTGCTGAGTTTTTGGTGTTTACCATTGTACTCTGTGTGTTTCTTGTGTTCGTTGGTTTGTAGAGATCCAAGTGCATTTAAAAATGCAGCAGACTCTATGCAAATTAACTTTGCCTTTGTGTATCAGCTTGGGTATGTCTGTGCATGCCTTTTTTTTGCTACTGAGGATGTAAATATAATTTACATTTAGAATGTAAATGGTGGCAGTCAGATGGGAAAAGTCTGTATTTCCAGAATAAGGTGGCTTTCCATTTCAGTAGCTTGCACATGCTCCTTCCTTCCTTCCTTCCTTCCTTCCTTCCTTCCTTCCTTCCTTCCTTCCTTCCTTCCTTTCTTTCCTAAATGATTTGAAAGAATGTGCAAGAGATTAAGATATACGCATTGCTTTTTGAGGGCACACAATTATTTAGTCTGTCCATCAGTGAGTTAACTAGAGAATGTCAGGCTAATAACCAGTTATTGTTGTTTTTAAAAAAAAGCATAGCTCCCCCTCACCAATGCAAAGGAAGAAAGGTATAATTGCACTTGAAGAAAGATGAAACAAATCTCTCCATATGGCAATTTGGTTGTTTTCTTGAAGATGTTTCATTATCTGACCAGATAACATCTTCAGTGCTTGAAGGGAGTGCATTTGTTCTTTGTTTATATACAGTAACTTTTCAACTAGTCCAATATCCTTCTCAACTAGTCTGCCAGGCACTAGCCAGAGGGCTAGAAGCTGCCAAGTCTGGATCCAGATATGATACTTTGGACCCTGGCCCCCTGGACAAGCTACAGTTAACAGAAAGCAAACTCCACTCCCTTCTAGCACAGAAGATGTTACCTAGTTGGGTAATGAAATGTCTGGAACAAAACAGTCAGAGAAAGAGAAGAATCGGATTTCTATAAAATATGGAATAGAATTTATAAGTGGCTAGAAAACAGAAGCCAAAACAGGAAACAGAAATATTTGTTTATGGGGTTTTTTCTAAACTAGTATTGAATAAAAATTAACCAAAGTTACTAATTACTATCAAACTTAAAGTATTGACTACAATGTAAATATGACGATGATATGAACAACTAATATTATTACAAGTGTTAGCGCTAATGTTATTACATTCTCGGAGAAGTTTAAATCGATAGGAAGGCAATGCAGAATAAAGAACTACAAAGGCTAAACATGAATGCAGAAGGCTATATAACTATTTTATATTGTTATATTTGTCTTGGTTTTTCTTTCTTTTTTGTTGTGTTTTTTCTTTCTGTTTTATTTTATCATCATCTTCGTCATCATCCTCAAGTTGGCTTGTTGATAGCCCTCAACATGAAGTCATGTCCCTCCTATTCTTGTGATCCTGTGGTGGGAAATAAAGGTTACAAAACATTTTATCTGCTTCAGATTTTGCTCTGTCAAAGTACAGGCAGCTTGAAATATTGTGATGTAATATTCCAGATAGAATGATTTGTTTCAAGCTTGAAGTAAAATATATATTTCATTTATGTGTACCCCAAGATTGTAGCCCTGAACGTAATACTTTTTGAGTCAATACTTGAAAGATTAATCTTGGGAAAGTCACAGAATCTCATTTTTAATCTTAAAACTTTGATCAACAGTTATCTCTCTCTCAGACAGATTGCAACCATGAAAAAGAATAATGAAACAACATGAATTTGATGCTTGTAACAATGGGAAAAGACAGTACAAGAGTAATGGTTCCTCATCTGCAAAGAGGATAATGGAATATGTTAATTTTTGAAATCACAGCTTTATGAACCTAAACATCCTATCTTAATCACTGTTGGCCCATGCAGTATGAGGGTGATGTACTTATGTCATAAAGTAAAAATCTAGAAAAAAAGAAAAATGAGGTACAAAAATTCTGTTTCATCTTACCTGTTTCTGTATGCTGCTAATTTATTAACTGCAAAAAGTTCGGGGGGGGGGTTTGTAGGAAAGCAGAAAGATAATTCAAACAGCTGATTATATTATCTCAGAACTATATCAATCATTATCAATTAATCTGACAGCTTATTTGTTTTGCTACTTCTATTAACCACAGGGATTTCTACATTACTACAGTTGGATAAATTGGTGAGCCAATTTGGTCTACTGGTTAAGGCACCAGACTAGAAACCAGAAGACTGTAACTTCTATTCCTGCCTTAGCCATAAATGTCAGCTAGCTGACTTTGGGTCAATCACTCTCTTTCAGCCCATACAATGTCAGGCTTGGGCCACACTTAGTTATTCCAGAAAAAAAAAAGTGTACCCTGCAGTTTCAGCAAGATGCTATGAAGAAAAAATAAAGTTTTCACTTACTAGATCCTCCAAAATACTTTGAAATTGATCTATGATCCCCCCCCCCCACACACACACACTTCTACCAGTTGAGAATAAGGGTCAGTGATGGGTTCCGGATTCCGTTCCAACCATACTGGTTGGAACGGGCCCGGCATCACCCACATGGACACACATGGCACGCTCATGCATCGTACCTGCCTGCAATGCCTCTGCAAGCCTCCGCGACGCTCCAGCTGCTCAGCGGAGCATCGTGCAGGCGCCGTACATGCCATGTGCATATGTGGAAGCACCAAAGTCTTAAAGGACAGGTAAGGAGCTCGCATGGGCGGGTGGGCCCTCCGGAGCACTGTACCAGAATGGTACCCGGTGCTCCGGGCAGGCTCTGATCCACCTATACCGGGGTGTACCACTTGCAACCCACCACTAATAAGGAGTGAAAATCACTGTCTTGCTACAGGCTGCTATAGCAATAGCGATTAGCATTTAGACTTATATACTGCTCCATAGTGCTTTACAGCCCTCTCTAAGCAGTTTACAGAGTCAGCATACCACCCCAAGCAATCTGGGTCCTCATTTTACCAATCTCAGAAGGATGGAAGGCTGAGTCAACCTTGAGCTGGTCAGGCTCAAACTCCTGGCAATAAGCAGAGTCACTGTAGGTCACTGCTGCTTTCACTATGACAGTTTCTCACTTTCAAAATGGAAAGAAGGAAAAGAAAAGGAAAAACAAAAATACTACCCTCCCTCCTTCAAAGTTCTGATATTTTGCAGCACATCCAACTCCCTGCCAAAAGGAAGATGGAAAGAGGAAACAGGTTGCCAGTTTTCCCCTTCTTCCTTTTGTCTCGTTTGTGATGGGAATGGGAAGGGAACCATAGACATCTCAAGTTAATATCTGTTTTGCAGATCTTGAAGCTTAAGAGTTGGAAGGAGGAGGAGAGTACAAGAGTTCCCCCACAGTGGCAAAATAGAGCTATCATTGACTCTCCTTTCCTCCTCCCTGAATCTCTAGCTTTCAACTACAGTGTGGCTAAGAACGTATTACATTGGTTAGCATTTCAACACTATTGACATCATGAGAACCTATTTATTTAATACCATTTACAAGCTGAAACTACATGGCTAACACTAATATATTAACAGATAGGAGCCATACAGATCTTTAGGAGGATGTTCATCCACTACAACAGAAAAGGTAGCTTCTGAGATCCTGATAGATCACACTGTTTAATCAAAGAGACTCAAAGCACACTTCCTTTGTCTGATCTCCCTGGATAGGCACGTCTTATATCGTGAATGACTTTATAAAGCATAATTAGCATTTTGAATTTGCACCTGGATGCCAACTTGTAGCCAGTATAGCTTATGGAATAGCAACATCCCATTGGCATATTGTGGTGCCATATTCTGGATAAGCTGATGTTTCAAGTAGTCCTCAAAGTAAATGCCATGTAGAGCATAAAGTCCATTTTTGAGATGACTAGAGAATGAGTAACTAAAGATGTGAGCAACTGCCTGAAGGAATGGGCACAATTTGTACATTAGCTATGTACAAGTTATGTTGGTCATGGTTTCCACCTGCTCTTTGAGAAGGAATTGTAAGTTCAATGTGACTTAAAGACTCCGCACCAGTATCAGGTAGAAAAGTCCACAGAGGCAGAGGGATGATCTACATAGAGGTCTACAGTTGTTTTCAAAGTATTGCATGTCCCTTTATGTAGAAATGCCCAAAGCCTTAAATTATGTTTATTAACATGTCTAAAACAGCACAATATTTATACACATGTACATCACTGAATCTGTCAGGGATTCCTGGCAATTTACAACCAGCTGCAGGACAAATATATACTTAAAACATACACAGTAAGATAAAAATAAAAAGGTAAATTTTAAAAATGATCCCAGTAATTTAAATGGGATTTCTCCAATTCAACAAAAAAAACTACATAAATTAATAAAATTAATGATAGTAATACCAAAAAATTTTTCCACCAAATGTTTTCAGGAAGAGCTCTGTCTTTATATCTTCAGGAGTGATGTTAAAGAAGCAATTAGTCTGCTTTCTTAAAAGAAGCCATATTATACAGCAGGGCTATAAACATGATCTTGGCCCTCACATCATGGAAGTGGGGAACTTCAACTTCTCCTGGAATGACCATACAGGATGGGTTGATTCTGGCTTGGAAAGTGGTACTTCAAAAACCTGGGTTCCAAGACATTTAAGGCTTTATAGTCAGCAGGAGCCCTTCAGATCGCACCTGGGAAAATTCAGGTAGCCAATGCTGGACCTGCAATATGGATGCTATGTGCTCTGGTGACTGGTACTAGCCAAGAAGGAGGTCATTGCATTTTGCACCAATTACAATATGAAGATATCTTCAGAGACAGCTTTGTATAGAATATATGACTGGCTATATCATGCATAGATTAATCAATCTGCTCTTTGAAGAGGGGAGAGAAAGAATGAAAGCAATGTGGAGGGGCTATATGTTGGATCATTTCTGCACCAAGCTGATGTTTACAGAGCAATTGACTCTGTTAACTACACCCTTTAATGCCAATGAGTTTTGTTTTGTTTTTGTTTTTGTTGCGTCTCACTTCAGGATGACCATGGATACATTTCCCGTGAATTCCATCGTCGATACCGTCTTCCTTCCACTGTTGACCAATCAGCCATCACTTGCTCTCTGTCTACTGATGGCATGCTAACCTTCTCTGCCCCCAAGGTTCAGTCTGCCACAGAGCCCGGCCATAGCGAGAGACCCATCCCTGTATCCCGTGAAGAGAAGCCGACTTCAGCTCAGTCTTCTTAGTTTGAACCTCCTGCTGCTGAAGCATCCAGGCTATCCACCCCTTTCAGGCCTCATTCACAGCACCCTTACATAGATATCAGTGAACGTCTAGGAGGTTTTCTTTTTGTTTTCATTCTTCTCTTGGAAGGAATGAGGGCTGGATGAGCAGCTAGAGGATTTGAAGCTTTAGCCTAAACTTTCCCCCACTTTCACACACCTTGTTAGGATGACAAGGAAGATGAAGTATCTTCCAGAGCCTTCTGTATTCTTGCTGAAAGGGTTCTAAATCTCAGGCTGTATCTGATAACATCTGTCAAGCCCAAGTACAGGGCCAGATTGGCAACATGAGCTGTCAAAGCATAGATCAGTCCTATGAAGGCTGATGCAATGAAAGAATACAGATTTGTTGTCTTCTAAAGTAATTGAAGAGGCAGGAGCGAGGTGTGCTTAGCTGAGTAGGAGGGTGGTGGTGGTGGTGGAAATGGGGAGTGGTAGACAGTTGCAACAAATTTGCTCTGCCCACTTTTAAGTAAAAAGAAATGAAGGAGTTCATGGTACTTGGAGGGATTTATAATTTTCTTCATTAAAAGTGTATTTTTTTTAAAAAAAAAATCCCTCTGCAACATCCATAGCAGTGACATCGTAAGAGCCACTAATGCAAGAAAGAGAATCTTTGCAGGCCTTTCAGGATCCATCACAGTTCAGAAGCTTCAAACCTGTATTCAGCTGTCCCTGGTCAGCAGTATATATGCCACCTTCCTTAATCTTGCTGTAATTCTAATATAGTTCCATCTGTTTTACTGATATCTAGCATGCAACCTGAAATTCCAGCCAGTGGCAATCAATAAAGAAAATGTGAAATAAGCAACTCCTTTTCCTCCATTCTCTTTTCCATTCTCCTTAGAAGCTTGCATTTTAAAAATAAATATGAGACAAATGCAGTACAGTTCCTCTGTTTACTTTGCAAATTTATCTTTTATCATTTATCTTACTAGGCCAAAGGAGCAAGATACCAGCTTTTTTTTAAAAAAAAGTCTAGTAATGTCGCATTTATTTTTCATTCAATGAATTCAATGAACTAAATGTGACAAAATCACATACACATTGCCCCAAAGAGGAAACAACATCAACAAAATGACACAAGATCATCATTTTGCTTGCATAATTTCTGTATTTATTATTCATATGCATAGATCCATATTTAGAAATCTTTACAATTTAAATAATATACTTTAATAGTTATAAAGGTTCACCGACAAATGCGCGCCCAACAAATGTGCACTGACAAAACCGCCACAACAAAACTGCAATGTTAAAAGCACGCCCACTAAAGCGCGTCAACAAATGCGCGCCGACAAAAGTGCACCATCGAAAACAGCGTGAAAACAACGGTAACGTTAACAACCCGAACCCTAATCCTAACCTAAAAACCCTAATCGTGCTTTTGTGGGTGCGGTTTTGTCGGCGCGCTTTAATGGGCACGCTTTCAACGTCGCCGTTTTGTCGCGGCGGTTTTGTCGGCATGCAATTGTCGGGTGCGCATTTGTCGGGTCACGAGTTATAAATATATCAATCTGCTATTTGGAGCTGTTTGTGGCAATGTAACATTAAACTCATGGCTCCTTTCTCATATGCAGTATCAGTCTGTCTCTTAAAAACGTAAGGGACCAGAGAGCTTTTGAAATGCTCCTTATGAAAGTAAGGAGACACTTGAGAAACTCAAAGTGGTTCATTGAAGAATTTTGTAAGAATGGGCTTTTCTTCCAGATTAATGCTTTCTAAAAGCTTGCATGCAACTAAGTTTAGAGAAGATTATCACCTTAACAGTCACTGAATATTTTTCATTTTTTTTCATTTTCACTTTATTTGTATGCCGCCCTTTTCCCTGGGGGGACTCAGGGCGGCTCACAGTTCAAAAGAGGGGGGGGAAGGACAAACAATTTACAACATGGAGACACTACATCATTTAAGAACACAACAGTCATACAATTCGAGTGGGGTTAGAATCGTTAACCCCAGGCCAGCCGGGACAGCCAGATTTTAAGGGCGGCGCAGAAGGACTGGAGGGTGGTGAGGGTCCGAATCTCCACGGGGAGTTCGTTCCAGAGGGTCGGAGCAGCCACCGAGAAGGCTCTCCTCCGGGTAGTTGCCAGTCTACACTGGCTGGCTGATGGAATTCGGAGGAGGCCTAATCTATGCGATCTTATCGGTCTAGTGGAGGTAATTGGCAGTAGGCGGTCTCTCAAATACCTACAGAAAGATTTCAAACAGAAGTTTTTCTCCATAATAATCACCAGGAAATAACATGATGGTTTGTATCTAAACAAGACACAAATGGTATATTAACGAATAACAACTGAAAAAATATTCTGAAGCTTTTTACTTAAAAAAAAACCCCTCTAAATATATCAAAATCTATATAAGCACCACCAGATATTGATGATCTAAACTATCAGTTAATATTATCAAAATGATAAAATGTGAATTACAATAACACAATGTAACTTTTGCTGTTTTATATTGTGTGCAGACATTGCATGCAAGAACAAAAGGGGCAGAAATTGCAATGTTTCACTTGTTCCCAACACGGATACATAGGCTCCTAACCCTACATTTTACCTTCTGGCGCCCATTAGTGCCCTGTTCTCTCTCACTAGTACCCAACCCACATGCATAGAGGATACAGGTAGTCTTCAATTTACAACCACAATTGAGCCAAAAATTTATGTAGTTAAGTGAGAAATGTGTCAGAGAAAATGAAAGCCCTGCATTAAGCCCTAACTGACCACTGGAGGGCAGGATTGCCTTTAGTGTCCTAAACACTATTTAGCAGATTTGTGAATTTATTTTATGCCTTTATAAATCATATCTTAGTGCAAAAATTCATTTCATGCTGGCTTAATAATACTATATGCCCTATATATACTATATACTTAAGATGCAGGGGGGAGATACCCTACTGTGCTGAGAGAAAGGAACTGTAGACACAGAGCTGTGTAAATCATCACAGAAGGATCCTGGTCCCATCTTTGCAAATTGAAGAAAGTTAGCACCCACCCCTCCTAGAAGAATGAGATATTTTAGGAAATATTAAAAAGGCAGAATGTTATATTTCCCTGGACGAGAAATTGAGAAACATGCTCTTGGAGACAGAAACTCAGCCCTAGCCCCCTGCCCCCCAGCAGATATTTGGTGCCCATTGAGGACTGGCCCAGCCTATCTACAAAACAAAGGACCTCAGTTCCAGGGTGATGGGATTAAGACATGAACCTCCAAGACATAATATGCAATGTTCCCTCTAATTTTTTTTCAGTGTGAGCGGAAAAGTATAGTGTTTGAGCGGCACATTTTCATGCCTGAGCACCTTAATTTTTTTCACAGATGTCACCTAAGACAACAACGAAATCAGTATTATTTGAAACTCAAAGTTATGTTTATTCAAGGTACCCGCTTAATTAAAAGTGTTATATAATATCAGTATCACTTAACAACGGTCCTGCTTAGCAACCAAAATGTTGGCTCAGAAACTCTGGCATTGAAGCGTGCAAGTCTTAAAGCTGTCAAGTTACAAGAGCCTCGCACCCCTAACCCTTTAGGAAAAAACCCCCAGGGATCTTCAAACCTAACAGCCTTAAGCCTTGTGGACTTCAACTCCCAGAATACTTTTCCGCTCACACTGAAAAAAAATTAGAGGGAACATTGCTGACGGGGTGAAGCATAGCTTGCATTGTCCCTAGTGCGGATTCTTTTCCCAGCCTTGGGAGCTGAAGTCCTCCGTCCCTCCCTTATTCCTGTTTCCTTTTCCTTCATTATATTCAATTGTTTCAATATTAAGTGTAATTCTTCCTTCCTAACATTTTTCCATTTTTTTCCTTATATTCTTTTCCATTTCAACATTGTCTTTGTTCCTTCCATTCTTCCTTCCTTCTTTCAATCCTTCCAATATTTTTTCCTTCATTCCCTTGTCTGTTTCAATATTAAGTACATTTCTTCCTTTCTTCCTATACTTTTTCCCATTTTCTTCCTTATATTCTTTTCCATTTCAACATTGCCTTCCTTTTTTCCTTCCTTCCTTCCTATACGTCTTTCCATTTTCTTCCTTATATTATCTTTTCTGTTTCAACAGTCTTTGTTTCTTCCTTCCTTCCTTCCTTCCTTCCTTCCTTCCTTCCTTCCTTCCTTCCTTCCTTCCTATACTTCTTCTTTCATTCATTATATTTTCTTTTCCATTTCAATATTAAGTGTAATTCTTTGTTCCTCCTTCCTTCTTTCAATCCTTCCAATACTTTTTCCTTCATTCTCTTTTCCTTCAATATTAAGTGCAATTCCTTCCTTCCTTCCTTCCTTCCTTCCTTCCTTCCTTCCTTCCTTCCTTCCTTCCTTCCTTCCTTCCTTCCTAAGTTATTTCCATTTTCTTCCTTACATAATATTTTCTGTTTCAACATTAAGTGCCTTCCTTCCTTCCCTCTCTCCCATCCCTTTCTTTATGTTTTCTTCATGCTTTCTTTTCTTTTTCCTCTGCTCTTTTTAAATCCCCCCCCTTCTTCTCCTCCTCTACATTTAGGTTGGATTAGTTTGTACAACGGTCATCAAACTTCTGAAGTAAAAATAAATAAATCATATTTAAGAAGAAGAAAAAGGAAGACGTTTTTAGTTAAGTCAAACGTTTTAATAAAAGTTTCATCTTTTAAGATTCGTCCAACACATCCAATTGTAACCTTAACAGTAAAGAATATCACCCCAGCTGCTAAAGGTTCAACCAGTCTGAGAACCATTGAAAAGACAACAGTGCAAAATCCAAAAGACACAACTTCCTCACCGCCATTGCTTTGGTACCAAATCTTTGAGGAAGGGGGTCCAGAAAGGAGAAGGAGGAGGAGGAGGGAACCAAAGAGAGGCTTTTACCGGGTCTGCGCCCCACAGCCAGGACCGTCCTTGCACCTCAAGCCGCGTTTCTTCCTGCAAAGGCAAAGCCCTTCGGGCAACCCGAGAGTTCCGCTTGACGCCAGAAGGGCTTTGCAGGAAGAAACGCGGCTTGAGGCGCAAGGACGGTCATGGCTGTGGGGCGCAGACTCGGCAAAAGCCTCTCTTTGGTTCCCTCCTCCTCCCCGTCGTTCCACAGCCTGCATGACGCTGCCGCCCAGGCTGAGAGCTGCCTGCCGCTGAAACAAGTTTGGGGAGGTCCTTTGCAGGCAGCCAGTTCTAGCCGCCTGCAAAGGACTTCCCCACGTTTGCTTTGAAAGAAACCTCTGCGCGGGAGTTAGAAACCTCTGCACGGGGGTTTCTTGCCATGTGCGCGGCCGCGCGGCCGCGCACCTTAGAGGGAACAGTGATAATATGATTATCAGCAGAGCTCACCACATGGCACAACTAAGCCCGTTCATTACATCACTCAGCCAAATATGACTCCACATGGGAGTCTGCAACCAATAGGATACCTTGCCAGAGGAACAGGAAGCTCAAGTTCAAAGCCCAAGAGAGGATATAAATAACACTCCACTCCATGTGGTCAGCTACCCAGGATTCAAACCCATGTGGTCCTGTTCATCATTAGACCATCATTCCGAGCTGCCTCCATGTTTCCAATGTCTTTCTCCCCACTCAGAACTGAACTCAGATGGATATTTTTTCCAACAAAATTAATTAATTTTATTAATAGGTACCTGTTTTGGTAAGCTATGCCAATTTCCTTAGATCCAATGGAGTGGGTAGACAATGTTTTCCAACCTGAGCAAATTTAAGAAATATGGATTTCAACTCACCAACAACCAGCAATGCTGGCTGGGGAATTTCTGCAGTTGAAATTCACACATCTTAAAGTTCCTCTGGTTGAGAAATACTGGACTATAGACTGATGTAGAATTTAAATATGGATGGGGAGGGAAGAGGGGAAGAAGTCAAAGGATGCAGATGCAAGGTCCACTGGTCAGTTTAAAATAGCTTATCAGTTAACAACTAATGTGTTATTTCAACATCTGAACAGTCTGAAGAAGTCCTCTGGTTTCTAAATGTGTATTGCCTTCTATATATGAAATAAGTTTGAATTAGAACTCTTACCTTCAACTCTGAAGACAGAGACAAATAACCGTGCGCAACATTTAGTGAAATTAGCTATGACTAGCACTAAGCATAGTGTGGAGATGCTTTAATTAGGATCTATTTACTACTAATGAAGGAAGGCAGCCTTCTTAGGTAACAGATTTGGGGACAAAGGAAAAGGCAGCAAATAATTAATTTACTTTGCTACCATGTGTAATTAATATTGCACAAAGCATTCTTTGGGCATTTTAAACTTAAAAAATAGCAGTGGCCAGCTCTTTTTTTTCATAAGTTGGAATGGGCCAGTGCTCCTGACCTCAATTATTATTTTAAGTATAGATATAACACAAGAAAAAGATGCTGCTAACTGGTGTCAATGTGACCCATTATTTTCTCCACTATGCTAGATACTGATGTCAAGTTTGGCAATGCCAGAACACTTCTTGCACATTGTGATGTAGGGCTTGTTAAGTAAGCTCCCCGTTGGGAGAGCGAGTACGTTCAGCGAAGTGTTGTGAGAGTAGCTGCTTAAAGCCACGTATCTTTCAAAGACTGTTTTAATGTCAAAGTTCATGATATCCTATTTTAAGCATTGATGAAAGCCCTGAAAAGCAACTGGGATTATCTAGATATTAGACTGAAGCTTGTAATGCAAAAAGTCTTGTAACGAACTTAAGGTCAGGAATCCCATTAGTTTTAAAAAATGTATCTCTTTTATTCCTCATTTGAAATAAAACACACCTGATAATTTAATGTGGCTTTCTTACAATTTAAATAGATTGTAAGATTGAATAGTTCATAAATTTAACTAAGTTTAAAAAACAAATCACGATTGATTAATTTGTTACATAGTCTTATGTAACAAATTACATAATCTTAAAGCATAGTACATGCTTTAAAGTTGCATTTGTTAAGGAGAAAATGATGTTTAGTCAATTAACATACAAGCTTTCCCAATATGGTATTTGGCAGTTATATTGGCATTTGTGCCAGTCAGCAAATCTCATGCTGACTGGAATGAGATGAGTTGTCTAGCACATCTGGAGGGCACAAGTTGAGGAAGGCTGATCTATGTCATTTTTTTAGTCTAGTTTATATATGATTAGCCATCAGTATACCATATAAAGTAATGAAATTTCTTGCTTCCTTAACAACACAAGTCTGTTTAAACAATTAACTGTCATTCAGTTTACCATCCCCATCTTCCCTGTTCCAGTGTTTTGCTCGTGCTCTGGAGATTTCCTGCCTTTGTTCTTGAAAATGACAAACTTCTTTTTTTCCTGCTATGGAAAAAGTTGAATGTGTGTCTTGGACAGAACTGAGCTGCTGACACATTAATCAAATTAATCATATTACTCAAACATGAGGATAAAGTGACACTACTATGAAGCAAGGGCTATGAAAAGCAGCAACCACAAAATTAGGATTCCTTCTTGAACACAAATCTGTGATTAAAATTTAACTATTTTTCAGACAGAGATCTAGTGCAGCACTTTATTGTATGAGATGGGATCTAGATTAGTTACTGAATTGCATAAAAATTAGCACACTTCTAGACAGATAGCTAATTTTTTTTTAGCAATTCTAACCATTCCTTCCTCTCTTTCCTTCTTTTTCCTTCCTTGCTCTCTTCCCCTCTTCCCTTCTTTTTCTTTGACTTTTCTCTTTCCGTTTCTTCTTTCTTGTCCCTTGCTCAGATGCAAAAGGGGAAACATTTCTCGATGCGTCCTTGCCTTGTGATCAAGTGCCTCTTTTTCTAATAATTTGTTTTGCTAGCCCTCTGTCAGTGAAAACGGAGCTCGGGAGGGGGCCATGTGATTCCCCCTGGTTTTTGGCCACGATGGGCTCCTCCAGCCCTCTGCCAGCAAAAATGGAGTTTGGAGGGGCCACACACCATCCACCCGGGCTCTGTTTTTGGCCGCAACAGCTTCCATGCACTTCCCCCGCCTCAAGCTCCATTTCTGCTAGTAGGGCACTGTAGGCCGGTCCTTCACTGTTTCCAGGGCAGCCTCACGTGCCAGATCTAAGCACCCCATGGGCCAGATTCGGCCCATGGGCCTTGAGTTTGACACCCCTGGTTTAGATGTACTTATGGCATAGTGTCTCAACTGTCCATCAATAATAAAGTGTGTGTGTGTAAGTGTGTATACACATATACACACGCATAAAATGCACACATATACATATATAATAATTTATTTTTTATATATAAAGAATATATGTGTATGTGTGTATGCTCTATTTTTAAAAACATTCTACACACACACACATACATACACACACACACACATCCACGATGGGAAATATAATAACCTTGCTTCCTATTTTAGCATCATTTAGACTGGCATAAACTGTGCCCATTATAAAAAAACCAGCAGTTAAGGAAAGGGATCTGGAATATACAAACCATTCAGACTTGGTACAATGAGTACATCTTCTCCAGGGGAGGCGGTCCCACAAAAAAAAAAACTTGGCCTCATGACATGCAGGGTTTTAAAGAACAATCAACATTTTGAATTGTATTTGGAAATTCAAATTTTGGTTATCACTTTTAGAGAACTGGGTGGCATGGGGCCCAATTTTTTGGGGGGTGCGGGACCACCTCTCTTGGAGGATATCTGTCCATTGTACCAAGTCTGAAGGGTTGGCAATGCATGTGTATACCTGGAATGTGGGGATAAGTGGCTCAATGACTTAATGATGCTGGAATTGCCAGCCAGAAATGGTCTGCACTCTAGCAGTTCGAACCCAGCTCCCATTGCTAGATCCCCAGCTCCTGCCCACCCAGCAGTTTGAAAGCATGCAATATTGTGAGTAGATAAATGGGTCTCATGTTGGTGGGAAAAACTAGCTGTGTTTGTGTGTGTGGACAGTGGAAGCAGGCACTGTATCTGGAAGGATGCGAGGTATTATAACACGAGGTGAGGTGTAACCGGCAGAGGAGCCTGGAAGAGTCAGCAACCTGAGCAAGCTAGATAATTGGTATAAAGCTACTGGTACTATAAAGCAAAATACTAGAAGCATGACTGTTTTGATTTGAATTTTCACTTCAAAAGGGTATTTCGATCAAAACTCCCAATTAAGTAAAATGCCACTTCAAAAATCCATGTAGCTCTGTGTAATTGTTGATCTTACTAAACATTTGCTGCTTAAAATTAATATCTGCATTCTTTCTTTTCCATGCTTAATTCTGCTATCTAATAGATTGCTATTATAATTATTTTTAAGAGTTATCAGGGAAAACATTGCAAGAGAGACATTACAGGGCCAATATATAGTACTAGTGTGGATTCATGCTAAATCTGGATCCAAATATTTTATATTAGAGAATTTATTGTTAAACTATACTTATTGTTAAATGTAAACTGCAAAACTAGCTTTTTCAGTGCATGTGATTTTTTTCTTGTTCATCTCGCGTGTTTTTAAAGAAAAAGGAACTCATATTTCCTTAAAATTCCAGCTATAAAATATATAAATTGAAAAAACTTAGTTAATTGACTTTCAGCCTCTTAGATAGCATAGGAAAGAATTGGGGGTAGGAAATCAAAAGTAAAATTAAAGCACCAGCTTTGATCAGAGAAACATTTAATGTTTGTATGAAATCTTGTTTATAGAACTCAGTGGTGGGTTTCAAAATGTTTTAGAACCTCTTCTGTAGGTGTGGCCTGGTTTGTGGGAGTGGCTTGTGGGCCATGTGACTGGGTGGGAGTGGCTTGCCAGCCATGTGACTGAATGGGAGTGGCTTGACAGTCATGTGACTGGGTGGGCATGGCCAACTTGTAAAATGTGGTGAAACTCACTTAACAATGCTCTTGCTTAGCAACCAAAATGTTGGCTCAGAAACACTGGCATTTGAAGCACACAAGCCTTAAAGCTGTCAAGTTACAAGACCCTTGAACCCCTAACCCTTTAGAAAAAAATACCCCAAGGGTGTTCAAACTTGACAGCTTGAAGACTGATGGACTTCAACTCCTAGAATTCCTCCTCCAGTCATGTTGGCTCAGGAACTCTGGCATTGAAGTGTGCAAGTCTTAAAGCTGTCAAGTTACAAGACCCTTGCACCCCTAGTCCTTTAGAAAAAAACCCCAGGGTTGTTCAAACTTGACAGCTTTAAAACTTTAAGGTTTAAATAGGACTCTTAGAGGCAGGCGGGGTGATTGGTGAGCCAGCCAATCAGTGAGTGGCGGGCAGGGCAAGCGTGGTACGGACGGGCAGGGGAAGGGAGCTGGAACCAGTTCTAAACTGCACGGTAGATTTGTGGAACCTCTTCTATAGAAGAGGTTAGAACTGACAGGAACTCACCCCTGATAGAACTGTTCCGTGCAATATCTGTCAGACTTTCAAAAATAGAACTCTGATATAAAGCAAGCTTAAATACTCATTATATACATACATAAAATAGAAAAGGTTAGAAGCTAATGTGACAGTAAACTTTGGACATGTTTTAATAGATTTTGATGCCTCAATATTGCTATATGAAAAAATGGGACTTTTCATTTACAATAGCAAAAAACAGCTCTTCACTGCCATATGTTTAAATATTCCCCATACGTACATACACATCCATTTTATGAGCATTAATATATGTCAAGCATTCCCTTAAATTCCATCTCCATTATTAAGAGAATTGTTAAAATAAACAAAATGTCTATTTTCAAGAATTTAGAAGCATGTGATCCTGCTGCAATGTGATCCTACCACAAATTTATGAAGAGGAAATTCCTAAAGCCGAACTTTCCACCCTAGCATGCTTTATCTTTCTTAGTGTCAGAATGCAGTTATAGCTATAAACAAGCATTCTACCCTGAATTTTAATGGAGTGAGACTTAACGAGAAACATTTGTTGGGTTATTTTTATAGCAATTAATGTGTGCTTTTTACCAGCTTAAGCTATCTTAGTATCTGTGCGGGTTTCAGCCTTTAATGCAGAGGCAGAAAACAAGACCACATGTCAACTTCTCTAGATAACTGGCCTCTATTTAACATTGTTGGATCACACCTTTCCCCAAATCTTTTCTACCTACAGGCTACTAACTAGGCAATTGTTGCATGACTCTTGTTCAGGTGGGCAGTTTAGGGCTGAGTGTTGTGCCAGGACAGAATTTGGTATAATTGAGAATCCCATGCTTAAATAATTCATAAATTAATAACCCTATAATTATTAAATTTATACATCACCCCTCTTACCAATGAGGCAGCTCTAGACAAATATTGATTTATAAATGGTTTTAGAAGACACTAAATTTGATAGTTAAAAGTATAGAGTATCTGAGAAAAAAGAACTAGCCTATCCATCTGAAAATCTGTTTTGACATTAACATGCTACATTTGTATATCACTAGAATTATGGTTAATCCACAAAAAAAAGCTGTTATTTTGCACCTCTGTTACTTTTTTAGGGAGAAATAGATAGTTCAACTAATAGTAGGAGACATTATAATTAAAATGCAACATATAGCCTTTAAGAAGAGTATCAACACTTGGATCTACAGTACTAACCGGTGTGGGGGATCTAAGAGTGTCATGCAAACTTGGGGGTGCTTGGTGAATTGAAGGTTTTCCCTCTGACTTAATTTTTGAATTGTTCTTTTAAATTCTGTTTAAATTCTGATCTTTAATTTTGTTTTTAATTATACTTATATGATTTTATTGATTTATTTCTAAATCGTCCAGAATCACACAAGTGTGATGAGCAGTATAGGAATTTGATAAATAAATCAAAATAGTAAATAATTAAATGCGATTGTGCATTATAGTAGCGCAGAGGTTTGGTCCGGTTTGGCTGAATAGGTAGTGGAAATTGGCTGTACCTTTTGAAACTGGTAGCAATGGTTACCTGGCCACGCCCCTGTATAGTAAAGTCTCCTTGTCTGTCCCTGCTCGCTCCCCCCACATACCCGGCCACCGCTTGTTCACTGTCTCACCCCGCCCATCTGGATCATGCTTGCCCTGCCTGCTTACCTGCCCACTGCTCACTGACTCACTGGCTTCCAATCGCCCCGCCTCTGAGAGCCCTCTATATGCTGTGCGGTCACCATGCAGCCACTACCTGGCCTCACCCTCATTTGCTATTGCTGACTTCTTGATACTCAATGACTTCCTGGCCTGCCTGCCTGCCCTGCTGTGTCCTCCTGCAGCTGCCTAAAGGTAAGTAAGCCTACGGCTGCGACTTCACAGGGCATGGATGGTAGGGGGCGGCAAGAAGCCACAGAGAGCACCAGTGGGCTTCGTGGTCTACACAAGCCTGGGGACTGGCTGAGGCCTTCCTTGCCACCACTTCCCGGGCTCATGTAGACTGCAGAGCCTGCTCGCACTCACAGGGTGACTTCGTGGGGCGCAGATGGTAGGGGGGGTGACAAGAAGCCACCGAGAGTGCTGGCATGCTTCAGGGTCTATGCAAGCCTGGGGAGAAGCGGCAAGGAAGGCCTCAGCCAGTCCCTGGGCTCACATAGACCATGGCCCACCGGCACTTGGCTAAGGCCTTCCCCCCCCCCCCCAGTCTCCAGCAAAGCCGCCTTGGCTCCATGCCAGGTGGGCTTAGCTGACTAGGTTGTCCCTGTGTGCTTCTAGTCCAGGTTACCTGCAATCAGAGCATCTGGTCTGGTCACCTACTGCCTACATTCATTCCAGCATCCATCACATCAGAGGGCAGCTGATTCTGCCTGCTGGTAAGTGAATAGGTTTTTTTCTTTATGCTTTTAATGATTTTTTAAAAGGATATTTTATTGTTAATTTTTTTCAGGAAATTTGGTTGTTTTTAGGAAATGTTTTTTAAAAGAAATTTTAGGAAATGTTTTATTTGTGATGCAATTTCTTGCTTTTAAGTGTGCAGGTTGGTGCATGGTTTGAGATATTTTGTGTGTTTCCACAGTGTGAAATAAACATACAAAATCACACATAAATTTTATGTGCCTCAAAATGGCTGCTTTTATATGTGCTGCAGCTTTGCAAGATTTTGTGTGTTTCTGTGTAATAACTGGTTTTTGAGATAATTGTGAGGTGGTTGCTTCTTGCAGAAATCACTTTTTATGTGACTATGGTTGCTTTCATATGTTGAGCTGTGTGCTGCTTTGTGAGCTCCTGCAGCTTGATGGTTTTTATTCCAGTGGCTTTGTCTTTCCTGTCCTTAGGGTTAGGGAAATAACTGGTTTCATCTGCAGTCTTTTGGGGGAAACCTGTTGTTATTCTTTTGGTGTTTTCCTGGCACTGTCATAGTTTGGGCAGGTGTGTAATGCTCCACAGTTATCTACACATTAATAATGATCAAATACTAATAATATTTCTTATACATTTTAGTGGCCTTTCCTTACATAATTGGTGTTTTCTTTCATACTTTAGATTTCTAACTTCTGTTTCTGTTAGTTAGTCATTGATAAAACAAATCCCACGTTAAAAAGTATTCAAAGTCTTCTCCTTGATTTTGTTAATTTATTATTTCCTGCACATTCTAATATTTTCTTTATTCATTTTCATATCTTTGTTTTTCCATTGTTGTTCAAATACAATTCCAGCAGATGTAAAATGTGTAAAATTAAATATGTATTAAATACCCAACAAAATATTTCTGGTTTTAAATCCATATCTTGCTTTACCATTGCTTCTAACCATGACACCACTAACTCTTGAATAGCTACTTGGACTGACCTAAGTACTGAACCTAATTCATATATTCCTATTTTTTGAACTGAGGAATACATTTCAGAAAAGGAAATCTGTATTGCTTTGTGAATCTACCTATGACATTCATTCTTCTTGATCTAACTTCTTAGATGAAAAACTAAATATTTCCTGTTTGTTGGGAGACATCCTTCCTGAAAAGACTGTATGTTGTTGGGTGAAAACAGAGATCCCTTCTGTTACCTGTAGTCTCCAGCTTACAACCACAATTGAGTCCAAAGCACAATATTGCTCTATTTTTTTTGCAGTTAGTATTATTTAACAGGATGAAGAAGAAAACGTACTCAAAGATCCAAAGAACTACACAATTCCTGACAGTATCAAAAAAGCTAGGGATATTGTCAGGATAATTGCTGTTAGTTCAGCAAAGGTGGAAGGGGGGGGGGGTTTCTCAAAAATGAGCCTCATATGTTCAGAACAAAGAACCTGCCTAACTGTTCCAAACATTAGCAATTTGAAGACAATAAGCATTATTGGCATGCCTGTAAAAAGATGGGACCCAATTCCTTCAGTCAAAAAGTGGCTCAGAGCACACCATCACACAGCTGATGATCCACAAGTGAAGAGCAAGAGAAGTGCAACTGAGGAGGCTGGAAACGAAAGAACTATGTGGAAACATCTTCAGCCACAAAACCAACAACACAAGTAAGTACTTGAGTGTATCTCTTTCATTGTGTTATTCTTTTTTAAAAAAAAGTTTTTATTTTTAAACAAACATAAAACAAACAAACATAACCACACACAAAGTATAAAAATCCTTCTCCAATTACTTACAGTGTGTCGATTGGTTACAAAACTTCTGTGCTTCCTTACCATAGTCTTTACTTGCAATTTACATAAAGTGTCATATCATCATATATGTATACTATTATTATGATTATTAAACATTAATTTGACTATAATTGATTATTACATCCTTTTTATGTAAAGTATTCTAAATTTAAAATAAATTTATATTATGGCACTTTATTACATCATCCTGAAATCATCCAATAGTATTAATCTTTATATTCTATTCTATATACAGTTATTTATCTTTTATAACAAAGCTTTTCAGCATCCTCTCCATAGTCCTCACTTACAATTTGTGTAAAAATTCATATTATCAATCTAATGTATGTGTGTGTGCGTGTGTGTGTGTGTGTATATTTTGTTGTATTTGTGCTGATAAATAAATAAAGGGAGACTAGTATAGATCTATTTCAAGCTATTTAGCTCTCATCAGCTAGCCATACCATAGCTGATGAGAGCTAAATAGCTTGAAATAGATCTATACTAGTCTCCCGTTATTTATTTATCAGCACAAATACAACAAATGTAACAAAAAGGCAACAGTAAAAATATTGGGTTTCTGCCTGGATGGTCTCTTGTGACAAGCCGAAGGACAGAGAGTGGAAGTGTGACCTTCCTCCCATATTTGGGCATACTGGGGGTTGTAAAAGAAATCTTTATATATATATAAAGATATATATATATATATATATATATATATATATATATATATATATATATATATATATATATATATATATATATATATATATATATATATATATATATATATACACGCATTATTATCATTATTAATCATTTATTTGACTATATTACCTTTTAAAATACATAATACTCTAAATTTAACTAAGTTTAACTTAATTTTTATTATAACATTTCATTTCATCAACCTGTGTCATTCCAGTAATAATGCAATCCTATATCTCTTGCCATTTGTAGTATTTGTGTTCTAATTGTTTTCTTGATAAATCTTATTTGGACTTCTCTTTGCACCTTGTTGGTCATTGCATATCTTGTAAAGACTCGAAATCCTCCATCTGTTCCTTCCATCAGCTTGCCTTTAGTTATCACCAATGCTTCTACCAGAATTTCTCTCATTGTTTCTGCCAGATTTTCTCCCTTTTCTTCTTCCATGATTTGAAGTTTGAGATAGAGTTCCAGTTTGTTAAACTCTCCTTTCAACACTCCACTCCTGTCATTTCCAACCACGCTCAATTTACTGTCTATATCAACAATTTTCTTATCACTTTGTTCATATTTTTCTTCAATTTTTTGAACACTATCCTCAAATATTTTGTAAATATTCTCAACTCTTCCCTCTATTTCTTCTGTTTTTTGTTCTATATTCTCCATTCTCTTTTGAATATTCTCTGTACTTATTTGTACTTTTTGAATTTCTAGCATAATCATTTGTAATGTAAGTTCTTTTTCTTCTTCATGTTGCACCATTTTTCCAGGTTATAAATACTGCTACTAAAACATCCAAAGTTTTTTTGTTAAGTTTCAAACAAGTTCACAATAATCTTTCAGGTTAAGGCTTTCTTTTCACTCCAGTCCAGCTATTGATAATTCTCCAGAGGAGCACCTGCATAAACAATCTGTACTCTTCCCACTATCCCTTTCAATATTCAAAATCAGGAGCCTTGAAGTATAACATATAAGTCAGATGTTCAAAGAGAATAAGAAAAAAAACCAATGTTTCCAAGCCTCCAGCTTCTAGGTGGCAGTATTACTTCTTTTTCCTCTGCTTTAACCCCTCTCTTTAGATTCCAAATTTAAGAGAAAAAAATCTTTAAAAAAAGACAATCCAGCCGAGCATTGAAAAAAGAAAGGAAAGAAATTTATAATCCACCAATATGAAAAAAGAGGAAAAATAGAAGAAGAAGGAAAAAAGAAACCAATGCAATTTAAAAAGTAAGGCATTTGTAAAAATTCCATCCATAAAAAAAACAAAGTTAAAAAAGGATAACACCCTAAGTTTAATACAGGCTTAATTTGCCGCTTGCTCTCTTCTATCTTCAATTTTAATTTTAGTCTTTTTGGGTGTTCTCTAATAATAAAAAAATTATCTCACCATTTCGACACACTCTCTCCCCTACTTTTCTTCTGTTCAGCGGCTGTCCCAACCTTCTGCAGCTTAATGGCTGCTTCTCTTGTTGCCGGAAAAAAGAGCTTCTCCTGGATCAATCAGAGACTTTGCGATGTCCCTGAGATCAGCAGGATGTGCCCTTCTCTATCACCGTCTCGACGGGATGGTTTAGGTCCAAAATGACCATCCAGCAGGAGATATATCGACAGCAATCTTGGAGCTCCAAGATTGCATATCGTCTCGTCACGACATCAGCCCTGCCCTCCATTGTGTTATTCTTATGTAAGATGTAAGTGCATGCAATTAAAGTCCTCCTTTCTATGTCTCTTCTTTGTGCAGGTCATTGGAGCAAGGTGGTCAGTGATTTTGGAGACAATCATCTTTCCTCTGTAAGTAGCTGTTTTGTTGTTTTGTGTGCTGGTTTCATCCTTATGTAGTGCATGCAATTAAAGTCTTCCTTTCTCTGTCTCTTCTTTGTGCAGGCCATTCATTGGAGCAAGATGATCAGTGATGTTGAACACAGGCAAGGACAGTTATTTTCCTTCTATAAATAGATCTTTTATTTTTTTGTACTTATTTTATTCTTATTTAAGTAGTAAGTGCACAAAATAATAAATTTAGCTTTTTTTCTTTTTGTAGGTTATTCATTGGGGCAAAGAATTCAATGACATCGACTTGGCCACTATCACCCAGTCATATGATCGCCAAGCCACTCCCACACTGGTCACATGACTGCCAAGCCATTCCCAGGCATTCACATGACCACTAAGCCATGCCCACAAAATAGGCCACACCCACATAATAGGTAGTAAATTTTTTTGAAACTCACCCTGTAGTAGTTCCTTATGGGAGGAAGCTATTTTACCTATTTATTTATTCTGGCAGATGAACACATAAAATGGCATTTGTTAATTCAAAAAGCACTTATGGGAAAACATTAGGATAAAGGTTTGTTTTGAAATGTCCATTGGCTTTGACAGATGCTCATTTTAATTACATATCAAAAGTTTGTTAAGTAACTAAAAACAATAGAAAAGTACCTTTCATTCTTTTTCTAGCTGATTTGAAATATTATTTTAATCTTCCATAATTTATTTATTGTATTTTTTATTAAATTTATATGCTGCCCAACTCCCAGGGTGGATTACAAATATTAGAAAATGAATAAAAAAAGGAAACAACTTAAAACAAAAAAATGCAACCATGTCCTGGTTGGCACAGCATATTAACCACTAACCATATAGGCTTGGTTAACATAACATGTTAAGCTATGCAGCCAGTATGGTGAGGAATTTCTCTTACCATCATCATCTCTCCTGCCTCCATTTCTCTCTGCACTGTAATCAAATCACAGCCAAGAACTGTGTTCTTATGCTCCAGAATTAAAGAAAACATAGATCAACCTGAAATGTTAGTGTGAGGGTTGTAAATTCAAACCCTGTGTTTGATGAGGGGTGAATCATGGTTTTTCCTTGGAATATACCTTATGACTAAGTAAAAGGTAGATTCTAAGAAAACACATTTTTATTATAAAATAAATAACAAACAAACTTACTGGCTAATAACTACATTCTGGTAAAGTCCCTAGCCTACCTCTTCATGGCAGGCCAACAGAAAGAGAGAGAAGAAGGAACAGACATGCTCAGTAGGCTTATAGAGAAGAATCAGTCTACTGTATGTCTTAGAATATAAGCACAGCTGGCAAAACAAAAAAACATTGTGAAACCCCTTCTTTTTGCCAATTGAGCAGACATCAGGTATATCATTAAATAAGGCACATCTTCTTATGCAGATGCTCGTGTTGAGCTGCTGGAAGCAGTTTGTTGAGCATGTCAGCAATTTGATCATGTGTAGATACATATTGCAATTTAACAAAATCTTGTTTAGCTAATTGTTTTATGTTTTGATAATGGATGTCAATATGTCTAGACCTAGAACCTGTGAAACGTGACTCAGAAATATAAACCACCGATTCATTGTCTTCCATTACTGTGATTGGTTGAATTGGACGTGTCCAGATATCTGTGATTAAAGCATCAAACCATGTTAAAGAATTACATGCATCTGAAACACAAGCATATTCAGCTTCAGTAGATGAACATGAAACAAAATTCTGTTTCCTCACTTGCCAGTAAACAGGACATCCATTTAGGAACATAATATAACCTGAAGTACTTTTACGTGATTTCTTATCACTTGCCCAATCAGAATCTGCATAATGGTTCCAACACAAAACCGCGGTCGACTAAAGCGCATGTGACTAAAACGCGGTGACAAAACCGCGCTGTCAAAACCGCGCGACAACAGCGCGCCGACAACAGCGCGCCGACAGAAGCGCGCTGTAACATAACCCTAAAAATAACCCTAAACCTAACCCTAACCCTAACTAAACCTAACCCTAACCCTAAACCTAACCCTAAACCTAACCCTAAACCTTACCTTAAGTTAAATCGCGCTTCTGTCGGCGCGCTGTTGTCGGCGCGCTTTTGACATCGCGGTTTTAGCGCCGCGGTGTTGTCAGCGCGCTTTTGACGTTCGCGGTTATGTCGTGCCACGCTGCATAACAACATAATTCTGCATAATCAGTATGTGTTGGTTCTAACAATAACTTCATATGTTTAGTATATTTTAAGTATTTCATTAACTTCTTAATACATGTCCAATGAAACTGTGTTGCCTTACCTAGGTGTCAAGACAAGAGATTAACACTAAGTGCAATATCGGGTCTGGTCCAACTACTAATATACAACAATGACCCAATGACTGAACGATAAAGTGTTTGATCCTCGAACTCAGGACTTGATTCATGTGTCAAGTTGTGAAAATCTGTTTGCATGGGTGTCTTTGTTGTGTTAGCATCCTTCATATTGCATTGATGCAAAATGTGTTCAACTTTATCCTCTTGTGAAAGACTAAACCCCTTCTGTGTTTTGTCAATCTGAACACTTTAGTAAGTGTTAAAATGACCTAAAGATTTCAATGTGAAATATCTTTGCAAAGCTTTAGCAAAAATCTCACTTATTTTCTTATTTGGACCAATATAAACAATATCATCAACATAAACAAGAATTATCTCATACATATTGTTAGATTTTTTGTGTGAACATGCACTCATCAGTTTCAGACTTAATAAAGCCTATTGAATTTAGTTTGTCAGTAAGAAATAAGTACCACATTAAACCTGACTGTTTCAGACCATAAAGACTTTTGTTTAAAAACCAGGTATCCCCTTCTTGCTGTCGGAATCCAGGAGGACCTCTCACGTAGATTTTTTTCATCTAGGTCAGCACGTAGGTAAGCCGTGTCAACATCAAACTGGAAAACTTATAAACCAAGGATAGTTGCAGTGGCTGAAGCAATTTTTACACTCTCAGTTCTGACTGTCAGTGAGTAAGTGTTTGTGTAATCTTCAGGATAACGTTGAGCGAAACCCTGAGCTACAAGTCTGGCCTTGTACAATGACTCACCATTTGGCTTTTTTTTGGATTCTGTAGACCCATCGAATGCCAATGACTTCTTTGTTTGCTGGAGGTTTTGCAGATGTAAATACCTTAAGTTTCTTTAGACTGTCCATTTCATTCTGCATTGCCTCATACCCCTTCTCTTGCTCTGAATCAGGAAGATGCTTAATTTGTGTGAACGTATCAGGAGGAAGTGTAACATTGCAAATCAAAGGCAAGGATATTTTTGACAATTGCCACGAATATCGCTGTGGAGGGATTCCCTTTGTGATCCTCTTGGAATGTCTTGGAACAACAGTCCATTCTTCTTCTGCTTCGTCCTTGTCCTCACATTTGTCGCTAGCATCAGACGGAACATCAGGTTGAGAAGAACTAGTGGATGGAACATCTGCCTGTGAATCTTGGTCATCAGGCTGCGTGGCATCTACAGCATCATCTCTAGGAAAATAAACTCCAGGATCATTGGAATGAATCCTGGACCAGTCAACATCTTCCTCAAAATTAGCCGATTGGGAAATAACAATTACATGTCTAGAGTCAATAAATTTGCTCCATTTTGAAATATCATCAATACCCATAAATCTCAGTGTCTTTGCTACTGGATCTCCTTTTCTTCTTTGAGCTAAGGGGATGTTCACCATAGCGTATGAACCAAAAATATGGAGGTTCTTGAGATTGGGCTTGTAGCCATACATCATGAAGAAAGGAGTCTGATTTATTACACTACTCCAAACACGGTT
Source organism: Thamnophis sirtalis (assembly GCF_051295495.1). Taxonomy (NCBI): domain Eukaryota; kingdom Metazoa; phylum Chordata; class Lepidosauria; order Squamata; family Natricidae; genus Thamnophis; species Thamnophis sirtalis. The sequence continues at coordinate 55,534,920 of NW_028261388.1, forward strand.
GACAATGTAATTTGCATATTTGATAGCTTCACCCCAGTATGGGTTACTGAGGTTGGCGTCTTCTAAGAGACAACACATCATGGTTTGTAGGACCCCTTGCCTTCATTCTGTGACTCTGTTATGCACCGGTGTGTACGGGGCCGATGTCTGATGAAGAATTCCATTCTTATGCATCCAGTCCTGGAAACGCTGAGACAGGAATTCGGCACCACGGTCACTCTGTCTTCTGGCAAAGCGAACTTGGTGTTGGGTAGAAACAAGAGCTGCAAAGTCTTTAAAGATCTGAAAAGTCTCAGATTTCTCTTTCATAGGATATACATATCCGTATCTAGAGTAATTATCAACAATTGTTAGAAAATATTTCCTACCACCAAGTGTTGGCGGAAAAGATTGGATTTATTCGACTTGTATGCCGCCCTATTCCCAAAGGGACTCAGGGCGGCTGGACCTACTATGTCAGTGTGTACCTACCTAAAAGGACCTACTATGTCAGTGTGTACCAAATCAAAAATGCATGTTGACAGGCGTGTAGCGCGTTTGGGAACGGCTGCTGCTTTGGATTTGGCCTTCTTGCAGACAGCACAATCCAAAAACACCTTACACCCTTTCAGATCCAAACCTTTTGTGAACTCTGGAATTTTATTAAGAACACAGAAACTGGCATGCCCCAATCTTCTATGCCATTTGTGGATACACCTGGAATCCAAAGGTTTACCAGTTAGTGCATTTGCAACATTAACAGTTCCGTGAGGAACCTCAGGCTTGCTCTGAGCAACCTGTTTTCTTATTTTCGTTTTGTTGGCTTTAGGAGCCTTTGGAGTAGCTACAGGATCTCTCACTGGAACATCTCTCCCTCTGGGCCTGTGCTCTCGTCTTTCGGAGCTTGTATACTTGCCTGTGTTTTAGACTTTGGTTTTATGTAATAGACACCACCAGTTAGCATGGTTTCAGCAACAATGTCTCCATTTTTAACTATGTAACTTGCTTTTTCGAGGTGGTGAACCTGGTACTTTAACACTCTAGACAAGTGACTCTGACTAAACAAATTACTACTTGCTGTAGGTATGTAATAAACATCAGGGATAACTGCATCGAGCTCCTCAACATAAACAGTCCCTTTTCCCATAACCTTACAAGGATGATTGGAGAAAGAATAAAGTTCATGCAGTTCAGGTTTAGAGTCGTGCATCTCTGTGAACAATTCCTTTCTATAGGTAACATGCAACACTGCACCACTGTCTAAAGTCCACAAAAGCTGCCTATCATATTCTGGATGTGGTTGTGGTTCGTTGGTTAAGGACAATGTGGCAAGTGGAGCTTATAGATTACGCCTTGGACCACAATCACTTTGCCTTCTGCCTCTGCCTCTGCTTCTGGAATCTGATACCATGTGAGGGTTGTAAATTCAAGCCCTGTGTTTGATGAGGGGTGAATCGTGGTTTTTCCTTGGAATATACCTTATGACTAAGTAAAAGGTAGATTCTAAGAAAACACATTTTTATTATAAAATAAATAACAAACAAACTTACTGGCTAATAACTACATTCTGGTAAAGTCCCTAGCCTACCTCTTCATGGCAGGCCAACAGAAAGAGAGAGAAGAAGGAACAGACATGCTCAGTAGGCTTACAGAGAAGAATCAGTCTACTGTATGTCTTAGAATATAAGCACAGCTGGCAAAACAAAAAACAGTTGTGACAGTTAGAAGCTACCAGTCTATCCAATTTAGCAAATTCTTCATACAATTCCAGAAAAAGCATGTTTGCTTTTTAAAAGGACAGCGAGCTTTTAAACTGCAATTAATTTTCTAAACGCTTCCAGAAAAAAAAATAGGAGCATCTCAAAACTTAAAGACATAAATTTGACTATTTTATTTTTAAGAACCCTTGGGTTTTAAATGTACCTGTATATGACCCAACTTCCCCTTTCCCCAAATACACTTTATTTTTGAAAGATATGTAAGTTCTTGAAAGTGCCTGTATTTTTTTTTTTCATTTTTGAAAGGTTACAGGCAGTAACTATAAATTTAGTATTATGTTCTACATTTCACTGCAATGAACAAGACTTAATTGGTGGATTGAGAACAAAGTTGTGAGCAATTTAGCATTATATATTAGTAGCTGATAGATAAAAATAAATACTTTATGATTCATTTCAGTAGCATGCTGATTCTCAAAGTTGTCATTTCCATATACCCCAGCTTTTCCCTCTTCATCATCTCTAAAGTAAAATTACTATTCAGAGCTTCCAAGTGAAAAATCTATCAACTGTTTTTATGCCTGATTACTTGAGTTGCCTTGTTAGGGTTGCATTTGTGTTAAATGGTACTGATGCCAAATCAGATGGAAAAACATGCAAAATGCCTTTCTAGCTTTTGGGGAAATTAGCATGCAAATGGCATAAAGGTGAAAAAAAGCTTGACAGAGAAACAATGACATAATATAAATAATTACTGAAGCAAGGTAGTAAAAAGAAATGGGAAGGGTGGAATTTTAGTAAAATGTCAATTTATATAAAATAGAATTTAGCATCATCGTTATGATCTGCTAGGGAACTTACTTAAAATTGGAATTAATATAAGCAACACATTTCAGTGGAAAATTGGCAGGAGAACATCTTATGCCCCTTGTTTCAACTGCTTCTGCATGACGGGGCAAAGGAATGGATCAATACAGTGTTTTCCTTGCATATGTATGCGTATGCGTATGCGTATGCGTATGCGTGCGTGCGTGCGTACGTACGTACATACATACATACATACATACATACATACATACATACATACATACATACATACATATATATATATATATATATATATATATATATATATATATATGTTGTATTTGTGCTGATAAATAAATAAAGGGAGACTAGTATAGATCTATTTCAAGCTATTTAGCTCTCATCAGTAGCCATACCCTTACTGGGAATTGAACCTGTGCTGTATTGTATCTTAGGCAGATGTATTAACCACTAAGCCACAGAGTTCGACTCCTTATCAGCCAAGCCAGGGTGAAAGGTATCTATTTAGAGTTACAACCCCTGGTATGCCCAAATATGGGAGGAAGATCACTACTTCCATTCTCTGTCCTCGTCACAAGAGACCATCCAGACAGAAACCCAATATTTTGACTGTTGCCTTTTTGTTACATTTGTTGTATTTGTGCTGATAAATAAATGGGCATGGGTGCCAGCGGGAGCTTTGGCAGCTTCACCTCAGCCACAGCGTCGGGTGGCAAATCACTGGAGGCAGGGCTGCCGCTGAAGATGCCAACGAGCCCCCCCCACCAGAATAACTGCTGCTGCAGCCTCCTCCTCCCATGTAACACCTATCCTCCGCGAGCTGCACTGGCTGCCTATTGGTCTTCGGATACGCTTCAAGGCGCTAGTCGTCACTTATAAAGCCCTTCATGGTATTGGATCTGGGTACTTGAGAGACCGCCTGCTGCCAATTACCTCCAATAGACCGATTAGATCCCACAGATTAGGCCTCCTCCGAATTCGATCCGCCGGCCAATGCCGACTGGCGACTACCCAGAGGAGAGCCTTCTCTGTGGATGCTCCAACCCTCTGGAACGAGCTCCCCATGGAGATTCGAACCCTCACCACCCTCCAGGCCTTCCACAAAGCCCTTAAAACCTGGCTGTTCCAACAGGCCTGGGGCTAAAGAGCTTTGCCCCCCTTCTCGAATGGTATGGCTGTTGTGTGTTTTTAAATTTTGTATTGTTATGTTTGTCTTTTTATCCCCCTGTCTGTACCCCCTTCCCTGACTGAATTGTGAGCCGCCCTGAGTCCCCTTCGGGGAAAAGGACGGCATATAAATGTAATATATATGCTGCCCCCTCCGCTTGGAACACCTCAGCTGGGCAGGGGTGCTGGCGGGAGCTTTGGTGGCTTCACCTCAGCTGCAGCGTCGGGCGGCAAATCCGGCAGTGCTGTTGGAGGAGGAGGAGGCAGCAGCAGATATTCCGGTGGTGGCAGGGGCTTTGGGGGTTTATGTCAGCCGCAGCGCCGGGCGCAAGTGGCTAGGATTGGCCGCCCAAAAAGGAGCTCCTCAAGCTAGTTTGAGCGGCCGCGGCTGGCACAAGCTACCATCAGTCGCTCTGTGTTCATCAAAACAAGTCTGGGGAGGTCCTTTGCGAGCGGCCAATTCTAGCCGCCTGCAAAGGACTTCCCCACGCTTGCTTTGCTGAACACGGGGCGACCGATGGTAATGAGCAGCGCAGCCGGTGCCTAGGAGACCAGCTGTGCCTCCACCGCAGTAGATCCAGCCGAGACACAGGAGGACCACTTGGCGAATCATCTCTGGGTTGAGTTCCAGGATGTTGCCTCTGGGGATGTGGACAAGGCCATTCGAGCTGTAAGTGCCTCCACCTGTATTCTGGACCCGTGTCCCTCCTGGCTGGTTGCCAACAGCAGGGAGGTGACACATGGCTGGATCCAGGCGGTCGTGACCGCCTCCCTTCGGGAGGGGCACTTCCCCACCGTACTTAAAACGGCGGTGGTGAGACCCCTCCTGAAGAAACCATCCTTGGATCCAGCCATTTTAAACAACTTTCGTCCTGTCTCCAACCTCCCCTTTATCGGGAAGGTTGTTGAGAAAGTGGTGGCCTTCCAGCTTCAACGGGCCTTGGAGGAAGCTAGTTATCTTGACCCCTTCCAGTCTGGCTTCAGACCTGGTTACAGCACAGAAACCGCTTTGGTCGCATTGACCGATGATCTCTGGAGGGCCAGAGATGGAGGCTATGCGTCCATCCTGGTTCTCCTTGACCTCTCAGCGGCTTTCGATACCATCGACCATGGTATCCTTCTGCGACGACTGCGGGAGGTGGGAGTGGGAGGCACTGTTTTCCAGTGGTTCTCCTCCTACCTCTCGGACAGGTCGCAGTCGGTGTTGGTCGGGGGGCAGAGATCGTCCCTGAGGCCCCTAACATGTGGGGTGCCGCAGGGTTCGGTCTTATCCCCCCTACTATTTAACATATACATGAAACCGCTGGGCGAGATCATTCGGAGGCACGGGATAAAATACCACCAATATGCGGACGATACGCAACTGTATCTGTCCGCCCCGTGCCAACTCAATGAAGCGGTGGACGTGATGAACCAGGGTCTTGAGGCCGTTAAAAACTGGATGAGCGCTAACAAACTGGTACTCAACCCGGACAAGACCGAGTGGCTGTTGTGCTTCCCTCCCAATAATTTGGCTACTGTACCAACACTTAGGCTGGGGGGTCAAATTTTATACCCCTCAGATAGGGTCCGCAACTTAGGAGTCCTCCTGGACCCACAGCTGACTTTTGACCACCAGCTGTCAGCTGTGACCAGGGGGGCATTTGCCCAGGTTCGCCTGGTCCGCCAGTTGCGGCCCTACCTAGACCGGGAGGCTCTCACAACAGTCACTCGAGCCCTTGTGATCTCTAGGCTGGAATACTGCAATGGGCTCTACATGGGGTTGCCCTTGAAGTGCATCCGGCGACTACAGTTAGTCCAGAATGCAGCCGCGCGAGTGATAGTGGGCGCACCGCGGTTCGCCCACGTTACACCTGTCCTCCGCGAGCTGCACTGGCTACCTGTCGGTCTCCGGGTGCGCTTCAGGGTACTGATGACCACCTTTAAAGCACTCCATGGTAGTGGATCTGGGTACTTGAGAGACCGCCTTCTGCCGATTACCTCCCTTCGACCAATTAGATCGCACAGACTGGGCCTCCTCCGAATCCCATCTGCCAGTCAATGCCGACTGGCGACCACACGGAGGAGAGCCTTTTCTGTTGCAGCTCCGACCCTGTGGAACGATCTCCCCGTTGAGATCCGTACCCTCACCACCATCCAGACCTTCCGCGCAGCCCTCAAGATCTGGCTCTCCCAGCAGGCCTGGGGATAGGTTCCCAATTCACCCGCCCGAGTGTTTGATTGTTGAACGAAAGTTGTGTTTTATTACTTTTCTTTGTTCACATTTTGTTTGTTTTTTGATACTGCACCCCCCTCCCTTGTGATTGTAAGCCGCCCTGAGTCCCCTTAGGGAAAAGGGCAGCCTATAAATTTTAATAAATGAGAAATGAGAATGAGAAAAAAAAAATGTGCCGCGCCTTAAGCTCCTGCCACCATCCCTGCGCCCGTGCTAACCCTAGATTTTCTGATCTTTTGCTTGAAGAAAGCCAATTTCTTTGTGTGGGTTACTTTAAGTTCACTATTCTCTTCCTATTAGTATTTCTGAGCCTTGCACGGCAGTTAGAAACTGGTGCCCGGGGTTTTCTAATCTTGCCATGTGCGTGGCCGCACACCTTAGGGAACACTGGCGGGGATTCCTTCTGCACAGCGGCGGAGACTCGCCGCTGGCTCTGCCGCACCCCCCCCCTTTGCACAATAAATAAAATAATATTTAAAAAAATATTAAATTAAAAAAATAAAAGAAAAAAACCTGGCTCACTTACCACCAGGCAGGCAGAGTCAGAACTTCGATGGATCCTCGCAGCGATGGATTGAAGCATGGAGCAGGCAGGCAGCAGGAACAGGTAAGACACTGACAAAAAAAGGCTAGGGTCCCTTAGTGGTGTGGAGAGGAGGTGGGGCAGGGGGGGAAGCTAGACCGGGGCGGCTACTGCCAGCCCGCGGCTTCCCTAAGGAAGGCTTTTGCAAGGGAAGGCCTTGCCTTGCAAAGCTAGGCCGCCGCTGCCCACCCGAATCCTCCTGATTCCCGCCGCCGGAGTTGCTTACTGAAGCAGCAAAGGTGAAGGCGAAATGGAGATTCGAGTCAGCAGCATGCTAAAACTTTTCCATCCCCAGCCTGCTCATTGATTGGCTGGAGTCCAGGCCCAATCAGTGAGCGGCAGGCTGGGCTGCCTTAGACTTAGTGTGGATGGGCAGGGGAGGAGCGACAGCAGATGGGAGGGGGAGCGAGCGAGCTATAAAAGCGGGACTTTTTGAAAACAGCCCGGGACGCGGGACAAATTGTAGAAAAGTGTGCCTGTCCCGCTGAAAGCGGGACGTCGGGTCACCTTAATTAAATAGCCCAGGATAATCACATAGAAATCATTTGCTTCATCAATTTCTTGAGAATAATAGGTACAGCATCTGAAAGCAATCTACTGCAACAAGAGGTGATACTGTAATGTGAACTTCTGTTACACTAGAAATTATCATTTCTAGTTATTTTTTTAAGTAATGGCATGACCAGATAATTTTAATCCTATGATGAGTAGTTTCATGAGAGATGGTCTCAGAGGGTAAGCTTTACTGTACTTACTATTTAATGATAACAGTTTAATGGAACAACACTATTTTACTATTGTATATTATTATCTGAGCCCAGCAGGAAAAAATAAATAGACTACATTTGATGAATACTTTAAGAGACCTTTGCTAAATGTTGGTGAATCTTACAATAATACATTTGAGGCTTCTTTACACTTTTGTTTTCATAAACATACAAAATATGTACAAGATCTGGAGAGTTGAAAATATTTATCAATCATAAAGCAGCCATGTAAGTCTGCATAAGCATATTTTCCCATGAATATAGAGCTATCTGCTAATTGAACAGATTTACAGATGGTCAGCACAGTAGTACGATTCAGCTGGTTTGCACCCATTCACTAGAATCGGTAGTTAACTTATTGTGCTGTTCGGCGAATTGGCTGAATAGCATGCCTCACCATCTATTATAAGTCCTATTATAAGCCTCCAAGCAAGATCCTTGGGAACAGGACCTACCTGCCCTTACCTTCATCCTCATAGTTGTTCAGGACAAGCCTGGAGTAGTCTGCCCCCTGTTGAATCTTCTCCTGAAAGGTGAACCGTGGCTCACAGAGGCTGCCTGCTTTCAGGTTCTTCAGCAGTTTGAGCTCAAGCAGTTCAAGCACCAGGCTGCTCAAACCTACCCCAGAGGGATACTGTAGATCAGGGGTAGTCAACCTTTTTATACCTACCACCCACTTTTGTATCTCTGTTAGTAGTAAAATTTTCTAACCGCCCACCGGTTCCACAGTAATGGTGATTTATAAAGTAGGGAAGTAACTTTACTTTATAAAATTTATAAATAGTTACAGCAAGTTAAAGCATATAATAATAATGACTTACCAAATACTTTATATTGGACTTTTGCTAAGTTTGGCAGAATAAATCTTTATAAAACAACTTATTGTAGTTAAATCTATCTTTTTATTTATACTTGCATACATAGAAGCATGAAGTCTGATGAAATTACATGAAATTAATTAAATTATTAATGAGATCCCTGAGGCTGATGCTGCAAAACTAAATACTGGATATCTGGCTCAATTTTTGTAAGGAACAAACGAAGGTCTCCTCTTTCAGAAATATTCAGGCGATTTCTTTCTTTGGTCATAATATGATTAACAGCACTAAAGCCTGATTCCACAAGATATGAGATAGGGAAAGGTATCAATAAACTGAATATCATTTTCCACATATTTGGATGTGACAGGCATTTTTTTTTATTTTGCCATAGGTTTTCATATCCACCACTATTGAATTTATGTTTACTTTCTTCATCATATCTAATTTCTAACAGTTCTTCTTGGCAAGTTGCATCAGCCTCTTCAATATTTGCGGTAAAAGGATTTTTCATCCAGTCAGACACCTTCAGTTTCAAAATACTATATCTTCAAATTGTTTTTCCATGTCCAATTTAAGTTTGTTCAGGTGGCTACTGAATCTGTCAATATCCTCTGGAGTTACATCATCTTTTATAGATGATAATTCAGGAAACTGATGAAATTCTCTTTTCAATAGATTATAACGAAGTAGTTCAAGTTTGTCAATAAATAATGAGACAATACTTTGGCAACCTATAAGAGTTTTATTAGCTCTTTGGAGCTGCAAATTGACATCATTAAATCTCTTGAAAATATCTGCCAAATAAAAGGCATCATTCTTTACTGTTTTTAACTGTTGACACAGATTGGTCTCATTATTACTTTCAAAAAATTGTATGACACTATCATATAATGCTACAAAATGAGCCAAAGACGTACCCTTTGACAGCCACCGAATTTCTGTGTGCAAAAGTAACGTAATAAAATCTTAATTATTGTCCTGCCAAAGCTGTCGAAACATTCTATCATTTTTTGCATTGGATTTGATCTTGTTTACGGCTCGAATTATTATAGTTAATGATGAATGGAGACTTGTACTTAGATGTTTTGCTACAAGATATTGTCTGTGCACCACACAATGAATACATAAAACATTTGGCACTTCTTCCTTCAAATAAGCAACAAATCCATGATAGCAACTTATCATTGATGGTGCTCCATCAGTAGCGCATGCAACAATATTATTCAATTATTTTTTGTAAAGTATGATTTCACAGAATATTTTAAATATCGATAATCCTCTTATATCTGTAATGAGATTTATTGCGAATAGCATTTCTTCTCGTAATGTATTGTTTTCAACAAAATAACGTACATATGCCATCAATAAAGCATTATTATCTGCAATGGTAGACTCATCCAATTGAAGAGTTTTGGAGAATACTTATGAGGTTTTTTTCAACATTAACTCCCATTTCTTCAATTCATCGCTTTACTGTGCTATCACTTAGGGGCAACGTTTTTAAAATTTCAGGTATATCCTGATGCATAACTGTTGAGATAAATTCTTTTATAAAGAGTATTATTACAGTTTCTCCAATATTATAACTTTTACCACTTTTTGCAATTAATTGTGAAATGTGATAAGCGGCAATGAATCCATCTTCGTGCGCTGCTTGTTGTTTTTTAAATGATGCAACGATTGTTGAATGATTTTGAAATTTTTTACATATTTCCTGAAAATGTTCAATGGGCTTGTCCTTATCATTTGGATGCTTTGTAGAAAGATGTTCTCGCAATCGACTTGGCTTCATTGCCTCGTTGGATGTTTTATGACACAATAAACACATTGGATGTGGTTTATTTACAACAGGTTCTACGAAACCTATCTTCAGATACTCTGGCAAATAGCCATGAGCATATTTCTTTTTTTGAGACATGGGCTCACAATATTTCACAATATTTTGTTTAAAGCTGTAGGCACATACTCACTCTCACAAATCTAACTGCGTACTGACCAGTGCGACCGCAAACAAAAGAGCCTGCACCATGTATCATCATCTATGCATGCCTCTCGCGCATCATGGGTTGGGTTGGGGGGGCATCGGCTACCAGTTCTGCTTGTCTGTTACAGCTAGGTGATGTGGGGGGAGATGCACGAGCTATTCCGGGGCAAGGCTTTTTTGTTTGCGGTTGCACTATAGTGCCATTTAGTTTCACTTATGTAACATGAAAAAAAAAGGAAAGTGCTTCAGTATCAGACAAAACTCCTACCGCCCACCATGAAAGCTGGAACGCCCACTAGTGGGCAGTAGGGACCAGGTTGACTACCAGTGCTGTAGATGGAGGTGGCAGGCACCTCCTCCAGTGGGCGCCTCACTGAAGTGCCCTGATAAATCAGCTTGGTGCTGTGCAGAAGCATTGTGGAGGTGGCTAAGGATTCTCTGCAGAGGCAAATAAAGCTAAGAACAATCAGCAGAGTTTTGTTGATGTAGCAAGTCTTTACTAGCGTTCCTATAAGAGTTGGGCTGTTTTTCACCCTCTCCAGGCGTCAGGAGGATTTCCTGAAGCCTGAAGAGGGCGGAAATCAGCCCAACAGTCCTACCGGATGTCTGGAGGCCTCAGTGAAGACTGTGCGCATGCGTGGGGGGGGGAATGTGGGAGATTGTGCGTGCATGTGTGGTGGGAGAGCATTGTATTATGGGTGTGGCCACGCACATGGCTACTATTGCGCACACACCCTTTTGGCACCCGAGCAGTAAGACGTTCGCCATCATTGTCTTATGAAGTAGCATGGCTTGTAAATCAGCTACAAAATGTAGGGAAATTACTGATTATAGAAGGGGGTTTCTCAATTCTATTCAAGTTAGAAAAGTGGATGTGAATAGGTAACTAAAACAAATAATTGAAGGTTTTAAAAATGACAATGCCCTCTAGGCTTTACAAAGAAAAATAGTTTTTATCTGACAGAATTAAGAGACCAGTTTGTCTATTTTATTTTTTTGTGTCTCTTCAGTTGATTTTGTACCTGAAAAGTTTAATTATATATTTTATCTTGCAAATTAAATAGTGGAAATATATCTGATTAAAATTTTTACCTCTGGTTTTGGTTCATTTAACTCAAGTCCATTGCTAATACACATATGTATAATTTCAATTTCTTTTCCTGGGGATAAACTTTAATATGCATATGAAACTGAATGATCTGGAGAAACAGAGTAGGTAAATATTAATAAGAAGCTAATAACACTGACAGATGTGTCAGTGTTGAAAAGCAGACAATTAGAGCTACCTTTTCAGAATAAGATCTTATGAAAACCCAAATTTACCGCTGCTTTAAAGGTCTAATCAGGTGGGTGGGAGAGAAAATGAGGAGCCAAAAATATATTTGAGCAGAACCTGTTACTCATCCCATTACTACCTTAGAGCAAAATAGTCGCAATTATATTACAGATAAACGTTCACCAGTTTGGAATTCTCTACATTTGTGAACTAAATCAGTGTTTCTCAACCTTGGCCACTTTAAGTTGTGTGGACTTCAAACCCCTAGAAAGCTGGCTGGGGAATTCTGGGAGTTGAAGTCCACATGCCCTAATGTGGCCAAGGTTGAGAAATATTGGACTAAATTACTAATCACCTACATCCAGCAGTTTAGGCCCTTTTGGTTGGGACTGCTGATCCAGATTAAACTCACTGCATGATTATCTCCTATAAAATAAGCAAGATTTAAACCACATTTCCAATTTATAGCTAGTAGAAGACTATAGTTCACAAATCACATTTCTCATTTTAAATAATTTTTCAGAGTTCTTTAAAGACTGCTCTTATGAGAACACTTATTCAAGAATTAATGTGCTTTAAGTGTAATGTTCATTAATGTTCATTTAATGCTATTCATAGGTGCACCTGGTATAAATTATGCCATCTCCACTTTTATCAAACACTATGTGTACAGGAAAATAGCATGATATATTTTTCAAGAGTTGTGATATGAAAAAAATGGCTAACAAGAACAGCACTGAAAAGTTGACCATTGTCTATTATATTACAGCTTCAGCTAAATGTGCTGCATCTAATTCTGCTTGTTTTGATCCATTGCTTCTTTTGTGCAATTTTCATGTCACACAAACTGAGTTTTCTTGTCAAAACACAGGTGCGTTCATTGTAGTCTGAGTGCATAATATTAAATAATGTCTTTTTATCTTCTTTTTGTATCTTTATGTAATGAACATCAATAGATTTTATAGATCTATTTATAAGTTAAAAGAAACTGATGAAATAAGACAGAAAACAAAGATAGTTCATAATCTAGGGGTAGGCTTCTTGATATGAATAGGAGCACCATATGAATCCACTGAGAAGCACAGTTATCAATGATGTCTGCAGATCTATTGAAAAGCCCACTGTCTAAACGATGCTGTATTAAAAAATATAAAATAATTATAAGTCCTTTGCTTATTTGCAGACAACCACAGCAAAACATTCCTTAGAACTTCCTTTTTCTTCTATGTCCACATGATATTGCTTTCAATTCATCCCTAGGTCTTGCTAAGCTTAAGTTGTCTTTAAGGTGTATCAGTGTTAAAATAGTATTTACTGTATGCCTTTTTCCAATTTGATACAAAAGCAGTCTCAAGGTGTTAAAACTATATTAGATTTTGTCACTCACCTTGGAGGGAAGTGAAGGGATCAGCAGTGACTGGGAACAAAAACAATAATGGTGAGTAGAGACCATCAAATTTCATATTGGTATCATCCTGAAAAGATCTATCTAATGATCCCGAAAAGTCAGTGCTGTCCTGATGACACATAGCAGTCAATAGCTTTCTACAAACATAAGGATGTTTAGATAAGATTTCAATTCTGAGGTGGGGAAAGGCTTTGGTTATCTTAAGTCATGGTGCACACAACTTTTTTCTCTACTAGCAATCTTGGTTCAAATGTAGGAGCAGAAGAAGCTGTCTTACAACAAGCCAATTTGGCTCAGCATTATTTTTACAGCTATAGGATTAGGATTATATGGAGATGCCATAACTTAAACACCAGATCTGCATATAAAATCTGTGTTCTGCTACTGAGTTGAGTTTACTTGAATTTAATCTCAAATGAACAGTCGAGCTGATAGTTTGCTTGACAGGGTATTTGTCTTACCTTTCCTGAATTAGTCAGGAGAAGGCATACATTTTTCTAAATAAACGAGCTAGGCTATTTTTCACTTGTCTTAGTGCAAATTTCTAATGTTTGTTCCATTCATTCTCATGTCCATCAGACACATGAGGCAATGTTATTAGACACTATTGAGCCAGAGTCACTAGGCTCTGTTCACTAGCTCCTTTGTTGTAATATATCGTCCATTACCTCCCAGAAATCTCCCTTTTAGTTTAGTTTAGTTTTATTATTTATAGGCCGCCCTTTTCCCTGAGGGGACTCAGGGCGGCTTACAATATATAGGGAGGGGAATACAAGACAATAAGACATAAAACAATACATAAGTAAAAATAGTACACAACATTCATCATTCGGGTGGGGACGGATTACGATCTTTATCCCCAGGCCTGACGGGATAGCCAGGTCTTGAGGGCTGTGCGGAAGGTCTGGACGGTGGTGAGGGTACGAATCTCCACGGGGAGATCGTTCCAAAGGGTTCCAAAGCTACTACTGAAAAGGCTCTCCTCCGTGTAGTTGCCAGTCGACACTGACTGGCGGATGGGACTCGGAGGAGGCCTAATCTGTGCGATCTAATAGGTCGCAGGGAGGTAATTGGCAGGAGGCGGTCTCTCAAGTACGCAGATCCACTACCATGAAGGGCTTTATGGGTGGTAAGTAGCACCTTGAAGCGCACCCGAAGATCAACAGGTAGCCAGCGCAGCTCGCGGAGGATAGGTGTTATGTGGGCGAACCGAGGTGCACCCACAATCAGTCGCGCGGCCGCATTCTGGACTAGCTGAAGTCGTCGGGTGCTCTTCAAGGGCAGCCCCATGTAGAGCACGTTGCAGTATTCCAGCCTAGAGGTCACAAGGGCCTTTTGCGTTTCAGACTCCAATATCTCTGGAGTCTTGCATCTAATTTTATAGCCATGGTTAACTATCTAATGATAAACACTGTAGGTAAACTTAGTGTTTTAAATTGAGACAACATTAGTATAGCTTCTCATGGGGTACCATATTTACTCTAATGATGTCTATTAGTTGTTGTTGTCTTTAAAATACAATCTATAGCTATATGAAAGCCAGACAAGGAATAATGGGTGGAAACTGGTCAAGGAGAGATTCAACTTAGAAATAAGGAGGGATTTTCTGGCAGTGAGAACGATCAACCAATGGAACATCTTGCCTTAGAAGTTGTGGGATCACTGGAAGCTTTCAAGAAGATACTGGACTGCCATTTGTCAGAAATGGTGTAGGGTCTTCTCCTTGGGAGGTATCTGTGTGTCTCTACTCTACTCTATTCTACTCTACTCTTTTTTAAGTTTGGTAAATCAAAGTTATGCTATCTGTTAGCTTTTTCTGCTATAATTAGTTAAACTTTGCTCATGGGAAGAATGCTTAGATTAAAAAAATATTTCCAATTAACATAAGCAGCTTCATCCAGTATTATTATACTCACCTGGAAAATTTTATTTAATCATTATGCTACTACTTTTATTATAGGCCCAGCCCAATTCATGTGCAGGTCCAATCCTCTCCTACTTTCTATGCAAGTAGTCCTGGTGAACTAACTTAGTGTGAATGTAAGTGTTAGATATCCCCCCCCCCACTGACAGAGGTTTCCACTAAGGTTCTCTGTTCTGGCAGGAACAGAGGTTTAATCCCATTGGTCAAAAGGTCTGACAGATCCCTTTAAAAGGGGATGCTGCCAGACCCTTCTCCAGCTGGATAACTTACAATAAAGAGCTGTTGTTACTGGAGCCTTTGTGTGCCTTCCTTTACCCGATCTAATGGTAAGTATTATGTTTACATTTTAGACTGCCTAGTAGTGTTATATAGTAGTGTATTATTTGTCAAACAGTTGTTATAATAGAAACATTTTTAAAATATATAAGAATAATTATTCAACTCCTTATTTACCAAGCCCAAATGAGATATTATTATGGTATTTCCTTTAATATATCTACCTCATTCAGATAAAACATGTAGAAGACAGATTTTGCACCACACTGTAATAATAAAAAGATCAAGTGGACAGATGAGTCCTGAAGTCTGCCTTCTATGTACATACCAAAAGTCCATTATTCCAGCCATTTTATGATCCATGTCCCATTCCTGGATGTGGAGTTAGACATGCATCTAGAATGTTTAATCAAGTTAAAAGGTACTCTAATAAATGAGACTCAAAAGTATTGTTTTTAAAACAATATTCTTTTTTTATTTACTGTGGATTCAAATTAGAATAGACTTGAAACATTGTTTAATAGTTGAATCATTTCTCCAAGCCCACAGGTATCATGAGTCATGGATGCAATGACTTATTTAGTATGACTGGACCTCTGGGATCTTTGCAGTAAGATAGCCACAAGGGAGAGGCCACAACATTTTTAATGACCTAAATATAGATACATTTAGTACAATTTATTTGTAGAAAAATATAAAACCACTTCTTCTTAACTGCAGTACAGGCCTCCATTTCTTCACAGCAAGATTAAAAAGAGTTCAAGAAGTATAGTTACTATATCTGAACAATAATGATGTTCTTATTAAGTTGGAAACTATGACTGAAAATTCTTTATGAACTATGAAGATATAGCAGAAGTAAGAGTACCTGGAACCTAGTTTAAATTACCTTTCATGAGGTTAGATAATCCATTGATATATATCATGCCCTTTCTAATAATCTCCAATATAACAGTAAAAATAAACTTTTTAAGATGAAGATCCATAGGATATAAATAGTTTTAAATGTTGTCATTAAATAACAACATATGAGTAGTTTTATACATATACAGTATACATGATCTATTTTTGCTCTATTTTTGCCCATTTTTGCTGCCTTATTGTATTCAAAGGTGTTTCTAAACTTTAAAAATACTGTGTAATTGAGAAATATAGGTTGTGAAAAATTTAAATAAATAAATCAGATTTGTGTGTGTGCGCTTAAGGAAGCATTCATAGGTTATTGGAGAAGGTACTGGGAGAGTAGGTGGAAAAAGCAAAGGAACAGTGAAGATCCATTATTTAAAGATTTTGTAGTGCTGTCCCAGAAAGCTCACTTTGGTGCTGCAGGTGGTGAGTCTTCAAGTAGAGGGTATCCACGTATTGAAATTATTTTAGAAGATCTTTGGATCAACTAAGCCTAACAGCTTTTAGAAAAGCTAAATAAAATGTACCAGTCCTAGAGGGGAAACTTTGAAGAATGGTAGTGGATGAAAAACATATCTCCAAATTTCAGTTTAGCCAATGAAAAACAGCTGGACAGAAGATATGGTTTCTCTGGCATATTCTACTAGTATTAGATTGGAGTTGGGTTCATAGTTGCCTCCAACCAAATATGTAACTTGTAATCTGAACTCAGATATTGTGGTTTGTGCTGTATAGTTTATTATGTGCTGTGTGAATTGATTTATTTAACAAACCATCTTCAAAGCAAATCTGATTAGCACGGTGTGTGAACTACAGCCTATATTTATCCATTGGCATAACTGAGGTCAATATACTTTGATGTTGATTCCAACTGAAATGTCTTTGAATATTTTAGAGAAGACCAATGTTTCAGAAACTGATTGAAAAGGTGTGTCCATCCTAGTACTAAAAATAAGTTATGAGAAATCAGATTGTGTTGAATTCTGGGAACATCATAGAATCTTATGGTTGGAAGAAGGCATTTAGTCTATCAAATTCAACCCTCTGCTCAATATAGAAATTCAAATCTAAGCATATCTGATGGTAACTGTCTACCTTCTTCTTGTATACATCCAGTGAAAGAGAAGTCACAATCTTACCGGGTAATTGGTTTCACTATTGAACAGTTTTTACTGTTCTGAAAAAAAACCCACTTATATTTAATTGACTTAAATCCATTGTTTCGTTTCCTAAACTTGTCTTCTTTATGACATAGTTTCAGATATTTGAAGAGTGTTGTCATAGATCTCCTCAGTCTCCTGAAGGTTAAACATGCTCAGTTCCTTCAATGCTTTTTATAGGACTTCTTGATCATCTACATTATTCTTTGAACATTTGGTGTAACCAAATGCTTCTTTATGTATAGTGGCTATAACAAGTTAGAGTAATTTAAGATGAGGTTTAGCCAAAGCAAGATAAAATCAATTTTCTTGATTGCAACCTAAACTTTTATTTGCCCCTTTTGCACCTACATCAACAAGAGATACATATTCAACTGGCAAGCACCTACTATTCCAAGATATTTTTAACCTGTGCAGATGACACTAGTGCAAAGGACCTGTAAGTTCTAATAATAAAAGTCACATGGTGAAAAAAGGGAGTAACACTGAATATAAATAAAATCAAACTAATGACAACAAGAACAGTAATTAGTCTTAGAATTAACAATGGAGATATTGAAGTGGTAGACAGCTTCTGGAGTCAATCCATTAATAGTCAAGGAACAAGCAGTCAAGAGCTCAATTACAGATGATCACTTGGCAAAGCAGCTATGAAATGTTGGAAAAAATACTCAGCTCCCATGATGTGACTAAACCCATACAATCAGAATAAAACAGACAATCTGACACTATGAAAAAGAAAGTTGGATTTTGAAGAAGCATGATAGAAAGAGTTTTGATTACAGAGATCAGATTATCAATATTTGTAGAAGATAGCATATTCTCTTTTGAATGATGTGTAGATGTTATTGAACTTCTTAATTCTACAACACATGGAGAGTGTACACTGATGATATCACCTAATTTGCTAATGAAACATCTGCAGGAAAACAACCAAGTCCAGAGAGCACCAATGTTCCCACAGTAAACAATTTCCCAAACAGTCAAACAGTAAACAACAGCCTAATCAAGGAACTACCCAAAAGAAACACTCCCACCAACACTGATAGGGCAAGTCATTGTATATAAGCAGAGAGCAAACCCCACTCCCTTCTAGGACTGAACATGCTATCTACCGGTAGTTGGGTAATGAAACATCTGACAATCTGACAAACAAGCTCAGAATACTAAGGGCTCCACTATTCAATACTTCTCTCTACTATTGAAAACCATTGTGAACCCTCTTGAAGTATAATTTTTGAGCCAATGAATGGTTCATCTAACCTATACTTAATATAATCATCAGAATGTCTTGGTTTGGTTCTGCAACCCAACAGACTTCAGAGGATAATCAGAACTACAGAAAAAACAATTACTGCCAACCTACCTTCCATTGAGGACCTGTACACTGCACGAGTCAAAAAGAGGTCTGTGAAAATATTTACAGACCCCTTGCATCCTGGACATAAATTATTTCAACTCCTACCCTCAAAACGATGTTATAGAGCACTGCACACCAAGAAACTAGACACAGGAATAGTTTTTTTCCCTAATGGCATCACTTTGCTAAACAAATAATTCCCTCACCATTGTCAGACCATTCACTAAGACTGCATTACTATTACTATTAGTCTTCCCATCATTCCTATCACCCATCTCCTCCCACTCATGACTGCAGGGCTGTAACGTTGTTGCTTGTATCCTTATGATTTATATTGATTATTGTTTTCTGATTGCTTATTTGTACCCTATGACTATCATTAAGTGCTGTACCTTATGATTCTTGACAAATGTATCTTTTCATGTATTTTTATCTACACTGAGAGCATATGCACCAAAGGCAAATTCCTTGTGTATCCAATCACACTTGGCCAATAAAGAATTCTATTGTATGTCATGGGGTAATCATCTGTCAAAAGCTTTGCTGAAATCAATAGAGTATTAAGTCCAAAGCATTCTTATAATCAATTAAGAAATAAAGATTAATCTAGAAATATTCATTTTTAACAAATAAATGCTGATTTTTTTTCAAGTTACATATCAATTTTGTTCTAAAATCATAGGTGTAAATGTGGCAACCTGGTTTCTCCTTTTCCTTTTCAAAATAGGGAGTACATTTTGGTCTCCTCCAATCAGAGGTGGGTTCCTACTGGTTTGCACCGGTTCGGTGGAACCGGTTTGTCAAATCTACCAAACCGGTTAGAAGAGGTTCCACCTGTGGACCCGGAAAGCAGGCCACACCTACAGAAGATGTTCCAAAATTTTTTGAAACCTACCACTGCCTCCAGTTCATCCAGTAATCAGCTAGTTCATTCAGTACTCTGTGATAAAAGATATCTGGCCATGGAGATTTAAATGTGCCCAGAACCTTTTTCCTGCAAGATTTGAAGTGCTCTGTATGTCTCAGTTTTTAGCAAAATATAGCTACTCTGCCTTTAAACAATTTGAAGAAAGTTTAGACCTTTCTATGGTTGAAGGCAACAAACCATTGTAGAAATACATTATAGTTGAGTAAAGCAATGGTACAGTAAAAACAAAAGTTTAAGAAAAGGTAGCATGCAGTATATTTTTTATAATAGTTATGCCATGGCAGTAAACATGAACAAAAGTCATAAGGCTATCATCCCACATGAAGAATAGAGAAATAGGAAACCAATGTGACAAATACAATCCCTGAGTTGGTGGAAAACTGAAAGAAGATTAAAAAAAACACTTCAAAAACACTTGTCACTGACCCTAATTAGAAAAAAAATGGAAGAGTTTCTGAGGGAAAAAAATGAAATAACTGAGTGGGTGGAAGTAGCAGAGGACTGGTGTCATCTCCAAATGTCCTCTCAAAATTCTCCACTTTATTGTGCTTAGAGAAATTGGAAGTTAGTATTTCAATGAATGTCCATGTATGGGGGCAATATTTTCTGATTATTCTTACTTATTTATTAAATTTATGTGTCACCCATCTCATCCAGAGGCAACTCTGGGCAGCTTACAAACATTAAAACCAGTCAACATTAAAAGAAATAAAATAATAATAATCATAGAAGAGATGAGAAAGAACTAGGGAAGACAACAAAATACAAAGATCTGCAAAAAGAGAGAAAACAACTGTGGCAAAAGAAAGCAAAGGTAATAATAAATGACTTGGGTTCCCATTTGCAATCCCAAAATGCTTGGAGCACCACTTGAGTACCATCAGCATTGACAAATTCACCATTGGTCAATTGTAAAAGGCAGTTTTACTTGGAACAATGTATGTCTTGCAACAATACTTTCAACACCATCAAACATCAACACCTGCCTATTCTTGGTTCTTGCGAAGGACTCGATAGCTGGATAAAAATGGTGCATGCAGTCTGGACATCTGGTTTGTCTTTAGTATGTAATAATATTAATATTACTAATAGTAATAATAATAGTAATAATAATAGTAGTAATAATAGTAATAACAATAGCAATAATAATAGTAATAATAATAAATCTGTACATTTTTGATAGCAAATATGCAAAAATG
This sequence comes from Thamnophis sirtalis, assembly GCF_051295495.1. Classification (NCBI taxonomy): domain Eukaryota; kingdom Metazoa; phylum Chordata; class Lepidosauria; order Squamata; family Natricidae; genus Thamnophis; species Thamnophis sirtalis. Next base: position 55,555,419 of record NW_028261388.1, read on the forward strand.
GAAAACAGTTCTAACAACAAATGGGGAGAACATTGGTGAAATCAACATCAGACGAGGAATCTTCCAAGGGGATTCACTTTCACCACTACTGTTCAACATTGCATTAATTCCACTGACAATAACCCTACGAAACACAAAACTGGGATACCAAATCTCAAGCCAACATGGCAAGATAAACCATCTACTATACATGGATGACTTTAAAATGTATGCGAAAAGCCCCATTGAACTTAAATCAATACTCAACACAGTTCAACTGTTCAGCAGTGACATCAAAATGAACTTTGGATTTGAAAAATGTGCTATATTATCCATGCAGTGAGGAAAAATGAAAAAAAAACCCAGAAGGAATAGAACTGGAAAATGGAAATATAATGAAAGCATTAGCAAAGGATGAAGGTTACAAGTACCTAGGCATATTAGAAACAAATAATATCTTGAATGGAAAAGTCAAAGAGTCAACGCAAAAGGAATACATCAGGAGGGTCCACAAAATATTAAAATCAAAACTGAATGCTGGAAACATAATTAAAGCCATTAATACATGGGCAGTTCCAGTGATACATTACTCAGCTGGAATTATCAACTCTGTCTGAACTGGAAAACTTGGACAGGAAAACACGCAAACTTTTGAATATGTACCACACTTTACATCCATGAAGTGACATCAACAGGTTGTACCTGCCAAGAAAAATAGGGGGCAGGGGGCTGTTGCAAATCCATCAAACTGTAGAAGAAGAAGAACGAAGTTTGAATGATTATGTGGACCAATGTACAGAAAAATTGCTGCAGGCTGTGAAAACGGAGAACAGCATAAAAACAACAGAAACAAAGGCAGAATATAAGGAAAAACAGTTGGATGACAGATTAAATAGATGGAAAACCAAAGCTTTGCATGGACAGCACTTAAAAAACATTGAAGGAAAATGTGATGACAACTTGACATGGACATGGCTTAAGATGGGAACTATCAAGAAAGAAATGGAAGGTTTAATACTGGTTGCTCAAGAACAAGCACTACAAACTAATGCCATGAAAGCAAAGATACAAAAATCCACTGACTACCCAAACTGCCAACTTTGCAATAACAAAGTCAAAACTGTTTCACATTTAATATTTGAATGCAGCAAAATCGCACAAACTGATTATAAAGCTAGACATGACCGAGTTGCTAAATTAATCCACTGCTCATTATGTAAAAAAATATGATTTACCTGTATCCAGAAAGTCCTGGGAACATAAAGTGGAAAAAGTTATCGAAAATGAGGTGATGAAGATCTTATGGGACTTTTGAATACAAATGGATCATCATTTGGAGCACAACATGCCAGATATCATGGTTGTAGAGGGCCAAAGTATACAGTTTGTTGATATCACTGTTCCTGGAGATGCCAGAATCGAAGAAAAAGAATTAGAAAAAATAATGAAATATCGTGACCTGGCCATTGAAACTACACTGCTATGGATGAAGCATGTAACAGTGATACCCATTGTCATCGGTGTTCTTGGCACCATGTCCAAGAATTTTGCAAGATACATCCACAAATTGCAACTTCCTGCAATAACACCAGTGGAATTGCAAAAAAACTGTGCTACTTGGAACATCTTATATTTTAAGAAGGTACTTGGTTGATACCGAGGACTCTGGCAGCAAACCGTATCAACCATTAGAACCAGTCACTAGTATTTGTAATGCATTTTTAAATGTTCAGTTGACTGAGTTTCATGTTTAATGAATGAAGTATATAATATATCATTAAAAGATGGGGTGGGGGAGAAAGAACCACAAAGACCACTGGTGGAGATAGGATCTTCTCCTAATCCATTAACCACTTTCAGAGTGAACACCCTCTTCTTGGGCACCAGATTAGCTGGCAGAGCCAGGTCTTCAGGCCCTGACAGAAAGACAAGGGAAGTCAGTGCAGATATCATCTCAGGAGGTATGATGTTCTAAAAGGTAGGAGTCATGGCAGACAAGGGTCTTCTCCTGGAGCCCACCAGGAAGAATTCCTTGTATGACAGGAGCTGCAGCATGCTCTCTCTGCCAGCATGGGTGGGCCAGGCCAATCCCATTGGAGTGAGACAGTTCCTCAGCTAGCTTGGACTCATATTTTGTGTTCACCATTAACCAAAGCAATGGTGTAGGGCTTTTATTTCCCTTTGATTAATGGATTAATTAGTTGAATTGCTATATTTGTTAATTGGAATGTCTTGGTTATCATGTTGGATCCTCCAAAATGCCCTAGATACTTTGTGCCACCTTTCAGGAAGAGACATAAAAGGAGGGAATAGATTTTTTTTTTTAGATTTAAAGTTTATTTATATGCCGCCCTTTTCCCTGGGGGGACTCAGGGCGGCTTACAACTTAAAAAGGCGGGGGGAGACAAACTTTTAACATATAAGACAAATACATAATTAAAACACAACATTCATACTATTCGGGCGGGTTGTAGTCTTAACCCCAGGCCTGACGGGATAGCCAAGTTCTGAGGGCTGTGCGGAAGGTCTGGAGGGTGGTGAGGGTATGAATTTCCACGGGGAGATCGTTCCACAGGGTCGGAGCTGCCACCGAGAAGGCTCTCCTCTGCGTAGTTGCCAGTCGATATTGACCGGCAGATGGGACTCGGAGGAGGCCTAACCGGTGAGATCTAATAGGTCGTGTGGAGGTAATTGGCAGTAGGCGGTCTCTCAAGTATCCAGATCCACTACCATGGAGGCTTTATGGGTGGCAAGTAGCACCTTGAAGTGCACCCGGAGATCGACAGGTAGCCAGTGCAGCTCGCGGAGGATAGGTGTTATGTGGGTGAAACGAGGTGCACCCACAATCGCTCGCGCGGCCGCATTCTGGACTAGCTGAAGTCACCGAATACTCTTCAAGGGCAGCCCCATGTAGAGCACATTGCAGTATTCCAGCCTAGAGGTCACAAGGGCACGAGTGACTGTTGTGAGAGCCTCCCGGTTCAGGTAGGGGCGCAACTGGTGGACCAGGCGAACCTGGGCAAATGCCCCCCTGGTCACAGCTGACAAGTGATGTTCAAAAGTCAGCTGTGGGTCCAGGAGGACTCCCAAGTTGCGGAACCTGTCTGAGGGGCGTAGTGTTTGACCCCCCCAGCCTGAGAGATGGAATACTAGCCAAATTGGTGGGAGGGAAACACAACAGCCACTCGGTCTTATCTGGGTTGAGCACGAGTTTGTTAGCCCTCATCCAGTCACTAACAGCTTCAAGTCCCTGGTTCATCACTTCCACCGCTTCATTGAATTGGCACGGGGCGGACAGATACAACTGGGTATTGTCCGCATACTGGTGGTATTTTATCCCGTGCCACCGAATGATCTCGCCCAGCGGTTTCATGTAGATGTTGAAAAGTAGGGGGGGACAGGACCGAACCCTGCGGCACCCCATATGTTAGGGGCCTAGGGGTCGATCTCTGCCCTCCAACTAACACCGACTGCGACCTGTCTGAGAGGTAAGAGGAGAACCACCGCAAAACAGTGCCTCCCACCCCCACCTCCCGCAGTCGTCGCAGAAGGATACCATGGTCGATGGCATCGAAAGCCGCTGAGAGGTCAAGGAGAACCAGGATGGAGGCATAGCCTCCATCCCTGGCTCTCCAGAGGTCATCGGTCAATGCGACCAAAGCGGTTTCTGTGCTGTAGCCAGGCCTGAAGCCAGACTGGAATGGGTCAAGATAGCTAGCTTTCTCCAAGGACTGCTGGAGCTGAAAGGCCACCACCTTCTCAACAACCTTCCCCACAAAGGGGAGGTTGGAGACTGGACGATAATTGTTAAGAACGGCTGGATCCAAAGATGGTTTCTTCAGGAGGGGTCTCACCACTGCCGCTTTAAGTGTGGGGGGAAAGACCCCCTCCCGAAGAGAGGCAGTAACAACCGCCTGGATCCAGCCCCGTGTCAACTCCCTGCTGTTAGCAACCAGCCAGGAGGGGCACGGGTCCAGTACACATGTGGAGGGACTCACAGCTCTCATGGCCTTGTCCACGTCCCCAGGGACAACATCCTGAAACTCAACCCAGGGGTGGTCTACCAGATTATCCCCTTGTGCCTCGGCTGGATCTGCAGAATCGGAGTCCAACTCCGACCGAAACCGAGCAACTTTGTCCGCTAAGAACTGGACATAGTCCTCAGCCCTACCCTGCAGGGGATCCTCCGTAACCCTCCTATTTAGGAGGGAACGGGTTATCCTAAACAGGGCGGCTGGACGCGACTCAGCGGAGGCGATCAAGGTGGCAATATAAGCTCTTTTTGCCATCCTAATTGCGCTGATGTATTCCTTGATGCACGATGTTAGAAGTGCTCAGCTCGATTCGGATTTGTTGGACCTCCATAGGTGCTCTAGGTGTCTCTTCCGGCGCTTCCTCTCCCGGAGTTCCTCGGTAAACCAAGGAGGCCTCCTGGATCCACTGCCTCGGAGCGGCCGTAGTGGCGCAATCCGGTCAAGAGACTCCGACGCTGCTGAGTTCCAGGCAGCAACCAGGGTCTCCACCGGACTGTGGGCGAGAGTATCAGGAATAACCCCAAGCTCCGTCTGGAACCTCAAGGGGTCCATAAGTCGCCTGGGGCGGAACCACCTGGTCGGTTCCTCCTCCCTACAGTGGAGGTTTGGTCTCCGAAAGTCAAGCCTCAGTAGGCAGTGGTCTGACCACGACAGGGGTATGATCTCACTACCCCTCAGACCAAGATTACAAGTCCACTGCTCTGAGAGGAATACGAAGTCGAGCGTGTGACCCGCTGAGTGGGTTGGGCCCCGAATTACCTGGGTCAAGCCCATGGCTGTCATGGAAGCCATGAACTCCTGCGCTCCATCAGAGTGTTCACCGAGTGAAGGCAAATTGAAATCCCCCAGAACCATAAGCCTGGGGAACTCAACTGCCAGCTCGGCTACCAACTCGAGGAGCAAGGGGAGGGCTGCTGCAACGCTGTTGGGAGGCAGGTACGTTAACAGCAAACCCACTTGACCCTTGAGGTCCAACTTCACCAGCAGGGACTCACACCCAACAAGCTCCGGAGCAGGGATCCTATGAGGTACTAGAGACTCTCGGATAACAATAGCCACACCTCCACCCCTTCCCTGGGCTCTCGGCTGATGGAGCACCTGAAATCCTTCTGGGCACATCTCTACGAGGGGGACTCCTCCCTCCGGGTCCAGCCAGGTTTCAGTAATACATGCCAGGTCTGCCCTCTCGTCTAAAATTAAGTCCCAGATGAGGGGAGCCTTGTGAATTACAGACCTGGCATTTAGCGACAACAGCCTGAGACCAGGGTCCTGATTACTCGCGCCATCTGGCCTTGGAGTGGGACTCATAGGGCCGGAAGGAGGGATCTCTGTGACGTAGCGAGCCCTCCTTCCCCGGTAATGGCCAGCCCTAAAGTCCCCGCCATATCTGCCCCTCCCTGTTACGACCGTGATGCTCCGGCCCACTCCCGTGTCCGTGGTTCCCTCAACCACCCCTATGGCTCCTGCGTTCCCCGGCAGGCCCTCCGAATCAAGCACACTCATTTGTTCACTCAGACAGTCCCCACGTGATAATTAAAACACATAAAACACAGCAAAATAGATCAATAAAAGTGGGACCATTAACTCAATCACATGCGTATCCCATGCATATCCCATACAAAAGAAAGAAAGAAGAGGAGAAAAGAAAAAGAAGGAGAAAGAAAGTTGCGCAGTTATTAAAAAAGGTGCAAGTTCTGGGAAGGTCCAAAAAGTCCAGGATGGTTGAGGAAAGGAGAGGGCCTTCTTATGTACTGTAAGTACCCCCACTCGTCCAGTAGTGGCGCTATCTGTGGCAGCAGGTCCAAGGCGGCATCAGGCAACGATGGCCGTGGCAGATGAAAGTGCAGATGAAAGTGCAGATAAAAGGGCAGATGAAAATGCAATCCAAAAAGTCCAAAAGCCGCACTCAGGGAGGAGTCAAATCTCAAACAGCAAAAGGCCCTGCAGTGGCGACGGCCCAGTGGAGGGGAGAATGCACTGACAGGGGAGGCCAAGCCGAGGGGAGAGGAAGGGGGGTGCAATAGCAGCAGATGAAAACAACCTCCCATTCTCTCCCAGTGCTATCCCAGGCTGACTGCCTTCTCCCTGGGGCGATGGATAGTCCAGTGCAAATCTAAAGACTCCTCACAGTCCTCACGGTCGGGAAGGCGCAGCTGAAAGTGCCGAAAAAGCTGAAAAACGCCGCCCAAAGGCATCATACGAGGGCCGCCCGAAAGCGGCGACCCAGCTGTTTGCTTCTTCAGCTGTTTGCTTCTTCTTCAGGTCCCCTGGAGCTCGCTCTCCTACAGGAACCTCTTCCCGCACCAGCCTAAGAGAAACTGCAGTGGGAGCGGCAAAAACTAGCCATCCAGCCTAGCCACTTTGATGTTGGAATCCAGCTACCCCTTCCTCAGAGCGAAGCGTAGCGCAGATGTCAGGGGAGGGAGGGGAAAGGCTGCAGCGGTGATGGAAAGCCAGCCGCTCGGTTCGCCTATCCCTGATGACAGCCCCTAAAAGCTGAGCCGCCGCGTTTTCAGGAACGGCCACAGCAACCAGAGACACAGACGAGGCAGAGAAAGTAGCAGAAGGGGGTGAGATTCTCTCAGCCAGCAGATGGGGGAGAGTCGAGGCTCTCTCAGGCCAGCCGGGTCGCAAACGAACCTCCAAACAGTATTACCCAACGTCTCCAGCCAAGTTGGGCCGCGACGCCTTCCAAACGGCACCCGGGCGGCGTCTTTAAAACGCTTCTCCGAATCAGCTGGGCCGCGGCGTCTTCCGGGCGCCCCCGAACGGCGTCGGCGTTTTTCTTAAAAGGCAGCCTTGGAGAGCAATATCTCTCCAGTCCGCTGCCAGCACCAGACCCCCCGAGAAATCGCTCGTGCCCTGGTCTCTCTCTAGCTCGATTTCTGGGGGCAATTTCTCCTTCTTTGGCTGTTTTCCCGTATGGACGCCAGAGCGAAGGGCTCGGCAGCCATGTTCCTTCGCACATGCGCAAAATTCCTCTCCATATATTAAAGCTCTGTGTTAAAGAAGTGTAAAAAGTGTTTCAAGTGGGGTATAAAAAAGAGAGAGAGAAAGATGAGAAAGCTTCAGAATTTTTTAAAATACATTTTAGAGATTCTTGTTCTTTTTCCTCTCTTGAGGGTACCTAAGTACCTTTCTTACTTCTGCTGCACAGCCAATGGCATTTATCCAACCTGGCTAATTCTCTGCTAGTCCATGTCCCAAGATCTTTGCCTCCAAGAAATATGCAGGATATACTGGTGTTTTCTCAAGGGGACTGAGTTCCCAAGCAAACAAGAAGAGACAGATATTAATGGTTGTAAGAGAAGCTGGAGAAAGGACAGCTGCATCTCTAAGCTAGACTTTTAAGTAACCTTAAATAATTGCCATGTTTTTCCTGCTCTCTTTTGACTTGTTCACAAACTGCTGAGATCTGTTCTTTCTGACACCACAGAGGATCTCATTTAAAGTGTACAATCATCAATGCACAAAGGGCGTCCAGCCTCTCCCCAAGCTTGAATCTCTCTCCCCTGCTGCCTGTCACAGTGCCCAGCAAGCAATGAATGACAAACCTTCCATAGTGATAGGTCTCCTGTCAGTCTCACAGCAGAGGAGAAATTGAATCTTTTGTTCATTCTCCAATGCTTCTAATTTCTTTCACCTGAGAGGCCTGGGGAGCAGAAGTATTTTTCCTTTGCCCAGGGTTCAGTCATGTGATTCTCATTAATGTAAATTATGGCTACGCAGTTCAAAGCTGTGTATCTCTTGCTGAAGATTTATTCTATGGTGCTGTCACTTTGCAAAGACTCCTTCGGTTTGCAATAATCGCTGCATGGAGTGAAAATTGGAAGAAGCTTTTTCCTCCTCAAAAGCGGAATTGCAGTTCATTTATCACATCAACATTTTAGATTACAGTAGGTAGTGATGAGGAATGGCAGAGAAAAGAAGACAGACTGAACAGACTTTTCATGTGTTCCTCTCTTTACTGTGAGATCACAAAAAGAAGATGATAATCTTTTTTTTCACTATAATAAAGGAGGAAAGGAAAGGAAAGTCTCCTTAGTCATGTGCAAGGAAATATACCTACACAACTCCCTTTTGTGACAGTAGGCTTCATGTTTATGGTCAAGGATTGAAATGATCCCTGAATGTAGCATAATCTAGCTTGTTCATTAAAAGAGTCCAGGAATTAGCCATGAATAAGCATTATTATATTGTTTGAAAAATGTTATTTACATGAATATCCAAAACGAAAATGTCTCTTTGATAAGAAATCTCTTACAATAGCTGCATAATTGATGCTCACTTGCTTTCGGTTTTCCAAAACCGATCGATATCAGCTATCTGGTTAGGAACACAAAAGTTTAGAAAAATAGCAGGACGAACAATCCAAATCAATTAAATCATTCAACTGACCAAATAAAATACATTTAATAAAAAGTAACAAGAGGGGTCCTTTGTGCTTTCTGAGCTTGCTTATTTTCTTGCAAACGTTTAATTCTTCTAACTAGGTAGCATCATCAGTGCTAGTAAGGAGTATTGTTTGCTGTCAGTTTATATGTTGGTGTCTTGTCAGTCTGTGTGTGGAGGGGAGGGGGTGGTCTTAAAGATTCTTTGGTTGGACTGTTTACTGATGGCTCTTTGGCAGTTTCTTGATTGGGTTATTGCTTACTTTATTGTTGGTCTGAAATTAATCTTGGAGTTAATCTATGCTGATCTGAGTGCTGATTACTGGTGGAAAGGTACTGGAGTCTTTTTGTCTTTTGGGTTGGTTGATTATCTCTTTTGCATAGTCTATAGATGTTGTTAATATTTATGTGTCTATTGATGGCTGATTTGTCAGAGTGCCAGGCTTCTAGAAATTCCCTGGCATTTTTGGACTTGGCCTAGTCTAAGATTGTCACATTTTTCTAATTGAAACTATGGTTAAATCTGTCTATATGTTGTGAAATTAAAGAATTTTTGCCATGTCTTCTGCCAGTTGGTGTTCATGGATACGTTCTGCCAGTCTTCTGCCTGTTTGTCCTACACAGTGGTTGTTGTAGTTCTTACATTGTATTTTGTAAGGACTCCTATTTTTTCTTCTGTGATTATTGGGTCTTTTGGTTTGCTTAAGATGTTTTGAAGGGCTTTAGTTGGCTTGTATGCTACACTGATTCCATGTGGTTGTAGTAGTCTGTGGTTTCTGAGATATTCTTGATATATGGCAGTGTAATTTTTTTAGGGTTTGCATTGGTTGTGCTGTATTGAGGTGAGTGGGCAGGGGCTTTTTGATAAAGTTGCATGGGTCTCCATTTTGTTGGAATGTGTTGTATAGATGCTCCATTTCCCTTTTCTGCTGTTCTGGGTTGCTGCAGTATGTTTGGACTTGTTTAAATAAAGTCCTTACGCAGCTTCTCTTGCGAGAGGTTGAGTTGTTGCTTTGGTAGTGGAGCACCTGATAAGTATGGGTGGTTTTTCTGTAGACTTGCATTTCTAGTTTGCCATTGTGGTCTCTGCTGATCAGGATGTCCAGGAAAGGTAGTGAGTTGTTATTTTCTTTTTCTTTAGTAAACTTTAAAAATGTTATTGATGTTTCTATGGATGTTCTCTAATTGGTCCTTTTTTATTATGGTGAAGGTGTCATCTACATATCTAATCCATATTTTTGCTTGTATTTGTGGAAGTGCTAAGGCTTTGAAATGTTGCTTGGTGACCTCCACTAGAAGTACTGAAAGTGGTGATCCCATAGTTTGTTGGTAAATTTGGGCATCAAATTGGAAATATGTAATTAAGCAGAGATTTATGAGAACCATAATCCTGGGTGTTTTGATCTTCGTGTATTCAATTAAGTCAGGTGAACTGTGAAGCAATGCAGTCATGGATTCTTTGCCTAATTCTGGATCTGTAGATGTGAACAGGGCTGTGACATCAAATGAGACCATAATTTCATCCTCATCTATAGTCACATTCCTGATTGTTTGAAGACACTGTAGTGGAGAGTTAATAGAGTGTTGGGTTCCTCTTGTGAGATGCCCAAACTCCCCCCCCCCATTTTTTTGCAATGTTGTATGTAGGACTCCCTGGTAGAGATATGATTGGGTGGAGGGGTATGCCAGGTTTGTGTATTTTGGGCATCCGTAGAAGTGTGGAAGGATGGGTACACTGCTTCTCACCCACCAACTCTTTGTTTGGCCTTTCTTAGTGAAGTCACTTGGGATCTCTTGATCTGGTTGTCTAGTTTTTGTATTTTATTGGTGTTCCAGGAATATATTTCTTTGTCCTTCGGTATTTCTTTTGCTTTTTGTAGGAGTGATGTAAGAACATTATTCTGATGAACACAAAAATAATGCAGCAACCCAGAACATCCAAACCAAGTGCCTATACAGCTTCTTCTAATAAAATGGATATCCTTACAGCTTTATCAAAAAGTGCTTGAACACTCAAATCACTATACCACAATCAACACCAGCTGTGAAAAAGATAACACTGCCATACATCAAAAATATCTCAGAAACAAGCAAGAGACTATTACAATCACATAGCACACAAACCAATTAAAACACTCTAAAACATCATAAGTAAAAAAAAAAATCCAATAGCCCAAAAAGAAAAAAAAACAGGAATCATATACAACATACATTGTAATGACTGCAATGGTCACTATGAGGCAGAAGAATAGCAAAGTGCATCCATGAACACCAATTAGCTTTTAAAAAGATATAATGAAAACTCCTTAATTTCACAACACATGGACTGATTAATCATAGTTGCATCCCAGACCCAGCTAAATCCAAAAATGCTAAAGAATTCCTGGAAGCTTGGCACATGGAAAACCAGCCATAAGCAGACATGTAGAGATAAACAACGACCATTCAAAACAAAACAAAAATCCTAAAAAACTAAAAAGGAAGCAAAAAGACCAGAACTGTCCTCACCAGGAATCAACATCCAGATAAGCATGGATTAACACCAGGATTAATACAAGACAAACAATCAAGTAGTAAACACTACCCTAATCAAGGAATTACCAACTCAAACAAGCAAGTAGTAAACAATAGCCTAGTAAAGAAACTACCAAGAAGAAAACAATAACCCAACCAACACTTGCAGGACAAGCTACTGCTATATAAATAGAGAGCAACCTCTACTCCTTTCTAGAATTGAAGATGTTCTCTAGTTAGGTAACAAAATGTCTGCAAGCAAACTACCAAGCTCAGACAGCACCAAGGACCTGGCAATTCAGCCCTGAGCTACATACATTCTCTTCTATAGATAATTACAAATAGCAGCTAAGAGATATTATAATCTTGCATATCACACAAATGAAACAACCACACTTTTGTTGCCTTCAGGTAAAAAAACTTTGAAGTCTCCTTTTAAACCATTTATGCCATAGAATACTGAAACAGGTTAACATTGAGAAACAGTATAAACTTATATTAGTTATATTAATACTGCAAAGTTTGTTTAATTATAGATAAGGAATATACATATTTCATGACAATAGAGCAACAAACGTCTTTCCACTGGTTTCCTTCTGATTCTTGTTTTCTAATTACAATTTCTGAAAAGTTTGAAAATCTTAACATCAGCAAAAAAAAATGAGAGCAAAGAACAAAACCTGTTTATTGGAACTGTGTGTTTCCAGTTTATACTGTATGATCTGAGACTGCCACAAAATTTCATATCAATTTACAAAACATTAAATAATATACAGATGTGTTTTCACTGCTCATACAATATTTTGCCACATCATAAATATTTAGGAATACATCATGGTGTCAGGCCTGCAGCGGGTTCCTTTTGGGATCTTTGGCCCGCCACATTGCTATTCTACTATGCTGTTTCATTAGTGGGGAATTAGGAGGGGAGTAGTAAGGAGTAGAATGTGATGTTGCCAAAATAAAATTCCTTTCTAGAATCCAAAGTCATCTTTTGTCTCTGCACCTTGCACCTGACAGGAACTGGATGGGTGGAACTGCCAGCATGGCAGGGAAAGATTGAACCATGTGATGGACTTGTGGGAAAGATCTTGAACTTTCATCTGAGTGGGGAAAACTGGGAAGCTTTCAGATTCGGGTTTTCCCAGATGTGCCAATATGACTCTCTTAATAAATTGGAACTTTGAGCAATACTTTGCCTTGGACTCTGATTTAATTTTGGATGTTATTTGGAACCCTGACATTAACCCAAATCTCCCTTAAAATACTTCACCAGCTACCCCAGCAGTGAGTGCTGGGAAGGGTGCTGACTCCCAACACTGACCCGCCCCAGGACAGCATAAAATATCAGCGAAAATGGAGATAGAGCCCATGGGAATGGTAGCAGATAAAGGATCACTTCTTTGTGTGGAGACAATTTGCAAACATTACAAAGCTGGGGGATGACATCTGGAGATTTATGGCATCTGGGGAAATGCTGTTGGAGCCAAAGGGGATTGAATGGGTTGTTTTGACACATGGCTGGAGAAGACCAAAGCAACCACTCTGGTGCCAACTAATTGATTGGAGTCTCCCAGAACAACTTGTGCAGCCGAATGTGAGCAAAATCAACCCTCGCTTTAGCTCAAGACCACCTAATTGGGCCCTGACTCAGCCCATATTCTCTTTCCCTAGCAGAGGCTCTGCAAAATACTGGAGTGAAGATTTTTACTCCTTCCACACAGCAACAAGTGAAATGACCCATTATCCTGCAGCTGAACTGCAGACGGATCACCCATCAACATGGAGAAATCAATCCAGCTAGCAGAAAGGGGCTTGGGCCACACCTCCCCCTAGCCAGCCACCGATGTTTGGACTGCAGTCTGTGAATCAAGCACCACCAGGGTGGGCTTTCTTTCCATGTCATGGATGGGAGAGATGCCAGTGGGCGCCTCGGCCAGAGAGCCGAGGTGGCGCAGTGGTTAAATGCAGCACTGCAGGCTATTTCAGCTGACTGCAGTTCTGCAGTTCGGCTGTTCAAATCTCACCGGCTCAAAGGTTGACTCAGCCTTCCATCCTTCCGAGGTGGGTGAAATGAGGACCCGGATTGTTGTTGGGGGCAATATGCTGACTCTGTGAACCGCTTAGAGAGGGCTGAAAGCCCTATGAAGCGGTATATAAGTCTAACTGCTATTGCTATTGCTATTGCTATTGCCTGCCTTCCCTCAGCAGATGGCACCATGTCAGATAACTGGGCAGGGGCCAACCCAGGGATTGACCCCCTCACCCCACTGATTCCAGTCCCACCTCCAATGTCCCAACAGGCTTTTACCACACCTTCCGACAGAGAAATAATCTTGACAATGGCAGAAGGGATGAATTAGGGGGAAGGTGCAGGATTAATAGTGGAGCATCGCTTCGAGGCAGCTCCTAAGTTTAGAGATGCAACCGGGTTCCTTCTCTCGGAGGGAGGGGACAATAAAATGCTACTGTTGCTGTCAGCCTAGGCACACTCAGCGTGCCTGGCTCCAGAGCCTATCATCAGAGTGCCTGGCTCCAGCCCCAATCTCACAAACGCACACACCAACCACCAGCATGGTAAAGAGAAGGCCCCGGAAGCCACCAGAAAAGAGTCATTTGGGTCAACAACCTCAGAAAGCTGATTCCCAACCTAAGGTGATGAAAAGGCCAACCAATGGGGAAACCCCTTCCACCTCAGAGGAAGAGAATAGTGTAGATGACCTGATTGTGAGTGCACCCATCCATCCCTTCGCCATCCAAGCCAAGCTTCAAGTACCCAAAATGGGGGTGGAGGGGAAGTTGATGCAGTCATGGACACCGGCTGCACCCGATGCTTAATCAGCATGTCAATTGTAAAGCAACTAGGCATACGCACAAGACCTCTATCCCATCCCATTCAGTTTGAGCAGGTAGATGGAATGCTAATTGGGGGGACCCCAGCCACACTAATGACCAAACTGGTAAAGTTACAAACAGGCCGCCACTATGAGCTCCTCAGATTCATTGTGGCTCCAAAGATGCCGGAATTAATTATCTTGGGGCTTGCATGGCTGGACAAGTGGATGCCTACGATAAAGTGGGAAGATGGCATTTGGAAATTGATTATTGGATTTGGGCTGCTACTCCCGGTGGAGCCAAAGGGCCACCCAGGGATGATTGAACCCAATAGCCCGGAACCTGCAGCATCTGCAGCACACAAATCCCCAGGGATCCAAAAAGTACCAAAAGACTACTGGGACTTGGCGGAGGTGTTCAGTGAGGAAGATTGCAGCTATCTTCCCCCTCACTGGTCCATAGATTGTGCAATAGAATTCTACCCTACTGTCACATTCTGAGCATGCGTTGAAATAAAGAATTCAAGCGGGAAGAACTTGATACCTGATTGGCTGGTCGTTTGACAGCTCCAGTATAAAAAGGGAGCTGTCCAAACGAGCAGCGCGCATTTTCCTGGGTTAAAGCCGGTTCTGAATGTTAGCCTGTATTTGTCAGGGAATAAAATTTGTTAGCCTTTATTCCTGTCTCCGCCTCAGTCCTTTGGCTACCCACGGTCCCTGGGGACATACCACTGGCGACAAAGGTGGGATCGCCAAACTGAGGCGCGAGTTAGCTGAAGTCACTCGCTGAGTCACTAGAACCGCGTTTCTATCTAACCTTGCTGCGACGAGACGTCGCCTCACTGACAGGAATGGCCACGTTAAACTTCACGCCATTCAACTATGGCTCTGAAACGTGGGAGTCATACACCGCTCGTTTCGAGTGCTTCCTAGTCGCCCATGACTTAACTGAGCTGACCGATGAAAGGAAATGCGCTTTTTTCTGTCAGTCTGCGCACGGATGTTTTCCACACCGCCAGGGCTCTCACAGCCCCTGAACCTATCAAGGCCGTTCCCTGGCCTGTCCTGCTGGCAAAGCTGACAAGCCATTACGCTCCGTCTCCATCTAAGATAGCTCGCCGACACGCATTCCATCAACGCAGCCAAGCCGAGGGGGAGTCCGTCAGCGCCTATGTCGCCGCACTCAGATCAGCCGCCCTCCATTGTGAATTCCGTGATCTCGACGAGGCCCTCCTCGACCGCCTGGTGTGTGGCCTCAGAGACCTCAAACTTCAGAAGCGATTACTAACGAAAGCAGACCTCTCATTCCAATCTGCGTTCGATGAAGTTCGGGCTGCCGAAATGGCCATGGCATCCCTAGCGACCATTGCGAAGAGCCGGTCTACACCAACCGCACAGTCCGCCAATATGTTCAGCACAGCTACCGGTCTACCAGACACGGAGAGCGATGATTCAGACGCCGAAGGGCAAGAGGAGGACATCAACCGCCTTTATGAGGCGAACAAAAAGAGCGTAACACGGCGGAAGGGTGACCCTAAATCTGCATGTGGTGGTTGCGGAGGCAACCACAAAAGAGCTGAGTGCAGATTTAGGCAAGCCCTCTGCCAGCGGTGTGGCAGAAAGGGCCACATCGCTCGGGTGTGCCGAGCCACGCAGCCCATGTCCTCCTCTGAGCTCCAGACTGATCGGTTCCATCACCCGCGGAATCGAACGGAAGGTCCGAAGAAACCCAGGATGGACTGCCATGCCATACTTCGGAATGCAAATCAGGGCCTCGCCTGCCACCAGGTACAAAATAAGATCCAGCTGACTGTCAATATTGAAGGGAGGCCCTGTGAAATGGAGCTGGACACCGGCTCCGCCACGTCCATTGTATCTTGGAGCATGATTAAACAACTTTTGCCCCAGCTGTCAAAGTGTCAACTGCAAGACTGTAACCTGACATTATGAGACTATCAGGGCAACCTGATCCCAGTGATTGGAACCCGCAAGGTCAGGGTGCAGTTCAAGGGGTTCAGTGGCAGGCTGCCCCTCATCATAGTCAAGGGCCGGTTGCCCAGCCTTCTCGGCCTCGATTGGTTCCAGTCCCTCGGCCTTCAAATCAGCAGCATCCACCACGTAGGCACCTCAGCCTTAGACTGCTTAGTCAATGAGTTCCCTGCCGTATTTGATGGCACCCTTGGCAGATACACCGGCACGCCTGTGTCCTTCAACCTCGACCCCGCAGTGCAACCGGTGCGGATGAAGCCACGCCGAGTGCCCATCGCACTCAAGCTGAAAGTAGACGCGGAACTAGATAAACTCGTGGCTCAAGGGGTCCTGGAGCCAGTGGACCATGCACGATGGGAGACACCCATCGTGTGCCAATCAAACCAGATGGTAGTGTGAGAATCTGCACAGACTACCGCTGCTCCATCAACCACGCGTTGCCATCCAACGCATACCCAGTGCCAGTGGTGCAACACCTTCTCCACACCTTGGGCGAGGGCTCCATCTTCGCAAAGCTCGACCTCGCCCAGGCATATCAGCAATTGGTCGTGGACGATGATGCTGCCGAAGCACAGACTATCATCACACACCGGGGCGCGTTCCGGTGTCGCAGGCTACAATTTGGTGTCAGCATCGCCCCTGGACTATTTCAAAGTTTGATGGAGAGGCTGCTCCAAGGACTCCGAGGCGTCGTCCCTTATTTTGATGACGTCCTCGTCTCTGCAGCCTCTCTGGAGGAACTCATGGCCCGATTGCGGGAGGTTCTCCGCAAGTTCCAGCAAGTCGGCCTCAAAGTGAAATGAGACAAATGCCAAATAGCGGTGCCCCAGATAGAATTCCTAGGGTTCCTCGTCGATGGCCGCGGCATTCACCCCACGGCTGCCAAGACCAAGGCTATTGTGGAAGCCCCAGCACCCACCAATAGAGCTGAATTACAGGCCTTTTTAGGCCTCCTAAATTTTTATGCTGTGTTCCTGCCGCATAAAGCGTCTGTAGCTGAGCCACTTCACCGCCTCCTGGACTCAGGCGCGGCTTGGGTTTGGGGCCGCCGGGAAGCCTCTGCCTTCCTGGCGGTTAAACACCTCCTTGTTTCCAATGATGTGCTCGTTCAGTATAGCGAGCACTTGCCCCTCGTCCTAGCTTGCGACGCCTCTCCCTACGGGGTAGGCGCTGTACTCTGCCATCAGCTACCCAGTGGGGCAGAGGTGCCCATCGCCTTTTTTTCCCGAACCCTGTCTGCCTCCGAACGTAATTATGCCCAAATTGATAAGGAGGCTCTCGCCATTGTAGCCGGGGTCCGGCGTTTCCACCATTATTTGTATGGCCGCCCGTTTTTAATTGTCACCGACAAACCGCTCCTCGGGTTGCTGGCCGGTGACCGCCCTGCCCCACAAGTTCTCTCTCCAAGGATGACTCGTTGGTTTGTTTTCCTTGCATCCTACGACTACCAGTTGCACCATCACCCGGGAAAACAGATTGCCCATGCCGACGCACTAAGCCGATGCCCACTGCTGGAGGCCCCCAAAGACCCAGCTGCTGGCGCCCCAGTGTTCCTGATTGATGACCTCAATTTGCCAATTTCTGCCACCGACATCGCCTGGTTGTCCGCAAGGGATCAGGTAATTTCCTGGGTACTAGACTGGGTTAGACGAGGGTGGCCAAAAGATCAGGTAGACCCTGCCTTCCTGCCATTCAAGTCCCGCCTGGCTGAGCTGTCCGTTCAGCGCGGGTGCCTGCTCTGGGGCCACAGGGTAGTGGTGCCGCCCTCACTGAGGACTACTGTCCTGCAGCAACTACATCAAGCCCACCCCGGCATCGTCCGGATGAAAGCCCTGGGCCGTAGTTATGTATGGTGGCCTAAGCTTGACCAGGACATAGCAGCCCATGTCGCTGACTGCACAAAATGCCAAAGCGCTCAGGCTTTGCCTCCCAAAGCCGAGCCCCGCACTTGGGAACCACCTTCCTCTCCCTGGTCGCGGGTGCACGTCGATTTCGCAGGCCCCATTCAGGGCCGCATGCTTTTCATTGCTGTGGACGCCTTCTCGAAGTGGGTTGAGGTCGTCCACATGCCATCCACTACTGCCGACGCACTCGTCGCTACTCTCTGCAGCCTTTTTGCCACTCACGGCCTTCCTGACGTGCTGGTATCCAATAACGGACCCCAGCTAACGTCCGCCACATTTGAAGCATTTCTGGCTTCCCAAGGAATCAGACACGCGCTCACATCTCCCTTCCACCCGGCCAGTAATGGGTTGGCGGAGCATGCTGTGCGCTCCATCAAAGAAGCCCTTGCCAAAATGGACCACCTTCCTTGGCAGCAGCGAATAGACGCTTTCCTGCTGGCCCACCATTCAACGCCCTCTCCAGAAACCAATACCAGCCCCGCAGAACTGCTCATGGGTCGCCGGTTACATACGACCCTTGATCACCTCCACCCAGCCTACATCGCCCCAAGCCCCTTAGATTCCCGTGGGGGTAGCCGCTCTTTCGCCCAGGGGGAGGCAGTGTATGCCCGGAATTACGGAGGACATCCCTTGTGGCTACCGGGCATTATAGTTGACCAGACCGGGCCCTGCTCCTACAGGGTCAGGCTCAACGACGGCAGAACTTGGAGACGCCACTGCGACCAGCTGTGGGGCAGACACCAGCCGCCAGCCGAGCTACAGCCATCTGCAGACCCACACCTTCAAACAAATGACGCGGGGCCCAGAAGCGAGGGAGCAGCGGACCAACAGGCTGCCCGGAGCCCAGACCGAAGCGGCGACTTACCTGGTGGGCTGGCACCGTCCTTGGCTCGTCGACGACCCGAGCGATCGCCATCCTGCGAAGAAGGGTCCTCGGCAGGGCATCCAGATCTTCCAAGCGGTGCTGAAGGGCCTCGAACGTCCGGCCGAGTCAGGCGGCGGCCAGCGTATTTACAGGACTACACATGCGCGGGCTTAGGGGGGAGGAGTGTCATGTTCTGAGCATGCGTTGAAATAAAGAATTCAAGCGGGAAGAACTTGATACCTGATTGGCTGGTCGTTTGACAGCTCCAGTATAAAAAGGGAGCTGTCCAAACGAGCAGCGCGCATTTTCCTGGGTTAAAGCCGGTTCTGAATGTTAGCCTGTATTTGTCAGGGAATAAAATTTGTTAGCCTTTATTCCCGTCTCCGCCTCAGTCCTTTGGTTACCCACGGTCCCTGGGGACATACCACCTACCAAAGACAAAAATGTATTCCATGACTCCCAAGGAGATGGTTGAATTGAGGAAGTACATTGACACCATTTTGAAGCAGGGCCTTATTGAACCAGCAAAGTCAAAAGTAGTGGCCTCCAGTGCTCTTCAGAGAAAAAAAAGATGGCAGTGTTCATCTCTATATTGATCTGTGAGTCTTGAATGTGGTATGCTGTAGAACACCTATCCCCTCTCCCTCATGAAAGATATATTGAACCACTTGGCTAAAGGCAATGTGTTCACCAAGCTGGACTTGAGAGAGGTGTATTACCGCATATGGATTAGAGAGGGAGATGAATGGAAGACCACTTTTAATGTCCCTTGGCAGCTTCAATTCAAAGTCAGGCCATTTGGGCTACAAGGAGCACCTGCAGTCTTCATGCAGTACATAAATGAGGTGCTACATGAGCACCTGTGGGGGGGGGCTCATTTATCTCAATGACATCTTGATCTTCTCTGAAACCCTGGAAGAACATGGGAAGTTGGTATGGCAAGTCTAGCCGCCAAGCTATACACAAAGTTATCAAAGTGTGAGTTCCACAAAACCTCATTAGATTACCTGGGTTATCGCATCACCAATGAGGGGATAGAAATAGATCCAGGAAAAGTGAAAGCTGTGTTAGGCTGGAAATCTCCAAGTATTCGCAGACAGCTACGGAGCTTTCTTGGATTTGCCAATTTCTGCAAGCAGTTCATTCCAGCTTTCGCGGAGATTGCCCTCCCATTGGCTGAACTATTAAAAATGGGACCTTCCCCGACAAAGCCAAAAGCAAACCAACCCCTAAAGTGGATAATGGACTGTCAAAAAGCCTTTGAGAAATTAAAACCACTCTTTGCCCAAGAAGCCATACTGCAACACCCCAACCCGGAGCGACAATTCGTAATCCAGATGGATGCTGGATTATGATATAGTGGTAGCGGCAGTGCTACTGCAAAAGAATAAAAAAGGCCACCTCTTGCCCTGCACTTACGTCTCCAAAAAACTCACCACTACTGAAAGGAGGTGGGCCATTTGGGAGAAAGAGCCGTATGCGATCAGGTGGTCCCTGCTCACTTGGAGACATTTACTGGAAGGGAAGGATGTGCCGTTCGAGATCTGGACTGACCATAAAAACCTCAAAGCTCTCACAGCCCATTGAAGACTATCCCCAAAACAAGTTCACTGGGCAAAATACTTCCAAAGGTTCCAATTCGAACTGAAACACATCCCTGCAGGGAAGAACTTGTTGGTGGATGCCTTGTCAAGAAAACTGCAGTACAACAGAAAGAAGGAAGAAGTTGTTCACCCTATCCTTTCTTCCTCCCACCAAAAGGCAGCCTGAAGCCAGGATAAGACAACAACAGTGATGAAATCAGCTGTCCCGGCAGACACGTGGCTCAACAATAACAAGGACATCCTAACGATGAAAGATGGCTTAGTCTGGAACGGGTCCAAACTTTATGTCCATGCGGGATTGAGGCTGAAAGTTCTACAGCGAAGCCATGATGCAAAACTAGGAGGCCACTTTGGATTTCTAAAAATACTCAACCTTGCCAGGCGCCAATTTTGGTGGCCCAAGATGAAATCAGAAGTGGAAGATTATGTAAAAAGCTGTGCTACTTATGCAATGATGAAAATAGATTCACTGGTTTGACCTGTTTAGTGAAAAAAGCCCCCCCCCCCCCCCGGATCACCAATGTGACCTCAAAGGTACCATAGCAATAGCAATAGCAGTTAGACTTATATACCGCTTCATAGGGCTTTCAGCCCTCTCTAAGCGGTTTACAGAGTCAGCATATTGCCCCCAACAACAATCCGGGTCCTCATTTTACCCACCTCGGAAGGATGGAAGGCTGAGTCAAGCCTGAGCCGGTGAGATTTGAACAGCCGAACTGCAGAACTGCAGACAGCTGAAGTAGCCTGCAGGGCTGCATTTAACCACTGCGCCACCTCGGCTCTTACCATGATAACCCAAACATTTTTTGGCATCCATCAAAGGCTTTTGCATACATTATTATTTGAGTGTTGGTGGGGGTCAGGGGTCAGCAGGACAGAATAGAAACCAAAGCAGTTGCCTCTTTGTTGCATACTGTTTTATTTCTAAAATGCAACCCAGATGTGCTCAGATGCTTACAGGGTGAGGGGTAGCAGGAGATGCTGCAAAGAGCTTAAGTTTCTAGCTGTTTGGAAAAGGCCTGGAGAAAAATGCCCCATCCTCTCCTTGGGAATTCCAGTGAGGCCTGTAGGAGACAGGAGTTACATCTGAAAAGAAATCTTTTAAGAAAGTGCATTGGATGGCACAGAGGAAAAGAGCAAGACTGATAATTAATTGAACAGGAATTTGTGTGGGTAATCAATTCTAGGAAATCCAGTTAGGTGTAAATGCCTTTATAAAATGCATTGTCTAGCCCAGCATTTATATTTTTAATGGTAGAAAAAGAATTTTTAAAAGTATGTGCTTCGATTTCTTTATTTCCAATTGAAATGGGGAAAAAGACAGTAGAAAGTGAAAAAGAAATCAGTAGTGATTAAAAGAAGAAGAAGAAAAGTAACAAAATTGATCACCAAAATGTCTTTTTAGTCTTTTTGTGACTTTCATTTAAGAAGAGCTCACCTGGACATACACTGGCTTCTCAGCCTGCACTCTTTTCAAGCTGGATCGATGCCTTCATAACAGACAAGCAAACAGCCACTTTTCTTCTTTTTCTATTCAGCCAGTAAGTAACTGACATTTAACAGGCTGCTCCTGGCGTCATGGGGAGAGCTTGTTAAGGGGAGGACTGACGTAGGGACAATAAGAGCTAAAACCTTCCGTTTTTCATGAACTTCTGACTTTGCAATGTTTGAGCTTCAATCTCCCCACCCTTCATATCACCACCGTTTCCTTGCCGTTCTTCCTTTCTTCTCTTCATTTTGAACAAAGCAAAATAAAACCGCTCTTCAGACAAAACAATCCAACCAATCTTGGACTTGTCATTCAAAATAAGAAGCTGTGACCAAAAAAGAACAGGAACAGAAAGATTGAGGGTATGAAATTTTTCTCTGTAGAGATAGGCCTTGTCATAAGGCAGGCATCCAATATCCTGTGTGTTTAATGGTTCCCCAAATATCCAGAATAGCAAGTGACAACACAGAGTGGATTGGGAGGTCATATAAACTGAACTAATAAACAACACAATCTCTGCAGTGAGAGGAACAAGGAACCAAAAGGCAGGCAGGCAGGCAGGCAGGCAGGCATCTGCCCTTGGAATCCCCATATTTGCATGTTAGCCTGCCAGCCTCTGGTCTCTCTCATTCACTTTCTTAATCTTCAACAAGAGAGAATGATACAGAAACTTCTAGACAGGGCCACAGATTCACTTGCAGATTACACTGAGGTCTTTGCCTATTGTAAAACGTGTGTGGGTTGTAGTTGTGAGGGAATTGGCACGCAGGAGCCATGTATGCAAGACAGATCTTTATTAGTACCAGATGACAAGCGATTCAAAGATTTCCCTGCAACTGTCAGGGTATTTATACTAGCCAGAAGTAACTGTCAAGCCCAACTGTCACGAGGCCAGCCAATCAGATGCTGTGCCTTGACCAACCAATTAGAATGCAACACAGGTTGTTGCTGGGTTATAACACTCCTTCCCCCCAGTTATTTGTATAATAACCAATCAATTGTACATTATGCATTTGCCCTTCTGTGTTGTACAATTCATTCACATTTTTGTCTTCCAGTTTTTACCATTTGCAATTGTGTTCTCTCCTTCCCCCCAGTCAACCTGATAACTGTAACCACTTGTAATGTAATGCTTAACTTTGTAACAGAAGTAGAAATTTAGCAACTCTGTCCAGGAACACTCTGGGCTAGTAGCTTCAATTAGTTTAGTAAATTTCCTTACCCCCCAGTGCCTATTCACATTTTATTTCTTTATTTACATTTTTTTTTCTATTTTTCCCTCACAATCCTGCGCATGCCCAATGAATTCCCCAGTCCAGGCTCGTTGAAGGCCTCGAGCAGTGTGGGAAGCAGGTTTGTATCTTAGGAGACAGGCAGGACAGGAGGATTTCAGGCCCTGGAGGCAGCTAAGACAGGGAACGACGGAAGCCCTGGAGGCGTCGGGAGTCCAAGAAGGCAGGCTTCTCCATTCCCTTCGTTGAGGCGCGGAGCTGAGGCCAGGAGGCCGAGGAAGCAAGGCAGGAGCCTGGTCAGGCAGGCATCGCGGGGAGGAATTCGTGCCCTGGAGGCAGCGAAGTGGAGACAGGGGCTTTGAGATGCTTGCAGCCTTTGTAGGACGGCCTCGGCAGAGGCAGCTGGAAACAGCTAGGTGCCTGGAAGGCAGGCAGGACAGGAAGGCAGGCCCTGGAGGCCTGTAGGCGCCGAAGGCTTGCAACGAGCGGCTTCGGCAGGAGTTGAGGCACGGCGGCAAGGCTCGCAGTGGGCGCAGGCAGCACGGCCCGGAGAACGGAGGCAGCGACAGGGCTTCTGGCTGTCCTGTGGCTCCTTAATAGTTGGCTGATGTTGTTAGGCTCTGCGGGAATCGCATATCAATCCCACCTTCGTCGCCAGTATTGAGGGATTGACACGCAGGAGCCATGTATGCAAGACAGATCTTTATTAGTACCAGATGACAAGCGATTCAAAGATTTCCCTGCAACTGTCAGGGTATTTATACTAGCCAGAAGTAACTGTCAAGCCCAACTGTCACGAGGCCAGCCAATCAGATGCTGTGCCTTGACCAACCAATTAGAATGCAACACAGGTTGTTGCTGGGTTATAACACTGCCAAATAAATGAAGCCATTTATCATCACATTAAGTCCTTTATTTTTCTGTTTTCTTTTAAATGAGGATCCTCCTTTGCTTGTGGTCTGTCCAAACAGGTCTGCCTCCTGTCTCATTCTGATTCCCAGTTTCTGTTACTAAGTGGGGTGGTTCAAAGATAGGACTGGATAAATGGATCCAGGTGCATAGCATGGCATAAGGATCTTAGTATTTTTTCAGTATGAACATCTAGAAGTGTAAAAGTTTTACTTTTAAAAAACCAAGTTATTTGAAGAAATTGGTTTTGTTCTTCTCAGAGGAGCATCAGTGGGCTGCAAAATCCCTGCCCTGAAACATTTGCAATAATGTGCAAATGATGATTAGTCTGTGTGGATTTTTATGAAAGAATTGGTGAATTAATAGATGTGGTAACTATTCAAAATGTACAGTAGATCTGATATTCACATTAGAGTGATTGCTAGAGATCTGAATATAGAGGGCATTATTCTGGTCATTTCCATAGATTATTTATAGTTCAATTAAGATTAACTTTTCCCTGGCATTTTTGTATAGTAGAGCCTAGGGATCTGATGGATCTTAAGGAGTTTTGAAGGTCCTGGGGAGAATTGATTTGACAGCCTAGTTAGCCTCTCTCAATATGAGACAACTAAGGTTACCACTAAATTATCACAGATAAGCTTTTTGTGTATGTGTCCCTATCACTGCATCTTGGTTCTCAAAGTTACTTTGAAAGATGGAATGTCAAAAACAGTGCCTAAAGCATTGGTGAACAAAGACAAAAAAAAACCTGAATTCAGCACAGATATGAGATCAAGTTTGAGACTATATCATAGTGATTTAGGAAGGTGTTGCATTGGCAACCTGATTTAGGATAGTAATGTCCTTTCTTGGGAAGGATGGACAGGAAGTTCCCAAAGCTGGCCAATTTTGCTCAATGTTCATCAAAAATATGACTTATCATGGACATAGACTGATATGGTGACTAGGGCTTCATCTTCACCTGGACAATGGACTGCATTACCTTCACGAAGAACTCTTGGCAAGGGATGGGCTGCACCTCATGAAAACAGGGGGAAATGTACTTGGAAAAAGAATGGCCCATCTCATCAGAAGAGCTTTAAACTAAAATTGAAAGGGGAGGGTGACCAATTTTTATAATCTCTAGAACACAATGAGTCATAAATCCCAAGAAAACAAATCATAATCATAAATCCCAAGAAAACAAATCAAACAATGAGGTAGGGAGTGGCAAGCAAAAAGAAAAAACTCAAACAACAACTAGGCGATGCAGGAATCATACCCATGAATAGGCATAAAAGTCTTAAATGCTTATATACAAATGCTCAAAGCTTGGGGAACAAACAGAGTGAACTAGAAGCAATAGTACATGAGGGCAGGTATGACAGCTGCCTTTACAGAAACCTGATGGGATGAAACCCATAATTGGAATGTACTGATGAATGGATACAAATTGTTCAAAAGAAACAAATCAATAAAAATAGGAGATGGAGTTGCACTATATGTAAGAGTTCACTACCTATCTACAGAAATGTACATGACCAAAGATAAAACCTCCCCAGAATGTATATAGGTCGGGG
This sequence comes from Thamnophis sirtalis, assembly GCF_051295495.1. Taxonomy (NCBI): domain Eukaryota; kingdom Metazoa; phylum Chordata; class Lepidosauria; order Squamata; family Natricidae; genus Thamnophis; species Thamnophis sirtalis. The sequence continues at coordinate 55,580,725 of NW_028261388.1, forward strand.
ATGGGTTGCTGCCAGCATAACTGCTTATTCGGTGCATGTGTAGAACATTGAAAAATGAAAAAAAACCATGCCGTGCCAGCCAGGGAACTGGTTCTGAGGCGTGGCAGGCCTGTATCACTGATGGTTCTGGCGGCCCAGGCCGGCAGACCACTACTGGTTCGGCCGAACTGATCTGAACCAGTAGGAACCCACCTCTGATATGGGTCAATATAAAAGGAGGGAAAGTGACATTGCCACAGGCCACCCAACCAATCAGAAGAAGTAGATGAACTCTTTGTCAACCAGTTAACAAATGTATGTAAGAAGCATACCACAATAGTAATGTGAGACTTTAAGTATCCAGATATCAATTGAGAGACTAACTCTGCAGTAAGTAGGAGATCAAATAGATTTCTAACCAATCTAGTCATCCAAAAGGTAGAGGAGGGAACTAGAAGTAAAGCTATACTGGACCTAATTCTTGCTAATAGAGAAGAACTGATAGAGGGAGTTGAAATTGCCAGAACCTTGGGTGAAAGTGACCAAGTCACACTGGAATTCAATATAATGCAAGGACGAGCAATATAAAATAAACTAACCAGTGGCTTAATCTTTAAAAGAGCTGATTTTAACAAACTCAGATAGAGCCTAGGAAAGATTCCATGGATGAAAATCCTAAAGTGGAAAACAACTCAAGAAGCATGAGAAACTCTGAAAAAATGTGATCATAAAAGTCCAGTCCAGCACAATACTACTGAAAAAAAACAACCAAGAAATCCAAGAAGAAACCAGCATGGCTGCACTCTCTGATGAACTGAAAGACAAAAAGGACAAGTACAAAAAATGGAAAGAGGGACACTTAAGTAAGGCTGATTATCAGCAAATAGCCAGAACATGCAAAGATGAAATCAGGAAAGCAAAGACTCAGAATGAACAAAGACTTGCAACAAAAGTCAAAGATAGTTTTAAAAGTTTCTTTCAACATATTAATAACAAGAAAAAAGTCCAGGAAATAGTAGGTCTACTAAAGAGAAGATGGCAAGGAAGTAACAGGCAGTAGGGAGAAAGCAGAGCTGCTTAACTCATTTTTCGCATCAGTCTTCACGCAAAAATAAATTATAGCCCAATGTACCAAAAAGCTACTGTAAAAGACAAACTAGATTTTAAAAAAATAGGTCTGTGATCTGATATGCCTTTTCTCCTGAAATCTCTGGTATGACTGATGCTGCTTTCATAGGCCAGAGTGAATATGATCTCCTGGATCCTGAAAGTGGTCACAATTTTTCTGCATGAGGAAGTGATACCAACATCTTGAAAGAGACTGTGGTGCACCTCTTCCTTCAGAGGCCTTCTTTTGATTTTACATGCTTGATAAATATTACTCAATCTCAAATCTTCCTTTTTGGGGGAAGGTTGTTGAACATGTGGTAGGGATTCAGCTGTTGTGCACCTTTGAAAAAATGGACTACATGGTCTCTTTTCAGTCAAGATTCAAACTTAGATAAGAGATAGGGATGCGACTGATGGCTCTACTAGATGACTTTGAAAGGACAGTGAATATTTCTTGGTTTCTACAAGACTTCTCAGTAGCTTCTGATACCATCAACCATGGTATCTTTCCAGATTGTACCAATTAGAGATGGTGAGGACTATTTCATAATGGTTCTGTTTCTGTTTTAGTGGGGAGTTTTAGTCAATGGCAATGGGGAGGAAAGTTCAGCCCAGTGGCTACCCCCTTTCTGGGTTGCCTAAAAGTTGGTTCTCCACCCACCCCCTTGTGTGCTTTCTCTCCATCTCCATCTCCACTGGGTGAGGTCATGTGGCAGATCAGAGTGAGTACAATTGGTAGGCTGACAATACTCAAAGTTACATTGCCATCCTAAGCCCAGTGGGAAATTATATTGAAGTCACAGTGCTTGAAAGATGTCAGCTGGCATGAAACTAACCAAAATTTAACCCAAGCAGCTGGAGTTACCTGTTGTTCATTTCAATAATGCATCAGCTTCAACAGTCTCTCAGAATACTGGCACTATCCCTTGGGAACAGGTCCATAAATTGGAAGTCATCCTGGACTCATAGTTCCTGCTGGATGAAAAAAAAATGGAGTTCACAACCAGAAGGGTTTTGCCTAGATTCAGCTGGTTGCACCAGTTGTGTCCCGTTCAAACAGTATTGAGAAACAACAGCTGATACAAAATTCAGTGACCATGTTGACTGGTGATGTTTGCAATTATCACATTACCCCCAATCACATGGGTCCCCCTTTGTTAGCAAAAGGTTTCTGGGTATAATTCAAAGTGTTAGTTTTCACTTATATGTCTTAGTACCAAGATATACTCAACCTATTCCAGCCAGTGCTGATGTGTCCAACACGCCCAAGGAAAAGTTGCTGGTAGCGCCCTATTTCTATGAGAAGAGGAGAGCCAAAGCTAGGAAGTGTTGTTTTTATTTTTGGTTTTTTTTTTCTCTTATGGATCCTATCAGTTCAAGATGCTGTCTTATTGACCTTGGGTTGTACCATTTCATAAAGGTCTTCCAAAGGTTATTGAACTCTTTGGATGATTTGGGGCAGGGGTCCCTATTCAAGTGGTGAATAAGCACATTTGTGCAGGTTCAGCTCCACTTGCACAAGTGGCAGGTGCTTGTTCTCACACACAAGCTCTATTTGCACTTCAAATGAAGCACACCTACCACTCGCACAGAACTAATCCCTTTCTCCACCCCACCCCACCCCCCGCCCCTGAGCTGCCAAGCCAGAAAGGTTGGAGACTGCTGATTTTGGGGATATTTGTGTTCATCATCTCATGATGCTTTTATTTTGTACAGTTGTCACTGTTATCATTGGTTTTGATTCTATGAGTTGTTTTGGTATTTTGGTGTCACTGAGTATGGGGTTGAATTTATTTGTTTTATTTATTTTACCATGAATGTTTGGTAATTTTTTTTGTTTACCATTCATATTTTATTGCATTTGATCTTGTTTTAACTTGCCAGAACCTGAATAGTTCAGTGGACTCAGCTTGAACAAGGATCCATCTTCTAACCTAAAAGTTTTCACAGGGCAAAAGGGAACAATTAGAAACTTTGGAGAGGCCAATCAGCTTCTTTGTGTATGTGCATTTGTTTGTACATGTCACTACAAAAGCCTCTTAAAAGCTGTTCACTAATATAATTCAAGAAAGCTTTTGCTTGGCAAACTCTAAGAAAAGAATGGCTGTTCACGACAGAGTCTGACACATTCAGATTTGAACAAAAGGCATACGAGAAAAGAATCTATGAACAGGCTGTAAGAAGTACTGTGTTATTTTTAAACACTCATCTGTGCAACCAAGGTTTACTTTAACCTACTGCTTGAGAAGCTAAAGCTCATCTGAAGAGGGTTAGTCATTTATGTTCCTCAGCACAGTGTCTGTAATTTCCTTATTCTAGGTACGTCACTAAAGCTAATGGGGTTGAAACCCCCTTTGGTTTCATTTGCAGATGAGTTGTATTCTCTCATTTTCCATCAGCAACACCACAGTGATGTGATGGAGAAACAAGGAAGGAATTGTGCTTATTAAAGATAGGTATAATCAAATAAGATGATCCTATCATTTAAAAAAATGGCAGGAGTGAAATTCTCTGAGAATGTATAAGGAGTGCTAATAGTAATAGTATTGTTGTTGATGATGACAGTGATGATATATTCAATTAATGACACAATTTAAATATATTTTACAGAATTAAAATTATATATATTGGCATAATTGAAAACAAAACAAGAAGAATTTTTTTTGGATATGTTTCTCATATAAACCTATTATGAACGATCTAATGAGCACAATAGGCATACAGGAATCATCCTTCTGCATCAGACTGCCAAAACTGAACAAAGGACAAACTGACATGATTATTACAGCTGGTAAAAATATATTATCAGACCAGCATGCACAGTCTATTTATGTCTATTACCTGGGAATAGACCTATTCCTGGTCTGTTTATGTCAATAGCCTTCCTTCCTTCCTTCCTTCCTTCCTTCCTTCCTTCCTTCCTTCCTTCCTTCTTCCTTTCCTTCTTCCCTCCTTCCCTCCCTTCCATAGAAAGAGTTCTTTTGCCATTAAACAGGTATTAATTAAACATTAAAGCTAGTTTTGTTGTTCTAATTGGGGAAGTGCTCCAATCCAAAAACTGAAATCACACTGTTGTATAGAATAGATATGAAAATTCATGAACAGAGGGTGGGAAAAGTGCTGAATTGCTACTTTATGCTTGAGTCAGGAAGTTGTACGATTTATATAACTTTGAATTACCTGTTTCACTGTTTCACCTTTTTATGATTCCTAAAAGAGAAAGGGATCCTAATCTCTGGCATAGTTAAGGTGACCAGACGTCCCGCTTTTGGCGGGACACCCCCGCTTTCCAATGCGTTTTCCCGCGTCCCGCACGATTTTTAAAAAGCACGCTTTTTTTGGCGCTCGCAGCTCCCGCCCATCAGCTGCTAGCTTGCTGGGCTGGCTCATCATTCTGTTCTCTATCCTACCAGATGAGCCAGCCCAGCAAGCTAGCAGCTGATGGGCGGGAGCTGCGAGCACAAAAAAAAGCGTGCTTTTAGCCTTTTACCTACTACCTACAAATTTAAGCCAGCCCAGCCTGCCGCTCACTGATTGGATTGGCCTGGACTCCAGCCAATCAGTGAGCTGGCTGGGATGGGAAATTTTCAGCACGCCTGCGCGAGTCTCCATTTCCTTTCGCCAAAAGACGAAAGAGGTTGCAGCTGCGCTGACTGGTGAGTAATCTAATTCTAATCGAATTTTCCGCTCGCCGCAGCAGGAGGAGAGCTGGGGGCGCTGGCAGCCGCCCGCAGACAACTTCCAAGCGGTTCAGGGGCTTCTGCTGGGCGGCAGAAGCCCCTGAACCGCTTGGAAGTTGTCTGCGGGCGGCTGCCAGCCAGCGCCCCCAGCTCTCCTGCCGCGGAGTCCGTTCGTGAATCAAAATGGATTGCCACGGCAGGAGGAGAGGTTGGGGCACTGGCAGCAGCCCGCAGACAACTTCCAAGTGGTTCAGGGGCTTCTGCCAGGCGGCAGAAGCCCATGAAACACTTGGAAGTTGTCTGCGGGCGGCTGCCAGCCAGCGCCCCCAGCTCTCCTGCCGCGGAGTCCGTTCGTGAATCAAAATGGATCGCCGCGGCAGGAGGAGAGGTTGGGGCGCTGGCAGCCGCCCGCAGACAACTTCCTCTCGCTTCCGGGGCTCCCGCCGCCCGGCAGAACGCCCCCAAATCTCTTGAATTAGATTCCAGCTGATGCGGCAGGGCTGCGCTGGCGGGGACGGGCGGGGGGGATGGGACTCCCCACTCACTAAGATCGTAGGACTCAAAGTCCCATCCCCTCCGCCTGTCCCCGCCAGAGCAGCCCCTCAGCCAGAATTTAATTCAAGAGATCTGCGGGTGAAATTACTTTAATCAATGGGGTAAAGTTCTTTCTTTCGCTCGCCCGAGCTCTGGTGAGGGGGAAAGAGAGGACTTTCCTTACGCCCGCATCAGAGCTGGGGGGTGGGAGAAAGGACTTTACCCCATTGATTAAAGTAATTTTACCCGAAGATCCCAACAACGCTGTCAAGATGCGGCCGTTTCCAAAAAGCTCTCCCGGAGCTGGCAAGGGACGTGTGACTGAGGAGCATCGGGCGCATGTAGGATTTGCTGGAGAGGAGGACTTGGTGCTGGGTAGGCTCGGAAGGGCTGTGGAGAGCTTTGCGGGGCGGGGGGAGGGAGCGGCGGGGAAATACAGTCTTTGGGGTGGGGAGAAGAAGCGATTAGTCTCTCGACGGGTCACCCCGAAACTGGGTTTGGGGCTGTGAAGTTCCGCTGTTGGGACGCGATGCATCTGTAGCGGAGGAGCGGGATCCTGAGGGAGGCTATTGCAGAAGGGCGAAATCTGAGATTTCTTCGCTTCTGCGGCAGGATAACGTTTGTTCTTTAGAGGAAGGGGGGGAGACCACTACAGTTGCATTTCTTTTCTTGCTGGGGATTTAGAAGTCTTATGTTCACTTTTATTCCCGGGGAAAAAAACAAACCCGAGCCTCCACCGTTGTCCAACCCTCGCGTTTTCTGGCAAGAAATCCATCCCCCATTATGACAAGGTACGCCGGCTTTCGATTGGTTAAGGCATCCTCGGCATCCCCCGGGTGATCTCCGGGCTCCCGGCTTCCCCATCTCCTCTCCTATGGGGAGACGTGCATCATAATGTAAGCCGCCCGGAATTACCTGTGTGTGAGGTGGGCTGCCCTATACATTTTCATTTGTGTGCTGGAGAGAGAGTGAAAAAGAGAGGGAGAAATAATTATATTAATTAGAAGCGGCAGTGGCGGACGTCGGCAGCGACTGTAACGACTGCTTGGGCGAGGTGCGGAGGAAGAACCGAAGGTCCCTCCCGCCCGCGACGATGGCTCCAGCCATGGACGAGCAGGCTGGCCCCAACAACAACAACGCACTGCTCTTGCCGCCACCGCCGGATGGGAAGCAACCACGCCTGTGTGGCCCATGTACTGCGGTGGGAAGCGAGTCTGCAAGGCGTGGTTGCTTCCCACCCGGAGGTGGCGGCAAGAGCAGCGCGTTGTTGTTGTTGAAGAAGAAGACGCCGGGGCCAGCCTGCTCGTCCATGGCTGGAGCCGTCATCACGGGCGGGAGGGACCTTCCGTTCTTCCTCCGCACCTCGCCCACGCGGTCGTTACAGTCGCTGCTGACGTCCGCCACTGCCGCTTCCCTCGTCTGTCTCGGTTGCTGGAAGCAGTAACAAACGGCGCGTCTGCTCCGCTGTCAGCCCCTTGACAGCCACCCCAGCCGGCAGCTACCGGGCCTCGCTGGAGTCAATTGCAAAACCGCGTTCAGCGCTTTGAGGACCTGAGGCATCTTGGGAAATGCAGTTCCCTATCGGAAAGAATGGAGTAGCTTCGAATTTGTAACAACAACAGAAGATAATAACTTGGTGCTTCACAGGTTACGAAAATCTCAAGTTTGATTTGCACACTGTTTTTTAAAAGTTAGATAAAGAAATTATGCTGTGAAAGCGACTAGAAAGCCCCCCCTCCCCTTCCTGTGTGCGAGAAATGGAAGGAGGGGAAGGAAGGAGGGAGGGGGGAAGGAAAAGAAGAAGGGAGGGGGGAGAAGGTGGAAGGAGAAAAGATGGATGGAAGGAGAAAGAATGGAAGGAGAAGGAGGAAGATGGAAGAAGAAAGGAAGAAAAAGAAGAAGGGAGGGAGAAAAGAGGGGAGGAGGTAGGAAGAAAAGGGGAAGAGAGGGAAAGAGCAGAAAGACAAAGAGGATGAAGTTGATAGGCAAGAGGAAGGAGGAAGGAAGGAAAAAAGAAAAAGAGGGAGAGAGGAAAGAAGAAAAGATGGAACTAGAAAGGAAAGAAGGGAGGGAGGGAGGAAAGGGGAAGACAGGGAAAGAGCAGAAAGACAGAGAAGGTGAAGGTAGATAGGCAGAAGGAAGGAAGAAATAGGAAAGGAGGGAAGGAGGAAGGAACAGAAGCGAAGAGGAAGAGAGAAATGGAAAGAGCAGAGAGACAGAGAAGGTAGGCAAAAGAAATGAAGCTGAAAGAATGGAAGGAGGAAGGAAGAGAAAAAAGGAGGAAGGTAGTGAGTGAGGAAAGAAGAGAGGATGGAAGGAGAAAGGAAGGAAGAGAGGGAAAGAGCAGAAGACAGATAAGGTGAAGGTAGATAAGCAAGAGGAATGAAGGAAGAAGTGAGGTGTCTCGAGGAGAGGGAAAACATTTAGTGACCAAAGTTACAATGGCATTGAAAAAAGTGACTGATGACCATTTTTCACACTTAGCGACCGTTGCGACCATTTTTCACACTTAGCGATCGTTGCAGCATCCTCATGGTCACGTGATCAAAATTTTGTTTGGCAACAGATTCGTATTTATGCTGGTTTCAGTGTCCTGGGATGACCTTTTGACAAAAAAAAATTTTTTTAATCAAGCCCCCACCCCCTGGTCAAAGGCGTCCCTCTTTTCCAATCTGAAAATCTGGTCACCTTAGGCATAGTCCACATGCGCATGCAACAATCAACTGGCTTTTGTGTGTGTGGCAGTGCTGGAAATAGGTCTTCTGTTTTCCAGCATGAGCATGTGCACTGGTCATCTGATTGCCGTGTGCACCTGTGAAGCAGTAACTGGAAGATTTGCTGGCGCGCCGGAAACCAGAGGTTCATTTTCCAGTGTGTGCATGCCCCCTGGGCAGCTCCTCTTCCTGGTTGCGGCCTAGACTCAGTGCTGTGCATAGGCATGCGCACTCCCTTTTCAACACTCAGTGCCAAAAAGGTTCGCCATCACCGGCCTAACAAATTTGGGGAAGCTTGCAAAAATATTCTCTATCAAGAGAGTTAATATGGTAGCTAGTAAGTAGACAGTTCTTGCTACAAAAATATCACACACACCAATTGCCTACACAGCAGGGGGAAAGCAGAATTTTTAAACTGAGTTCTGGAGTGGAAGAAATTGAACATCTGAAAAAGCCTATAGTATAGACGTTTGTATAAGTAATAAATTTTAGAAGTGAGAAAGAAGTTACTATTTTTTTTTAGTTCCTTTATGTTTTTATGGTTATATGATGTTATTTTATATACCGTAGATGTATGCCAGTTGTCTAAAATAAACTATGAATGCTGAACCAGTGTCAATCATTAACAAACCTTCTTGTTTTTAGATGCTGTAATTTTCACTGCATATACAGAATTCTGTTTTACACACTTTAATGACATTGCTCTTTTGAGCCAATAGCCGCTGTTACTCTTAGTTCTGCAGAGAAGAGATAAAGATGATTTCTCAGAAAGGGCCTCTTAGGTTGATGCACAACAGAAAAGACAAAAAGGAAAAAGAGTATGTAGCTGTTAGCTGCAGTGACGTCCAAAGTCAGATAAGCACTCTTGAGCTATCTTTCAAGTAAACTGGGTGATAGGTTTTGAGAGATTACATTTTCAATGGTCGTAATCATATTAATAGTGTTCACTATTTTTGTCATAACTCTAAACTTTTATGAAACCTTCAGAGCTGTAGCACTATTGTCTAAATTGCATAGACCTCAACACTTTTAAGCATGGTATTTTTATTAAATATGGAACACTGAAAACTGAAAGTAAAAATTTGCTTCTCAAAGTAACCTTGTGGACATCTGATTTGCTAATTTACCAAATTTATTTGGACATATATCTCACAAAAAAGTAACTCTAGGCAACCTACAGCAAATAAAACAATAAATATATAAAAACAACTATTATCTAAAAGTGCAAAAAAAAAACAAACACCCTATAAAACAGAGGCCCCCAACCTTTTGGGCGCCAGGGAACAGTTCTATAGAGAGAGGGTTTTTCATGGACCACAGTGGGCATGATTTCATGCATGACCTGCATCCTGTATGTGTGTGGATGGGGCCTCACTAGTTTATGTAGCACAGTTTCTGGTGCGCCACAGACCGGTGCTGGTCCACTGCCTGGAAATTGGGGATCCCTGCTATAAGGCATGTTGTTAGTTTCAAAATTGTCTGACCCATCGTGACCCCATGGACAACATTCCTCCAGGCCTTCCTGTCCTCTACCATCCTCTGGAGTCCATTCAAGCTTACGCCTACTATTTCAGTGACTCCATCCAGCCACCTCATTCTCTGTCGTCCCCTTCTTCTTTTACCCTCAATCTTTCCCAGCATTAGGCTCTTCTCCAGTAAGTCCTTCCTTCTCATTAGGTGGCCAAAGTATTTGAGTTTCATCTTCAGGATCTGGCCTTCTAAAGAGCAATCAGGGTTGATCTCCTCTAGGACTGACTGGTTTGATCGCCTTGCAGTCCAAGGGACTCAAAGGAGTCTTCTCCAGCACCATAGTTCAAAGGCCTCAATTCTTTGGCACTCAGCCTTTCTTATGGTCCAACTTTCACAGCCATACATTGCAACTGAGAAAACCATACCATTGACTATATGCACTTTTGTTGGCAGGGTGAAAAAAAATGTGAAATGGGTGCAATGGTGCAGTAGTTTGCTCATTCTTTGGCATTGCCCTTCTTTGGAATTGGAATGTAAACTGACCTTTTCCAATCCTGTGGCCACTGTTGAGTTTTCCAAATTTGCTGGCAAATTGAGTGTAGTACTTTTACTGCATCGTCTTTTAAAAATTTGTATAGCTAAGCTGGAATACTGTCACCTCCACTAGCTTTGTTGTTGCTCAGATTTTCTAAGGCTCATTCAACTTCACATTCTAGGATGTCTGGCTCAAGGTCAGTGACCACCCTATCATGGTTATCAGAGACATTAAGCTCATTCTTGTATAGTTCTTCTGTGTAATTTTGCCACCTCTTCTTAATCTCTTCTGCCTCTGTTAGGTTCCTTTTCCAGAGGGTAAGTCATCTGTGAAACAGGTTTGGTTGAAATTGCTTGAGGTGCTCCAGAGTTATGCTGGAACATACATATATACATACATACAGTCTTTTATAAAAATAAAATAAGATAAGATAAGAAGAAGATGAAGGCTACTCCATTTCTTCTGAGGGATTATTGCCTGCAGTAGTATACCTGATAGGCATCTGAATTAAATCCACCCATTCCTGTCCATTTTAGTTCGCTGATTCCCAAGATGTCGATGTTCAGTAATTGTCAGCTTCTGCTTTGCTCTCGCTTCAGCTGCCATGAAACGGGGAGAGAGGGCATGGTATTTGGGAGGGGTTACTCATTGTGCTGGAGGAAGGTTCTGGAGTTCACCGACTGATCCGACTACGCATGCGTGGGTGTTTCCCGCCAGGACTAACGGCACCGACATTCCATCTTCGTGATGCCTTTTGAAGTTATCTCACACCTGACACTTGGAAGAATTATGATTGGACTGGGACTATGATGCCAAGAGGGTGGGGAATGGGCTATTCTATATATCAATCGCTTTCGCGCCTAAATAATCAGACTTCGCTACGCTACGCCTTTAATCATTCTTAATTAGTAAAAGTACACTTGATTTCCACACATGGAGTCTCGTGGTCTTTCTTTCCTAATTAATTAATGGAGAGGAGCTGACAGATAGCGAAGTCTCATCAACACCCTACCAGGAGAATACAATCTTCCGTGGGGGGTGAAAACTACAAGAAGACGAAACAGAGAAAATGTCTTCGCACACTAGCAATGAAGAAATGGAAAAAGATCCCACTGATTTATTATTACCCGAGGAGTTGGCTCAGCTGGACATAACGAGCTCTGCAACCCCCCCCCGTTGGTCCTTGTCGGTGGGACAAACAGAAGGTAGTGCAAACTGGGATGCGGCCGTTACCAGAAGGAAACATCAGGAAAGGCCGTTTGAAGCGGGGGCCGAACGAAGACCCCAGGAAAGAGGTCAACCTGATTACTTGGAACAGAGGTACTCTGGGCAAAGATTCGGGGAGGGAGAAGAGGCTGAGAGGGGGTGGGAGTAAGAAAACCCACGGGCAGCTCCCCCCCCCAGCCAGGGGTGCTGCCAGGCCAGGGGCCCCACCCCCCAGAAGACGCAGAATGGCTAAAGTCCCCCCCTTAACTGTAAAGTATGATGGAAATCCTAAGAAGCTGGGGTTTTTCATCATGCAAGTTTATAACTTCATGGAAATTTATGGGCCCGATTTTGAATCAGATGCCATGAGAGTGCGCATGATTTTGCTTGCTTTGGAAAACGAGGCCGCTGACTGGTGGATGGCAATAGCAATAGCAATAGCAATAGCAATGTTAGACTTATATACCGCTTCATAGGGCTTTCAGCCCTCTCTAAGCGGTTTACAGAGTCAGCATATTGCCCCCAACAACAATCTGGGTCCTCATTTTACCCACCTCGGAAGGATGGAAGGCTGAGTCAACCCTGAGCCGGTGAGATTTGAACCGCTGAACTGCAGCTAACAGTCAGCTGAAGTACTGCACTCTAACCACTGCGCCACCTCAGCTCGGATGGGGTTGCACCAGACCAATTCCCCCCTCCTGAGGAATTTTAATGCGTTTATGGAAGCGTTCAAGAGACGATTTGATGACCCCCTAACTGAGAAACGGGGCAAATTGAAATTTATGACCCTCACGCAGGGAGACAGGCCGGTGACTCAGTACATTCAGGAGTTTCAACACCTTTGTAATTATATGAGAGGATGGAGTGAGGAAGCCCTTTTGGATAAATTTGCTTTGGGCTTGGATGAAGATATTTATCAACAATGTGTTAATCGCCACCTTCCCAAATGCCTCACAGTTTGGTATGAAAATGCAGCTGATATTGAACTTGATTTAATTAGACTCCAATGTGCAAAGGAAGAAAGGGAGAGGGAAAGAGAAAAAACAGCGAGATCTTCCCCCCCATCCCGCAAAACCCCTTTCGGAGTGGGAAGCGAAGGGAGGGGAGGCCCCTCTGGAAAAGCTAAACCGTTCACCTGCTTTCGTTGTGGGAAGGGAGGCCATCGCGCGCCAGAATGCCGTGCTAAGCTACCCACAACCGCCCCAACCCCTGCCAAGAGGGAGGGGAGATCCAGCAAGGTCCCAGACAAAAAGAAAAAGGAAGCCGCGTTCGCTGTGGATTCCAACCCCCCGCAATTCAGCCAGGCCCTGGAGGGAGAAGCTGACGTCTCTACCAGCTCCTCTGATGACTCCGATGATGATGCCTCGCCTCGCTGGGTGAGTTCAAACAAAGGCCCCATGCTAATCCCGATAGAGTTGAGAGTTCCGCCCGATGGGGGGTCAGAAAGCCTTCCCGCCCTCCTTGACTCAGGCTGTTCCCGCTCAATGATCAATCCTGCTATGGTGGAGAAACTGGGCCTCAAATTAAGAACTTTGAAAACCCCTATTGTCTTTTGCCAGATAGATGGGTCCATAGCAGGGGGGGACCCGCCCATTTCTTTACTGAACCCCTAGAGATGAAAATGGGCTCCCATACTGAACTGATCTCTTTTATTGTGGCTCCTGGGATGGACAGGCCACTCATTTTGGGCCTCCCTTGGCTTCGAAAGTGGAACCCTCGCATAAATTGGAGGGAGGGTTGGTTACGCATTCGCACGAAAACACCTCCGGAGGGGGAGGGCGTTTCCTCAGAGCCTGTTAGCTGCAGTTCTGATTTGGCCGCCAGAGGGCAGGAGAGGATTGAAGGAGAGGAAAAGATTCCTAAAGTTTATTGGGACCTGAGAGGAGTTTTCAGTGAAAAATCTTCGGATAAACTTCCGCCCCACAGGCCTACTGATTGCTCAATCGATATTTTATCCAGGGTGAAGCTCCCAAAGCCCCAAATATATTCCATGTCACCTAGGGAGATGGAAGAGATGAGAAAATTCATCGATAAAAATTTGGAACGGGGGTTCATTGAGCCTGCACGCCCTAAAGTCGCTGCTCCTGTGTTATTCCGAGAGAAGAAAGATGGTTCCCTGAGACTGTGTGTTAATTTTAAAAATCTTAATGGGATCTCGGCCCAAAATCTCTACCCGCTGCCATTGATGAAGGACATGTTGGCCCAATTGGGGAAGGGCCGCATTTTCACTAAACTGGACCTTAGGGAAGCATACTATAGAGTCCGTATAAAGGAGGGAGATGAATGGAAAACTGCATTCAACTGCCCTCTTGGCTGCTTCCAGTTCCAGGTGATGCCTTTTGGCCTGCAGGGGGCGCCTGCAGTTTTCATGCAATTAATTAATGAAATCTTGCATGACCACCTTTACAAAGGTGTTATAGTATATTTAGATGATATCCTTATCTATACTCACACATATGACGAACACATCGCTCTAGTGCGCACTGTCTTGAAAAAACTCAGGGCCGCTGAACTTTATGCCAAATTGTCCAAGTGTGAATTTCATTAGGCGAAGATTGACTACCTAGGGTATCGCATCTCTCCCGCTGGCATTGAGATGGACCCTGGGAAAGTGAAAGTGGTAACTGAATGGGAGGCGCCCCAAACTCGCAGACAGCTGCAAAAATTTTTGGGTTTTGCTAACTTCTACCGTCAGTTCATTCCTTCTTTTGCCAAAATTGCGCTTCCTATCACAAATTTGCTGAAGTCCAAAGGTGGGCCTAAACCTAAGCCTAGCAAGCCACTGGATTGGACCATGGAATGCCAAGCTGCTTTCGAAAAACTGAAACGCCTTTTTGCTGCGGAACCAGTCCTGAAGCATCCTGACATGGACAAGCCTTTCGTCGTCCAGGCTGATGCCAGTGACGTCGCCGTTGGGGCCGTCTTGCTGCAAGCCAACGACCAAGGTAATTTACAACCCTGCGCTTACACCTCCCGCAAGCTCACGGACACTGAAAGACGTTGGGCTGTTTGGGAGAAGGAGGCATTTGCAGTGCGATGGGCCCTAACCACATGGCGCCATTTTCTGGAAGGCGCTAAGCACCCTTTTGAAGTGTGGACTGACCACAAGAATTTGGAGGCTTTGAGGACCCCACGCCGTCTATCCCCTAAGCAGATGCGTTGGGCCCAACATTTCAACCGTTTCAATTTCACACTCAAGTACATCCCTGGGGGGAAAAATTTCATGGCGGACGCTTTGTCAAGACTCCCTCAATACAACTGCTCTAAACTGAGTGTTGTTCAGCCTGTTGTTCCCACTTCCAGCCTGGCGGCTCCGGTAGTCACTCGCCAGCAGGCACGCTCGAAAGTGGAGGTGCCTCAGGATTTTCTCTCTGACCTCAAACGCGCCCTTCCCCAGGATGACTGGTTCCAGAAGCATCAGGATGAGTGCACGATGAGGGACGATTTACCGTGGATCGGAGCTAAGCTTTATGTCCCCGCCTCTCTTCGTCTCGTCGTCCTCCAACGGGCTCACGATTCCAAATTGGCGGGTCACTTTGGTTTCGTCAAAACTTTACACCTGGTTAAGAGGCAATTCTGGTGGCCCTCTTTGAAAAAGGACATTGAACTATATGTTGCCAGTTGTCCAGTTTGTGCTACCGCTAAAAGGCCACCTGGAAGACCACAAGGCCTACTCCAGTCTGTAGCCTGGCCTGTTGCCCCTTGGAAGGAGATTTCGATGGACTTCATTGTCGAGCTCCCCGAGAGCCAAGGGCACACCGTCATTTGGGTCGTTACGGACTTATTCTCGAAACAAGTTCATTTTATACCTTGCCACAAAATTCCTTCTGCTAAGGCACTCGCTAAACTCTTCATTTCCCACGTTTACCGTTTGCATGGAGTGCCTGATCGCATTATTTCTGATAGGGGTGTCCAATTCACCTCAGCTTTCTGGAAGGAATTTCTTAAGCGCATTGGCTCCGCCCAGGGCCTTAGCTCCGCCCACCATCCTCAGACTAATGGGGCCTGTGAGAGGACCAATTCTGTTTTGGAACAATATTTACGTTGTTTCATCAATTATCAGCAGGATGATTGGGTTGACTTGCTACCGCACGCTGAGGTGGCCTACAACAATTCTGTCCATACCAGCACTGGTTTTACCCCTTTTCGGGTTGTTTTTGGTCAGGATTTTGTTCCTATTCCTGAGTTGCCTCATGACCAACCACAAGTTTCTTCCGTCGCTGACTGGAGCGAACGTCTGAGCCGTGTTTGGCCTTTGACTCTTGCTACTTTGGATGCTGCACATCGTGCTCATAAGAAACAAGATGATAAGAAGCAGTCGTTACAACCTTATCAGTACAGGGAGGGTGACCTGGTCTACTTGTCCACAAAGTTCCTTCAGACCACACAGAAATCCAAGAAATTGGGGCCTAAGTATGTTGGTCCCTTCCCCATCATCAAGATCATCAATCCTGTTTCCGTTCGTTTGCAGCTGCCTAAGCATCTCAACCGTGTTCACCCCGTGTTCCACGTTAACCTCATTAAGCCTGTTCGTGTTTCGACTTTATGTCTGCCTGACGATCCTCTGCCTGCTCCCTTGTTGGTTGATGGTGAACAACACTTTGAAGTTCGTGACATACTGGACTCCCGCAGGCGGCGTAATCGCATCCAGTATTTAGGGGCTTGGAAGCATTTTCCCCCCTCTCATACGGAATGGGTTGACAAGTCCCATGTTCGTGCCCCCCGACTACTTTGGAAATTTTATGCTGCTTATCCTGACAAACCTTGATTTTCTCTCCCCCCCCCCTTCTCTTTTCTATGTTTTGTTGTTCGTCTGTTTGTTTGTGTTTTCTCGTTTTCCAGGCCTGATCGCCTTTTTCCGGGGGACGGCCGGATGTCAGCTTCTGCTTTGCTCTCGCTTCAGCTGCCATGAAACGGGGAGGGAGGGCATGGTATTTGGGAGGGTTACTCATTGTGCTGGAGGTAGGTTCTGGAGTTCACTGACTGATCTGACTACGCATGTGTGGGTGTTTCCCGCCAGGACTAACGGCACCGACATTCCATCTTCGTGATGCCTTTTGAAGTTATCTCACACCTGACACTTGGAAGAATTATGATTGGACTGGGACTATGATGCCAAGAGGGTGGGGAATGGGCTATTCTATATATCAATCGCTTTCGCGCCTAAATAATCAGACTTCGCTACGCTACGCCTTTAATCATTCTTAATTAGTAAAAGTACACTTGATTTCCACACATGGAGTCTCGTGGTCTTTCTTTCCTAATTAATTAATGGAGAGGAGCTGACAGTAATCCATGAAGTGGGCTATAAGGCATAAGAGAGGATTAATGTTAACCACAGTAATGGGGCCATCTCAAGATTTTGTCAATCTCCTGGGATCCTCAGACCTGATGACATAACCAGGTCTGGAGGAAATTCTGGAACATTAACAGGGATGGAGCTAACTTCACTTCTGGGGGGTGGGGAGGAAAATGTTTCATAGGGGCAGGTATCACAGCAAATAAGGCCTGTCTTCTGGAACCTACCAAGTTCCCTGACAGAAGGGAGCCATAACATAATTATTTGCTATGTATTGTGCTTCATTTCTTCTACATGGTGGAAATAATGGTTTCGTAAACATAAATTGTATAAATTCTATATTAGCATTTAGTTCTTCTCCTTGTTAAATGAAAAGTTTCTCTTAAGCAAAACTCACAATGGCTATATGAAAACGTGTATGTTTTTGAAACACATCTGAGCTGGCTAGCCACTGTCATCTTTCCACTGGCCAGCCTTTAGAAGCTTGTATGTATCTTTTGTATTGCATTTCAGCTGGAAAAATTTCCAGTGTAGTTTTCAAATCAATATACAGAATTGAGGCAGAAAGGGAAAAGGAATGGAGCAGAAAAAGAAAACAAGGATAAAGGCTTTTAAAGGCTTTTAAATAAAATTGAAAATTTGAAATTATCTTCATCTTTTCAGAACTATATCGCATTCTCATATTCTCATACTAAGGGGCGGGTTTATATGTGGTTCTGTGTTGACATTCATAATTGCCAACCACTTATATTTCCTCAATGCCCACAGGGTGACCTACAGTTTAGCTAAGCCTGTATCAGTCAGGAATTAACAGACTTTTTAAATTCCCTTTCTACAAAAAGCACTTGCTGCTTATCTCCTCTGCCCTCATCATTATTCCCTTATTTGTCAACATTTTGTCAAACACTTTCCTAAAATAGACAAGTTTTCTGAGTTGACTCTGGGATGAGTGGATATCATCTCGGATCAAAATTCTCTAAATACAACTCCTCCATGAATGAGGTAGGATAACACTAAATCTGCATGTAGAAGTCATTCTGAATAGATGCAAGCGTGACAAGGGGCTGTGCCTAACTTCAAAAACCTCTGAATAGATGCAAGCGTGACAAGGGGCTGTGTAGGCTTAGTTGAATAATTTTTTCACTCTATTATGAAGAATTTTTGATAGGCTGAAGCAGTGGTGGGTTCCGGGTGGTACGGCCCGGTATGGGCATAATGGGAGCATCGGCCTCCATACCGGAACGGTGTATCGGTGGGCCCGCCCACCCACATTCGTTACCTCTTTTTGAAGGAAATGGGCCAATTGCGCACGCGCGCACAGCATACAGCACCTGCGCAAACTCACCAAGCAGCTGGGGCATCGCAGGGCAGTTGCATGCACACACATGCACAGCCACATGCCTGAGGTGGATGTCTGGCCCCGTCACAGTGTGCCAGTTGCAACGGGATCCAGAACCCACCGCTGGGGTGAAGGTGCCAAAATTAGTATTTTTTAATGTAGCAGAAAAACAATAGAACATGGTAATTCAGTGAACTAGGAAAAATATTTTTTATTGTTGAGAAAGTGTAATGATATGATTTCAGATAAAGATGAAATGCTAAAACTGAAGCCAAGCCATTAATGGGAGCATGGTGAAAACTTTCTCCTATGGAAAAAGGAGGAGGAGGAAACTTTTTTTTAAAAGCAGGGAAGGAATGGATGACTGCGCAGCAGGTTACATCTCAGATGGCTTTGTATCATCGAAAACAGCCAATAGATGGCAGATTAATACAGTTGTCTGGAAACTTTCTGTCCCTGCCACAGAAACCAATGCTGATGAGTTTTCAGGAGAGAAAAACATGATGGAACCAGCTTCTCAGAAGTGTTTCTTCTCTCTTGCTAATGTAACATGATAGAATGCCTATTGCGCAACATTGAAGTCCAGCCACTGACCTAAACAAACCATCCTGAGATGGTTAGAGGAGTAAAAAGAAATGAAGCAGGTCTCTTTAGTTCTGGATGTGATCATTAGCAAAAGGAAATGACCAAGCAGAAGCTTTTAGATACATTAGGATTAGCTCTGCTATATCCTTCAGTAATTTTTTTTCTGAACAGAGGTAAATTTTCATTGCCTGCAATGAGAAGCATGTTAACTTACAGCCATGAATTGAGCTCCATGCTGCCCGCTT
Organism: Thamnophis sirtalis; assembly: GCF_051295495.1. Classification (NCBI taxonomy): domain Eukaryota; kingdom Metazoa; phylum Chordata; class Lepidosauria; order Squamata; family Natricidae; genus Thamnophis; species Thamnophis sirtalis. The sequence goes on from NW_028261388.1 coordinate 55,599,421, forward strand.
GTTTATTTTTATAGGATGACATATGCTGCCCTTCTGAAACATACCACATGAATGTTTCTAAAACATGTCACATACCAAATGCCCAAGCTATTAATGTTGTTAAATTCTTTTTTTAATGTTATGTATGTATGTATGTATGTATGTATGTATGTATGTATGTATGTATGTATGTATATAACATACACAAAAAAGCAACCAGCACTTAAGTGCATATGTGCATGTACATAATCTATAATTAGTGGGCATGGAATGATATTTAACTTTTTTGTATCTCCTCTGATGCAAACCATATCTCTAAAACAGCTTAAATATAATGGGAGAAAAATCATTCAAATGTGGCTTCTTTTTCCTAGTGCATTTGCCCTTCAAAGGAAATATTTCATTGTGATACATGTTATCCAGGGAATAATTGCACTAGACCCACCTGCTGGTTATTAGGCTTCCCTTTCAGGGTTATTATTTCATTTTTTAAGCTACTAAATGCAAGATACTCATAATAATGTGATCACTTTGTCCCTTAATGGAATATGGAATATGAAACCTTAAGTTATACAGTACACCCCCCCCCCCCCGAAACTTGCCTAACAAAATGTCTTTTGTGAAAAACATTTCAGTTTTCCTACCTTACTTTGTTTGAAAATTACTTCAAACCCCTCTCTCTCTCTTTGAAATGTCAAGAGATGCTAGTTTTGATGTTGTGCTTTCTGGCACATCTTTCTTCCTTCAACTATTCACACCAATTGCCCAACAGCTCATCTTTCCAACATTAAAAACAAACAAACAGCGGAAAGTCAGTGTATTTAAGCCCTCTGTATACTGTTCCTTGGAATTTAACCCAGAGATTCTACAGGCTGCAGAGAGATGATTGATACATACAGTATTCTTGGCAAAGTCCCAGTGGAGAGCAAGAGCATCCTATCCATGAATATTTTTCTTCTCCTGTGGGGAAAAAATTGACATAAATTCTCTTACATCATCTTGAATGATAGTGGGGAAATGCATGAGAATTTTCCTCTTTAGATTTATTGACAAGGAGTGCATCACAGACAAAGAGCACACTAGCTGGCTATAGTGAGTAAGTAATGCAGTGAAACTTGGATTTCATATGCAATGGACAATTCCCCCCCACCCCAGTTTCATTTATATGTATGAATCATCGAAATTTCCCTGGTTTTGTATTCAATGAAAGTTTGTGAATTCCCCTGAATTTTTCTGTTGGAATGAGACTTCACTGTGCTCAAGAAAGCCTTATTGGGGGCTGCTTCTAGGCCCTGGAACTTCTTCAAAAAGCATTTTCTGTGTATTTATTTATTTATTGTAAAATTTATTTGCTGCCTGTCTCATATCCAACAACTCTGGGCAGCTTACACCATAAAAACATTTTATAAATGTTAAAATCATAAATTATAAAATAACATAGCAGATAAAATCATTAAGATAAGATGGCAAAGAAGGGAACCAGATACAAGGTCTCAGCTATGTAACTGTGAATGCTATTGTCTGCACTACTTTGTTTTTAAAAAAATGTTTTATTTTATTGATATTCATTTTTAACATTTTGATTCTTATTTGTACTGTATTTTGTTTTGTATTTTGTTTAAACTTACTTACTCTGGTATTTAATAGCTTATTTGGTGTCAGCTACATTGTGAAATAGTGTATAACTATTAGAACCAATGTGTACATTTCGGTAGAAAGAATGTCATGCTGTGGCATTTGGTTCCAGCTTCCTTATTAATAGAGGAATGTACAGACCAGGGGTGGGTTCCTACTGGTTCTTGCCGATCCTTGTGGACCGGTTTGTCAGTGAACCCAGAAGTAATTAACTTCTGGGAACGCCGGCAATGTTCTCTCTAAGGTGCACGGCTGCGCTGCTCATTACCGTCCAGTGACATCCGGTGAGGATTATGGTTGGTGAGGCAAGAGCGCAGCAGCAGCAAGAAGCAACGTCCCTGCCGCTGTGTCTGACAGGCCAGGCGTCTCACATTTATGATGGACATAAATGTGAGACACCTGTCGGACACAGTGGCAAGAACATCCCTGCTGCTGCCATGCTCCGCCACCTCGCCCCCCACCTCCTCCAATCCCATCACTGTGTCCAACAGGCCAGGCGTCTCGCTTTTATGGCAGACATAAACGTGAGACGCCTGGCCTGTCGGACACAGTGGCGACAATGTCCCTGCCGCTGCCGCGCTCCGCTGCCTCGCCCCCTGCCTCCTCCACCCCCACCGTTGTGAAGAAAGAAACACACGCACACACACACACACAAATTCCTCACAATAAAAAATTACAAATTAAATTACAATAATTTTGAATTCCCCCCCCTCCTTCCGTCTGATCCACATACCTTTTCCAGCTGTGGATTTCAACTCTCCTCTTGTCTGCCCACCATGATGAAAATGTAAAAAATTAAATAAAAAGACAACTTAGGGACGATTTGCTGCTGCCAGATAAGGAGGCAGAGAACCATGTGCCTCCTTTGCATAAGGAATTTTTCCCCTTTTAACCCTTGCTTAACTCTGAGCAAGGGTTAAGAGGTGAAAAAATCCTTATGCAAAGGAGGCCTGTAGTTCTCTCGCCTCCCCCTGCAGTTAGCACTAAGCAGACTCAGAGTCATCCACTGTGACTCTGGAATCTGGCAGCAACTACCTTAGTCTTTTTCCTTTTAATTATTCTTTTCTTTTCCTCATGACACTGGTGAGGCCCCACCTCCCCTGCCTCCCCTGCCTGCACGTTCCTGTTACCGTCAGTCACCCCGTTTTCAGCAAAGCAAGTGAGGGAAAGTCCTTTGCAGGTGGCTAGAACTGGCCACCTGCAAAGGACCTCCCCAGACTTGTTGTCAGCTGCAACTTCATTTAGTAATCAGGAAAGAAGCCACTCAACTCCATTTGTTTGAAATCAAGTGTACTTTTACTAATTATAAATGAACAGTAGGAAAGCTAAGCTGAATCTGGTTAATTAGGCGCAAAAGCGGATAATATCATGTATAATTCAATCCCCTCCCCTTGGCACCCCCGTTCATAGTCCAATTATAATGCACCCAACTGTCAGGTGGGAGATAACTTCAAAAGTCATCACCAGGATGGAATGCTGGACAGTTAACCTTGGCGGGAAACTCCCTTCCTCCACATGCGCAGTAAGATGGTCAGGTCAGCATCTAGAATCTTCCTCCAGCACATCATGATTCCCCTCCCAAATACCATGCCCCCCTCCCCGTTTCAATGGCAGCCGAAGCAGCAGCAAAGCAGAGGCTGACACTTGTTTTGTTGAGCACTGAGCAACTGATGGTACTTTGCGCTGGCCGCAACTGCTTAAATTAGCGTCAGTCATGTTCAGCAAAGCAAGCCTGGGGAGGTCCTTTGTGGGCGACTAGTCCTAGCTGCTTGCGCCTGGCGCTGCGGCTGAAGTGAAGCTCCAAAGCCTCTGAATAACTGCTGCCGCCTCCTCCTCCTCCTCCAACAGCACCACCACATTTGCTGCCCGACGCTGTGGCTGAGGTGAAGCCTCCAAAGCTCCCACTGGCACCCCCACCCATGGCAGCAGCGCCTCCCCCTCTGCTCGGAGCACCTGAGCTGGGCACGGCGTTACCCCTGCCCCCTCCTCCTCCGCCATGCTTTTGAGGAGCCATGAGGCTACGGGAGCCAGTAGGAAGGCGGGGGGGCAAGAGCAGGAAAAAACAGCCTCATGGCTTCTCAAAAGCACGGCAGAGGAGGAGGCGGCGGCAACAGGGGTAACAAGGAGCCCAGCTCAGGTGCTCCAAGCGGAGGGGGAGGTTCTGCCACTGCTGTCACAGGCGGGGGCGCCAGTGGGAGTTTTGGCGGCTTCACCTCAGCAAATGTGGTGGTGCTGTTGGAGGAGGAGGAGGAGGCAGCAGCAGTTATTCTGGTGGCAACGGGGGCTCGTTGGCATCTTCAGCAGCAGCCCTGCCCTCTTCGGTGAAAAAACCGAAGATGGAGCAGATCTGCGTAGATGACGTCACCACAACATGACTGGAGGAGGAATTCTGGGAGTTGAAGTCCACAAGTCTTAAAGCTGTCAGGTTTGAAGACCCCTAGTTTTTTTTCTAAAGGATTAGGGGTGCAAGGATCTTGTAATTTGACAGCTTTAAGACTTGCATGCTTCAATGCTAGAGTTTCTGAATAGCTACTTGGATCGACCTAAGTACTAATTCATAATTTCATATCCAGTCACATGGGCAGCAAGCCACTCCCATCCGTTCACATGGGTGGCAAGCCACTCCCACAAAGGAGGCCACACCCACAGAGTAGGTTCCAACAATTTTTGAAACCTACCACTGGCACAGACTTACATCTAAGCAGAAGTATAGAATTGCTTCGTTTTTTCTTTATTTTGGGAAAGGTTTCCATAAACTATACAATTTAGAGACAGCAGGTGTATCTGCTAAGGCTCAGTAATTCTAAACAAAAAAAACCCACTATGCTTTATGAGACAGCATGTCCAGACCTCGCTCCACATTCTTTGAGCAATGACATGTAACCAAATTCATTCCTTGGAAGTTAAAGTGGGATGTAAAAATCAATGCAATCAGGTGCAGCTAAGAACCAGAAACAGATTCAAGTTTGAACAACTATCAGCTGCTGCTGAACCTTTGTCTCCTCCACATTAAAAAAAATGGTCCTTTTTTAGTAGTTATTTTTACTAGTAATTTAGAACTGATCCTAGAAGACCTGGCAGATCCATTATTGTTTTCAAGAGTTTAACTTTACTATAATTTGTTAATCTCAAAATAGCAATTTTGTTTGCCAGCTAAATTTCTGAGTGTTGTTTACAAAGGGTTAATGTTTACACATTGACTTTTTAACACAAGCCATTTTCTGTGGAATTGTTATCACTTATTTGGTCACTTATTACAGAGAATCCAGTAAGTTCACATCATTTTCAACCCAGCAGTCATTTCTGATTATTCCATAGTATTTCTTTGTCTTCTTTCAAGCCTGATTCATGCTAATTTTGGGGGATTTAGCTGTGTGGACAAAGTACTACTGAGGCATTAATCCCTTGGTTAGAATCTTCTTCATACATATATTATAGGTACATGCAGCAAAATATCCGTACGTTTTTTTCTTTTCATTTGTGTATGAGAAGCCAGCAACAATTTTAATACATTATGAAGACATCTCTAATTTCATTAATTGTGAAGCGACCCTGAAATAATACTATAGCAAGTAAAGGGAAGATAGCAATCAACAGTTGGCCCTAATAGCAACAACAGAAACATGAAACTATTAAAGGAACATTTATTTGTTCATTTGAATTTGCAGGTTCACCACTCAACTATTCTGGACAGCTTGCAAGGATTAAAAACTTAGCAATACGTTAAGATACCTAATAAAAGGCAGGCATAACAGGAAATAAAAACTCAGTACAACATTGCAATACATTAATTAAGGATGTTAGTGGACCTGGTTTCTTGAATTAATGGGCCTTACTTTTCTTGGCAGCAGTCCCTGTGAAAAATGTTATTCTGGTCCAGTAAAATATAATCCTAAAGAAGCAAATTTGAATACCCTTTTTACAGATTAGGACATATTTTATATTCTAATAAATATGTCTGAGGCACTGGGTTGTATCACTCATGGTTTCCCTTTAATGTTTCTTATCCAGTCTAATTTCCTTTCAAACTTCTGCCCTAGTTACTGCCATTACATTTCATTACTTGCAACCACTCAATAACTATGGAATATTGTGGGTTTCAACATAAGGCAGGCAGTACCCAGGAATCTTTGTTATTGTATGTGCCAAAATGTCTGCAACACAAAGATTAGTTTGGATTTTAGAAACATCCTTCATAGTTGCCTGAAGTCTAAAATGATCCATTAATGATGAAGACCAAGCAATTTAAACTGATTCTCATTTCTGTGACCCCTGGGTTCTGTTCATTTCTGGAATCTAGATATACAAAAGCCAGTACACAGAGCAATAAAAAAAAAAATCAGATCAAAGATGTAAAACCCTAAAATCAATAAGTATTAGCAGATACAACCAAATCCATGTTTGAAGAGGAAAACAGAATAAGATAGAAGTTATTACAGTAGAAGATAACTTGCACAAAACAAAATACTAGCAAGAAAGAGAATAAGTGATAAGGAGCACAGGCTGTACAAGTACTAGAAACAAGCTCCCTTTGTCTAAACTGCTGTCTCGTACAATTCCCCGTGAAAAAAAGCAAGAAATAACTATGTATATTGAAGAACAAGGATGTTCTCACCCTAAATCAATCACTGTTTCTTTCTAATAAACTATGAGGATCATGTAATGCTTGGAACCAGTGAAATAAAGTGCTTGCTTGAAAAACATTTGTCCTCTTCTGAAAGAGAACAACCTGTAGCTCATATCAATAAAATCTCAAAGGAATTTTAAGCTTTGGTCATATTACATGTAAATTGGGATCAGGAGTTAATGCTCTTCCTATATTAATTGTAGGATTAATTATCCTATAGTTCTGACATCATCAACAGAATGTTGAGATCAATGCTACTTGGCTAAGGTGACCACACGTCCCGCTTTTGGTGGGAGAGTCACGATTTTTCAAAATTTGTCCTGTGTCCCACTGTGTGTTCAAAAAGTCCCGATTTAAAAAGGACGCCGTTAAATTATTTTTTTTAATTCTCTGAAGTGTCGTTCCTGATGTGGCCTTTAGAGGGCAGTGGTTTCCCTCCCTTCGCTCGGCTTGCTCACAGCCCTCCCTCCCCTCCTGCTCTTCCAAACATTTGATTCCTTTCAATCTGTTTGCTTTTCTCCGGTCTCCTTTTGGTGAGGGGGGGGCGGCGGGAGGGGGGGAGAAGATCTGTCATTTTCCTTCCTTTAAAAAAATGGGGGGAACCCAGGATTTATTGCAAATAAAGAAATCCACCCCAAATGGATGGGGAGGCGGGATGGGGAGGGGAATGGGAATTAGGGGAAAGGGGGATTTTCCTTCCGTGCCTTGGATTTCATTTATTTATTTATTTATTAAAAAGTTGCTTTTCTTGTATTTCCTTTGCTCGTTGGTTTGGTTGGGGGGGGGATGAGTGGAGAAAAAAAGAGAGAGAGATCTGGGAGCTTGAATTGGTGCGGCTGGAATTGGGGCTGCGGGTCTGGGGAGGGCAGTGTCTGTGTGTATAATTTGGAAGAGGCGGGGGGGAGATGGAGGAGATTTCCTTCTCTCCGCTGCTCTTCTCTCATCTTCTGTCGGATGGGGTTGGGAGTGGGTGGGTGGGGGTGTACGATCCCCTCTTATTTTTTTAATCTATCCCTTTCCTACCTTGTGATCTCTCACTTAACAGCTGCAAATAAAAGACTCTACTAGTAATTCCCCTTTTGTTGCTGGTAAAAATCCTACACACACACACACACACACACACACACACACACACACACACACATTTTGACTGCTCTTTTTGTGCATCCAGTGTGAAGTGAGCAGTAATGAAGGCTGCACGCGTGCACACACACACACACACACACACACACACACACACACACACACACATTAATAACCCCCGTTTTGCAGCCCCAGACTCTTAAAAACTCATACATCCCTCTTCATTCTTTACATTTCTCTACACATTTCTCTATTTATCGTATTATGTCTATCTCTTTTTTTAAAATTATTATTCTGCTGGTCTTCCTGGCAGCCTTGACGCCCCCATTCCCCCCCCCAAAAGAGGCAAGTTAGAAATTTAAATTTTCATCCAGCATGACTAAGATGTGCTTTATCCAATTTTCTCCTCTTGAGCTTCTGTGGGCGGTTCCACCACAAAACCGCAATGTCCTTATCCGCGCCGACATAAGTGCGGAGGCAAATCCGCGGCGTCCGAAGCGCTAAGAAAAAAACGACCCTACCGCCGCGATAACAGCGCGGTGACAGAAGGGCGTTCTACATGTTTCGTTCTTTGCCTCCAAAGGTAGCCCTCCTCCTCCAGCTGACAGCGGCAGCGGGCACGGGGCAAAGCGGGCTGCCCAGCAGCAGCAGCAGCCCGTGGGAAGGGTCCAGCTCAGCCACAGGGGGCAGCAGGAAGTGGAGGAGGACGCGGCAGCGGCGGCGGCTGAGGCTCTCCCAGGCCGGCGAAGCAGGCTTGCCCGGCGGAGGCAGGCTGCCCTCTTCTTCCTCAACAACATCTCCTTGGACGGGCGGCCTCCACCGCCGGCGCCTCCCCCGGAGGAAGAGGCAGGGCGGGCGGGCGGCGGCGGCTGAGGCTCTCCCGGGCCGGCGAAGCAGGTTGCCCGGTGGCGGCGGCCGCCCATCCAAGGAGATGTTGTTGAGGAAGAAGAGGGCGGCCTGCCTCTGCCGGGCAAGCCCGCTTCGCCGGCCCTGGGAGAGCCTCAGCCGCCGCCGCCGCTGCGTCCTCCTCCGCCGTCGGCGGCCCTGCTCAGCCCCCCGCGGGCTTCCTGCTGTCCCCTGTGGCTGTGCTGGACCCTTCCCGCAGGCTGCTGCTGCCGCTGTCAGCTGGAGGAGGAGGGCTACCTTTGGAGGCAAAGAACGAAGCATGTAGAACGCCCTTCTGTCACCGCGCTGTTGTCCCCGCGGTGATGACGCGCGGTGATGACGTCGCGACTTTAGTGACGCGATTTAATCTCCGCTATTTTGCGTAGCGCGGTTTTGTCGTGCCACGTCTGTGGGCAAGGGCAGTCTACCTGCATCAGGAGTCATGGGAAAGGAGCAATATAGAGGGATTTACAAACTATATTCGTGTAGATTTTCTAAAGAGATTTAGCGGTGATGGCATAATAAGATGTGACAAGGCTTGCATGATGCCATATAATGAACTTGGCTGCATTGAGTCATTTAAAAAAAACTTTTTTTAAAGGGGGTGTTCTATTTAGGAACCGTCTCCCTGCTTCCCCTCTGCAGAGGGGTCCCCAACCTGTGGTTACAATGACATTGAAAAAAGTGACTGATTACCATTTTCACACTTAGTGACCATTTTCACACTTAGCGACCATTGCAGCATCCTCATGGTCATGCGATCTAAATTTTGATGTTTGGCAACAGATTCGTATTTATGATGGTTTCAGTGTCCTGGGGTCATTTTAATTGCCTTTTGACAAAGGCAATTTGGGAAACCAGATTCACTTAGGTTACTAACTTATCAGCTGCAGTTATTCACTTAAGAACTGTGGCAAGAAAGGTGGTATAGTGACCAAAGTTACAATGGCATTGAAAAAAGTGACTGATGACCATTTTTCACACTTAGCGACCATTTTCACACTTAGCGACCCTTGCAGCATCCTCACGGTCAGGCAATCAAAATTTTGATGTTTGGCAACAGTTACAATTTATATTTGTAAATTGTAGTTATGTTGAAATAAAAAAAATATTACAATATTATTTTTGCGTTGTATGAAAATTTTTGTTGCTCCGTATAAAATTTTTAATCAAGCCCCCCCCCCCCCCCGGCCAAAGGTGTCCCTCTTTACCAATCTGAAAATCTGGTCACCTTATACTTGGCCACTGAATGGACAAGGTGGCAGCACTCTTTTGTTCAGCAGGTTCTCACTTCTGTGCCTCAACGAGTGCAATCCTTCCAATCCTTTTCTTTTTCTCAACAACTCTGATTTAGGATAGAGATGACTTCACTAGCTGACAATCTGAGAAGTTGCTCTCCTTGGGGTAATATTATCTGACAATCCTCAGATCCCAAAAGAAAGAGAATGGAGGAAGAAACAGTTTCTCACCCAGAGTTACCGTCTGGTAAGATCGGTGGCCAATAAATTGTATAAATAACTAAATAAATAAAGATAGGCCATGATTATGGTTATAAAGATGCCAAACCATGATTTGTTTAAACTTGGCTTTTTATATACACCTAAAGCCTTGGCTCATACATAATACTGGGTCACAATTATAATTCACAATGTTTTCACACATCATGCTAAATCAAACCACAAAGACCACATTATGGTTTAGTGTGATGTGAGTGTGAACCTGATCAATGTGTCTGGATAAAACTTGATTAACCTTTTAAAACTTAGTTTAGCATTATTTGTATATGCCTGAGAATTCCCACACTTTAGTCTCAATTTCCTCCTCAATTTCATTAAATGGTATCTGCTCATCTGAGTCCACTTTGAATTGCAGTTTTTTTTATTTGTATAGCACCTAAAAGCCTTGTTAAATTGATCATGTGTAAACTAATATGCATCTTAATGTAGGACTATTTTGTTTGAATTCTGACATCCTTTGACATTAAAAAAGGAATGTAAGTCAATATAATAATTATGATTGCCATAAATTTGATGAATCATATGTCTTAAAACAGACACTCTTATTTGCATCATGATACAATCATCTAGTTCTCAAATGTAGTATTTTGCATTTTGAACAGAAAGTTCTAGGATTAGAAAAGAATAGTTTATTAAATGCATTAGAAGCTAAGGTTAACATACTGAATTGGATTAATCCCATTAGCATTGGAACTCCCAAGATCATTTATTTAGTTTAATTAATGTTGTCCTTGTATCTCAGTCCCAATTTTCCATAGTCCATACTAACAAATACTCAAAAATGTTATCAGAACATAAAGAATACATAACACCTGTTTCTAGCCAACAGGTTCCCCCCCCCCAAATTATGCCTTTGAATTATGTTTGTGTAATCCAAATTAATATTCTAAAGTCAACTGCTATCATATTTTAAATTATATGGATGTTAACATTCTTATCTCCACTAGATCTTTCAGACTTTATTACATGGTATAGTGCCATTTTCCTTTGCTGTTCTGAATAAGGAAATGAAGAATATATCAGTCAAATATAGAGTTTAATCAAATCTTGGAAAACATTTTTGAATAATTTTTATATTATCTCAATAAAATGTTGGTAGCACAATTTGTTACTGCGCATGCCCAAGATGGTGTCCTGTCGTGTTTGAGGAGAGCTTTGGGGAGATGATTGTCCTTCTCGGGGGCTTGCAGGGGTACCCTATTTCATCGATGGTTCCAGGTCTAGCTATGAGAACTTCCTGGGACCTCGGGGATACCCTTGAGCTGCGATTTACTGCTTCGTAGCCGGAACATCGTGAGTGAAAGGGGGCGGCTGGCAATGAGAGGAGAATGAAGAGCGTCAGCTGCTGCCGATGTGGGTGCGGTCAGCAGCAGCGGCGGGACACCCGGCTTGGGATCTCTGCAGCCGGTGTGGATGGGCTCAGCACCAGCTTCCTGCTACCCCCTTGAACACAGCTGGCGTGGGTGTGGTCATCAGAACGCCCAGCCTGGGGTCTCTGAAGCCGGCGTGGGTGTGCTCAGCGACAGTGGTGGCGGGTTGCCCGGCTTGGGATTTCTTCAGCCGGCGCGGGTGTGTGCAGCAGCAGCTTCTCGCTACCCCCTTGAACACTGTTGGCTCCCCTGTGGACATGTCCCCGTGGACATGTCATCTCCTCGTTCCATCTCCCCTGATATCATCCCATTTGGTTGATGCCACACTCTCCTCTATGCTATACTGTGACAGAACTTTATTCCCTTCAGGAACTCTCCCTTTCCCGGGGATGGCCTTCTTGCCTATCAAGACGCTTTCTTAATGACGGATTTTGGGATCCCAAGAGGTGGCATGCGAAGAAGAGACTTCTTAGGGTTTTTTTACAGGGGTTTTTAAATCAAATTTTAAGGGGAGGGCAGAGGGGGTTGATACAGATTGCTCAGACAGGCTTGGGGGGAAGTCTGCCGGGGCACAGGCCAGAGCTAACTAATGGGCGCAGGTCGGGAGTGCTGGGAAGGGTTGGGATTCTGGGGGAGACATTAAGCCATTCCATTGGGGGTTCACCATCTCTACTGTTTGTGGGAGAGGCAGATATGGTGGGGGCCGAGGGCCAAATTATGTTCGGGGGACGCGGGTCCGCTGTTTAAGAGCGATCACGCGTTCCGACCTTCATCACCCTTCTCACACCCCTGGGTGCTTGGGATTACAGGATCCTGGTCTCCGGCTGGTGTCGCTTAACGCCAGGTCCGTGGTACATAAGGCTCCCCTCATTTACGACATCATACAAGAGGGTAGAGCTGACCTGGCGTGCATTAAGGAGACCTGGTTGGGCCAAGAGGGGGGTGTTCCCCTTAGTGAATTATGCCCACCAGGCTTCCGGGCGTTTCACCACCCGAGAGCCCAGGGCAGGGGTGGGGGGTGGCAGTGGTTATTAGGGAAAGTCTCAGACCTCAGGAGGTCACTGTGCCTCAGATAGCCGGGTGTGAGTCCCTTTTTGTGAAATGGGGCCTTGGAGTTCAGGTGGGCCTTTTTGTTATGTATCTGTCTCCTTGCTACATTTCATCGGCCCTGCCGGAGCTGCTGCATATGTTAGCTGGATTGGCGGTTGATTTCCCCAGTCTTATGATCCTGGGGGATTTCAATCTGCCTTCCATTGGCGAGACATCAGAGTCAGCTCGGGAGTTCATGGCTTCCATGACGGTTATGGTCCTAACTCAGTTAATTCAAGACCCCACCCATAATGGGGGACATACCCTCGACCTGATTTTTGTCTCTGGGAAGTAGGTGAATGATCTAGATTTAGGGGATATTTCTATCCAACCCTTGTCATGGTCGGATAATTTTCTCATCAGGCTTGACTTCCATACTGCTACCCCTCACCACAGGGAGGCGGAACTGACTAGATGGTTCCGCCCCAGGCGCCTGATGGACTCTGAAAGTTCCTGATGGAGCTTGGGACTTTTCCTGAATCTCTTGGTCACAACTTGACCGAACCCCTAGTGGAAGCCTGGGATAGGGCGGCCACTGGGGCTTTGGATCGTGTTGTGCCTTTGTGGCCTCTGACCTGGTATCAATCCTGGGTAGCTCCCTGGTTTACCGAGGAGCTCCAGGAGATGAAACGCCGGAAAAGACACCTAGAGAGTGGTTGGAGGGCCAGCCGGTCCGAATCTGATCGGACACTAGTAAGGATTCATATTAAATCCTACTTAGTGGCGATAAAAGTGACAAAACGGGAACATTTTTCCGCTCTTATCGCGTCCGCAGATAACTGTCCAGCCGCCCTGTTTAGGGTGACCTGCTCCTTACTTAACCAAGGAGCTGGGAAAGACCCCTTACAGGGTAGGGCTGAAGAATTTGTTCAGTATCTGCAGGATAAAATCGCTCAGATCCAGATAGGCTTGGACTCTGACTGGGTAGATGCGGGCGAGTCAACGGGGATGAATCTTGTGGAGACCATCTGGGATGAGTTTGATCCTGTGACCCCCGAGGGCATGGACAGGATTATGGGGAGACTCAGTGCTGCCACTTGTGTGCTGGACCCGTGTCCCTCTTGGTTAGTCTCGGCTTCCCAGCAGGTGACATGAGGCTGGTTCCAGGCGATTACCAATGCTTCGTTGAGAGAGGGGTTCTTTCCCACCTTGAAGGAGGTTGTGGTGACGCCCCTCCTTAAGAAGCCTTCCCTGGACCCAGCTCCTTTAGCCAACTATCGTCCGGTCTTCAACCTTCGCTTTGTAGCGAAGGTTGTTGAGAATGCGGTAGCACGTCAGCTTCCCCAGTCCCTGGATGAAACTGTCTACCTGGATCCATTTCAGTTGTGCTTCAGGCCCGGATACAGCACGGAGACGGTATTGGTCGCATTGGTCGATGACCTCTGGTGGGCCCGGGACAAGGGCTGCTCCTCTGTCCTGGTCCTAATAGACCTCTCAGCGGCTTTTGATACCATCGACCATGGTATTCTACTGCGATGACTTGAGGGGTTGGGAGTGGGGGGCACCGTTTTACGGTGGTTCTCCTCCTACCTGTCGGATCGATCGCAGTTTGTGTTGACTGGAGGGCAGGGATTGACCCCGAGGTGCGTCACTTGTGGGGTGCCCCAGGGGTCGGTTCTCTCAGCCCTCCTGTTCAACATATATATGAAACCACTAGGTGAGATCATCCGTGGTTTTGGGGTACGGTATCATCAATATGTTGATGATACCCAACTTTTCATCTCTACTCCAAATCACCCAAACGATGCCCTCAACGTGATGTCCCAATGCCTGGAGGCTGTGCAGATCTGGATGGGGAGGAATAGGCTCAAGCTCAATCCCTCCAAGACGGAGTGGCTGTGATTTCCGTCATCCCGATTTGTGCATCTTGTTCCATCTTTGATGATAGGGGGAGAAATGTTAGCCCCCTCAGAGAGGGCTCGCAATTTGGGCGTCCTCCTGGATATGCGGGTTAGTTTAGAAGAACACCTGACAGCCGTGACCAGGGGGGCCTTTTACCAGGTTCGCCTGGTATGTCAGTTGCGCCCCTTCCTGGATGCTCTGTGCACAGTCACTCATGCCCTCGTCCTTTCTCGCCTGGACTACTGTAACGTTCTCTACATGAGGCTGCCCTTGAAAAGCACCTGGAAGCTTCAACTGGTCCAGAATGCGGCTGCGCAGGTTATCATGGGGGCACCCAGGTGCTTCCATGTTACACCCCTTTTAGGCGGCCTGCACTGGTTGCCAGTTGTCTTCCGGGTGCGATTCAAGGTACTAATTATGACCTTTAAAGTGCTGCATGGCTTAGGCCCAGGATACCTGCGAGACCACCTACTGCCACCGGTAGCCTCCCATCGTCCAGTGCAATCCCACAGAGTTGACCTCCTCAGGGTGCTGTTGGCCAGACAGTGTTGGCTAGTGACCCCCAGGGGGAGAGCCTTCTCTGTGGGAGCGCTTTCCCTCTGGAATGAGCTGCCCCTGGAGCTTTGTATAATCCCCGACCTCCGATCTTTCCGACGTGCCCTAAACGTTTGCTTTTCCAGCAAGCCAGCCTGGCCTGAACAAAACAAAACAAATTATTGATCACTGTTAATTTTAATTCGAATTTTTTTTTTAAAAAATGTCATTGTCAATTTTAATTGGGTTTGGGATATTCTATTTAATGTTTTTTTAACTTTTGTAGTATGTGTTTCTTTTAATGTTGTACACCGCCGTGAGTCCTTGGGAGAAGGGCGGCCTATAAATCTAATAAACCTAAACCTAAACCTAATTGATTTGATGAAGAGATAAAGCATGTCTCTAATGAAAATACTTCAAAAGGCAGGTTAACCTTTAAAAATCTATCAGTAAAATAAAGCATCGACATTGCGTTGCACTCATGTCAGAAGCACTGATATGCTTCCAGATTGAAAGAATTAGCTAGTGACAACCTGTGAAGTCAGGTTCTAAGTGGGCAGGGGTCCCTGAAGAACACAGGTTTTTAGTCTCTCAACAATTCGAGATATGGTAATGAAAAAATGCCTAAGGATTGCAGGGAGGACACATGTCTGTACTGGCCTAAATTGGCCAAAGGAGTTGCGCAGATCTCAATATCTGACAACTGCAACCCAACAGTCAGTAGTAACATGTTATACTGTACCCAAGGGAATAAATCTGTCAGGAGAAAATTTGAATTTAAGTTGCTCAGTGTAGACTGGAAATAAACCAAAGCAAAATCATGACAGAAAATAAGTGGTTACATGGGGATATTTGTCTAGGAATAGAAACAAATGAGGAACAGTCCTTTACTGCAAAAAAAAAAAAAAAAAAAAAAAAAGTTAAGATTCTAATCCTGTAGAACTTTTCAAATTCCAAACAGAAATCTTGTGTTCTGTTCCTATATAATAATAGATTAATTGATATTGAGTTTGGATTTTTCTCTATTTCACCCGGAAAGTGTGTTCTACTTCAGAAACTCTGCCTCTTATTATTTTTATTGGTAATTACAGAGGAAAACTTGTTTTCTGTGTTTAATAAAATCAGCCCTGAAATGTGTTTGCTTAATTAATATTGTGGATGTCCAGTGGCGGGATTTAAAACCTCCATAGCCTGATCTAAAAAGTGAAATATCACTAGAATGAGACATGGACATTGGCTAACACAGAACTTTTTTTCTCTATAGACTTTGCTTGCACTTTTCCTAGAGTTATGTCCTCTAAAGGCATTGTTCCTTTAGTTCAACCTCAGATAAATGTGTGGTAAAAATACCTGGTGGAATAAATTACACAGTGGAATTACCATCATAAGGAATTATGGTGACAGGTTGTAATTATCTTGGCATTTTAACGGCACCTGTGAATGTCGTGTATGAGCATGTTCAAATGAGTTGAAAGGGAAAAAAATCCTCTGAGATACTTGAGGAACTGAGGTGGAGGATATGTGCAGCTTTGAAATCTATGCTGTATCTTAATATTTTGCTTGATAACATGAATGAGAGGACTGGATATTCATACTACATTTCTCTTCTCAGATAAGATAAGACACATAGACACCTTTAGGAAGTATAGGGAGGGAGACTATACCAACAACGGTGGGAATGATGACAAGATATTTTATGGCTCACCAGTCACCACATTCAAAGCCCTATTGGCATGCTATTAATTGAGGGAAATGAATAGCTGAACTTCTCCTTATTTCTTCGCTGTTTTTTAAGCTATAAAAGATCTTTCTCTTTTGTAGCTTATAGATAAACTATGTGATGTGTTAGATCAGTGGTTCTCAACCTGTGGGTAGGGACCCCTTTGGGGGATCACAGGGGTCACCTAAGACCATCAGAAAACACTATTTTTGATGGTCTTAGGAACTGAGACATCAATTTTATGGTTGGGGGTCACCCAGTGGTGGGTTTCTGCTGGTCTGCACTGGTTCGGGTGAACCAGTTCGTGAAATACAGCGAGCCCGTGAGGACCGTTGGACCTGGAAGTAACTTCTGGGAACGCTGGCACCGGCCCAGTCGCTCAATCGCCCTTGCCGTCCCATCACAGCTTGCTTGTTCCCCTGCCCATCTGCACTAAACTAGGCTAGCCCAGCCCACCGCTCACTGATTGGCTGGAGACTGGAGTCCAGCCAATCAGTGACCAGGCTGGAGGCGACCTGTTTAAAAGCGTGGCGCTTTTAAATGTGTGGATTCTTTTTTTAAATTGTCTTAGACTATTTAAAAAAAGATTCTATCCAAAATAAATTAAAATAAACCATTTTTAAAAATTCTATACTCAATACTTTAAAATGTATTCTGCATAGAATTTTTTAAAATAGTTTTATTGTAATTTATTGTGTATGGAATATTTTTAATGGCTTCATTTTAAATTATTGTGTGTGGAATAGTTTGAAATGGTTACAGTATAAATTATTGCTGGTGGAATAATGGTTACAGTATACTACTTTAAAATATTTACAGTATAAATTATTGCTGGTGGAATAATGGTTACAATATACTATTGCTGGTACAATACCTTAAAATGGTTACAGTATAAATTATTGCTGATGGAATAATGGTTACAGTATACTATGGCTGGTACAATACCTTAAAATACAGTATAAATTATTGTGGTGGAATACTTAACAATGGTTTTTAAGGATTTTTTTAATTTATAGAATATCTTTTTTTAAATTATGATTCCCAATTAAAAAAAATATCTGGTTTAAAGTCTATGTGTTTTTGTATCATTTTCTCCAACCACGTGTGGATTTTAGTCCAGTAGCTTTTAGAGTCTATGCAAGTCCACCACATATGGTAATATGAACCCGGTGTCTGATGACATTTCCAACACTTTTCCAACTTGTTCTTGGACATTCTTGCTATTCTCGTTGGGACCTGTAAAACATCTTATACAAATTTTCCTTGTATGTTGTTGACATTGACATTTGATAATTTTGAGACCACAATTTCTGCCATTTCTCTAGTTCAATCCCATGTCCAAAATTTCCCCCCCAAGCTATCATAGATTCTTTAACTTGTTCTTCCTTTAACTTAACCTCTAGTAAGTGTCCATATAGTTTTTAAATTACTTTTTCATCAGTACCTGTCAAAATTTTGTCTAATTCAGTCATTTTATCATAGAAGCCTTCCATTTTACAATCTTTATCATATCTAGATTACATTTGCACATATGAAAACCAATTCATTCCTATTCCTTCCTATTTCAACTCTTGCATAGATTTAAGTTCACCCTCTGCATTCAATATATCACCATATCTAATTGTTTGTTCCTTTTTGTACATTATTGGATATGAAAAAGCTTCAATAGTTGATAGCCAGACTGGGAATTTAATATAATATTGCCTTTTGATCTTCTCCCAATTCAGTAACAAAGTCTCCCGTAAATAGTGTCTTCTAAAATAACCCTGTGTTTTAGTTCCCTTATACCATAAAAAAGCATGCCATCCCAACAGTAATTCATGTCCTTCTGCAGTCAATAATCTAGAGTTCCTTAATGTTATCCACTCCTTAACCCACATCAAACTTGTTGCCTGGTAATATAATTCCCAGTTAGGTAAGCCCAGCCCTCCTCTTATTCTAGCATCTTGTAACAATTTTAATTTTATTCTTGCTTTCCCCCCTGCCAAATAAACTTCAGCAATATTTTATTTAATTCATCAAAATAGTCTTTTCCTAATCCAATTGAAATTGTCTGGAACAGATATAAAATTCTGGGTAAGATGTTCATTTTGATTGTAGATATTCTCTCTATCATTGATAATTGTAGGTTTTCCCATTTCATCAAGTCAGTCACAACCTCCTGCTTAAGTTTATGATAGTTATTCTCTTTAAGTGTGCTGCATCTTGCAGTTAAGTATATCCCCAAATATTTGACCTTGTTTGTGACTTGAATCTCCAAGGCTTCTGCCAATTCTTCCTTTCGTCTTGATGGTATATTCATTGTCAAAATCTTCATTTTATCTTTATTTATTTTCAAACCTGCTACTTTTCCATATTCCTCTATTCTCTTTATCAATTTGGGTGCCGTTTCTAATGGGTCCTCAAGAATAAAAATCAAATCATCTGCAAATGCTTGTAGTTTATATTTTTCTTTTTTAATTTTCATTCCTTTTATTTCTTTTTCTTCTCTGATCTTTGTATTTAAGATTTATAATGTTAAAACAAAAAGTAGATATGATAATGGGCAGCCTTGTCTTGTACCTTTCTTTATTTCAATAGAATCTGTCAATTCTCCATTTATCATTATCTTTGCTGTTTGTTTGTGGTATATGGTTTGAATGGCTTGGGTAAATTTCTTACCAAAATTCATCTGTTCCAGTTGTAAAAACATAAATTGCCAATTCACATTATCAAATGCTTTCTGAGCATCTAAAAACATCAAAGCCATTTGTTTTTCGGGGTGCGCCTCATAATACTCCAAAGTGTCCAGAATTATTCTCATATTATCTTTAATTTGTCTTTTTTGTAAAAACCCATTTTGGTCAGGGTGGATATAACTATTTAAGTATTTTTTAAGTCTTTCTGCTAATATTGAAGCAAATAACTTGTAGTCTGAGCTTGACAAGGAGATGGGTCTATAGTTCTTAATTTGTGATAAATCAGCCTCCTCTTTTGGCACAAGTATAATATATGCTTCTGACCATGATTTAGGTATCCTGCTCTCTGACATCACCTCATTCATAACTTCTAATAGTGGAAGGGACAACGATTCCTGAAGTGTCTTGTAGAATTCCGCTGGCAGCCCGTCCGGGCCTGTGGCCTTTCCATTGTTTTGTTTTTTAAGTGCTTCGGTTAACTCCATCATAATTATGATGCCTTCTAATATTGTCTCAATTTCTTTAGATATCTGGGGAAGGTTGGTTTCTTGTAAGTATTGTTTAACTCTCCCTCTTCTATATTCTCTTGTTCATACAGTTTACCATAGTAATCTTGTATAATTTTCTTCTTCTCTGCGTTTCCATGACAAATTTGCCCTTGGTCATCTCTTAATTGCAATATTTTCTTTGATTCTCTCTCTTTTTTCAATTTATACACCAACCATCTACCTGGTTTATTGGCATTTTCAAAGTAATTCTGTTTAGCACCTCTATTTTTTTGTACTAATTCCTCCTTTTCCAGTAGGTCCATTTTGTGCTTATTTATGTCCGTTTTTATTTTATTGTCCTTTTTTGGTGGGGATTTCTGCAGCTCTTTTTCAAGGGCCTTATAGTCATTCTCTAAACTTTTAAAAATTTGTCTTTTCTTTATATTTCTTTTTCTTGTGTAGTCTATTGTGGTGGCCTGGCAGGAGTCGGTGGAGCTGCCGCCAGACTCCGACAATGAGGAGTCTTATGAGTTGGCCTTGGAGGAGGTGGAGGACCCTGGACAGGGTGTTAGGGCTCGGCCGGAGCTATTAGAGCCACCGCCAGACTCCGACAGTATGGGGGCTGGTGGGTCGGCCTTGGAGAGGGTGGAGAACCCTGGACAGGGTGTTAGGGCTCAGCCGGAGCTGTTAGAGCTGCCGCCAATCTCTGACAGCACAGGGGCTGGTGGGTCAGCCTTGGAGAGGGTGGAGGACCCTGGACGGGGTGTCGACACCGTGCAGGGCAGGAGGAGACGTGGTGGCCACCGGATACCTGGGGAGTATTGGATCAAAGGGAAGGTTCCTGCAGGTATTTGGGAATCACGAAGGTGGAAACACAGGTAATGCGTGTGGGCCATTTTATGGACAATCCATTCCGACTGCATCCAGACCATCAGACCCGGGGGAAGGGCCCTGCAGTGGGGGATAGTGTTGTGGCTCAGTAGGAGCCTTTGGAGCTGCTATCAGTGAGTGGTTTCAGGATGCTCTCGGGATGCAGGATAATGAGAAGCTGTTGCTTGTTAGGGTCTTCTCCTGCAGATAAAAGACTGATGGTGCCATGCCTTAGTGGCAGAAGTCAACGTTCGTTGTTCATTGTTCATCGTTCATGGTTCATCGTTCGTTTGTTCGTGAGTTCATTTTCGAGATTCAAAGAGGCACATGGATAAGTGATTTGCTTTCTGTAAACCTGATTCAAAGAGGCACTTGGATAAGTGATTTGCTTTCTGTAAACCTGATTCAAAGAGGCACTTGGATAAATGATTTGCTTTCTGTAAACCTGGTTTGCTGTAAGAGGTTTTTGTTTTGCTTTTGCTGTGTAACTTTTTGCTAGAGACTTTATCTATGTTTATTTTTGGGCTCGCAGCCAGCTTGAGTCAGGACTGATAAAGATATTTCCTTTGAAGTTCTGTCTGACTGTCGTTTGTGAGCGAGCGAAGAGGGGGGGTCAGAACAGTCTATTATCAAGCCTCTGGTGTAGGCCTTCATTTTATCCCAGAGGTTTTGCATCTATGTATCTTCTTTTCTATTTTCTTTGAAGAAGAAAGCCAGAAGAAAGTTCTTTTTCCATTTTCTGTACAAAATTCTTCTCTTTTAATATAGTGCTGTTTAATGTCCATCTAGATCTTTCCCTTTGTCCTTTCCATTTAGTTATAATTGGATTGTGATCTGCCCAGGTACTTGTTTCAATCTCAAATTCCTGTACATTACAAGTCAATTCCGTTGTAGCCCATATCATGTCGATTCTGGAACATGATAAGTGTATATTTGAATAAAAGGTATATTGTTTTTTGGTGAGATTTTTGCCAAACATCAAAATTTTGATCGCGTGACCATGAGGATGCTGCAATGGTCGCTAAGTGTGAAAATGGTTGCTAAGTGTGAAAATAGTCATCAGTCACTTTTTTCAATGCCATTGTAACTTTGGTCACTATACCACCTTTCTTGCCACAGTTCTTAAGTGAATCTTAAGTGAAGATGTTATACAGTAGAACCTCTGGTCACAAACGCTTCTGACCAAAATATTCACATTCCCCCCTCCCCACCGCTCCTGATTTCCCCTTCTGCACCATTTTTTTGTAAGCGCCAAATTTCCAAAATTAGCTTTGATTCATGACCAAATCAGTTTGCGACCAAAGTTATGGAACGAATTATGGTTGTGACCAGAGGTTCTACTGTATTCATGCCTTTACATACTCTATATCACCTCAAAATGTTGCACAGCCTTCATAGGTTTCTAATACAGATAAAATTAAATACAAAACCATAAAAAAGTAAAATTAATCTGGCTGGAAAATTCTATGCCTGTCTTGCTATTATTACTGACACACTTGCTACAGTATTTGATAGCTAAAAGAAAAAAAAATATTGTTAAAGTGTGTATTATGTTCACTCCCATGTCTTGTCTGCTGTGTTGATTTTGAATTCATTAAAAGAGCTTATTTTACATCAAATCCCTCTCATATTATTCTCCTATGTTCAATAAATCCTAAGAGACAGCATACTATACATGAAAATCCTGTAACTGTATATTTAGTAAATTGTGGAGCTGAGTTTATCCAATTAACTCAGTTTTTGGACTTGAGTAATCACATACAATAAAGGAAATAAAACTATTTAGAATGAAGTGTAGTTGGCTATTTGTGATTAAGGGTGTCATGCAGAAACAATTATAGTTTTGATCAGGAAAATAAGCTAAAAAAACCCTTTTGTTCTTTCAGGGTTTTTTTTTAACCTTGCTTTGGGAACAACAACCATTCTTGCTACTACAGATATTTGAGACAATTGCTCCACAGGAAGGCTTCATATTTGCTTTCCTGGTAAATATCAATTCAATGGTTTTTCCATGGCACATCATAGTATTACACATTTTGTTTTGAATAAAAAAACAGCAGCTGCACATTTTTAAAAACCTACATTATTTTAAAATACATTAAAAAAAGAAAAAAGAAAAAACCACTTACCAGTAGGCAGGAACTCCAAGTCAATCCAGAATGATATAGATGTTAATACAAAGAACTGAGCAAATTAAAATGGTGAAATAGTCCCAGCGAAATATTTTTCAAAGAAAAATAGAAGCCACCATTTTTTCCCAGACCTCCAAACTCCGTGCCCCTCCCATCCGGGAAATCCAGGAAGGAACAGTTGCTACTACTCTAGGCAGCTCTGTTTCCTGCAGCTCTATGGTACTTGGTCATTTTTTCTTATAAAAGTGAGTAAAAGGGGCACGGGGGGGTCCGTTTTGTTGCTTTAACGTTTTAATATCTTCAATGAAAGTACTGAGACAGAGAGAGAGAGGGATTAGACAGGGTGTCTTTGTCTTGCCCCGGTTAGGATTTCTTAAGCAAATCCACTGGGCTTTCAACATGAAGCCAGAAAATTGGGACTTTTTAAAAACGGGCCGGGACACGGGAAAAAATGTTATAAAGCGTGATTGTCCTGCTGAAATCGGGACGTCTGGTCACCTTATCATTCTGGGCTTTCCTTAATTTTTTTTTAATTTATTCTTTCAAGGTAAATTTCTTCACCTGTGTGGCTAGCCACTAAAGGCCTTAAAGATGAAAAAATAATGAAATGGTCCCCTTCCTCACCTGACCTAAAACCTATTGAGAACTTGTGGGCCCATTTTAAATGGGAGTTTTATGATGAAGAAAAATAGTATACCTCTCTAACATTGCCTGGGAGGCTGTTTGTTTATTTGTTTATTGGATTTATATGCCGCCCTTCTCCGAAAGGCTCAGGGTGGCATACAACATTAAAACCTAAAAGGGGCATAACATGGGAGCACCTAGGTACCCCCATGATAACCCACGCAACCACATTCTGGACCAGTTGAAGCCTCCGGGTGCTCTTCAAGGGCAGTCCCATGTAGAGTGCATTACAGTAGTTCAGGCGAGAAAGGATGGGGACATGAGTGATTGTGCACAGAGCATCCCGATCCGGGAAGGGGCGCAACTGGTCATGGCCATCAGGTGTTCTTCTCAACTAAGCCGCATATCCAGGAGGATGCCCAGATTGCAGGCCCTCTCTGAGGGGGCTAACATTTCTCCCCCTATCATCAAAGATGGAACAAGATGCACAAATCAGGATGACTGAAACCACAGCCACTCAGTCTTGGAGGGATTGAGCCTGAGCCTGTTCCTCCCCATCCAGATCCTCACAGCCTCCAGGCATCGGGACATCACATCGAGAGCATCGTTTGGGTGGTTTGGGATAGAGATGAAAAGTTGGGTATCATCAGCATATTGATGATACCGGGGGGGGGGGAAGAACCCCTCTCTCAATGAAGTGTTGGAAATCACCTGAAGCCAGCCTCGTGTCACCTCCCGGGAAGCCGAGACTAACCAAGAGGGACACACTTCCAGCACACAAGTCGCAGCACTGAGTCTCCCCGTAATCCTGTCCATGCCCTTGGAGGTCACAGGGTCAAACTGATCCCAGATAGTCTCCACAAGATTCATCCCTGTTGACTCGCCCGAATCTATCCAGTCAGAGTCCAAGCCTGTCCAGGTCTGAGCGATTTTATCCTGCAGATACTGAACAAATCTTCAGCCCTACCCTGGAAGGGGTTTTTCCCAGTTCCTTGGTTAAGTAAGGAATGGGTCACCCTAAACATGGCAGCTGGGCAGTTATCTGTGGACGCGATAAGAGCAGAAAAATGTTGCCATTTTGCTGCTTTTATCATCACTAAGTAGGATTTAATATGAATTCTTACTAGTTTTCAATCAGATTCGGACAGGCTGGCCCTCCAACCACTCTCTAGGCATCTTTTCCGGGGTTTCATCTCCCAGAGCTCCTCAGTAAACCAGGGAGATACCCGGGATCAACACCAGGTCAGAGGCTCCAAAGGCACAATACGATCCAAGGCCCCAGTGGCCGCCCTATCCCAGGCTTCCACTAGGGCTTCAGTCGAGTTGTGAGCAAGGGATTCAGGAAAAGTCCCAAGCTCCATCAGGAACCTTTCAGGGTACATCAGGTTCCTGGGGCGGAACCATCTAGTCAGTTCTGCCTCCCTGCAGTGAGGGGTAGCAGTATGGAAGTCAAGCCTGATGAGAAAATGATCTGACCATGACAAGGATTGGATAGAAATATCCCCTAAATCTAGATCATTCATCCACTGCCCAGAGACAAAAATAAGGTCGAGCGTGTGTCCCCTGTTATGGGTGGGGTCTTGAATTAACTGAGTTAGGTCCATAACCGTCATGGAAGCCATGAACTCCCGAGCTGACTCAGATGTCTCATGAATGGAAGGCAGATTGAAATCCCCCAGGATCATAAGCCTGGGGAAATCAACCGCCAATCCAGCTAACATATTCAGCAGCTCTGGCAAGGCCAATGAAATGTAGCAGGGAGACAGGTACGTAACAAAAAGGCCCACCTGAACTCCAAGGCCCTATTTCACAAAAAGGGACTCACACCTGAGGCACAGTGACCTCCTGAGGTCCGAGACTTTCCCTAATAACCACCGCAACCCCACCCCACCCGCCCCTGCCCTGAGGTCCCTGCTGGTAAAACACCCGGAAGCCTGGTGGGCATAATTCACTAAATTGAACACCCCCCTCATGGCCCAACTAGGTCTCCGTAATGCACGCCAGGTCTGCTCTACCGTCTTGTATGAGGTCGTAAATGAGGGGAGCCTTATGTACCACAGACCTGGCGTTAAGCGACACCAGCCAGAGACCAGGGTCCTGTAATCCCGAGCACCCGGGGATGTGAGAAGGGTGATGAGGGTCGGAACGCACGATCACTCTTAAACAGCGAACCCTCATCCCCCGAACATAATTTGGCCCTTGGCCCCCACCATATCTGCCTCTCCCACAAACAGTAGAGATGGTGAACCTCCCAATGGAATGGCTTAATTTCTCCCCCAGAATCCCAAACCTTCCCAGCACTCCCGACCCACACCTATTAGTTAGCTCTGGCCTGTGCCCTGACAGATTCCCCCCCAAGCCTGTCTGAGCCATCCAAATCAACCTCCCTTTAAAATTTGATTAAAAAACCTCTGTAAAGAAGGAGTAAGAAGTCTCTTCTTCACATGCCATCTCTTGGGAGCCCAAGATCCATCATTAAGGAAGCGTCTTGATAGGCAAGAAGGCCATCCCTGGGAAAGGGGGAGTTCCTGAAGGGAATAAAGTTCTGTCGCAGTATAACATAGAGGAGAGTGTGGCATCAACCAAATGGGGTGACATCATGGGGAGATGGAACGAGGAGATGACCTGTCCACGGGGGGGGGGGGCAGCCAACAGTGTTCAAGGGAGTAGCGGGAAGCTTATGTCCATCATAACAATGGTCGGTGTTAAGGACAATATGTAAGAGTAACGGCCAGATGTCAAAATCGCAGCAGATGATGAATTGCGAGGTGGTGAAGCGGCCCGTAATGGTGGTGGTGAGGACAGCAGTGGCAGCAGCAGCTGCTCCAACTTCAACAACTCCAACAGCTAAGCTCCATTCATACCAGCCACATTCATATCCATCGCCAGGGCCGCACTCCATTGACCCAGTCCATATTGTCACAGGAGGAGGAGCCAAATGGCCAAATGACACAGTATGGTGGCCCAGGCAACAGCGACCCCCCATTCCAACCGCGCCCATGCCAACTACCGAAGCCATCTTCCGCTGGCATCAATATCCATGCCAGCTGCCTCAGCCACTCCCTGCTGATCCAATTTATCATGTCTATAAGCAAGGAGGAGGGGAGAGCAATCGGGATAACACCATGGTGTGGGGAGCAGCAGCTGCAGAGACACCAAGCCAGGTGTCCTGCCACCACTGCTGCTGACCACACCCACGCCGGCTGCAGGGACCCCAGGTCAGGCGTCCCTCCGCCGCCACTGACCACACCGCCGACGCTCTTCATTCTCCTTTCACCGCCAACCGCCCCATTTCATTCACGACGTTCTGGCTATAAGGCAGGAAATCGCAGCTCAAGGATATCCCCGAGGTCCCAAAAAGTTCTCATAGCTGGACCTGGAACCAACAATGAGATAGGGTACCCCCTGCAATCTCTGAGAAGGACAATCATCTCCCTGAAGCTCTCTTCAAACGCAACAGGACATCTTGGGCATGCGCATTCAGATCAGGCAGTGCTTGCTGCTGTACAAAAAGTTGATTGTCAACAGATCAAGAAACTGACAGACTCCATGAATGGAAGGCTTATGACTGTTATTGAAAAGAAGAGTGGCTATATTGGTCATTGATTTTTTTGAACTGTCAGAAATGTTTATTTGTAAATTTCGAGTTGTTTATTATTCTCACTTTAACAGATGAAAATAAATGAGTGAGATGGAAATTTTTTAATTTAGTTGTATAATAGTTACCCAATAATTGTGCACACATAGATATTCTACTAAGAAAGTCATAACCTCTCTTTTACTTTCTTAAATATGCTGGTTTATGGTTTATTAATATTTTGGATTGATTGAGAAGACTTTAGTTCAATAATAAAATTAATCCTCCAAAATACAGTTTGCCTAATAATTGTGCACACAGTGTAGAGATATAGGTAGGCATAGATACATAGATAAGATGGATAGAGATATATGATTGAAAACATGTAACAGTAGTCCATTTTAAGGTTCAATTAGATGAATTCCCATAATTTTACTTTGGCTTGGCTTATGTGTAACCTGATTACAGTGCTTGCAAAGAGGAATATAGCCCTCTTTGTAGGCATGCCTACGATCCAAACTGCACCGAACCAATATGAACCCATCACTGGTTGGCATCTAATTTAGGGTTAATAAAATAATTGAATAGGTCACTGAAATGATTTTCTGTGGAAATGTTCTTAAGACTAAAAGCAGCAACCTAGCTAATCCTTATATTTTCTTAACAGCAGCATGGACATGCTTATGTAAGTAATGACATTTTTACATATCCTGTTGGATGCAGTTTAACATTGCCCTTAGCTGTTTCAAAATAATATTTGTCCTCATAATTTTTTGCTACAGACACAATCTAGAATGCTTCATTGATGATGTAGTAGATGATGCAATCAAGAGCTAGAATAAGATAGGATATAAATTCAATGAAGAAATAAATACATCTTCCTGTATTTCATTAGCTGCTTCTAGTAAGATGGTGCAGTTATTTTCATTTACTAACCTAAGGAGGGCACAGCACGGGGCCTTCATGATCTGGCATATATGGATCTATTTATTTAATTAATTTTGTCTCAGATTTGCAGCTAAGCTGTGGTTTCCCTTAGAAAATGAAAGGGAAAAGGTGTCTTGTTCATCTTAATTGCTGTGAATCTGTGCCTCTTGTATATATTTGAAATGTTACCTTGACTTGTTGTAGAGCAACTGCATGCAACTATTAATAATAAAGTCAACCGATGGCTCCAACATTAGATGGAAGTATATAATTTAATAGGACATTAAGCTGTACATCCAGTATACTGTCTGGGTGATGGAATGGCTCAAAACTACTCTTGGCTTTTCAGAAAAGAATGGGTTAATGGTCACACTATATTCTGTAAACTGAAATAATTGTTGGGTATATACAATATAAATATTACAAACACAAACACACAGTGGAAGGGACAGAATATTTTCTCATGCTCTTAAGGAAATTGTTGACCTCCCAGTATCCAAACCTATATTTGTTGATTTCTTAGGTATGTCAGTTATCTAAAAACAGTTTCTTCCTAAGCTGCTCTCATGAGCCTCAGGTTATAAATCTGTACACATTTGACGCCAGTGGAAAATCTGCCTCATGCCTCCCTTGAGTGACTGAAGGATATGACAGTACAAGTCAGCTTCCCCACACAGTCTACAGATGAAGAGGTCAAGAAGATGATGGCTTCAGTTTATGTCATGTCTGAGCAAGTCAGCCTCCTGTTCTCCAAAGAAGGGATGCTTGTTGTTTTTTTAAACAGTCATTGAATATCAGCAACACTCATTTTCTTTCAGCATTTCCTTATCCAACCCTCCTTTGTTGTGGGGGAGAGGATTTCTTTTCAGCTGGACATTTTTCTTGCAGGGTTTTGTGTTGCAAACCCAGCTTTTATAAAAAGTGGCCACTCAAGGGGTACATGATGTACCATTGCCATTGATTTAACTAGCATTTATATTCAGCTTCCAATCATATTCCAGTATTTCATTAGCTGTTTCAGAGAATCCGTACAGTGGCACATGTGGATTAAGGTAGGCATAATGCCTGTTTTTCATCAACCCCTGATCCATGCCACTTGCTATTGATGTCCTCCTCTACAATGCCACTTCCCTGCATCTCCATGATGCAAGTTGAAAACTCAAGTTGGGGCCCCATCAAACTCTTCAAATCTAATCTGGCAACAAATTCATGCTCCTTAATTATATTTCTATTATCATTTGCTCACCCAAACTTTAAGGCAGTCTATTTAAATTGTTTGGATGCATCCCCTACCTTCTCCCACAACTTGAATGATGTCAAAAGTATTAAAATTTTCTATTGTCCTCTTATTTAACCAAGTTTTGACATGGGGATGTTCATAGTTTATAGCCAATGATAAAGAGGTGGAAAAAAGGAAGGAGAAAAGGGAGATTTAATTCCAAGTAATGAACATTCACTCAAATCAGTACCTTTTTTCAGTATTGACACAGAACCCATCCTTCTCAGCCTAGTACCAATATATGTTCGACTACAACATCCATAATTTTCCTGGGATAATATACATAGTGGGCATCTAGTTGGGGGAAGCTGCTATAACCCTTACATCAGTACCTTTGTTAGCCTCTAAAAACTATGGTAGCATTTCAACAAAATTATAAGGCTGCATCCGCTTGGTCAATTGTAATCTTTAGTTATTTTGTGGATTAATATATATATAATGTCAGTTCTTTAGGTTAGGTTGGTTTATGATTGAATATATTATGCAAACCCAGAAAATGCTTTCACTCTATAGCCAGATTAAACATGTTATGTGAACCCATTCCTTGCTTAATAATTTTGTTTTAAAACCTTTTAAGAGCCAAGGTGGCGCAGTGGTTAAATGCAGCACTGCAGGCTACTGCTAGATCAGCAGGTCAGCGGTTCAAATCTCACCGGCTCAGGGTTGACTCAGCCTTCCATCCTTCCGAGGTGGGTAAAATGAGGACCCGGATTGTTGTTGGGGGCAATATGCTGACTCTGTAAACCGCTTAGAGAGGGCTGAAAGCCCTATGAAGCGGTATATAAAAATCTGCTATTGCTATTGCTATTAAAAAAAACCTCTAACCTGAAAATATTGATAATAGCAATAGCAATAGCAATAGCAGTAGACTTATATACCGCTTCATAGGCCTTTCAGGCCTCTCTAAGCGGTTTACAGAGAGTCAGCATATTGCCCCCAACAATCTGGGTCCTCATTTTACCCACCTCGGAAGGATGGAAGGCTGAGTCAACCCTGAGCCGGTGAGATTTGAACCACTGACCTGCTGATCTAGCAGTAGCCTGCAGTGCTGCATTTAACCACTGCACCACCTTGGCTCAATAAATTATCACCCTGTCTACAATAGTTAGCAACTAAAGTTTTTTCTACACACAAAAACCTTTTCAGACATAGATCTGAAATTGAATTAATGAGCCTGTTGAGTATTGTATTTCCTTTATTAAAATAAAATTCCAATATATTGTGTCATCTCTCTCTAGCACATGGCAATATAGAAGAATTTCTGTCTTTGGCCCATATCTTGCACATGAAAGTTGTATTGCTGTTATAATTGTCCCTTTTTACCCTCCTTCTTCTAAATGCCATAATATATATTTAAATAGTGTCTTAAAATAAAACTACTCAGATTATCCCCATTGGGATTCATCAAATCCCCACTGTGTTACAAATTGCACCTGACAAGCAGTGATATGTTTCTATAGAGATTTCCTCTTATTTCCTAACAATCTTTTGAAAATGTTTTATTTTCACTTGCCCTATTGCCATTTGACATCTTTAGCTTTCTGAGCTTGAACAACAGTGGTCCTTTTTTCTTTCAAGAGAGCGTCCACTGCCTCTGTTAGTCAGAGAAGGTCAGTGCACAGAGAGTGGGCTGAATTAGAGATCTTGATACTTTACCATCCACCCAGGAAGTGGAACTTTCATAATCCCCATTTTTTTTAAGAAAAGAGGAAGAGAAAAATCTAGATAAAGACCAGATATTGATACCCCTGACTATTCAGTTTTTATTGTATTATCACAGATAAACACATGAAGTTTGGATAATCTACATAAGTAAACAAGGCTATTTTAGGAAATAAAATAGAATGATGGGTTCAGTTATCACACTATGTCATAATTTATTCAACCATGCTTTACTGGACAAATAACAGTTGGCTGCATTCACATAAAAAATAAGCCAAAGCTATGGTAAGTGGACCGTTTAATAGGCTTTACTATATTGTCTAAACAAGATGAATGACTAGAACATACAAATCAACATTTTAACACTGTGTCAAGAGCTGAAGTGCAGAAATCATGGTGCAAGAGAAGGCTAAGATAACCTCCCACTCCCCATAAAAAGTTTTAAAAGGAGTAGGGGCAGGATGAACATTAAATACATGCAAACACACACACAAGGTCCTCATCCCTCCACATTTCATTGAATTCCCTTGTCATTGTACTGATTCCTCTGTCAACAATGCAGAACAATAATATTGTCATGCTGGACAAATGTGCCACACTCAATATGGAATGGAGGAAAATAGTGAAAATTGAAGGAATCAAGATGCCCTAAGGAAATATAATCAGTCTGGGTGAAGACGATCATTACAAATACTTTGGCATCCTTGCCAAGTGGTATCAAGCATACTGAAATCAAGAAAAAGATTGGAAGCGAATACATCAAGAGAGTAAGAGGAGGAAATCAAGGCAATTAACATTTGGGCAATTCCAGTCATTAGATACACAGCTGGAATAGTGAGCTGGAGTCAAGCAGAACTAAAAGCATTGGATATGAGAAAAATGACAATACACGGACAATACACTGATGTGGACAGACTCTGCCTACCAAGGAAAATGGGTGGGCATGGAATGTTGCAAGTACAGCAGGTATTGGAAGAATATCTGAAGAAAAGTAAAGAAGATGCATTGAAGTTAGTATATTAGGAAGGCTTATTGAAGACTAAGTACTGGGGAGATCAAACTGTCCTATAAGAAAAAACAAATGTACAGAAAAGAGATGTGGGAAGACAAAGTATTGCATGACTAGTACATAAAAAAAATATCAGGCAAAAAAGATAACAAGGCCTGGCTATGGCTAAGAGCAGGAAAGTTGAAGAAAGAGACAGATGGCTAATTCTAGCTGCACAAGACCAAGCCTTAAGAACAAATGCCAACGAAGTCAGAATTGAGAAGGCAGCAACAGATAGCAAGTGTCATCTCTGCAAGGAAGCTGAAGAAACAGTGGACTGCCTGGTTAGCAAGAAGATCACACAAACTGCGTACAAACACAGGCACAACGAAATAGCAATAATGGTGCATTGCAAGCAAGAACCATGGTATCCTTCTGCGATGACTGCGGGAGGTGGGGGTGGGAGGCGCTGTTTTACAGTGGTTCTCCTCTTACCTCTCGGACAGGTCGCAGTCGGTGTTAGTCGGGGGGCAGAGATCAACCCCTAGGCCCCTAACGTATGGGGTGCCGCAGGGTTCGGTCCTGTCCCCCCTTCTTTTCAACATCTACATGAAACCGCTGGGTGAGATCATTCGACGGCATGGGATAAAATACCACCAGTATGCGGACGATACACAGTTGTATCTGTCCGCCCCGTGCCAACTCAACGAAGCGATGGATGTGATGAGCCAGTGTCTTGAGGCTGTTAAAGACTGGATGGGGGTCAACAAACTTGTGCTCAATCCAGAAAAGACCGAGTGGCTGCTGTGTTTCCCTCCCGCGAATTGGCCAAGTGTTCCATCTCTCAGGCTGGGGGGTCAAACTATACGCCCCTCAGACAGGGTTCGCAACTTGGGAGTCCTCCTGGACCCACAGCTGACCTTCGAACATCATTTGTCAGCTGTGACCAGGGGGGCATTTGCCCAGGTTCGCCTGGTGCACCAGTTGCGTCCCTACCTGAACAGGGAGGCCCTCACAACAGTCACTCGTGCCCTTGTGACCTCTAGGCTGGAATACTGCAATGTGCTCTACATGGGGCTGCCCTTGAAGAGCATTCGGCGACTTCAGCTGGTCCAGAATGCGGCCGCGCGAGCAATCGTGGGTGCACCTCGTTTCACCCACATAACACCTATCCTCCGCGAGCTGCACTGGCTGCCTGTTGATCTCCGGGTGTGATTCAAGGTACTACTTATCACTGACAAAGCCCTTCATGGTACTGGACCTGGGTACTTGAGAGACCGCCTACTACCAATTACCTCCACCAGACTGATACGATCGCATAGATTAGGCCTCCTCCGAATTCCATCATCCAGCCAGTGTAGACTGGCAACTACCCGGAGGAGAGCCTTCTCGGTGGCTGCTCCGACCCTCTGGAATGAACTCCCCATGGAGATTCGGACCCTCACCACCCTCCAGTCCTTCCGCGCCGCTTTAAAGATCTGGCTGTCCCGGCTGGCCTGGGGTTAAGATTCTAACCCCACTCGAATTGTGTGACTGTTGTGTTTTTTTAATAGGTTGTATTGTTTTTATGTTGGAAATTGTTTGTCCTTCCCCCCCTTTTTTTTGAACTGTGAGCCGCCCTGAGTCCCCCCAGGGAAAAGGGCGGCATACAAATAAAGGGAAATGAAATGAAATGAAGAACTGGTGGGACCAGAAAATAGAGAAAGTAATAGAAAACAAAGAAGCTAAAGTGCTCTGAGAATTTAGAATTCAAAAAAGGCACCTGTCACATAACACCTCAGACTGTGTATAAGAAAGACAAAAAGTAGTCTAGATAGTGGATGTGGCAGTATTTGGAGACAGCAGAATAGAAGAAAAAAACCTGGAGAAGATAATAAAACCCGAAATAGAAATAGAATGACTGTTTTAAAAGAAAGCAATGGTAGCACCAATAGTAATAGGTGCCTTGGGTACAGTCCCAAAACAACTACAGCACCACTTGAACACCATTCAAGTGTTGACAAATTCACCCTCACTTAATTGCAGAAGGTAGCTTTACTTGGAACAGCTTACATCCTGCAACAATATTTTTAACATCATCAAACACTCATATCTACCTATCCAAAGTCCTTGAGAAGAACTCAATAAATGGACAAAAATGCCAAATCCAATCTCAACATCTGGTTGTCTATGCAATGAACTAATAATAATATGCATTTTGTTATGCAATGAACTCGTGATAACATTTTGTCTCACTTTTAGCATAACATTTTCTCTTCCTCTCATATTCATAATCACAGACATATTTTAATTAGGTCAGCAAGCTTCTAACTAGAGGATCAACCACTGAGTGTGGGAATCAGACTGTGTAGTGGTGGCCATTCTGGTTTCAAATTTAGACAGAAAAAGTAAAGAACAAAAAAGTGACTGAAAAAACACCAACCCAGCAGGGGAATGGACAAGGACAATGTATGTGTTTGAGATATCTCCCATTTAAAAACAAACAAACATTGATGGGTATTCAAGACAGCCAGAGCCATTTGAAAGGGGAAAGTAACAGGCAAAACACAAAAGGGGCATTGCTCAGTTCTGCCACGAGGTCTGATGTCATGTGAAAGAGATGGCACTTGAATCCCAATGGTGCCACTTTGACAAAAGCATTGGATGAGCCTGGGGACCACCCTTCCCCCCCCCCCAAAGATATTTATTAAAAAGAAAACACTGAAATGGAACATAAAAACAAGCATACAAATCCATATTGAAGCTAAAATAAGAATTCAAATCAAAACTGAAAGATTTGTTTTTGCTGGTACGGAAGGAAGGATAGGCAAGGGAGGAACCAGTGCAGGAATATTCAATAAACAGTCTGGGAGAGGACTTTCCCTTTTCCCAAATCGGTAGTCCATGTATTAATTTGCTATGGGGTTTATATGGTGTGGTTGTGTGAATTCATCTATCGTGATAGGTAAACTATGGTTTATACATTAGCACAATCTACATCTCCATCTAGTTGTGGTTATTCAGCAAACCAAGCTTAAGCAAAATTGGCTTAAAGCAATGAGTGAATTTAATCATTTTGTTGCAATTTCAGGAAAAAGCACATTTTGTTTAAGAAGTTGCAGTTTGTGCCTCTGCATGCCCTGAAACATCTTTTTCTCTTTTAATTTGAAGATATGGACAGTCCTAGTATTTGACAGTCATTTTCAAAGCCAAATTAATCTCAGATGAAATGTTGTACTACGAAAACTTAAGGTAGATAGTAATTTTTGAGATGTTTAGTTCCAACCCATAAAGTGCCCAGATTGGAGAAAAATTGCACAAGAAACCTAAATGTTATCTTTGCTGATTTCTTCAGAGCTTTCACAAGTTATTGTTTTTTTCTTCTTCTGCTTAATCATATCCAGTTCTTGAAGATTGCCTGTATAAATCTCTTTTCTTGGCAAGATTTTTTCAGACATGATTTACCATTGCCTCCTCCTTAGGTTTGAGAAAAAGTGACTGGCCTAAGCTCACTTACTTGGCTTTGTGCTCCAGGTGGGAGTAGAACAAGCTATAAATAATCTGAATCATTCAACAGATGCAAAGAAACATTTGCTTTGTCATGCAAAGTGCTTGAGGGACCAAGATAGAGAAACATTGCATATGAAACCTCAGTGTTATCTTTAGGGATTTCTTCACACATTTAAGTTAGTTAAGAATAATGGCCAGCATTTCAACAGACACTTGATTTTTCATTCAAGTTGCTTATCTTTTTTGTAATTCAGTTTCTTCTTCACTTACAATTTCTTCATTAACATTTATGCCTCTGCATTTAGGCAGGATCCCATTTTCGTTTTCTGAAGACTCTGATCTGATTTCCCCCTTTCCTCTTTTATGTGCTGGAACAACACACAGATCTCTTCCACTTCTCTTTTGTGATTTAACTAAAAAGATAGAGAAAAACCTGCAATAACATTTCAGGGATGATGAAATGAAATTATATAAAAAAATTGATGAGATGGCAGCAGCATGTTCTAACTGATGGAGAATATATTCTTATCTGATAGATAAAATGTTACATCACTTGCACTTCAGTGATAACAGTAGTTGGTTTCTTTTAATTCTATCACAGAATTTGACATCCTGACACTAAAGAAATGAGGTAATCGAAATGAACAGTCTTAAATTCTCCTGGTTCTTTTAAGTTGCAAGACAACAACATGGTGTCAAGACAACCGGACAAAAAGAAAACTAATCCTTTTTTAGGACTGTGACTGTTAGACCACAGTAATGGCACAGAGAACAGGAAGGTCTTCCATGTGAAGGCATTTTTCCCAAGCATTCCTGTCTGAGAATATAGTAGTTTATGTTGAAGGTTCTGGCTCATTTTTAGCAGATCGTATCATTCAATGGCTGGTAGGGTCAATTTAATTTCTTCTCTGAAAAATGGGAGTGCAAAGGATTTCTGAGACAAAGAATCTGTATTTCTAGATATATGTCATTTAATGATTGGTGTATGGTGTTAGACATGGAAGACTCAAGTTCAGTGCCCAATTCATTCCACTTTCACCCTCTCTTCAGCAGACTGAATCCCTATTCTGGCCATAGCACCAATGTAGAACTCACCATCCAAGAAGTAGGAAGCAGCCTTTCTGCTGTGCAATTTATAGTGTGCTATCAGCAGCCCACAACTATAATGACTAATGTTAGTCTAATATTCACTTTATAAATGATGTACAGCATATGCCATTTCATGTGTCATTTTGGACATACCTTCCTGAAATACACATTTTATCATTTGAATGCTTGATAAATCCCAATGGAATGTATTCATTGGTGCCAGTTCCTGCCACAGTAGAATCTATTTTGGCAGATCATATTAATTTGTTCCCATTCAAATTAGTGGTAAGAGGTTTTTTTATAGTTCCATTTATATGTCTAAATTCAACTTGATGCTCTTAAAAGGTTGATGGAATATATATGCAACCAAGAAATAGAACAAAATTTGAACCTGAGATAAAAGAAGATTTTATATCTCAGAAGTTATGATAGTTAATGAAAAGAACTTGATTTCAATATGGCACGGTTAAATTGTTTTGAGAGATATTAAGCAACTGGCAATGGCACACCAGACAAAATCTCTGATGCTGATTTATGTGACATAGATAAAAAGCACTTCTAATGTACTCAAAACAGCAGCCAAAAAAGACTGACAATGGATAAGCAGATGTTTGCCCTACTTTTATGGACCATGATACAAATCCATCATCTTATATGCTACTAATATTTTTCTAAGAATGAAACAAACACAAACAATAAAGAAGACTGGATCATTAATACTGTTTAAGAGGGCCTTGCTTGCTTACATGTGTTGGAATATAATTCCCATGCAAGTATGTTTAAAACGGCAATCACAGGCATTTCAGTTCTTCAAATACTACAAAATACTTCCTTCGCCAAGGACTGGACTAAAAACCATTTGCACCACAATTCGAAATTTGCTTATTTAGGACAAAATGCACAACTTTTCAGTGGCCAGGAATCACATTTGGGAGTGGAGAGAGAAAAAAATCAATAATGTAGGTCAAAAGCAGAAATTCAGGTTGGTGGCCACAACCGTGGAATCAAAGTATGTCTCTTTTTAATGTGCATGACGCACTTCAAAAAAGGAAGAGGTTCAATTGTGCATTCAGGATATATGATCTTGTCTTTTTGGACACACCCACACACACCCTGGATGCCTCAATCAACCTTTGCAACTTTGGGGGCAGATTATTTTTTCTTGGATTTTAAAGGAATTTTAAACCTAAATAGTAAGCTTTTATGTTTTCTACTGCGGGAAGTTATCATCCAGCCTTCTCCCAGAAAAATGAAATATCCTAGGAAATATTGAAAAGGCAGAGTATTTCTCTGGATGTGAAAAGAAAGAAACATGCTTTAAAAGACAGAATAGTTGCCTGTAGCTTCCTGCCCATCCCCACTTTGTCAATAGGCCATTGAGAAGGCCAGGATAGCCCACTTTACATAATAAAGACTTCTCCACTGCAGCCCCAGGGGGTGGGTGGGAGTAAAGGCATGATAATGTTGGAACTTTACTCAACTGACCACAAGGCATCTGAGAACTCATCACAGCCTAGAGAGTAGCCCCTGCACAGCCCCATGGGAGTCTGACAACCAATCAGAATACATATCTTACACAGGAACAGAAAACAGAGAGGTGGGACTAAACAGGGTATAAAAAGCCTAACAAGCCCCTCCTTCAGCCCTTTTTCTTCTTCTCCACCATCATTGAAGCATGTGATCACCTTTTCTGTTCAGGGCTCAAGCCATGTGGCCCTGTCCAACAATAAACCATCTTTCCAAGCAGCCTCCTCTATATATATATCCCTTCCCAGTGCCTCAACTAGCACCTTCTAATTAACTGTTCCCTTTAATTTACTGTACTATAAAAGGCCATGTAATTAAAATGAGCATAACAATCAGAGCTACCAAAATCAACATTAGCCTTACCTAGATTCGCACTTCTCATGACCTTTCTGTGGATAGTCTATCTGTGCAATGAAAACAATTTTCAAGAAAGTGTATAAAAAGCATTCCTGCATTTCTCTGCAGTGCGACCGGAGCTGTCACTTTGAGCTGTGATGTCCATATCTCTTTGTTAATCCTAAATTGCTTCCCATGTCATTCTCCATCTTTTTTGCGAGATAGTTAACCTCAATGTGACATCATGCACCTGTCAATTACAGAGAGTTAAAAAGCACCCTGAACACAGCCCCATCAAGCTCCACTGCAAAGTGACGCAAATGAATCACTTCTAGCTATCCCTGCAGCTGCCGCTGACTGCATCCCCTTAATTCCACTGGGGAGAACAGGGTGGAGGGGGTGACTCAGTCTGTTCCAGGATAGCCTGGTATTTGAGATAATCAGCCTGCTCTTTAAACTGCAGCCAACTTAGCACGCAGAAGCACTTCCCTGAGTCAAGGAGAAATACTTCTCTCTTTAATCTATGTGTACAGTATGGACTCTCCCACTTTCCCCTATCCCTTTTATTCTTCGTCTTATAAAATTAGATACTTTGCAAATTATAAGAGATTAGATATTCAAGGCAAAGGGGGAAGAGCACATAAGAGAATAAAGACATGAATACAAGTGGATGGAATATCAGTCAGTTGCACAAAAACGCAACACCTTAGAGCTCCCAAAACAGGGCAGCAACAATCTGGATGGTTGATGGTCACTTAATGGCAACAAGGAGTTAATCTAGGCCAGTGTTTCTCAACCTTGGCAATTTGAAGCAAATGCTGGCTGGGGAATTCTGGGAGTTGAAGTCCGGACATCTTCAAGTTGCCAAGGTTGAGAAACACTGATCTAGGCTTTTGCAGTCCAGAGTCCTAGTATTCACCTGGATGAATTTATCCAGCTGCTCGCTTAAGTATTCTTTGGCTATACATGTCATATTTTGCATAACATAATAGCAGAATAATCCCTTATCCCAAATGACACGTCACTGATCTAATAGATCTAGTGCTGACTAATTCTTGATCTTCCTTGCCCTTTTCTCCACTATTTTTGTTGTTATTGCAAGTTATTTCATTTCAGATTTTTTTTGTTGTGATGGTTCAGCATCTCCTTTATCCAAGCTGAATTCTTATTGTATTTCTTTGGGCTGATTGCTCCCTGAACTTAACTGTTTCTTCTTTGTGAAAGAAATTCCAACACGTAGTGTGGTCCTTATTGATCCAGGTGATGGCCAATCCAGTTTATATTTCTATCAATTACATCTCACTATATTAGACACTCTTCATTCAGCTCTTTGGATGAGACCCATCCACTGGCATAGCTTCCTTCTTCCTCACAGTGGGAAAACTGTAAATAATATCATTGTTTCTGTAAAACTTCCAGGCAACCAAATCTAAATAGCTAATTATGGGAGAATTTTGAAATTGTGGTTGAGCAACATCTGTAGGACTAGAGCAGTGGTTCCCAATGTGGGGCGCTTTTGATTTTTAATGGGGGCAAGTTAATGGCCTTTTAGTCTTCTTCCAGGTGAGTAGAGTTCACTTTTTGACTAAAGTAAGAATTATGTTACGGGGGGGGGGGGGGCATATGGATTTTAAAGATGTTTAGGTGGGACATGGCCAAAAAAAGGTTGAGAACCACTGAGCTAGATGTTCCCTTCTTCTAAATTGAATAGATGCACTTTTGATTGGGCAGCTACAGTAAGTAAGTAAGTAAGTAAGTAAGTAAGTAAGTAAGAAAGAAATAGCAATAGCAATAGCAATAGCAGTTAGACTTATATACTGCTTCATAGGGCTTTTAGCTCTCTCTAAGTGGTTTACAGAGTCAGCATATTGCTCCCAACAACAATCCGGGTCCTCATTTTACCCACCTCGGAAGAATGGAAGGCTGAGTCAACCCTGAGCCAGTGAGATTTGAACAGCCGAACTGCAGAACTTCAGTCACCTGAAGTAGCCTGCAGTGCTGCATTTAACCACTACACCACCTCGGCTCTTTTGAAAGATATAACAAGGAAAATCCCCAAGAATTAAATTATTCAATTAAGAACATAAAAGTATGGGTATTTAAGTAGTAAGTTGTACTTAAGACCCATTCAAAAGCACTTTAGAACTGATAATAGAATATATACAGCAGTATAATTCATTATCTGGAAACCTAATTGATTTATTTTACTCAATTAGGTTTCCAGATAATGAATTATACTGCTGTATATATGACATAGTTAAATGACATAGACATTTTATCTGAAGAAGAAAAACAGCAAATAATGGATTTTAAGAATATTGTGAAAAAGCTTTAATATTTGGGGATTTATTTAATAAAAATAATATACCTATTTAAGAACAATAATTTCCAGAGTTGGAAACAATAAAATGGTAGACTTTTAAGACTGTGAACGTTAAAACTGTCTTGGTTAAAAATGAATATATTACCAGGGCTATTTTTGTCTGTCTGAGTGCTTTTCGTTTCAAATGATCCTAATTCCTAATATTTCATTTATTTTAACACTGATTCCAAGTTTCAGGTTGATACTTTGAGTTATATCAATGTCATTTCAATTTTTTGTTTATTTGCCAATTTTCTGATTCTTGTATGTTTCCTTTTTTACTTACGACTTTTTTTCTGGGGAGTTTCTTTTCCTTATTTCTTTCTTTCTTTATTTGTAAACTTAATCTTTTTCAAAAAAATAAAAATAGAAAGATACACCTGATAAAATTGATTGGGCACAGCCTTAGTGTTTCTGTACTAAATTTTAAGAAGAGCTGCTGGCATGCCTAATTGGATCCATTTTAAACTAAAAGGAAGGATTTTTCTTAAATGTGTTCTGTAAATATCAGAAAAACAGGCCTGCCTAATCTTGTATGTATGCCCATTGCTGATGTGTATAGAAAAGCTTTAGTTGAAAAGATAAAAAATGTTGCCAAGCTAATACAATATGTGCACATCTATGTGAATTCTTAATGAAAGCAGAGAATTCATGTAACACTTAAAACATCGCCACAAAGGTAATAACAGGATTTTTCAAATACTGCTTATAACATATGTATTTTTCCAATAAATTGGTGTTAATATTGAACTAAAATCAAGATGCAATCCCAGAGATTTAAAATCTTATGCAGAATAAAAGGATTCTTTAAAACAAAACAATACAATTTTTCATTTATATAGTTTATAGTGTGACTTGGAGTGATTTTCTGTTTTGCATTTCTGTTGATGCTTAATAGATTAATCATTGATACTTAATGTAATAGATAATATAATGGTTTAATAAAACAAATAAAGATTATTTTAAGTAAGACACTGCAGAGCACCATCTGCTGGAACTCAGAAATCAGTATTTATCTAAAGACAATATAACAATAATAGATCAAAAATTAGACAGGGTTGCTAAATCTTATCTGAAAAGGCATAAATGAGTTCAGTTTATTTCTGTATAAAGAAGGAATGTAATAAAGAAAGATTCTTGTAGCATAGGAAAATTTTCACCTGTTGATTTTCTTATTTCCTTGCATCACAGTTGCACCAATAGAATTTTTTTTTTACAACTTTTGCATAGACTAGTGGTTGGGGATAACACATAATTTCCTGCACATGGCTATCATCAATATCCAAGCAACTTACTATCACATCTCTAGACTCTCCACTCTTATAATTCATCCACCTGAATTCCATCCTGTTCTGGTTCTCCAGGCAAAAGAATTCCATCTAGCAGACAGATAAACTGTCTCATCTGTTCTTCAATGAGATCATCAGCCCTGGATTAACCATTAACCAAGGGAAGTGAGGCACCATAGAGCAGGGATATCAAACTGGCAGCCTGCGGGCCAGAAGCATCATGCACAGGCCATGCCCACCCCAGGTCCACGAAGGGAAAAAGCATCATGAAGCATCATGTGATGGCAACATGACACTCATGCCATAGAGCTTCTTCCCCTAGTTATCATGCCCTTAACTCTTTCCCTGTCACACTCAAATTTAATTTTCAATAAATTTTTCTATTTGCATTTTCCTTTAGAATTTTAATAAAAATGCATTAAAATGTTAAATAAAATATTTTTTCTATAGCCCTAGTTATGAATTTGCTTATATTGCTTACTATTTAGTGTTAAATGTATTTTTTAAAGTTTGTTTTATTATAATTGCAGGATGGCCTGAAAGAAAATTCTGATGATGTCTTGTCAGTTAAGTAATGGAAGAGAAAAGGGGCACCATTGTTAGACTGTGTTTAAGGTATCAGTTAGCTTTAATCTAACATCAAAGGCCATGAATTATTCTACCGAATTTTAATGGGAAACAGGAAACTCCCCTAAACCAAGACTTTTTAAAAAAGTGGTATTAAATAAAGTAGTGACATAGGTTCTTAGTCCTGCAGCAGTCAAGAATCTTCTAACCCTTAAATATCAAAACATCTCTTATTGCACAAGATTTATATTCTATAAACAGTATATACCAACAGCTGTGGTTGCAATTAGAAGAAGGAGGAAGTAGTAAAAAGAGAAGTGAAATATGTAATTTGGAAATGTGTAAATATGAAATTATCATAATAATTGACATGGATATTTTAGCATTGAAGTGAAGGAATTTAGTGTGCCAAAAAGCCTTTGTCCATATTCAGTCCATGAGAATATCAATGACTTTTCAAATGAGCTTGAATTCCATTGTTTAAATCTTTTGTAGTTCATTTTTTCACGTGATGCTACCTTGAAGATAGCGATAAGGTTTCATAGGAAATTAAATTATTCCCTTATTGGTTTCAGGATGTTGCCATTTGAAATTTCAAATTTGTATCCATTTATCTATTTGTGGAAGGCAAAGATAGGACTGTAATATCTGGAAAACTATCAAATAGCTGCAAAGGGGTAGAGAAAACCCTAACTCTCTACTGCCATCTCACTTACATTCAGATTTTCTAGCATACATTTGATAACCCTAAAATATTTGTGCAGAAATTGGTTGGATTGTTTGAGATAAAATTTAATAGAATTATTGCTGAGAGAGAAATGCATATATGGCATGGTACATGAGCAAAAATATTGTCCCCTAATGTATGTAATATAATAACATTCTGTGATAGCATTACCACAGCAAATATGGGGTCAGAACTGGCATCTAGATGTACTGCAGGATCAAGGGGTCAGGGAACAAAGACCTAACTGTACGACCACCAGACAAATGGAAAAACAAGCTACAACGCAACAATCTCAACAATCACCGGCCATTGATCAAGGAGTCACAGCAACAAGCTCAGAAGCCGTGGGAGGAGCCAGACCAAAGGTTAGACAGGCCATGCGGGAGGCTCTAAAAAAGCTTCAGGCAACCAAAAATGACAACTAAGATTTTGACATGGAATGTTAACGGACTGAACTCTACACAGAAGAGAAAGAAAATATTTCATTA
This sequence comes from Thamnophis sirtalis, assembly GCF_051295495.1. Lineage (NCBI taxonomy): Eukaryota > Metazoa > Chordata > Lepidosauria > Squamata > Natricidae > Thamnophis > Thamnophis sirtalis. The sequence goes on from NW_028261388.1 coordinate 55,642,801, forward strand.
TCTCAAACAGTTTAAGAATGATATAATTTGTTTGCAAGAAATTCATATCAAATCAACTGATCAAAAATATTTGTTTAATCCCAAACTTGGTCAACATTTTGCGACCTCTGCTACGGAAAAGAAAAATGGCATAGTTGTATACTTAAGAAAAGACATTAAAGCCGACCTAATTGAAGCAGATCCCTTCGGAAGATATATCGCACTAGACTTAATCTTAGAAGGGAAAAAGACATTACTTTTGGGAATTTATGCTCCTAATCAACAACAAGATGGATTTTATAGAAATCTCCATGCTAAATTAGTACAGTGGGACTTTAAGTCTTGTATACTATTGGGCGACTGGAATGGCGTGATTGACACTAAAAGAGATAAGAAGACATCCCGCCCGAACACTAAATTCCGAGCTAAGCTACCCAAATCTTTTTTTGACATGATGGACGATTTCGAACTGCGAGATGTTTGGCGCGAAAGGAATGCAGAAGAATATGACTTCACCTTTTTTTCTGATAGACATCAATCTCTTTCAAGGATTGATTTTATACTAACTACTAATGATTTACTTTCTAGGGTGAAGAAGACAAAGATTGTGGCGAGAGCTCTTTCGGATCATAACCCAGTTTGGATGGAACTGGGAAGGGTAGTGCAGGCAAGAAGGTCTTGGAGGTTGAATGAAAATTTATTTAGATATGAAAAGTACATTAATGATTGTAAAAAATTGTTATCTGAATACTTTGTTCTCAATATGAATAAGGGTACATCTATGGAATATGTATGGGATGCAAGCAAAGCGTATATGAGAGGAGTACTGATGAATATAAACAAAATACACAGACACAAACAAGGGCAAAAACGAAAAGAATTGGAAGAGGAAATTAAAGGGAAAGAGTTGGAACTAACACTGAATCCAGGCGATATAAAGACTAAGGAAGCAATCTCCATATTAAAATCCCAATTTGATATGCTGATCTCTGACCAGGTAGCCACCAGTTTATTATATGCAAAACACAATACTTTCTGCAATGCAAATAAACCCGGCAGGTGGTTGGCTTATCAGATTAGGAAAAAAAGAAAAACTCGAAATGTATCCAAATTGCGTTATAGAGGGAAGGAGGTGTTCCAACAGGAGGAGATCCAAAAGGCATTTCGGGAATTTTTTACAGAACTGTACAAAGGAGACAAAATTAGGGGTTTAGACATAGATAAATACTTAGATAAAGAGAAAATCCCCCTAGTTAGAAAAGAATACAGGCAAAAGTTGAACCAACCAATAACCTCTGGGGAAATCCTGCAGGTAATCAAACAATTAAAGTTAGGGAAAGGACCAGGTACAGATGGCCTAACAGCGGTTTATTACAAAAACTTACAGTTAGAAATGGTAGAACCTCTTAGAGAATTATTTAATAAAATTCAATCGGAAGGTAAAGTGCCCCCATCATGGAAGACAGCGTTCATATCGTTGATACCCAAAGAAGATCAAGATATTACTCAGCCAAAAAATTATAGACCTATTTCATTACTTAATGTAGATTATAAAATGTTTACTAAAATATTAGCAAATAGGTTAATGGTGGTTATTCAACAATTGATACACACCGACCAAACAGGTTTTATACAGGGGAGACAGATGAAGAGCAATGTCAGATTAATCATTAATGCTTTAGAATATTTGGGAAAGAACAATCAAATCCCTGCCGCATTCATATTTTTGGACGCTGAGAAGGCCTTTGATCGAGTTAATTGGCAATTCCTGTTGAAGATATTGCAAAAAATGCAGATAGGAGATGGCTTTTTACGATCAATTGGTGCAATATATCATCAGCAAACAGCCCAAATCATAGTCAATGGAAGTTTAACAGATTCCTTTCAAATCGAAAAAGGTACAAGAGCTGTCCTTTGTCCCCACTATTGTTCATTATAACTCTGGAAGTATTGCTGAATAAGATACGGGGCTTGGATGGTCTAAAAGGGATCAAGATTAGACAGCAAGAATATAGAGTCCGCGCCTTTGCGGATGATTTGGTCATAATATTGGAACAACTGCAGGAGTCCAGTATGGTCTTAATGAACACGATTAATCAGTATGGTCAAGTCTCTGGCTTTAAAATAAATTTAGGAAAAACTAAAATATTAGCTATAAACATGAATACTAAACAAAAGGAAGAACTAGGAGTGATGCTAGGATGTGAGGTAGTTAAAAAAAGTCAAATATCTTGGAGTTAATATTTTAACCTCAAATGGGAAATTATATAAGCATAATTATGAACCACTTTGGTATAGTATACAGACGGAGATGAAAAGGTGGGAGAAATTGCATTTATCTTTGCTGGGTAGGATAGCGGCAGTGAAAATGAACATCTTACCAAAATTTTTATTTCTTTTTCAAATGTTACCAATACTCAAAAGAGACGTGAATCTTTTAGAATGGCAGAAGGGTATCAACAAATTTGTATGGGCAGGAAAGAAGCCGAGGGTAAAGATGAAAATAATGCAAGATGTACGTGAAAGAGGAGGATTGAAATTACCTAACTTAAAATTATATTATGATGCAGTGGCATTATCTGCAATTAGTGACTGGACCCATTTAACCAATGATCGAATATTGAATATTGAGGGACATGATTTGGTATATGGTTGGCATGCTTATTTGTTATTTAACAAAAAATTGGACAAAATGCTTTTATGCTTTATTGAAATGCTTTATTGCGGGTCTGGAAAAAATATCAACACAAACTAAACGATAAGTTGCCCATGTGGGCAATTCCCAGACATGCAATTCAAAATATGAATATAGAACAAAAACACGATAGAACCACTTACAGACAACTTCTTACTTCAGAAAGGGGGGTGTTACAATTAAAATCTTTAGAGGTACTTAAAGAAGAGAAGGTAGTTCAAACGTGGTTTCAGTATGGCCAATTACAGGCTAGGTGGAAAATAGATAAAAAAACTGGCTTTGTAAAAGCTGAGGACAATTTGTTTAAACAAAGCTCAATGCATATAAAGAGGATATATAATGTACTAATACAGATGGATTCCGAAACGAAACTGATTAAAGACTGTATGATAAAATGGGCTCAGAATATTGAGGAACCAATAATGCTGGACACATGGGAAAGAATATGGGTAAGAAATGTGAAATTTACACAAGCACAAAATCTGAGAGAAAATTTTTATAAGATGTTTTATAGATGGCATTTAGATCCCAAAAAGCTTGCTTCTATGCATCCGAATGTACAGTCTAAATGCTGGAGATGTGGTTCTCTTGACGCTACATATTTTCATATATGGTGGACATGTCGTAAGGTTAAGGCATTTTGGATAAAAATATGGTGGATCCTGCAAAATATCTTTAAAAGAAGGATAAAATTCACCCCTCAGTTGTTTTTATTAGGTATATGTACTGACTTTACAGCGGTAGAGATTAACTTGGTTCTGTACTTAATAACGGCAGCAAGACTGTTGGTGGCGCAATACTGGAAGAAGGAAGACGTGCCTACAACTCAAGAATGGACTTTGAAAGTTATAAACTTAGCCGAAATGGCAAAAATTTCAGCATATCTTAAAGAACATTCAAACGAGAGATATAAACGAGACTGGAAAAAATGGATTGATTATACACAAAGCAAATATGGGACTAAGAAATTCCAGATAGCCTATGCTTAAGATTAGCAACAACTTAAACTGTTTAAAGCTTGGGTAACAGTAAGAAGCTGAGTTCGATGTAGAGATCTTATCGACCCTTTTTTTTTTGTTTTTTTGCTTTGTTTTAAGACATTTTAGACTGTGTTTGCTAAAAAGTTATACCGTGTACAGGGTCTGGGAAGTCGGGGGGAGGGAAGGGAGGTGGGGTTCTAGGGGGAGGGGGGAGGGGGAAAATATAATATGTGTTAGATCTTAAAGCACATGATTGCACTTGTATACTGCAGCTTTTCAATGTTAGTGTAAAAATACGACAAGCTGAACATATTGGTTGACAATAGAGGTACACCGAAGGGAGGAGTAGAGTGAAAGAAGAAGGAGGGGTGGAGAGGGTGGGAGAGAGGATTGGAGGCAGGAGGAGAAGGAAGGGAGGGAATGTATTGAGAGAGAGGAGGGATAGAGGGGGAGGGGAAGTAGGAAGTAGAGGGGTATGTTGGAAGGAAGAATGAAAGTTGGAGGGGGGTGAAAGAGGGTGTATGGTGGGTCAAGGTGTTATATTGGGTTTGTATTATGGGGGGTATTGTCTATAAAAACGAGGACTGTGTTTATTATTCAATGTTATATGCCCCGGTTATGCACAGTATACATGTGATTGTATGGAATGAAATGGAAATAAACGTATTTTCATAGATGTACTGCAGGATCATTGTTATTGTGGTCTACTCTATTATTTGCTGTGTTGGATTAAGAGGTTCTCTATTAGCAAGTTAAGGCTTTCCACCTAAGAGCTTATGAAAGGGAATTGTCATTCTCTAAAGGAACTGTAGACAATGCTTTGAATCGTTTTAGCTGGGAGCTGTAGGCTACACAAGTAGAGTGTTATTATTATATCTCTATGCAAGTGCCACCCAACGTTTTGAGTCTGAAGGATTGGTTCAATAGAGGGTGGTTTTTCCGCGGACTGGGGGTGGCATGGTTTCATATGCTGCCTGGATCCCATGCATGCATGGATGGGGCTTCGCTCACTTGCACAGCCCAGTTCCTGGCTTGCTGCAGACTAGTATTGGTCCATGACCTGGGGATTGGGGACCCCTGTTCTAAGCTTTTAAAGAAATTATTTGTGGGGACTTGTGGGAATCTGATGAAACAAAAGAACAGAGGAAAAGAGTGATAGTGAAATATCACTAACTGACATATAGCCAACTCTGTGAGATTTCTCTAAATTATCTAAATGTATTATATGTTATGTTATTGAGTTGGAGGCACCCTGACAGATGAACAAAACGTAGAATTAGTTTTTTTAAATACAATTTATTTTGAATTAGAAGACAAAAATAAAAATAACTTTTTAATTTAAATATATATAAATGAACTGAAGTTCAGCTGATTCTCTCAGGGCAGCACAATGGAAAACTCTTTCCATCATCATCGCATCATGATTCCCTTATTTATCATTGATACACACACACACACACACCTATCTTAAAATAACATTAGGAATTATTTGCATATTATCCAAGAGGTAGCAGTCCATTAATTTAAATCAGCTTTCCTCACCTCAGTGACTGTGTTTGCACATCACATTGAATTACAAATGTAACCTGTTCAGTGTGCAAATTCATCCAGTATGATTAGTATGGATCAGTTTATTGTAGGCCCAGAAAAATGGGTTAAGATTCCTTCACTTTGAGTGTGGGGTTTTGTGTGCAATCACAACCAATATTTTAGGTGATTGATCTGTTTCCAAAATTAAAAAGAATTTGCTGAAATAATTTTAAACCTCTAATTTAAAAAATACAAACATACAATTGATTTGTTATTGTAAAATTAATAATAACTTAATAGCTGAAGGAAAGCAACATCCATTCCTTTACACCAGGGCTGTCAATCTCACAGTGTCATGGCAGCGTCATGTGCTATATTGGGACTTTTTCCCCCTTTACTAACCTGGGCGTGAGCGTGGCCATCGTGTGACGCATCCAGCCCAGGAGCCAGAAATTACAGCCCTGCTGCAGACCGTAGATATGTAAAGATTAGGAGATTGTATAGCCAATCCTAATTGCGGTAAGAGGAACAAGGGAATACTTGAGAGACTGCCTACTGCCAATTACCTCCACGCGACCAATTAGATCCCATAGATTAGGCCTCCTCCGAGTTCCATCTGCCGGTCAATGCCGACTGGCAACTACGCGGAGGAGAGCCTTCTCGGTGGCAGCTCCGACCCTATGGAACGATCTCCCCGTGGAGATCCGTACCCTCACCACCCTCCAGACTTTCCGCACAGCCCTTAAAATCTGGCTATCCCGTCAGGCCTGGGGCTAAAGACTGTAACCCACCCGAATGGTATGAATGTTGTGCTTTTAATTATGTATTGTCTTACGTGTTAAATGTTTGTTTCCCCCTTCCCTTCGAGTTGTAAGCCGCCCTGAGTCCCCCCAGGGAAAAGGGCGGCATATAAATAAACTCTCATAACTCATAACTCATAACATTGCCTGATATTTCAAATACCTGCTAGCTCATAGCAGCCATGAGTGGAGGTATAGGGGCTTGACTCAGCTTTTTAACAGCACAGTGTTCAGACTTATTGCTACTCTTGAACCCAGACCAATTTGTGCCAGTTCAGTATCATCTATAAGACATTTGTAAAATACCAGATTACTCTAACTGGCTTTCCATAACACAAAATTGAATCAGCATCACTGTAATTTAGAAACTGCCCTCCTTGCAAAAAACAAAACCCTTTGGGAATTTATTCTCATAAAACATCTTAGTGGCAAGGAGAGGGGAAAGGAGCATTGAATTAGCAATCAGATTGCCATGTTTTCTTCAATCATAATGTATTCAAGAGTGGAGTGGAAAGAACCAGAAAAATTCCTTACTTAAACATTTGCTCCCCTCACTGTTTTACATTTTCCATTCTTGGAAGAAAAAAGACATTTTGTGTCTGTCTTTTCCTCCTGATTGATTTAACAGCTATATAAGGAAAAATAAGTTGGACTTCACTTTAGTCTCAGCTCTGACACTAAGTTCTATTATATACTGGAAAGGGCATCATTATGCCTTCAAACCTTCACACACAGAGACACACACACAGAGACACACACACACACATGGTCTACTTGAAATGTGCACAGCAAGGGCCCATTTTTGCAGTACATGTCATTACCACCTGTCCAAAAATGACATTATGCAATTTTTAAAATAACATCATCAAAACCTAAGGGAAGGTAATTCAAAATCTTCACCACCATTTTTTGTGAAATTTGGTGTACTTCAGTTCTTAAAACCAGTCTTGATTTCCTGTAAAGTTCACTCCCTGCTTGTGAAAACCACACAAAATGTCTGAGTAGCTTCTCAGAGTGAGATGGTTGGCATATAAATTTAATAATTAAAAAAATGTACAAGCATGTTTGTAATTACCACCAAATATGTTGCACAAACTTGATAAACATTATCACATACAATGTGCCACAATTCAGATGCCAAATTGTTATAAATGTCTCTTTGACTTTAATGGTATTTGGTATTTGTATGCCGCCCACTCCCTAGGGACTCTGGGCGGCTCACAGCAAATAAAACAACAATAAAAACATTTAAAACATTTAAAATTACAAAATTAAAATCAACACAGCATCCATTACATCAAATGGGGCTGGAATACTCAACAGCCCCAGGCCTGCCGGAACAGCCAGGTGTTAGTCGCTTTACGGAAGGCCGGGAGGGTGGTGAGGGTCCGGATCTCAGCAGGAAGCTCGTTCCATAAGGCCGGTGCAGCTACAGAGAAGGCCCTCCCTTGGGGAGCCGCCAACCGGCATTGTCCGGTCGACGGCACCCGGAGGAGGCCCAACCTGTGTGATCTTATTGGTCGTTGGGAGGTAAATGGCAGGAGGGGGTCTCTCAAGTAGCCAGGTCCGATACCATGTAGGGCTTTAAAAGTAACGACTAGCACCTTGAAGCGAGTCCGGAGACCGATAGGAAGCCAGTGCAGCTCGCGGAGGATAGGTGTAACATGGGTGTACCTCGGTACACCCTTTATCGCTCGCGCGGCTGCATTCTGGACCAGCTGTAGTCTTTGGACACTCTTCAGGGGCAGCCCCATGTAGAGCGCATTACAGTAATCCAGTCTTAAGTGTAAATATGTTTTATTTTCATTTCATTTCATAGAATCACATATATACTGTGCATAACCGGGGCATATAACATTGAACAATAAACACAGCCCGCCCTCTTGTCAACAATACCCCCCAAAATACAAACCCAATACACCACTTCGACCCACCATACACCCTTTCTTTCGCCCCCCTCCAACTTTCGTTCTTCCCTCTAACGTTCCCCTCTATCCTACTTCCCTTCCCCCTCTATCACTCCTCTCTCCCAATACACTCCCTCCCTTCCTTCTCACCCTCCCTCCAATCCTTTCTCTCACCCTCTCCACCCCTCTTTCTTCTTTCCCTCTACTCCTCCCTTCGGTGTATCTCTGCTATCTATCAATATATTCAGCTTGTCTTATTTTAACACTAGAGTTAAAGAGCAACAGTATACAAGTGCAATCGTGTTATTTTAAAATCTAACATGTACTATATTTCCCCCCTCCCCCCTCCCCCCAAGACCCCACCCCCCTTCCCTCCCCCCGACTACCCAGAGCCCGTACACGGTATAGCTTTTTAACAAACACAGTCTAAAATTTGTTAAAACAAAGGAAATTAAAGGGGGAAAAAGAGAGTCAATAAGATCTCTACGTTGAACTCAGCTTCTTGCTGTTACCCAAACTTTAAACAATTTAACTTATTCCTAATCTTAAGCATAAGCTATCTGGAATTTCTTAGTCCCATATTTATTTTGTGTATAGTCAATCCATTTTTTCCAGTCTCGTTTATATCTCTCATTTGAGTGGTCTTTAAGATATGCTGTACAGTAATCCAGTCTTGAGGTGACGAGGGCGTGAGTGACCATTCGAAGTGCCTCCCGGTCCAGATAGGGCCGCAACTGGTGCACCAGGTGAACCTGGGCAAAGGCCCCCCTGGTCGCAGCTGACAAATGGTGTTCTAACGTCAGCTGTGGGTCCAGGAGGACATCCAGATTGCGAGCCCTCTCCAAGGGGTGAATAATTTCACCCCCCAGGCTAAGAGATGGAATATCAGGACCGTCCTTGGGAGGCAACATCAATAGCTACTCAGTCTTGTCTGGACTGAGTGCAAGCTTGTTTGCTCCCATCTAGACCCTGACAGCCTCCAGGCACTGGCACATCACTTCAACTGCTTCACTGAGTTGGCATGGGGCGGACAGATACAGTTGTGTATCATCCGTGTATTGGTGATATTTAATCCCATGCCGGTGTATGATCTCACTCGATGGCTTCATGTAGATATTGAACAGGAGGGGGGACAGGAGTGAACCCTGCGGCACCCCATATTTGAGGGGCCTAGGGGTCGATCTCTGTCCCCCGACCAACACCAACTGTGACCTGTCCGAGAGGTAGGAGGAGAACCACCATAAAACGGTGCCTCCCACTCGCACCTCCCATAACCGTCGCAGAAGGATACCATGGTTGATGGTATCGAAGGCCGCTGAGAGGTCAAGAAGCACTAGGATAGAGGAATGGCCTCTATCCCTGGCCCGCCAGAGATCATTGGTCAGCGCGACCAAAGCAGTTTTGGTGCCATAACCAGGCCTGAAACCTGACTGAAAGGGATCCAGATAATTCGTTTCATCCAAGGTCCGTCGGAGTTGAAAGGCCACCACCTTCTCAACAACCTTCCCCACGAATGGGAGGTTGGAGACTGGATGACAGTTGTTCAAAATGGCTGGATCCAGGGAAGGTTTCTTGAGGAGGGGTTTCACCACTGCATCCTTTAAGGGGTGCGGGAAGGATCCCTCCTGAAGAGAGGTGTTAATAATCCCCTGGAGCCAACCACGCATCACCTCCCTGCTGGCCGAGACCAGCCAGGAGGGACACGGGTCCAGTAAACAGGTGGAGGCACTCACCATTCACATGGCCTTGTCCACTTCCTCCAGAGTGACAAGTTGAAACTCACTCCATAAAATCTGATCAGGACCTTCCCCCGGCACCTCGGCTGGTACCGTCCAAGTGGAATCCAGGTCCATCTGAATCCGAGCGATTTTATCTGACAAAAACTGGGAAAATTCCTCAGCTCTACCCTGTAGAGGTTCGTCCACATCCCTCCCTTTCAAGAGGGAGCGGGCTATCCTAAACAGGGCGGCTGGGTGCGATTCTGCGGATGCGATAAGAGCGGGAAAATGCGCACATTTTGCCACCCGTATCGCCACTAGATAAGTCCTAACAAAGGCTCTTAATTGTGTTTGGTCGGATTCAGAGTTACTAGCCCTCCATTGTCGCTCTAGGCATCTCTTTTGGCGCTTCATCTCCCGGAGTTCCTCGGTGAACCAAGGAGCCCTCCTGGATCCACTGCCGCGGAGAGGCCATAAAGGCGCAATCTGGTTTAGAGCCTCCGCCGCCGCTATATTCCAAGCAGCGACTAAGACTCCGCCGGACTGCGGGCCAGAGATTCAGGTATCTCCCCAAGTGCCATCTGAAATCCCGTAGGGTCCATCAGGTGCCTGGGACGGAACCACCTAATCGGTTCCACCTCCCTACAGTGGGGGATTTGAGTTTGAGTTTGAGTTTGTATCCTGCTCCTTATTATTCCAAATGAACAGCCTAGGACTTGATTATTCTACAAGCTGTCTCACATATTTGTTTCTTTTCATACAGGCAGAATTGTATGCAAGTCTCTGTTTTGCTTAGTCACAAGTCAGGCCTCTATGACCTTGTAGCCTCAGGTAAAATATGAAACAGAACAATAAGGCTGGTTTTGTTGTTAAATCTTTCCTTTGAAGCATCACATTAATGCTTTATAAACTTATTTTCACCAAGGTTGTTTATACAGCAACATTATACAAATAATATGACTAAATCTTAGTCATCAAATGATCCAGTTGTCACATAACTCATTGGAGAAATTATTTTGTATGTAAACTATCTCTTTCTCCAGTAACATTTTATATCCCTGGTTATTTTACACAGAAATAATTTAAATGATGACAGATAGTATGAAGTTGTATTGTCCTACATTTATCTCCCCAAATTTCTAACTATTCTCTTTAGAACTCTTATAGCTCAATTCCAGAATTGAGCTATAACTATCCTACTTCATTGTAACTATTAGGGTTGTGAAATATATCTAAAAGAGGTGCTCCAAGTGCATGATTAAAGTGGTTCTCTTTGAATCTCTAAACAGCCATGTCTTTTGTAAGGTTCCTAAAACTGCCTGGAAAGCTAACCCTGGTTCTCTGTTTATGCTTATGTACAAACAGTTAGAATTTCTACTGGAAGTGCTACTTAAGTCAAACAACTGTGCTTGCTGGTAAATGCAAGAGAGCAAAGATCCTTCAAAGTAGATGTCCATACCTTGCAAAAGATACAATGGATCTTACTATTCATAGATAGGTGTTTCATCCACACTTGTAAGAAGTGCTTCAAACGTTTTGCTCATTGTTTGTGTGTTTGCAACAGCAAAATCTACCTCTTAGCTCTGAAAGAAGTGGCCAGAAAGATAAAAACTGTGAGTTGATCAGAAACAAATCCCACCATTATTCTGTGTTTCCTCTTGATGCCAGCCAAATAAGCATCACAGTAACTAAATTAGCCTCTTCCCTATCTACAGAAGTTTTGGAACTACAGTTACCAGGATTCTGACCTAGCATAAATTAGCATTTTTGGGGAATTGTATTCTCAGCACTGCTGGAAGATTGGGAAAGATGAACTAAACTTTTGTAAGAATCCTGTTGTGCGCACCAATACGAACAACTAGAGATTTTTGAGTCTTGAGTGTATTTCTTGATTGTATAAGGTCTTCCTAAGCAATTAATAAAGGCCTATACCATTCCTATCTACAACCAGTGGTGGGTTGCTTATCCCGTTCCAACCGGTTCAGTTGGAACGGGGCAAGCGGCGTCCTCGTGCACGCGCGCAGTTCACGTATGCATCGTAGCACCTGCGCGATTCTCCAGCTGCTTGCAGAGAATTGCGCAGGTGCTGTATGTGCCATCCAGCTGCTCGCGGAGAATCGCGCAGGTGCTATGTGCCATCCAGCTACTCACGGAGAATTGCACAGGCGCTGTATGTGCCATCCAGCTGCTTGCGGAGAATCGCGCAGGCGCTGTATGTGCCATGTACCTGCGTAGAAGCGCTGAAGCCTTCAAAGATCGGTAAGGAGCACGGGTGGGTGGGTGGGCCCTTTGCCGTTCCCAGAAGTTGCTTACTTCTGGGTTCGCCGACCAACCAGTTCACGGGGACCACCGCAAACTGATTAAAACCCACCCCTGTCTACAACCTTCAAATATCTGCAGATTAGTCCTGCCTAATAGGCAGGTTAGGAAGTATGCTCAGTGTTACATTGTATTTTTTCTTGTAATCACTATGTTCTTTGCATGTCTAATTTGCTGAAATGCTGTAATTGCCCTGGGGAAAGCCAAGAGAACATACTTCTTTCTTAGAGAAATCTTAATTAGACAGGGATGGAAAAAAAGAGAAAAAAGAAGATTTGAATCTGCTATGAGAATTGCATCAATATACACTGAATCCAAATAATTTATAAGACATCTTTAAGCAGCTGTTACCCATTATAATGAGTACAGTTTTGAGATAAAAAGCATCTTGGATTGGTTGAAACACTCCTTGGAGAAAAGTTACTTTTCTTCAAGCTTCTTGAAGAATTAGCTCCCAGTGGGGGAGTGGCTTGCCAGTGGGAGCTGGTCGTTAACAGCTCCAGAATCCTGGTTGCGTTAAACTGTCTGAACAGCAATCCATCAGCCGTCTGACAGCTTGTTTACCTTTTCATTGGGCTAAGAAGATAAGGTGAGCTAATTGTGCTGGGCAACGCACCAAATAACCTTCTCAGACCAACTCTGGGAGGGGAGGAAGGGCACCCAAGAGCAGAATTGTCTCCGTGCCAGGAATTCCTGCTGTTTATTAGCAGCACAAAGCAAACCACCCACCCTCAGAACAAAATTTGATTTATTGAACTCAAGACGAGCAGACCCTATACACGTGAATTTTTAATTGTTTGTATTAATCCTTAGCTTCATTTTTACAAGAATTCCTTCTGATATCTTACTTGCTAAAGAGATATTCAAAATGGCACTGAGCAGCTTCATAACACTGATCAGGCTTTGAATTTCTACTGAGTTTAAAACTTCAAAGAAAAGGAGTGATTTATTACTAAATTAAACAGCAATTGCTGCACAATCGACCAGCATAGACTTATTAATTGGCTGAAGAAGATTAAAACTTGGAATGGCTTCTAAGCAAAACCCTATCCAAAAGGTCCCCCCCCCTGTTTCAAAAAGTGCGGGCAGTTTGCCCGCCCCCGGCTTGAAACTACAGTCATTACTTCCTCCCCCCAGAGGGGAGCCGTTAACTAAAGAAACTTTTCAGAAGGAACTGGCTGAAGCCTTTAAAAATCATGTAGTTACGATGGAAACAAAAATTAAGGAGGAGATATCCGTTGCTGATAAAGAACTGTCTGATAAACTTGAGACCCGGGTTCAGAAGATCAGGGATGATATGTTGGGGGTTCTTAATTCGTTTTCAGATTGTCCGGAATTGAAAGCAGATTAGAAGATCTTAATGACTCTAATATTAATTTGGTATCCAAAATAGACGTGGTTCAACAAAAAGTCAGAGATGCTGAAAAAGAAATTATTATGTTACAGTATAGACAAATGGAACTTGCACTAAGAATAAGAGGTTTGTGTGAAAATAACCAGGAAAATCTGAAACAGATTCTCTCAGAAGCTTTCAATAGTCTGATGGGAAGGCCAGGGGGGAATTTTGATTGGCAAATTGATAAGGTCTATCGTGTTAACTCCTGGCTGGCTAGACAGAAGCAACTTCCTTTTTTTTTTTTTTTTTTTTAAGAGAGCTTTTTTATTTTTCTTTAAAAAAAACAAAACACAAACGTCATCATTTGTCAATCATTAAGACATTGAAGTACAATTTTTTTTTTTTGTGTATACCCCTCCCTCCCTCCACCCCCCCATCCCCCCTCCTCCTTCCCCCCCCCCCGACTTCCCAGAACCCGTACACGGTATGGATTTTTAACTAGCACAGTCTAAAATCTATTGAGAAAAAAGAAATAAAGAAATTAATGACATTCTAGATTGAACTTAGCTTCTTCTTACTGAACTGACTTTTAACAGTTTAAATCATTTCTGATCTTAAGCATAGGCTAACTGGAATTTCTTAGTCCCGTATTTATTTTGTATATAGTCAATCCATTTTTTCCAGTCTCGTTTATATCTCTCATTTGAATGATCTTTGAGATATGCCGATATTTTAGCCATTTCAGCTAAGTTTGTTACTTTCAATGTCCATTCTTGGATTGTAGGCAAGTCTTCCTTCTTCCAGTATTGCGCCACCAACAGTCTTGCTGCAGTTATCAGGTGCAGAATCAAATTGGTCTCTACCACTGTAAAATCAGTACATATACCTAGTAAAAATAACTGAGGAATAAACTTTATCCTTCTTTTAAAAACATTTTGCATGACCCACCATATTTTTATCCAAAATGCCTTAACCTTTTGGCAGGTCCACCATATATGATAATATGTAGCATCGAGAGAACCACACCTCCAACATTTAGGCTGTACATTCGGATACATAGAAGCCAACTTTTTAGGATCTAAATGCCATCTGTAGAACATCTTGTAAAAATTTTCTCTCAGATTTTGAGCTTGTGTAAATTTCACATTTCTTACCCAAATTCTTTCCCATGTATCCAACATTATTGGTTCCTCAATATTTTGAGCCCATTTTATCATACAATCTTTAACTAATTCTATTTCCGAATCCATCTGTATTAATACATTATATATCCTCTTTATATGCATTAAGCTTTGATCTCTTATTTGTTTAAACAGATTATCCTCAACTTGAATAAAACCAATTTTTTGATCTATTTTCCACCTAGCCTGTAATTGCCCATACTGGAACCATGTTTGAATTACCTTCTCCTCTTTTAATACCTCTAAAGATTTTAATTGTAATACCCCCCTTTCCGAGGTAAGAAGCTGTCTGTAAGTGAATCTGTCCTGTTTTTGTGCTGTATTCATATTTTCAATTGCATGTCTAGGAATTGCCCACATGGGTATCTTGTCATTTAATTTATATTGGTATTTCTTCCAAACCCGCAATAAAGCATTTCTTAAAATATGACTTTTAAAGTTCTTATCCAATTTTTTGTTGAATAACAGGTAAGCGTGCCAACCAAATACCAGATCGTGTCCCTCAATGTTCAATATTCTATCATTGGTTAAATGAATCCAATCACTAATTACAGATAATACCACTGCATCATAATATAGTTTTAAATTAGGTAGTTTCAGTCCTCCTCTCTCACGTACATCTTGCATTATTTTCATCTTTACCCTCGGCTTCTTTCCTGCCCACACAAATTTGTTAATACCCTTCTGCCATTCTAAAAGGTTCGCATCTTTTTTAAGTATAGGTAACATTTGGAAAAGAAATAAAAATTTTGGTAAAATGTTCATTTTCACTGCCGCTATCCTGCCCAGCAAAGATAAGTGCAATTTCTCCCATTTTTTCATCTCTGTCTGTATGCTATGCCAAAGTGGTTCATAATTATGCTTATATAACTTCCCATTTGAAGTTAAAATGTTGACTCCAAGATATTTGACTTTTTTAACTACCTCACATCCTAGCATCACTCCTAATTCTTCCTTTTGTTTAATATTCATATTTATAGCTAATGTTTTGGTTTTTCCTAAGTTTATTTTAAAGCCAGACACTTGACCATATTGATTAATCGTATTCATTAAAACCATACTGGATTCCTGCGGTTGTTCCAATATTATGACCAAATCATCCGCAAAAGCGCAGACTCTATATTCTTGCTGCCTAATCTTGATCCCTTTTAAACCATCCAAACCCCGTATTTTATTCAACAATACTTCCAAAGTTATAATAAACAATAATGGGGACAAAGGACAACCCTGTCTTGTACCTTTTCCAATTTGAATAGAGTCTGTTAAACTTCCATTGACTATGATTTGTGCTGTTTGCTGTTGGTATATTGCTTTAATTGACTGTAAAAAATTATCTCCTATCTGCATTTTTTGCAATATCTTCAGCAGAAATTGCCAGTTAACTCGATCAAAGGCCTTCTCAGCATCCAAATATATAAACGCAGCAGGGATCTGGTTGTTCTTTCCCAAATATTCTAATGCATTAATAATTAATCTGACATTACTTTTCATCTGTCTCCCTTGTATAAAACCTGTTTGGTCCGTATGTATCAATTGTTGAATGACCAACATTAACCTATTTGCTAATATTTTAGTAAAAATTTTATAATCTACATTCAGTAATGAAATGGGTCTATAATTTTTGGGTTGAGTAGTATCTTGATCTTCTTTGGGTATCAAAGATATAAACGCTGTCTTCCAAGATGGAGGGACTTTACCTTCCGTTTGAATCATATTAAATAATTCATATTAAATAAGTCCAACAGAAGCAACTTCCAAGGGACATTGTGATTTACTTTACTACAAGAGACATGAGGAATATGATTTTGCAAGAGTCCTATAAAACCAAGCTTCAAATTGGGGGTCAGGAAGTGACTGTTTTGAAAGAGATACCACCTCAAATGCTAAGATCTAGGAAAGACTACGCCTTTTTAGTCGAAGAGCTTAAAAATCGTCAGCTACAGTTCAGATGGGATGCACCAGTTGGACTAGCACTCATTTTTCAGGGGCAAAGATACCGTCTTAATTCAGTATGGAAGGCCCAGGATTTTTACCATAATATCTTGAAGGCTGGACACCCCGGCCCACCTGGACCTAGAGAAAGAGAACAAGAAGGACTAGATAGACAGCAAACTACACAATTATCAACAAAGATGGATCATCTTTCTCTCTCAGAAGCACAAGGAGCCAAGGAACAAAGACAAACCCGTGTGATTACCAGATGAATGGATCAACAATTAAAAAAGCAACAATCACAACAAACACCTGTTACCGGTCAAGATGCTACAGGTACCAGCTTAGAAGCAGTGGGAGGAGCCAGACCAAAGGTTAAATTCCAGGATGTTCAGATGGCTCTAAAAAAGCTTCAGGGAGCCAAAGATGACAACTAAGTTCCTAACATGGAACGTCAATGGATTAAACTCTCCACAGAAAAGAAAGAAAATAAATCACTATCTTAAACAGTTCAAGAATGATATAATTTGTTTGCAAGAAACTCACATTAGATCAATTGATCAAAAATATCTGATTAATACAAGATTTGGACAACATTTTATAGCTTCTGCTTTAGAGAAGAAAAATGGTATAGTTATATACTTAAGGAAGGATATGAAAGCTGAATTAATCAAAGCAGATCCCCACAGAAGATATATCGCAATAGACTTGGTATTAGAAGGGAAAAGGACATTGCTACTGGGAATATATGCTCCCAATCAACAACAAGATGGATTTTATAGAAAGCTTCATGCCAAATTAGTACAGTGGGATTATAGGTCCTGCATCCTATTGGGTGACTGGAACGGTGTTATGGACACTAAGAAAGATAAGAAGGCTTCTCGGCCAAATACTCAAATGTGAGCAAAACTACCTAAGTCCTTTTTCGATATGATGGATGATTTTGAACTGAGAGATATTTGGCGAGAAAGAAATGCAGAAGAATATGATTTTACCTTCTTTTCTGATAGACATCAATCCTTTTCCAGAATTGATTTCATACTAACTACCAATGATTTGCTTTCTAGGTTGAAGAAGACAAAGATATGTGCCAGAGTTTTATCAGATCATAATCCAGTTTGGATGGAGTTGGGAGGGGTGACGCAAGAAAGAAGGTCTTGGAGATTGAATGAAAATTGATTTAGATATGACAAATATACTAATGAATGTAAAAAATTGTTAACAGAATACTTTGTTTTTAATATGAATAAGGGTACATCTATGGAAATTGTATGGGATGCAAGTAAAGCGTATATGAGAGGAGCTTTGATAAATCTAAATAGATTACATAGACGTAAACAAGGGGAAAAGCGAACAGAATTAGAAGATGAAATTAGGAAGAAAGAGCAAGAGTTAACTTTAAAACCAGGAGATATAAAGATTAAAGAAGCAATTATCTTATTAAAAGACCAATTTAATATGCTGATCTCAGACCAGGAAGCCACTAGTCTGTTATATGCAAAACATAACACTTTCTGCAATGCAAATAAATCTGGTAGATGGTTAGCATATCAGATTAGGAAAAAACAAAAATTTCATAATATAGCAAAATTGCACTACAGAGGGAAAGAAGTGTATCAACAGGGTGAGATTCAAAAGATCTTCGGTGAATTCTTTACAGCGTTGTACAAGGGTGACAAAATTAAAGGTCTAGATATGGACAGATACTTGGATAAAGAAAAAATACCCATAGTTAAAGAAGAGCAGAGGGAAAGATTGAATCAACCAATAACCTCGGGGGAAATTCTACAGGTAATTAAGCAGTTAAAGGCAGGGAAGGCACCTGGTACAGATGGCTTGACAGCAGCTTACTATAAAAATTTACAATTATAAATGGTGGAACCTCTTAAGGAATTATTTAATAAGATTCAAATGGAAGGTAAGGTACCTCCATCTTGGAAGACAGCTTTTATATCCCTGATACCCAAAGAAGACCAAGATATTACCCAACCCAAAAACTATAGACCTATATCACTACTTAATGTAGATTATAAAATCTTTACTAAAATACTAGCAAATTGATTAATGTTGGTTATTCAACATTTGATTCATAATGATCAAACAGGTTTTATTCAAGGGAGACAAATGAGAAGTAACGTAAGATTAATTGTTAATGCACTAGAATATTTGGGAAAGAATAACCAAATTCCTACTGCGCTCATATTTCTGGATGCTGAGAAAGCCTTTGATTGAGTTAACTGGCAATTCCTGTTGAAAACACTGCAAAAAATGCAAATAGGAGAACGTTTCTTACAATCAATTAAAGCAATATATCAACAGCAAACAGCTCAAATTATAGTTAATGGAAGTTTAACAGATTCTTTTCAAATTGAAAAAGGTACTAGACAGGGTTGTCTCTTGTCCCCATTATTGTTTATTATAACTTTGGAAATATTGTTGAATAAAATATGGGGCTTGGAGGGCCTAAAGGGAATTAAGATTAGGCAGCAAGAATATAGAGTACGTGCTTTTGCGGATGATCTGGTTATAATATTAACCCAACCGCAGGAATCTAGTAAGATCTTAATGAATATGATTAATCATTATGGTCAAGTGTCAGGATTTAAAATAAATCTAGAGAAAACAAAAATATTAGCTACAAATATGAATACTAAACAAAAGGAAGAACTAGAAAGAATGATAGGATGTGAAATAGTTAAAAAGGTCAAATATTTAGGAGTTCATATTTCAACCTCAAATGGGAAGTTATATAAGTATAATTATGAACCACTTTGGCATAGTAAACAGACAGAGATGAAAAAATGGGAGAAGTTACAGTTATCCTTGCTGGGAAGAATAGCAGCAGTGAAAATGAATATTTTACCTAAATTTTTATTTCTTTTCCAAATGCTGCCTATACTTAAAAAAGATGTGAACCTGTTAGAATGGCAGAAGGGTATTAATAAATTTGTATGGGCAGGGAAGAAGCCGAGAGGAAAACTAAAAATAATGCAAGATGCGCGTGAGAGGGGAGGTTTGAAATTACCCAACTTAAAACTATACTATACTATGACGCAGTATTTATCTGTAATTAGTGATTGGATTAATTTAACAAATGACAGAATACTTAATATCGAGGTGTATGATCTGGTATATGACTGGCATGCTTACCTGCTATATAACAAAAAAGTGGACAAGAATTTTAAAAGTCATATTTTAAGGAATGCTTTACTGTGGGTCTGGAAAAAATATCAATACAAATTAAATGATAAGATACCCATGTGGGCAATTCCTAGACATGCAATAGAAAATATGAACATAGTACAAAAACAGGATATAATCACTTACAGACAGCTTCTTACCCTAGAAAGGGGTGTATTACAACTAAAATCCCTGGATGAATTAAAAGAGGAAAAGGTAATTCAAACATGGTTCCAGTATGGACAGCTACAGGCCAGGTGGAAAAGAGATAAAAAAAATGGTTTTATGCAAGTCGAGGATAATTTATTTAAACAAATAAGAGATCAAAGCTTAATGCATATAAAGAGACTATACAATGTATTATTACAGATGGACTCCGAAATAGAATTAGTTAAAGACTGCATGATAAAGTGGGCTCAAAATATTGAAGAACCAATAATGTTGGATACATGGGAAAGGATTTGGGTAAGAAATGTAAAATTTACACAAGCCCAAAACTTGAGAGAAAATTTTTACAAGAAGTTTTATAGATGGCATTTAGATCCTAAAAAGTTGGCTTTATGTATCCGAACTTACAATCCAAATGCTGGAGATGTGATTCTCTCGACGCTACATATTTTCATATATGGTGGACTTGCAAAAAGGTTAAGGCATTTTGGATAAAAATATGGTGGATTATGCAAAATGTTCTTTAAAAAAGGATAAAGTTTACCCCTCAGTTATTTCTGTTAGGTATAATTACTGATTGTACAGTTGTAGAGATTAATTTGACTTTGCACTTAATAACTGCCGCTAGATTGTTGGTGGCGCAATGCTGGAAGAAGGAAGATTTGCCTGTAATTCAAGAATGGACATTGAAAGTCACAAATCTAGCCGAGATGGCTAAAATATCTGCATATCTTAAGGACTACTCAAACGAGAGATATAAACAAGACTGGAAAAAATGGATCGATTATATACAAAATAAATATGGGACTAAGAAATTCCAGATAGCTTATGATTAAGATCAGGAATGATATAAATTGTTTAAAGTTAGCCTAGCAAGGAGGAACTAAGTTCAATTTAAAGATGTTATCAATTTTCTATTCTTTTTTCAAATATATTTTAGACTGTTTTTGTTAAAGATTTATACCGTGTATGGGTTCTGGGAAGTCGGGGGAGGAAAGGCTGGGGGAGGGGGGGAGGGGG
Organism: Thamnophis sirtalis; assembly: GCF_051295495.1. Lineage (NCBI taxonomy): Eukaryota > Metazoa > Chordata > Lepidosauria > Squamata > Natricidae > Thamnophis > Thamnophis sirtalis. The sequence goes on from NW_028261388.1 coordinate 55,663,546, forward strand.
GTATGTATATTAGGCTTGACGAGAGGTGTTAGATTTTAAAGTAATATGATTGCACATGTATACTGTCTTCTCTTATTTTTTCTTTAAAACTAAGATATGTTAAGTATATTGATATGGAAGGATAAATACCATCAACATAGAATGGAGTTTGCTCAGAAGCTGAAATACACCAAGTGAATGAGAGGAAGAGTGGGAAATAGAGGAGAGAAGAAAGATAGGAAGAGAGGGATAGGAGAGAGGGTAAGGGGGGAAGATGAGGAGGATAAGGAGGAGTGGAATGAAGAGAGAGGAGAAGGAGAAAGGAAGGGGAAGTAGAGTAGAAAAGGATGATGGAGGGAAGAAAGGAGGTAGGAGAGAGGCAGAAGAAAGAGGTGTATGGAGAGCAGAAGAGCTAATAATGGGTTTTTATCTTTCTGGGCATTGATGGCAAGAGGAACTGATGTAATTACTACTTAATACAATAGGATATTGGCTATGTAATAGTATACATGTGATTATATGTTATGAAAATGGAAAATAAAAAAAGTATATTAAAAAAAAAATTAGCTGGTTTATCTTTTTGTTTCATCTCATGTTATTCCCAGGCTGTTTATCCTAAAATCTCCACTACTCCCTAAAAATAACATCCCACACCCCCATGAATTAAAAATTAATAAAAGAAAAAAATAAAGTATATTTGGGGAAAAATGTTTAATTAACTCACCCAGAATCATGAAGCAGCACACTAAGAGTGATCTCTTTAAACATAATCTACTTGCCTATTACCATGGCATGGCTTCAAGATAATTTTGCGAAACCATTACATGTCTTTATTTTCTGCCTATAAACAACTAGGCTGTTCTGGAGAGTCTTCCATGGTATGTGAACAAGTCATGAGGATTTAGAATAACTTTGGGAGTGCTCAGTGGTGGGTTTCACACCTCTTCTGTAGGTATGGCCTGTTTTGTGGGAGTGGCTCGGCAGTCATGTGGCCAGATGGGAGTGGCTTGGTGGTCGTGTGACCGGGTGGGTGTGGTCAAGTTGGAAAATGTGGTGAAACTCACTTAACAATGCTCTTGCTTAGCAACCAAAATTAACAGCCTCAATTGTGATCATAAGATTTCTTTCTTTCTTTCTTTCTTTCTTTCTTTCTTTCTTCCTTCCTTCCTTCCTTCCTTCCTTCCTTCCTTCCTTTCCTTCTTGTGTCTCTCTCCCCCACTTATTTTCTTTCTTCCCCTCCCTCCCTCCCTCCCTCCCTCCCTTCCTTCCTATCTCTCTCTCTCCAACTTTCTCTCTCTCTCTCTCTCTCACACACACACACACACACTCACTCACTCACTCACACACACACATTTTCCCTCATGTCTGACAGCTGCCCTCATGTCAGAGTACGTCTGACAGCTCTCAGGAGAAGGAAGGACTCCTGCGTTGGGAATTACCTCCATGTTCCTTTATATACTCCTAGGTCTACTCTACACATATATGTTCTGCTCTGTGCCAGTTGAAACTGTTTTGAGTTTATGTGTGAGGGGATGTTCTTTTCCAATTTTTATTTTTTTATATAATTTAATTACTTAAAACACACTCTAAAATATTTAGATAGCAAATGTAGGAACACTTCAACCATATAGTAAACGGACTAAAAATTGAAATATGAAATGGCAGAGCAATTTCTCTCTCTAGATATAAAGCTAAAGTCTTTCTTCAAAAACTTCTACCACAAATTAATGTTCTTTTAAGGAGTGTTAAGAATTCCCTTTGAATAGGAATTTTCACGTAGGTAGCTGGTTATAGCAGACAACCAAAACAAATCCTTCCCATGATCAAGGTCATACATGGGTCAACGATTCATAGAATATTGCAAGCCCTCTTAAAGGCAGGAAGTGGTTGATATCTGGTTTCCATGTCTACCAGTCCTTAAGGAAAAATATATTTCCCTTTTTCTTTTCCTCAAGTAAGAGACATTTGGAAGGATAAAATTCTTGTAAACATGCAATGGTTGAACTTGATATACACCTGTAACAATATAATAGAGAGTATAATGGAAAAAACTGTGAGAATTAATTTTTTTATAGCAATTAAACCTCTCATGACCTATTTATCTATCCAAATACTGTAGATATAATATTAATAAAATAATGTGCTTTAATTTATGGATAGTGGGAGGGAAATAGTAATCTCACTCTTCATGGCAATATTATGTCTATTATCAATCTAAATATATATTTGGTTATACCAAGTAGACAAATAAAAATAACCTCCTGCTAGTTCTCATATTTCTGGTGACATTGAGCCAACTGAATGATTTACAGCTTCTTTTGAAAAGAGTCTTAAGTCACCTCAGAACTGGGCACCCTGTTTTCCATCTTTTGAAAATATTCCACTTATAGTGGGAAAAAAGTGCAACAAAGAGGTCAAACAGAAGAGAAGGCCTTAACTCTTTGTGAAATTAAAAACACACACAGAGAGACACAAATATTTTCTATACTTTGTTGAAAGTGAATAGTAAATTGAGTTGTAATATTTTTAGAACTTTTTTCTTTTTAATTAAACATTAAAATGGTAGAGTTAATTCTAATTTAATTTTCATTTTATTGTTAGAAACCACCTTGAGTATTCTGATGAGGTAGGGCAGAGTATAAATAAAAATGAATAAATAATCCTGGCTCCTACCAGCTAAAAACATATTTTGGTATTGTTTAAGTGATGAAAAAGATGAATAGTTTTAAAAAAATGAATAAATTACTTTTTAAAAGGCACGTTTTCACACACATAATATTTAGGCTCACCACTGAAATTAGGAATGAGAGTCTGTGGCTCCACGTCTCTCAATCTTCTTCCCCGCCTCAGTTCTGCGGGCAAGAGGCGCTATTGCTGAGGTGGTGCGAGCCAGGGCGCTGTCGCCGAGCAGCGCGACTCACAGCTAGCCCAGGAGCAGTAGCTGTCACCGTTGCCAGCCGCCCCGCGCTGCCATCACTCACTACCACTCAGGCCGGAGGCGAGGAGAGCACGCAGAGGGGGCGTGGCCACAGCAATGGCAGCCAAGCAGAGGAAATGCTATGGTGGGGGCTGAGAGAAGGAAGGAATGAAGGAGGCTGCAGGCCCCTTTGCCCTTGGCAAATGAGTGAATGAGGCAGACAGAGTGAATGAGGCAGACTGCCTGCAGCCTCCTTCATTCACATGTTCAGACAATTGGGGGGGGGGGATTTCTCGCACACCTTCTTTCTTTCTCCGAAGGTGTGTGAGAAATCCCCCCCATTGCCCGAATGTGTGAATGAAGGAGGCTGCAGGCTCCTTTGCCCTTGGCAACACTATCTCCTTTCATTCTCTGCTGCCCGAACGAGTGAATGAGGCAGACAGAGAATGAAAGGAGATTGCGTCGGGTGGGGGGAGTGAGCGGGGAGGGGCAGGCGGGAGTGAGCGTTCCGGTACTGTGCCACCGGATGAACGGGTTCTAAAACGTATGCTGAATTTCACAAACGTGTTCTAGTGTACCGGTTAGAACCGGCTGAAACCCACCCCTGGAGTGCCTATGATCAAGCAACGAGGAAGCCATTTGGAGGTAAAATAGGAATTGAACGAAGATGATTTCTCAACACATGTTAGAAGGCTGTTTTTCACCTCTTTTTTATTAATTGGAATGATTATCATGAAACTCATTAGACTGAGTAGTGATGACAGGGTTAAGGATCTTTAGGTGCCATGCAGACAATTTGCCTACAGTTTTCTACCAGTTCCCAATCTATGTTATGAATTTCTCTATGAAATTCTCATTGGTGAGCCTGGAGTTCCTGTACTCCCAAGGCAGCTAAATAGCGTGTATATGCCTTGTCTTTCATTGTAGAATAATTTCTCCAGTCTGCAGCCTCCCCAGGATTCTCATCACTGGTGAGATTCAGCCAGTTCACACCTATTCAGGAGAACCGATTGTTTGGAAGAAATCTCATTTTGTTTTTTTCCCCACTTTACAGGGTTAATCCTGTAAGGAAGGCAGTAAGGAAACATTCTGGTGTTGTTACTAGACTAATCTTTATTGTCCTACTTAAAGCAACTGCCTCTCTGGTTAACCCTTATTACATTGTAACAGCTAAGGTGAAGTGCCCATCGACATGAGTGATGTTGAGTTGGCCACACCCACCCAATCACATGACCACCAAGCCATGCATACCCAGCTGGTCATTAGGGCAGAGAACCAGTTGTTAAATTATTTGAATCACACCACTCATTCTCATGCTTCAAAATTAAATCCATACACAACATATTCTCCCATTAGGCCTTTTTAAGTCAGGAAACATAGGCAAGTTCCAGAATGTTAAATGTATAACAGGAAATAATGCAAGTAGTAGCCCCTTATATCACTTTCAGAAATCAAATTGGGGAAAAATGATTTTAAAAAATCTCAAGCACCCTTAAAATAAATGTGAGGGCATTTTTTTAATTTTTTTTTGTGCAAAAGAGGAAGATCTCTAAAACATTGTAAGGCAAATTTGAATGCAAAATATTTCAGGTTTCAGATATACATTAGAATTCTTCAATAAAACCTATATTCAATTTATTTAACTAGTATTTTTTTAACTGAGGGCCTTCTCTGTGGCTGCTCCGACCCTCTGGAATGATCTCCCCATGAAGATTCGGACCCTCGCCACCCTTCAGGCTTTCCATAAAGCCATTAAGACCTGGCTGTTCCAGCAGGCCTGGGGCTGTTGAGTTCCACCCCTACTCGAATTGGTTGTGCTTGTTGTGACTTTTTAAATTGTTTTGTATTGTTGTTTTGTTTCTGTTTTACTCTTTGTATTTGTTCCCCTTCCCTTCTGGTTTGTCAGCCGCCCTCAGTCCCTTTGGCAATAGGGCGGCATACAAGTCGAATAAACCACTAAACCACCACTAAACCACTAAACTGAAATGAATTGAAAACTAAATAAATTGATTTATCTCACTACATCATCAACGAAAGGTTAGCTTCATTTTTCTAAGCTTCCTGATACATAATGTTCCAACTGAGACTTCCTTTCCCATTCTAAATATGAAAGGCAACTAGCTGACACTTGAAATTTCCTGTAAGACTGCATATACAGCCTGAGGGCAGCAGATACCCAAAAGGGTTTCCAATCAGTCACATGGTACTTGTAGGTTTGTCCTCCAGTACTTCATTGTTGGACTGCCACTTGCAATAACCACTCTATTTGTTCTAGCTGGGAGAACGTGGTCAGAGAACAGAGGTGAGCCAGGACTTCAAGTCAGCTAACAGTTTATTTCTAACAGGTTGCCAAACGTGGCACTTCACATTTTGCATGTATTAGCTAACTGGCAACAGCTGAGCCCTGTTTGACAGCTCTTTATATATCCCAGCTGTCAAACAGGTAACCAATCAGAAACAAGGGCACGCCCCCCCCCTAGCCAAACGAACCAGAGAGGAAACTGTAGTACACAACACTCCTTCACACTTAGAATGTGCATGCATAGTCTTTTAGGTGGCTCGGCTGCCGCCGGACCTGCCCAGACCTTCTCAGGGCACCTTCCGCTGGTGGGACTGGAATAGTGCTGGCCCTGGCTGGAGACTTGGCCCTCTCAGAGTCTGGCACCACTGGAGCCTCACAGTGAACCACTGGTAAGTCTTTTGGTGGACTTTTTATTAATTTCTCTAGCTCCTCTAGGGAGATAGACCGGGACCTTGTGGCCTGTTCCTGACTCTCGGCTTCCTGCCTGTCGGGTAGGCCCTGTGACTGCTTCACCAAAATGGCACCCCCTTGTCTATTTCTCAGCTGGTTTATATGGTGCTTCCAAACCCTGTTGTCCTCTACCTCTACCAGGTACAACCACGGACTTTTCAGGACTATGCAGGGGAGCCATAGCGGATGGCCTGAGTAGTTTCTAGCATATACTGGCATGTCGATGGTGAACCCCTTGAGTTGACTGTGTGAGTCTAAAGGCCGATCTGGGGCATATTCAGGGTGCAGTCTATCTAGAGTTGTCCTAATGCGCCGTCCCATTAAAAGTTCAGCTGGGCTCTTGTTCGTAGTTGTACAAGGGGTGGCATGCTGCCATAGTAAATACCTATCTATGTCCTCTTGCCAGTTTTAGGGGCCAAACCTGGCAAGAGCCTCTTTCGCTGAACAGACCGCGCGTTCAGCCAGGCCATTAGCCAGGCCATTAGGCATGGCGGACCCCCAACCAGGCAAAGAACGAGGCAAGCGCCGCAGCAGTAAACTGGGACCCATTGTCAGAGACCACTAAGTCTGGTAACCCATGGGTCGCGAATACCCGGCGTAGTACCTTAATGATGGCAGGGGCAGTTGTTGCAGCCAATAAAAACAATTCAACCCATTTAGAGAAAGCATCAACAATGACAATAAACATTTGGCCCTTAACCGGACCAGCCAAGTCCATATGAATTCTGGACCATGGAGCCCTTAGTTGTTCCCAATTCTGAATGGGTGCTTTGGGACAAGCCGGTCAGGTTTCCTGGCACTGTGGACAGCCACCCACCCACCGGGCAATGTCCTGGTCCATGCCTGGCCAGCAAGCATAGCTCCGCCCAAGTGCCTCCATCTGGACAATTCCCGGGTGACCGTCATGCAGCGTTGTCAGCACCGCTTCCTGGAGGGAGGCCGGAATCACCACTCTGCTGCCCCACAAAAGGCAACCTTGCTGCGAAGAAAGTTCATGTTGCCTGGTGGAGAAAGGTCGCCATTCAGTGCCCAGTGGGTGGGAAGGCCAACCCCGTTCAGTCTATCCGAGCACCTTGGCGAGCACCTTGTCCCAGCTGGTATGTCTGGCCACATCAGCTGCGGTAATAGGTAACTGCATGTCATCGATCAGCAACACTGTAGAGGCAGGCACCGGGTCTTTGACCGCAATAGGCAATGGGCATCTACTTAAAGCGTCCACGTGGCTGATATGCTTGCCGGGTCCGTAATGCATTGTATAGTCATAGGCAGCCAAAAATACAGTCCATCTGGTGAACCTGGGGGACAGGATCTGGGGTGTCTGCTTGTCACCTGCAATGATGCCCAGTAAGGGCTTGTGATCCGTCACAATGTGAAAATGCCTTCCTGTCCAATTGGCTATAGTTCCGTTCGGGCGAAGACAGCGTTTGGGAAAATATGCTACTGGAGCCTCCAGTCTGGATGGCAGCCAATGGCTCAGGACCGCCCCAACCCCATACGGGGAAGCATCACAGGCCAACACTATAGGGAGGTTTTCGTCATACTGCAATAGAACACTGTCGGACGTGAGGAATTTCTTAATAGTCTCAAAAGCAGCTGGCTCACAACGTCCCCAAACCCACTTCACCGAACGGTTTAAGAGTCTGTGCAGGGGTTCTACAATAGAAGCCTTATGTGGGAGGAAAATGTTATAAAAATTCAATAGCCCCAGGAAAGCTTGCAGTTCGGCTTTTGAGGTGGGTGTTGGGGCGTGACTGATAGCCTGTACTTTCTCAGGGGTAGGATGAATCTTATCTATTAAAAATCCTAAAAATTCGACTTGGGGAACTGCGACCCGGCACTTGGATGTCTTAGGTTTCAAGCCAATGTCCCGGAAATGACAAAGTACAGACCACAGGCGGGCCAGGAGAGAGGTTAGGGAGCGGGAAGACACCAGGACATCGTCAAAATAAGGGATGACGCCTGGTATGCCCTGTAACAGCCTTTCCATTAAATTTTGAAAGAGCCCAGGTGTCACACTGACTCCAAATTGGAGCCGGTTACACTTGAACGCACCCCTATAGTCCTTTGACTTCTGACCACAATTGGGACTAAAATTTCTGCTGCTAAACAAGGTGATTTGCATTCAATTTTGCAGCCTTTTTAATCACAGTTTTAAGTGAATGCCATGGTTATTAAGCAAAGTAAAAGTCCTCATTGAATTTGTTTCTCAGAAGCCAGCAGGAATGGTTGCAAAGGGACATCATGTGAACATGGGACATTGCTACTGTTGTAAATACATACAGTAATATATGGTTGCTGTTGTGACTCAGCAGACGTCTTCTGTGAGTCTTTTCGGGATGCAAGATTACCAATGCAGCTGGGGCTCGTTAGTGGCGTATTCTGGTGATAAAAGGACGGATGGTGCCATGCCCTGGTTGCAGGAGTCAACATTTATTCATGCATTCATTGATCATTGGTCGTGGTTTATTTGAAAGACACTTGGAGAAGTGATTTGGTTTCTGTAACCCTGATTCAAGGATACACTTGGAGAAGTGCATTGCTTTGTAAGAGTTTTTGTTTTGCATTCTTGTCAGAGACTTGATTTATGTTTATTTTTGGGCTCGCAGCCAGTCTGAGCTGAGAACTGATAAAGTGAGTTCCTTTTAAGTTTGTCTGCCTGTCGTCTGTTAACGAGCGGAGAAGGGGGGACAGAACAGATTGCTAAGCCCCCAAATTCTGATCCTGTGACCCAAGAGACCAATGTCAATGCAAGGACTGGTGATAAAGTGACCCCCCCCCCCAATTCCACTGTAGGTTTGAATGGTCATAATCAAATGGTTGTAAGTCGAGGACTACTTGTAATAAGAACTGTGTGCTAGTTCTGAACTGAAACAAAGGAAAAGAACTATCTTTGCAATGCTCTGTAGAAAGCCCTCTATGTCTAGGAGTCCCTCTATCTTTTCAGGAGAAAAAAAGTATTGCAATGCTAATTCTATGACCTTCTTATAGAATTATCACAGTCTCTTGCAACCTTCTTTTAAAGAAGTAAGCACTAGCATTTCTGAAACTTCTCATTAGTCAGAAGTGGAATCTATAGATGAATATGGTTTTGATTTCCATAATTCTTTCATGACACTCCTTCTCTCTAACCTTTTTTCACAGTTATGGCCTGTTCATTAAGATTTTTATTAATATTTCTGCACGCACTTCCTCTTTTTTGTGCCGAGCTCTGTAATTGCTTACAGTTTTCAATGCCCACTAAAGTGTATGGTATATTTAGAACATTATATTAGTAATATACTGACAGCTTGGGAGGGGGACTCTCAGATATGTGGTAGAAGAAAAGGCAGAACATTGAGGACAGATGTACAAGTGACATTGTGATACTTGGTGTCTCAAGAGTTGAAATGGTCCCAGTTTTAGCACTATTTGTCAGCTTTGCAAATATTTCCGGCAATACATTTTGTGCATTGGTTCTATACAGGCTCGTAATTATCTCCAAAAGTTGAAATAGGAAATATTTCAGGAGGCTGAGAAGTGTTTGATGGTGTGTTCTAATTCTAGAAGTTCTATACCTTACTAGATGATGATTAGTTAGAAATAAATGTTCCTTCAGCACTTTGTTCATTTTGATTGGCTGTTTTCTATTTTAGCGCCAGAAATCTTAATATATTTTTATTTGCTGATAGACAAAACAGGCAAGGAGAAAAATTATTTTCTGAATTTTTTAAATTTATAGAATAGCAGGGAAGATGCATCAGCTAACTGAAAACATAGGACAGCAAAAACCGTCAGAAAGTCCGTGATGCATGCATATGCTGGTGATAACTATCAGTTTAATTTGATACTTCCTATAGCAACTTGGCTGACGTCAGAGGAGTTCTCAATTCCTCTGTTTCGGCTGAGTCTCTGACATTGAAAAAGGCCCTTGTTGCTCAGCTGGCATGTAGCATATATTACATTACATATTACATTTCAGATTACCAGATAAATAAGTTGAACTAACTTGGGTTAGTTGGGAGAACTAAGAAGAGCACTAAAGTTTTTCCCCCTCCAAAGCAATAGACTATTTTATTTAATTGTACATTAATACATAGCATGATTTAGCAGTTTAAAAACTGTAATGTAATGTACAATATGTACTATAAAACAATATAGTCATTAAAGTGCAAATATATAAATACAGAGTAAAATCCTTTTAATGCAATTGAATGATTTTTAATGAACATGCTTATACCTCTTTAAATAAAGCTCAGCATTACAAGTTCATTATTCTGATTCTGAGGAGAAATGTGATCTTAGCAAACTGTTCTCTGACCAGCATTGCTGATTGATATAATCTGTGGTTCCTGCCTACATATTTTACTAATAGCTTAGAGGAAAACAAAGCATGAGGCAAGCTTCCCTAAGTGATCAAAGTTTGTCCTTTTTTAGAGTCTAGGCAAACTATCACATCATTATCAGAGACAATATAACTTCTCATTCTCCTAGGTTGGTTTCGACAAATAGAAGATTGTTTGCACTCACTATCCTTTTCACTGAAATTCTATTGATGATTTTTTTGTTTTTGTTTTGATAAAAGCCATTGTCTATATTAACAAGACACTGCAAGCAATAAGAGCCACGTTTATTTGTAGATCATCATGTTTCTCCACACATCTCTGAAGCAAGAAAAAAATGGGGGGGTGGGACCTAAAACAACAACAACCCTCCTTCTATATGATTCTATTCTGATTCATTCATAGGGTATTTGAATCAAATGTTGATTTGATATTGAAAATCCAAGTGTTTTTATCCTAAGATTATATACATTCAACCATTATATTTTACGGAAATAGCTTTATTCTTTATATAAATGGATGCACCACCCTGTGAAGAATTCCTAAAAGAACCTGCTATTTCTTTATATACAGTATATATAAAAAAGCAGAGTCATTGGATGCTTTGACAAGTAAGATGAAAGAATTATTTTAAAGAAAACCTGATGATCAATAATTCAAAGGAAAGTTATATCTCAATGAACAAAGAACTCTAAACCATGGTTGTGTTTATTCTAGAGAATATATTTGTAATGAATATTGTGGAGCCAATTGTAAACTTCACCCACCAGCATAAAACTTAATTCAACCATTGTATTTTGAAAACCCTGGTTTATGGCTTTGTGGTATTTAACAATAATCAGATAATCTAATTTTATAGTTTTCTTTTTTCCTCCCAATCATCCTAAATCTCATAAATGAAAATCTGATTTCTGGTTTTTTTTCTAGTATTTTTTCCGCTTGTCTCAAAATTCCTATCATCTTTCAAGTCCACTTACAGTTTCTATGAAGTAATTCTAATAATTCACAAGATCTTTTTCAAATTTTGAATGATCATTTAATTGCATTTGTAAATCCAGTGAATCTCAGTTGTCCACAGGGAGTTGTTTCAGTAATATTTTCTGGTTCCAATCAAAAGTTAAAATGTTCAAGCACTTCACCGCCTTATAAATCAAATATTTCCTTTAAAGTAGTCTTCTTATGCTCTGCTAATCAGTTTCAAGGTTTTGTTTTACAATTGATAGATTTTCAAGGTTTTCTTTTACAATTACCGTAATAGGTAAACAAGACTCACACAACGGGTACTTTCTATTCACTCTTTCAAAAAGAAAAGTTATTTCTTTCCATTTAAACACTTTAATCTCTTTAGTTCTCAGGTTTTTGCCAGGGAAGCAAAAATCAGTAAAATTCTCAGACATTTCTAAATATCATAACCCCAGAAATAATGAAAACCAGCAAAGAAAAACATGTATCTGTATCCAAAGAAAGTTCCTTTTTAACTGAACAAGAAATTACAATCCCAAAAGTTCATTGCAAATGGGGAAGTCAATTCTAATGTCCATAAATTTAGGCTGAGACACAGCTACAAACTTGATGGAAGAGCCTGCTTCCGTGTCATGCCACTCCCACCACTTGGGGAAACCTCTGTTTCCATGACTTGCTAACAAGGAACTAAAATCCAGAGGACAGATGGATTGATTTCAAGTTTCTACCTTAAATCCTGCTGAAGAATAACCCCCTTGAGTAACTGGGAGCAAAAAAAGCTGTGATGCCATCCCGCTTTGGATGATTAAACAATAATTTTCCCCTCGTGATCTGAATTGCACAGGTTAAACTTCAACAGTTTCCTATATTCAGTGTGCTTACAGGAAAGCAGAACTGTACAGATTGCCTTTATTAATCTAGCTCCCATACAAAGATCCAGACCCATCTACCTTCCCTCCAAGGATATAGGCAAACAGTATAACAAAAATAAAATGGTGTTTTATAAATTTGAAAAAACAGGTAATTTGAAATTTGAAAAAACACCTAATTTGTTACACTAGTGCAGTGATAGCTAAACTTTTTCCCATCACGTGCCAAAAGCGGGGAGAGCGCAGGGGAGTCACGTGTGGGCGTGCCCACCCTCTGCATGCATCCACACGTGACTCCCATCCCCTTGCATGGGCGTGCGATCCCCGCCCTCCCCCCGCTTTTGGGGTGAGGTGGACCTGTTTTTTGTTTTTTGGGCAAAAATCCCCCCCCCATCCCGAAGGCCCTCTGGAGGCTTCAGGAGGCTTCCCTGAAGTCTCCAGAGGGAGACCAATGGTCCAACGCACAAACCAGAAGTCCATTCCTGAACTTCTGGTTTTCCCATTGGGTTGTTTTTTTGCCCTGCAGAGGCTTCAGGAAAGTCTCAGAAGGGCAAAAAATGGCCAAAAATGAAGGCCGAAGTCATCTGGCCAGCATGCACATGCGCGCTGGAGATGACAGGGCAACGCCTCGGGTGCCCTAACATATGGCTCTGCGTGCCCCCTCTGGCATGTGTGCCATACATTCACCATTAGAGTACTAGAGTCCCAGTATTCCTAAATTAGTATTCAGGCTATACTATATTTTAGATTCGTGTGTAGCCATCATTTAATTGCATATGTGCTATTATGAAACCTTATTGAGACTACCCAACTCCCCAGGCTGATTAATTTGTATTGGAAGAGGTTATACTGAATAACATTGTAAGCCTGAAATTTCAAAGGAATGAGGAGATGACTCCCTTTGCTGATAACAGAAGGCAAATACGGATTTGTAAAACGAACAGAAAAATATAAAATAATTTAATTGCATATATTAATGTGCTAATGAGAAACCCTTAGATCTAAGAACAGCATTTATATACTAACAAAACTTTTATGACATACTACAGATATTCTGTGAAAAAGCTCCTTTAGTAGGAGCCCATGAAAGTTTTCTGAGACATAGAGTTTGAAAAGGGGGAAAAGGTGTGGAAGGCGAACATGTATTTTGGTGGATTTAACCTATAAGTGGATGGGCCAAATAATAAATTGATTCAGAAAAAACACCATGTTCCTTGCTTCCTGCCTGGTCAAGAGAAAAACACATAATCTGACTGCAAATTCTGAAAAGGGTAATTACAAATAGGTAACTGTGCCAATAAACTATTGCCCACAGGAATGAAACAGCTCAACATTCAGCCACTACAGTGTCCTGCTTTAATATGGTAATTGATGAAAAGCGATGGAACTGAATGGGATAAAAATCAATGTTCATGTTTTCAATGTACACACTATATTATATACATACAGTCCTGCCCACAAGGCCTTCTCCATATCTTTTTAAAAGAAAAATTCAGGGACACTAAGAAATCAATCGAAAACTTTCTATACGCAGAATCTTCTTTAGCTAAGTAGTGCTTACAAACTGGGTCATTTTGTTTCCATTAGGATATGCTACAAGCATTTGCATCCACATTATGATTGAGATAATGATAAATAGACTTATAAGGAAGCAAGATAGTCCAAATAACCTAAGTAGAATTTAACTGAGGGCTGCACAATATGCCATACGCCCTCCAGTGCACAGATTGTCTTAAGACCAGTGTGACCTTGAATACACAGGAACTCCTATTTGAAAGTAATGTTACTTAAAATCATGCCAGAAGGCTGCAATTTTAGAAAACCTATATAGGTGTAGCTCCATTTAAAGAGATAGTTCATCAACTGTATATGGATTGTAATTGGCTCACTGCTTTATAATTAGAAAGAGTAATCCTGTGGAGAGAATAAGGATTTGTCCCAAAGAATACTTGGCATCTCAACAAAACCATGAGCGCCAGTCAGGGCCGGATTTTCCTATAGGCTAACTAGGCTTCAGCCTAGGGCCTCAAGATCAAGAGGGGCCTACATTCAAATTGTTAGCAAAATTAAAATTACACTATTCTAAAAACAGTGAACACTAAAACACTGAACTGAAAATAAGGAGAAATTCTACGCATATGACTAATAAACAAACATAAAAATGTATTGGTTAAGATCGTTCCAGCGCCGCGGCAGTTGGGGAGCCCGCCCACGTTCCCGGCACCGGCAGTCGGGCGAGAGGCGCGGCCGCTCCCAGTAGCCGCCCCATCGACGCGGAGCCCATCAGCGGTCAGGCAGGTGAGGGTGAGGGGGTTGAGCCGGGCAGCTGAGCTCAGCAGGGGAGGCGGCTGGCCTCGCTGCCTTTGCCGCAGAGCAGAGCCGCCCTCCGTCGGGAGGCCAGCTATATATATTGATATATATCACAGTAATGATGTATTTTATTGTCTCTCATGTAATTTACAAACTTAAAAATGGGAAGTGAAAGGGCCTCATAAGTGGAATAGCCTAGGGCCTCTTTTCATCTAAATCCGGCACTGGGCAAAGACAGCGAGGCCAGCCGCCTCCCCTGCTGCGCTCAGCTGCCCGGCTCAGCCCCCTCGCCCTCACCTGCCTGGCCGCTGGTGGGCTCCGCGTCGACGGGGCAGCTACTGGTCGGGCTCCCTGTTGTAGCCTCGTAAGAGGCGTCTGAGGTAACCTTGAACCGTTTATTCAAACAAGAACGAATAGAACATCAACTGTGAGTAGACTGGCACCTCTCCTTCGTCTGACAGCCTTTTATACTCGGCTGTCAAATGGTTCAACCAATAGCCTCGCGTATGACAGCCCGGCAACCGGCAGGCACGTCTGATTGGCTAAGACGCGCCTGGCTGCTGCCGAGCTGTCATTCGTAAGTCCGAGGACTTACGAGGCTACAACACTCCCCACCAGGAATTATTTAGCAAAATCCAAATGGAAGGAAAGGTACCTCCATCTTGGAGAACAGCTTTCATATCCTTGATACCCAAAGAAGATCAAGATCTTAGTCAACCAAAAAATTATAGGCCTATATCATTACTCAATACAGATTATAAAATTTTTACCAAAATACTAGCAAATAGGTTGATGTTGGTTATTCAGCAACTGATTCATAATGATCAAACTGATTTTATACAAGGGAGACAAATGAGAAGTAATGTTAATATATTGGAGTATTTGGGAAAGAATAACCAAGTCCCCGCAGCGCTTATATTTCTAGACGCCAAGAAAGCATTTGATCGAGTGAATTGGCAATTTTTAATGAAAACAATGCGAAAGATGCAAATTGGAGAATATTTTCTACAATCAATCAATGCAATATATCAGGAACAAACAGCACAAATTATAGTCAATGGAAGTTTAAAAGAATCTTTTAAAATCGAGAAAGGTACAAGATAGGGTTGCCCCCTATCACCATTATTGTTTATTATAACCCTGGAGTTATTGCTGAATAAAATACGGGGGTCAGATGATTTACAGGGAATTAAGATTAGGCATCATGAATATAGATTACGAGCATTTGCGGACAACTTGGTTATAACTTTAACCCAACTAGGGAAATCTACCAAGGTTTTAATGAATATGATTAATCAATATGGCCAAGTATCTGGGTTTAAAATAAATCTAGGGAAAACAATTATGTTAGTTAAAAATATGAACACTAATCAAAGGGAAGAATTAGAAAAAATAACAGGATGTGAGATAGTTAAAAAGGTTAAATATTTTAGGAGTTTATATCTCAAGCACAAAAACAGGATGTAACTACATACAGACAGCTTCTTACTATAGAAAGAGGTGTATTACAGCTAAAACCCTTGAATGGGTTAAAACAGGAAAAGGTAATCAAAACATGGTTTCAGTATGGACAGTTGTAGGCCAGATGGAAAAAAGATCAGAAAATTGGTATTACGGAAGACAAGGACAATCTACCAAAAAGAAATTAGGGATCAAAGTCAAATGCATATAAAAAGGTTATATAACATTAATAGAAATGGATTCTGAAACAGAATTAGTTAAAGACTGTATGATAAAGTGGGCACAAAATTTTGAAGAACCAATAATGTTGGACACATAGGAAAAGATATGGGTAAGAAATGTAAAATTCACTCAAGCCCAAAATCTGAGACAGAACTTTTACAAGATGTTTTATAGATGGCACTTGGATCCTAAAAAATTGGCTTGCATGTATCCAAATTTACAACCTAAATGCTGGAGATGTGATTGTGTTGATGCTACATATTACCATATATGGTGGACTTGTAAAAAGGTTAAAGCATTCTGGATAAAAATATGGTGGATTATGCAAAATATTTTTTAAAAGAGGATAAAGTTTGTTGGAATCCATCACTGGGTGTACGTGCAGGGCAGTTTTAGCTGCCTGGAACACGTACACGGGAATGGAGAGGCATCACGCCGTGGGACGCATCGGGGACTTTGCAGCCTAGCGGTCGGGACTTACTACGCAAGCGCATGTAACGTGAGCTGTGTGAGCAAGCTACGCCCATACCTGCCCTTTCTCCTCCCTCCCCCCACCCTATGCCATGCTGTAATATTTTATTTGTTTATTTGTAACATGTGACTATATACGCCTTTTGATATGCCTTTTTGATGACGTTGTAACTAACTTTCTCAATAAAAGAGGTCCCCGAAGTACATTCGAGGCCCTCATCCCGAGGAAACCGCGTCCAGCGTGTTCCTTATCCATTCGGTCCAAGAGTCATGAGCGGCCCGCCAGAAGCAGAATGCCGCAACTGGTGACCCCGACGTGATTTGGTGAAACCGAATACGTCTCTTGGAACCCCCAGACTCATTCGGCCAGAAGTGCCTACTGCAATTCAGGGACCGTCGGAGTTAGATGAAGCACCCTCCCTTGAATCGTGAGTATGGGGGGAGAATTCTCTAAGGCTCAGGTCGCGCACCTCCACGAACTTAGAGAGTTAACCAAGTCCTCAATTATTATCTTGAAGAACAATTGCAAGAATCTTTCTATCCCCTCAAAATCTGACTTAACCTCCCTTCTCAAATATGTTTATCAAACTTGCCCAGCTTATCCGGAGAAGGGGTCGATTCGAACATCCACATGGATAAAATTGGGAAAGTACTTTCATGAGACACCCAGGGCGCCACCGAAAGTCCTCTCCACATGGCGGATAGTTATGGAGTGTCTCCAAGTCCACGAAAATGGGATGGCTGGGGAGCCGGACCCTCCACCACTGTATCGATCCGGTGATAAATTGTCCCCCTTAAAAGAAAAAAAGATGATGCCTGCAGAGACATTAACAGCAGCGTCTCTGGAAGCTACGGCCCCAGCCAAGGAAAAATCGGCATTGCCCGATACGCCCGCAGGGGCCATAGCGCAAGCTCTAGCGCAGGCAAAGGCTAAAGGAGATCTGGAACCGGAGGAGTATGAATTTTGTTATCCGATAGAATATGATATGAATGGAGTTCCACATTTGGAAGCGCTCCCCATGAAATTAATCAGGGATCTAAAAACATCGGTTTCTACATATGGGTTGCAAAACCCCTATGTCCTTGGGTTAATTAGAAATATTGCTTCCTCCTTCTTTATGCTACCTAATGATTGGAAAGAATTGTGTCGCATGATACTAACAAGCTCTCAGTATGTGGTGTGGGAATCGAAATTCAAAAGGGAAGTGGAAAAAATTGCCCGAAAAATGGGAGGTGGAGTTTTCATAGAGCAAATTGCGGGCGTGGGACGATTTGAAGCTTGCAACATACAGAAAAACATGCCACGCCCACTCTAGCCTAGCTGCACAAAATGCACTCACAAAAATTGATGATGTGCATGGCCAGACTACTGGGTCATTCGCAAAAATTCACCAGGGTCCAAATCAACCTTATGGGGAATTCATAGATGAATTGCAAAAGGCTGTTGCCAGGGAAATTCAGAACACCATAGCACAAAGAGAACTGCTGAAAAAACTCACCTATGAAAATGCGAATGAGGATTACAAACGTATAATTCAATCTCTTAGTAAACCTGATGCAGAATTGGCGGATTATATTCAAGCTTGTAGAATAGTAGGGACTAATGTTTATAATATGGAATCATTGCCCCAAATCAGCGATCTGGCAATTGTTTTAATTGTGGGAAACCAGGTCACTTTAAAGCTCAATGCCGCGCCCCCGGCGGGGGTGCAGCCAAAACAGGGAATGGGAACGTTAAACCAAAAACAGTGTGTCCCAGATGTAAAAAGGGGTTCCACTGGGCAAACCAGTGTCGAACCAACCTGATCCCGCAGTCAGGAAACTAATGGAGGGGCGCTCAGCCAGCCCCACTCAAAAGGCTGAGACTCTTTCGTCTCCTGCCTCCTTTCCAGCCTCGATCGACCTCGTAGCCAGCGAGTCAATTGATGCCCCATTACCAGGTACCTCCTACTTCCTGCCTATTGCGCCAGCTACTCCCATCCCGATTCCTCCCTCTATGCCGGTACTTTTCTTTCCGCACCGGGATTTTATAGCTCAAGGTGTTCTTGCTGCTCCTTTTCTCAAGGATACCGGTGATTTAACCTCTGTTGCTTTAACCTTTACTGCTAATCTTCCTCTGTATGTTTCCGAAGGACAAGTTGTTGCTACTATGATACCGGTGCCACCCAACCCAATTACCACCACTATTTGTGGGCAATCCTCCCAAATTTTAGCGATAGAAAGAATAATGCAACACGCCCGCCCCTCGGCCAAGTTTTGCATCCAAAACCATCACTTTTCTGGCATTCTAGATACCGGGGCGGACGTGACGGTCATCCGGATGGAAGAATGGCCTCCTGAATGGCCCACCGAGTCCTCCCCCGTGGTGAGAGGAGTCGGCGGTGTCCAAGCAGCCCAAATTAGCAAAGAATGGCTACCGGTAACATCACCCAATTCTTCCTCTATTGCTTATATTAAGCCTGTCATTTTGCCTCTTCACATTAATTTGTGGGGACACGATTTGATGCATCAACTTAATGCCAAATTAACTCTGCAATAATGTCTTTGCCCGTTTGTCCCCCTGCCCCGATTCGTCTTACCCTCAAATCTGATGCACCCGTCTGGGTGGGCCAATGGCCACTAACACAGGAAAAGCTTCAGGCTTTGACTGTGCTGGTGGAGGAACAATTGAGTAAAGGACACGTTGAATCATCCCTCATCCCATATAATACACCAGTTTTTGTTATGAAGAAAAAGTCAGGGAAATGGCGGTTCCTGCATGACCTACGAGCGGTGAACAAGGTCATTCAGCCAATGGGGGCGCTGCAATGCGGCCTCCCTAACCCAAATTTAATCCCAAGAGATCTGGATCTTATGATAATTGATTTGAAGGATTGCTTCTTTTCCATACCACTTCACCCAAAAGACAGGCAACTGTTTGCATTTACTGTCCCAGAATTAAACAACGCAAAACCTGCATCTCGCTATCAGTGGAAAGTTTTGCCTCAAGGGATGCTCAATAGTCCTACCATGTGTCAATTTTTTGTGAATAAAATTATCCAGCCGTATCGGGCGGCTCACCCTCAATTTTTGGTGTATCATTATATGGATGACATCTTAGTGGCTGCCCCCGGCCCACCAGGGACTGCCTTGAGTGCATTACCACAGCTGACACACCTCCTACAACAAGGAGGTTTATTTATAGCACCTGAGAAGGTCCAAACATCACAACCTTTTTTCATATTTAGGCCACAAATTGCTTTCTTCTCATGCTACACCAGCGTTGCCCATTATAGCGTTGCCTTTAGCTCCTACTTTAGTTCAACTTCAGCAATACTTGGGTTCCATAAATTGGGCTCGCCCGTATATGGCTCTTACGACTTCACAGTTGGCCCCCCTCTTTTCAGCCTTAACTTTGGGAAAACATCCTGCTGATCACATTACATTGAACACTGAGCACAAAGAGGCACTGCGAATTGTCAATGAGGCCTTAAGGACAGTTTGTATAGACAGGGTTCAAAAGAATACACCGCTTGCAGTGGTTCTTCTTAATACCCTCAGTCTCCCTACTGGAGCCATTATTCAAAAGACACCAGAAGTCCTGATAATTGAGTGGATCCATCTATCACATACACCTCGTTCTACCATTACTCAGAAACCTGTACTAATGGCAGCTCTTATCACAAAAGCTAGGTCCAGAACCAAGCTTCTGGTCGGGGTTGAACCCTCTGTATTATATGTTCCCTGTTCTTTATCCGTCTGGGAATCTTTGCATGCTTCGTGTGATCAATTACAACTTGCACTTGCCAATTGGCCAGGAGACGTCTCCTGCCATCCGCCTTCAGATCCAAGGTTGCTACATTTGAAAACAGTCCCTCTTGACTGGCATTCTCCTTTTTCTCCACTTCCGCTCCCCCATGCAGCCACAGCCTTCGCTGATGGCAGCAAAATTTATGGGGCATGAGCTTAGCAACAAGACGGCCAATGGCGCACCAAAATTACTCCGCCTCAAAAATCGGCCAAACGAGTGGAGCTTTCCGCCTCTATATTGGCTTTTCAGATCTTTTCTGATGAACCCTTTAACCTGATCCTCGACAGTTTGTATGTTGCTCAAATAATAAAATCTATCTATGAAGCCTATCTTTCTCCTTCTATTGAACCTACTCTCCTTTCACTTTTCTTGACTCTGCAAGGGCTCATCTCTGAGCGCTCTCACCCCTTTCACGTTTCTCACATTTGAAGTCACCAGCCTTTTCCAGGCTTTTTCCAGGAAGGCAATGACATTGCTGATGCTGCGGCTTCAGCTGCTTCCTCCTCATCCTCCACCTGTCCTGTCTCCTCTCCCACCCCCTGGGAGAGTCCTTCTTACTTTCATCAAAACAAAAAAGTGCTCATTAAACAATTTGGAATTACGGCTGCTGAGGCATCCGCTATAATCCAGCAATGCCCCACTTGCAGTCAACAAGTTCACTCTCTTCCAATGGGAGTCAGGGGAACAGAGTGTTGTCAAATATGGCAAATGGATGTAACTCAATATCACCCATTTGCGCCATGGAAGTATCTCCATGTGTCAATAGATACCTATTCAGGCTTCATAATCGCTATCCCCCAAAGGGGCGAAGCCACGAAACATGTCATCAATCACTGCATTTGAACCTTTGCATCGCTGGGACGCCCAAAAGAACTAAAAACAGACAATGGCCCCGCTTACACTAGTGCAGCTTTTGCTGCCTTTTGTAACCAATGGGACATTGTGCATAAATTTGGCATTCCATATAAGAGTCAGGGTCAAGCATTGGTCGAGTGCGCCAATCAAACCTTAAAAAATGCCCTGGACTGACACATTGGCATAAAGGGGAAAATACCCCCCGGCCTCCCGGCAGTGCAAAATACGCTTAATCTCTGCCTTTACACCTTGAACTTCCTCAACCTTACTGGTCAACCACCATCTTCAGCAGCGACTCGTCATTTTTCAGCTCCTTCATCTGCTGCAACCCCACGACCACCAGTGTATTACCGCTGTCTGCTTGATTTGATTTGGCATGGACCTGCTGACCTCATCACCTGGGGAAGAGGCTACGCTGCCATCCAACTGAAAGATAGAGTTCTTTGGGTGCCTGGCAGACACGTACGTCCGTATTTTCCAAAAACAACAAAAACACAGGACATTGCCGGCAAGGATGATACCAACAGAAAATAAACGGGTTCTCCTCGCTTGTTTCGTCATTCTTCATATAACTGTGAACAGCACTCTGTTACCTCAGAACACTGAACATTTGTTTTTCAAAGACGCTTCAAGAATTAGCAAATCCGCTAACAAAACCGACTGCTGGGTCTGTATGGCCATCCCCGTGCACTCCTGCCTTGGCCTTCCACTGCAAGCTCTACTCCTAAATACTACAAACCTTGAGACTGTTGATGATTTAACATCACATCCCTCTATTGACCAACTAGCTCACCTTTTGTTGATGGAAATACCTGTAGCTCCCTTTTGTATTCGTAGAGATGCTTCTAGTTCTCGAATCCTCCTGGGAACATATCCCTGCGTGATTATTGCTAATTTGCCTGTTCATTACCCAGAGGATGTGAAAACCAATATATATCAGGGAGCCGGCTCGGGCGCACGCCAACTTTGTGACAATTTTGAAGCTATGACCAACTGGACCGGTGGTAATTATAACCGGTCCTATGCCTTGCCTGATCAATGGTGGCTATTGTGTGGCTGCTACGCATACCACGAAGTGCCTTATAACTGGAGCAGTACATGCACCCTGGGCAAAATTCTTCCCATCGCCTTCACTTTGCCCTCACTCCCCACACACATCTCAAACCCACATAGTCAGTACTGGCGTAGTGCCATTCATACCAGTAGCAATAAATATGATATGTCTTGGTACATGATTGCTATACGGGCAGCAATTCAGGGGTTAGGTGCAGGATGGAACGCTTATGATATTGGACGACTAAACAATTGGACTGTTGCTATGTTTAATGAAACTAGGAAGACCCTGGAACTGAACAACAAAGAACTTAGCGAGTTACACACTTTTGCCCTTCACACACGCTTCACTATTGATATAATGCTGGCACAAACGGGGGGAGTATGTGCTCTTGTGGGGCCTACCGATTACAAAGCCAACATCACTGCAAGTATTCAAAAAATGAAGCAAATGGTATCAGATAACCCTCTTCATCAGTATCCAGAACATATTAACTTCCAGGATATATGGAACGCTCTTTGGTCATGGCTGCCGGGGTGGGGATGGTTGAGAAATTTATTAGGAGGAGTAGTTGTTATAGTTGTGTTACTTATTTGCTTATGTTGCTGTATACAATATATCCCCTCCCTCCTTGTCATGCTAAAAGAATTTACTCCGAAGTTTAGAGCTCACCAACAGGTTAATGTAGTGAACCATATGGGTCCTGACTTGGCGGAACGAGTCCCACTGAGAGAAAAACGTCCTTTCACGCTTACTAGTGATGAGGAAGACGATGCCTTTTAAAAACAAAAACAGAGGAGATGTTGGAATCCATCACCGGGTGTGCGTGCAGGGCGGTTTCAGCTGCCTGGAACACGTACACGGGAATGGAGAGGCACTGCGCCGTGGGACGCATTGGGGACTTTGCAGCCTAGCGGTCGGGACTTACTATGCAAGCGCATGTAACGTGAGCTGTGTGAGCAAGCTACGCCCATACCTGCCCTTTCTCCTCCCTCCCCCCACCCTATGCCATGCTGTAATATTTTATTTGTTTATTTGTAACATGTGACTATATACGCCTTTTGATACGCCTTTTTGATGATGTTGTAACTAACCTTCTCAATAAAAGAGGTCCCCGAAGTACATTTGAGGCCCTCATCCCGAGGAAACCACGTCCGACGTGTTCCTTATCCATTCGGTCCAAGAGTCATGAGCGGCCCACCAGAAGAGGAATGCCGCAAAAGTTTACCCCTCAGTTATTCTTGTTAGGTATAACTACTGATTGTACTGTTATAGAGACTAATTTGATTTTGAACCTAACAACGGCAGCAAGACTGTTGGTAGTGCAATACTGGAAGAAGGAAGATTTGCCTACTATTCAAAAATGGACATTAAAAGTAACAAACTTAGCAGAGATGGCTAAAATATCAGCATAAGGAACATTTAGATGAGAAATCTAAACTGGAGTGGAGAAGATGGATTGATTATATTCAAAATAAAGATGGGACTAAGAAATTCCATATAGCTTATGACTGAAAAAGCAAGGAATGACATAATTTGTTTAGAGTTAGCTTAACAAAAGAGGAGTTAAAGCGCAAATGAAAGATGATGCTAAGTTTCTTTTAGTGTATTTTAGAATATGATTGTTAAAGATTTATACCCTGTATTTGCTCTGGGAAGTGGGGGGGGGGAGATGGGTTCGGGTGGGGGAGGGGAGGTAAATATTTGTAAAAGCTTTTTAAAATTTTCAATAAAAAAAATTTGAAACCCACCACTGCCAGAACCATCAATCAGGATGAGTATCCTTATAAATACAAGGCATTTTCCCTTTAATACAGATAAGAAGATGAAACAAAAGTCAATCCTTTAAACCAGTGGCCTTTTGGGCACCAGGGCCTAGTTCCAAAGAGAGAGGTTTTTCCACAGACTGGAGGGGGTATGGTTTCATGTGCTGCCTGCACACACACACACACACACATACACACAAAAGATGGGGACTTCACTTGTTTGCGTGGCCCGATTTCTGGCATGCTGTGGACTGGTGCCAGTCCAAGGACCAGGGATTGGGGACCCCTGCCATAAACAGCAAGAGCAAAATCCAAAATTCACAGGACATCCAAATATGACCTTGGATGCTTCCAGATAGATAGTTTATTCTGCTATTATTCTACCCCATTATTTATATTATATATGGAATCCAAAAGATGCCTTTATTTTTAAACCATCAATATTTTATCATGCTTTCTTTCATTATTTTAGATGTGAAAAACAAAGAATCTTGGACTTGCAGGAACTATTTGGATTATTCAGGAGAAGGAAGGAGAACACACACACACGCACACACACACATACAGCAAAGCAATGCAGTCAGAAAATGAATACCATTTCAAATAATATTTCATTCCTTTTTGTCAAGTTATCTTAACTGAAGAATTGCTTTAGAAGTTAAGAAGCATTTATATTGCTCCTGCCTACTACCTTCTCTCTCTTCAGACACACATACATATCCAGCTCTTTCTCAAGCTAATTTATTGACATTTACTAAGGGAGTTTGAGTAAATTGTGAATTAAAGGAATTTTCCTTTAATGTCATTGTAAACCAAGGCTTAAGAACTGGTCTCTTTCTTTTTTTCTTTGTTCAAACTGAAGCTTAGTTTATATCATATGGAAGACATTCTAGATGGATTATCTTCCAAATATCAGTGCAGTAAGACTTGGATTTTCAACCTATATCGAACGCCTCAGGTATCAAAAGCCCATGTGCGCGCTCTATCACAAGTGCTCACATGCCCAACCCCATCATTTAATGTCCCCCCGTGCCGTGCCCCCTGCACATGTGCACATGACTCCCCATGCTCCCCCATACATGTACGCATGGCTTTCTTGGAGCCTGGGGAGGACAAAAATGCCTCCCTGCCCCCCCGGAGGCCCTCCGGAGGCTGGAAACAGCCCATTTTCCGATTTCCGGTGGGCCCGGTAGGTCCGCTTTTCACCCTCTAAGAGCCAGGGGAGGGCGAAAAACAGCCCAACATGCAAACCGGAAGTTTGGGAACAGACTTATGGGTTGCCCATTGGGCTGTTTTTCTCCAAAGGGCGAAAAACAGCCCATGCCCAAACCAGAAGTCCGTTTCCAAACTTCCGGTTTGCGTGTTGGGTGGTTCTTTGCCCTCTGGAGGCTTCAGGGAAGCCTCCGGAGGGTGAAAAACAGCCGAAAATCAGCTGGCAGGGCATCATCTCGCGTGCCCTCAGAAATGGCTCACATTCCACAGGTTTACCATCATGGACCTACTGTATATCTATTGTCCATTCACTGTACAAACAAGCAACCTGATTAGGTTAACTGTCTGCACAATGAAGATACAATAAAAGAAAAATTGGTTGAAATACAAGAAATGGATTTGGGTTAGTTTAACATAGCTTTCCTGAATCTGATACTGTCAGATAGATATTTTGGCTTTTATCATCCATGGCCAGCTTCCTATACTATAGCTCACATGTCTTGATGGCACATGGTTAGAAGGACCTGAATTAATTCTGGTCTTTTCAACATTGTGTTTCATGGAATTCCACTCTAATACTAGAAATGGTATTCTTTAATACTATTACCAGGCTTGTGTAAGTCTATCTGTCTGTCTATCATCTACAATAATACTTGCATTCTTAGTTTATACTCAATGACCTAAATAAGATGCACTAAAAGATATTTAATGAAGCAGGTTAAGTAGGAAAAGGTGTTTGGATGTTGGCTTTTAGCCTGAAACAAAATAGCAAGACTTAATATTTCTTAATCAAAATTAAGAAGGGGATAAATAACAAATGAACTTAATATGATGATTGGAACTAGCATATTAAATACTGCTGACTACAATCCTGTTTCTTTCTAAAAATAATGCTCTATGGAATAAATCTCATCGAAGTAGTTGGGAATCTCATTGATATTACTCAACATGGCCTATCCCCACCCACTCAGATATATTTTGAAAGACTGTGACGCTCTTGGTGTGATGAATGCAAAGTTTTAACATGCAAGATTGTTACCTAAGCTTCAGAGAACAGTTTGTCTGTGGGTGAATGAATATATAGAATCCCTTAGTGAAAGCAAACAGATTTTTGTACCATTTAGTTTTATGGAACTGGAAATTCATTTCAAATAGATAATGGGGGTGGACGGGACAGAAAATGAACCTGCTGGGGCCAATTTTGCTACACATTTCTGTGGTTCAGAAGTACTTTAATCAGAATTCACAAGGACTAAGTAATTAATAAGTTATGTCACAGTAATAATGATTATTAATATTTCCGTGTGAATTTTAAAATCTTTCAATTATCCCATTATTGTCTCTTTGTCTGATTAAAAATGGGATTTCCTGTTTGAAAAAAATGGTTTGTAGAATAAGGGTAATCTCAAAGAGCATAGTCCCACAAAACCTGAGAGAACATGAGTGAATGCCTTATGCAACTGAAAACAGAGAGAACAATCAGCTAGTATGAACCCAGAAGGCTGAAGTGGTAAATCTAAACAACTTAGAAATGAGAACATAGTTATATTATTTATTAATTGCTGTAAACTATCACAGGAAGTCCTCCTTTAGTAATTATAATTGGAACTGACAACTCAGACATTAAATGAAGAAGTCACTTACTGAAACCACAACTGTGCTTATTATCTTACTTCAGCTTTCATTTGCTTTACAAGTCTATGACCATCATACAAGTAAGGATTTGTTATAAAGTTACTTTTTCATAACTGTCATTACTGTAAGTGGTTGTTAAATGGCAAACACTAAACAAGGACTACCTGCATATAGAATTAGAATCAGTCTCCTCTATCAACAAAGTTGGGATAACAATTCCTAGTCATTAAATAGAAATACCACGTACCCAAACATCAACCAGTTCTAGTTGATATTGCAAACTGTCAATCAGAATTAATGCTCCAAAGCTCTATTTTGTTTTACTTCTTTATGATGAACATGTATGAGGTGCCATGCTCAACTGTAGAATCAAATGTATCATTGTGAAGAGAAACATATGTCAAGGTTATTATTCATTTTTTGTAAAGTATGCAAAGGAAAATAATTCATGCAACTTCCTACATAGAATTACACTAAATATCTGAAGATACCTGAATCAACCTCAATAAATTAGTAAATGATTCTTTGAGAATCTGATAATCATTTTCTGAAATGGAAATATCATAGGTCTGAACTGCTCCGAAGATAAAGTTCCTCAGAACAAGGCATGCTTCTTTATGCATGCCAAAAGCTTCATGCCAAAAGCTGAACCATCAGTTCAGAAGTCAAGATAAGGAAACATTTTTAATATTCCTGCCATCATATACAGCATAGAAAATGGTGTAACATAATTTGATGAGGATGAATGTATATATAACACCCTTTTAAATTAACATGTAGCTGTAAAAATATAACTAGCAAAATGAAATACCTAAGCAATGCTTCTAAAGAACAGCAATTGACAAAGTACCAACAAATAAGCATCTATAGCAGGGGTGTCAAACTCACATTGTCATGGTTGTGTCCCATGATATATCAGGACTTTTTTTCCATTCACTAAACTGGGCATGGATGTGACCAGATCATGATGCATCCGGCCCATGGGCCGGGAGTTTGACAACCCTGATCTATAGTAAAAAAAGATGTTTATCTTCAATGCGATGTAGGTTTCCTCCAATTAATGTATTTAATGCAATTTATATGCTGCCTATTAGCAAAATCCTCAGGAAAGAACTGTTCACCTTTGGGTGGAAGATAGGAATGAAGTAGGAACTGTAAGCATCTTTGAAGGACTCTAATGAATCTGAATGTGATTCAGAATGTGATTGTGTTAAGATTATGGTTCATATGGACATGGCACTTCTGTCCAAAATACAATGCCTTATGCTCAAACAAAACACCCCAGACAGAGAACTCCTCTTCAATATCCAACTAAGATTTTAGACATTCAATCAATCAATCACAGCTGGAAGGGACATTGGAGATCTTCTAGTCCAAACCCCTGCCCAAACCCCTACCAATCAGACAAGTGTCTGTCAAGTCTCTTCTTAAAGATCTCCACTAATGAAACACCCACAGCTTCTGAAGGGCAGCTGTTCCACTGGTTAATTGTTCTCATTGTTAGGAAGTTTCTCCTTAATTCCAGGTTGCTTCTCTCCTTGTTCAGTTTCCATCCATTGTTTTTTGTTTTGTTCTTGTTTTGTTTCTTCTGGTGCTTTGGGAAATAGGTTGATTCCCTCATCATTGTGGCAGCCCCTCAAATACTGGAACACTGCTATCATGCCACCCCTAGTCACCCACCCACCCCAAACTAGCCATATCCAATTTTTGCTACCATTCTTCATATGTTTTAGCTTTAGGCCCTGTAACCAGCTAAGTTATATTGGTGTAACTGAGCTCCCCAAATAGCTGATGAGCTGGTTATTCAGATGTAAAGATTTTGGGTAAATTAAAATAGTTCTCAATGACACTAATGATTAAACACTGAGAAAGTTTTAATTAACATAGCAGAATGTTAACTCACTCTACCACATATGAATTTTCTAACTGCAGAAATCATTGCCTTACAACCATTCTTTTAATGACTGAAGTTACAACAACACTGAAAAAAGTGGCATATGTTTTTCAAAGAGTTGTTGCAGCATCCACGTGGTCACATGCTCAGAATTTGGGTGTTTGACAACTGGCATGTATGTATGGCAGTTACACTGTCCTGGGGTCATGCGATCACTGGTTCTGGCCTTCCCAGCCAGTTTCCAATAAGCAAAGTCAATGAGGGAAGCCAGATTTACTTAATGTCTGCATGATTCACTTAACAACTGTAGTGATTTCATTCACAATTGTGGCAAAAAGGTTGTAAAATGAGTCACACTTAACAACTGCCTCGCTTATGGCCTCTATTGTAGTAGTAAGTCAAGGACTACCTGTAATGGTAAGTGTATGACAAAAGCTTCTCTACGAATCTGATTTCACAAAAGTTGAACACAGAGCTTTTTTGTCTCTAAAATTGCTGTAAAAGGAAAAATTAGAAGTTCATTTGACCAGAGTATAGGTTAATTTTAAAAATGTTAATTTCCTCCCCAACATCTGTCCCATGCTGGGCAGGCAGATTCTACCTGCAGAAGACTGTCCCAAATGTAGTAAGTGTTCAAACTGTATAGAATTTTTAGGTAATTACTGACACCTTGAAATATGCTAGAAGCTTTCTGACACCAGAATATCTCCTGTAAATATTTTTATTATGGTGAATGCTAATGCTGGACAGCAGCTGGACAGCACCAGAATTGTTCTGACCCAGCCTTAGCAGAAGCAAGCAACAGACTCCTGATCACGAAAACCCCCTCTTCATTTACCTCTTGTGAATTAATTGCATTCACCCACTGAAAAGTCCAGGTAATAATCCTTCAAGGAGTTAACTGCAGTAACAGACCTTATCAGTTCCTTTCCATAATGGCAAGGCCGTGAGCTCCCAGCTGAAAGGCTGCAAATTAAGTTCTGGTAAACAGTCATGACATGAACAAGTGACATGAACAAGTGACATAAAACACAATGAGCAAAAGCTTCTGAAATACTAACTGTTGTCTCTACAACAACCACTCCCCTTTCCTTCTATTTATTCCCCAGCCAGAGAGAGACCATTCAGCATCCATGTGTGCTTTGCTTCCCAAGTTGACTCCTTATCCTCCATTGTTCACCTCTCTTAATTGCTCTGTGCATATGTGCATCTGGAATAGGCCCCAGCTGTTCTTCCTCCTCACTCATATCATCCTCCAAAGGCAGCTGCCTCTCCGTTGGCTGGGAAATGTCAGACGGCCCTGGCTCTATGTCTGTGTCTGACACAGAGCATCCATCAGAGTCTTCAGGTTCGCCTGGTACATCAGTTGTGCCCCTTTCTGGATCGGGATGCTCTGTGCACAGTCACTCATGCCCTCGTCCTTTCTTGCCTGGACTACTGTAACGCTCTTTACATGGGCCTGCCCTTGAAGAGCACCCGGAAGCTTCAGCTGGTCCAGAATGCGGCTGTGTGGGTTGTCATGGGGGCACCCAGGTACTCCCATGTTACACCCCTTTTAGGCGGCCTGCACTGGTTGCCGGTTGTCTTCCGGGTGCGATTCAAGGTACTAATTATGATCTTTAAAGCACTCCGTGGCTTAGGCCCAGAGTACCTGCGAGACCACCTACTGCCACCGGTAGCCTCCCATCGTCCAGCGCGATCCCACAGAGTTGGCCTCCTTAGGGTGCCATCGGCCAGACAGTATCGGCTAGTGACCCCCAGGGGGAGAGCCTTCTCTGTGGGAGTGCTTCCCTCTGGAATGAGCTACCCACGGAGCTTCGTATAATCCCTGACCTCCGGTCCTTCCGACGCACCCTAAAAAGTTGGCTTTTTCAGCAAGCCAGCCTGGCCTGAACAAAACAAATCAAATTATTGATTACTGTTAATTTTAATTCTTTTTTAAAAAATGTGTCATTGTCAATTTTAATTGGGTTTGGGATATCCTGTTTAATTTCTTCTTAACTTTTGTATTATATGTTTCTTTTAATGTTGTACGCCGCCCTGAGTCCTTGGGAGAAGGGCGGCATATAAATTGAATAAACCTAGACCTAAACCATCTTCCCTAGACTCCAGAACTGGCCCAAGTTCCTCCCCAATCTCCTCATCATCCGAGTCTGCTGCCAGCTCTGCTGGCAGTTGGCAGATCACAAGAATGTTCCAGCTTCTGAGTCATCCCAAAGGGCAGTTCCATGAAAAAAATTCAGCCATCTAGATCAAATCCTGCATTCAGCACCTCTTTGAACAGAAAAGTGTGTATTATTTTAAATACTCAGGCACTGAGGAAAGGGTTCTTTCAAACAGGCTTTATTGTAACAGAGAACTCTTCAACAAGAACAAGAACAATGCAACGCCTGCCTGACAGCTATTTATATTTGACAGCTGTCAGGTGGGGAACCAATCAGGGAAGAGCAATTCTCCCGCCGGCCAGCAGCCACGCCAGAGCCAATCAGCTCTTCTTCCGGCTCTGGCTTTGGCTGTCGACCACATCGGGAGGACGCAACAAGTTGCTGGAACCATGAAAACTCCAACAGATACCATACGTTCAGTAGAAGACCTAGACTGTTACCATCAGGCAAACTCAGTGCCACCCAGAGCAATAATCGAAAAAACTATGGAATTGGATTTTATACCAAAAGTAATTCCTGCCATGTATCTTGCTTCACCAGAAATAGGCTATTGAAGATATGCAACCCAAACCGTCCTACCAGTTTTGTGTAAATCTATGGCAAAGTAGGAAAGAAATCTAAACACTGGGGTGATCGCTGGAGTAATTTCACTTTTCTTTTCCCAACATTGATTGGAATCACCTCTATAAAACAGTGCTTCCTATCAACCTCCCTCATAGACGGCCCCAAAGGCTAATGCCCATTTTAAAATTGCCACGTTTGAAAAACACTGCTCTATATGCAGCAAAGGTGGTTCTCTATATTTTGAAAGAAATCTCATCATTCTTTTAACAGTAGTTTAATAGTTACATTAAGCAGATGAGGTCTTTCAAGTTATTTCCAAAGGCTGTCTTGCCCAAACCTTCAATCAGATAACGCAACCCACTAAGCTTAAGTAATGATAACTTCAGCATGTTTCACAAACCCAGTCAATATGGCTATCTAATGGTTCCCCAGAAAATGAGTTCATTCAGTAATCAGGTCAAGCTTTTATGAAAGGAGTCAAAGATAAACTCACTTTGGATGAGAAACTGGAGTTGAAATAACAACAGGAATGTCACTAAAAGTTGTCAGCCATGACATCTATTATGTTCTGATTTTTATTTATTTATTTATTTTGCATTGGTAAATGCTCTCTGTTTTCTTAAGGACTGAAAAGGAGGTTACAGGAGCAGAATTTGGTTTCTTTTGGCAGGAAAGTTGGTTAAAAACCTCAGGCATTTCTTTTATCATTGGGTTTGTTTATACAAGCTAAGCAACAGAAACATAAGTATAAAGATGATGATAGTAAAATCAGTTTTCTACATCTGAATCTTGGACAATAGGTTCACAGTATTACATGTTTTGCTTGCAAAGCTGAAGATTCAATTCATGATGTCTACACTCATAAAAGGTGCTCCAGATATGCATGGTGTTCTAATGACAAAGCTGTATCTGTTCTACATAGTGTGTGCATTTGAAACTATCTGCTAACCTGCATAGCCCTGCTAAAATGAAAGCTGCAACCCAACACTCCCCAAGGGTTCGGATAATAGCAGTACAGTCAAATTGATTGCTATGAAATTTCTTTCATAACAGTATTCCACAATAAAAAGAACCGGATGCTATGTTACACTCATTTGAATCCCACCCACAGAAGGAGCTGAAAATGGTCTAATGAGCAAGGCGAGCAGAGGGTCAAGCTCCATCAGTGTGAGATGTGAATCTTCCACAATAGTCATTGAATTAGAAGACTGGTAAATTCTAGCATATCATTTTTTTTTAATGAAGCATTTCTTGATTTTCTTAATGTTGCAACATGTGTGCCTTGCACAATACATTTTCTCCCTAGTTTATTTTTAAAACAGGGACACGTACAATAATTAGCTACTCTTCTCAGCTTCCCATTCAGTGTTCAGTGCAAAGTGTTTTCTGCTAAGCCAAACTTATTTTTTTTATTTAGCTAGAAAGTCTTACTACAGAAATATCAAAGGTGCAGAGATCACTTGGAAAATTCTAAACAACTTTTTTCCCATTTTGAGAGTGAACGATTTCTAAAGGTAAACACAGTACTATAATAATTTTGTCAAATAATTGCCAGAAATTTTCTTGCAGGCTGTATTTCCATGGAAGAAAATACTTGTTTTTGTGATAAACACATTGTATTTACTACATGAATATGAAGCTCTTTTGATTAATTCAGACAAATAATATTCTTGGGATTTCATGTGCAGATATATCTTGACATTGGATGTTTTGCTGGCTTTCTGGAGCCCTCCTAAATAGGACATAAGATGGGAAGGGGCTAGACTGGGTACAGCTAGACTCAAGGGCGTTAGCAGGGAATGGGTGAATGAAAGCCAAACAGAATATCCAATAAAAAGAGCAGGCTCTGATGATGTTTGTGGCAGTGGTGGGATTCAATTTTTTTTACTACTGGTTCTGTGGGCGTGGCTTGGGTGTGCCATGGCTTGGTGGGCATGGCAGGGGAAGTATCCTATAAAATCTCCATTCCCACCCCACTCCAGGGGAAAGTTAATATAAAATCTCAATTCCCTCCAAATCAGCTGGGACTCCGGAAGCAGAGAATAGATGGGGACAGGGCCAGTCAGAGGTGGTATTTACCGGTTCTCTGAACTAGTCAAAATTTCCACCACCGGTTCTCCAGAACTGGTCAGAACTTGCTGAATACCACCTCTGGTTTGTGGCTATCATCTTGTCTTTTCGACTCTTTCCCTATGGGAACCCTGCAATGGCCAGTAAGCACAAGTGCCCTTGAAAGTCCCATATTCAGAAATGGAACACTTGTTTATTTCAGGGAAATAACTAATCTAAAACCTTCTTATCTCAAAATGTGAATTTGGAACCCTGCCATCTGTTTTCACAGAGCTACAGGCTATTAATCCATATTGCAGCACGTATTTCAATGTTCCTGTCTTGTGCCAGCACATCTACAGAGAAGGTCCAAAAGAAGCCAAGGTAGCAGCTGTACCTGGGTGACTGAAGCCCTGCCCTTTTAAACATGTTGCACATATTACAAAGTCCCCAACCATCACAGCTATATTCATCTCAGAGAGTTTTTTTATAAATACCCTACAATAGATTGCAGCTGTAAGCAAGGGTGGAGATCATACCCCACCCACCCCTGCCAGTGGTGTTACTGATTGAACATACTGTACAACTGTTCATTTTCAAATGCCATCATTTGCAAGAGATTAAATAATGCCAAAGACTTTCCAGGAATCCCCTAAAGAACATTGATACTTATATAGAACTGTCTGATTTGATTATTTATAAATAGAGGCTTCTGATAGGAAGAGTTATACTTCAGACAGAGATGCTCTAGTGGGGCTACTGCTACCGGTACTGAATATCAATTTGCTAAAAATACATAAAAGAAAAGTTGTTTGGGAACATTACAGAAGAAGCAGCTGGTAGCAACCTGTACAAGTATTCTTCTGTGAACTTGTATATTACAGGAAAAGTTTAAGAGCTCAATGTCACATATCTCAAATCACTCTTTATCTCTAACAGCTACTACAGCTGAAGGTTATAACTACACCCAGATTAGTCACTGTTGCAACTAGGAATGAAAAACTGGTTTGGATTAAGAAGAAGCAACCTACACATGTCCATGCCTGCATGTTCATACACATACATACTGTATGGTACAAAACTAACTTTGGGTAACAATGATTCTCTATATGAGTGTCTATATATTCTCCAGAAATCATTCTGAAATTGAAATTCTAAAACACTACACTACTTCCAGGAGTAGTTCAAAATTATTCAAGATCAAACCACTATTCTTTTCACAAAGCTACATGGAATCTAGAAGACTCTCCCACACAAACATGCATTTATATCTGTATATCTATATAAAGGTTTAATAAAATTGTCAGTAAATTTTTACATTCTCCATAACATCTTGACAATTATAAAACAATTGATTATATCATGACAACCTACAAATATTGAAATCAGCTATTAAAAGAATTACTGCTAAGAAATTTTTAGGAAGATGTGAGTCACACATTGTTCCTTTTTCAAGGGATAGAGGGAAGCCAATGAAGTTTTCAATCACAGTCAGAAAATGTGCCTTATGAATGAGTCTGTTCTGAAAAATCAATGATAATTTGACATTCCTAAAATACTTGCAAGATTCTTAGAATTTATTTTCTTTAGTTTGTAATCTGTAAAATTGCCTTTACAGTCTCGCTCGCTCCCACCCATCCCTCACGAGCCACAGAGCCTAGACTAGATTATTATTCCATTGTTACACAATTGTATGGTTTATTCCAGAAATAAGTAATGAATGCTTATTCTAATGCCTCCACTTGGGATTTAAAGAAAAAAAAATCCACAGCATAAATAATATACGGATGTGTCTATGAGCCAGTCAGAAAGTTCCATCCATTTTATACTAAAAGCATATAACAAATTTAGCGAACAAAGCTTCAGATGGGTGCAATTGCTCCCAGACTAGGCTTTTTTGGTGTAGTCACCATGTTTTATGCCAGTGATGGTGAACCTTTTCAGCACCGAGTGCCCAAACTGGAACGTGCATGCATGTGCACCAGAAACCCGAAGACCAGCTGGTCGGTGCGCATACACATGCAGGCCAGCTGGTCTTTGGGTTTCTGGCACATGCATGTGCACTGGTCAACTGGTTTTTGCACATGCCAAAGCACCAGAAACTCGACGACCAGCTGGCCAGTATGTGCATGCCTGGTTTTTGACAGGTTTTGGCTGTTTTTTGGACTGTTTTCAGGCCGTTTTTCAGGGCATTTTCAGGCCATTTTTCTGGCTGTTTTTGACCCCAAAAATGGTCCCAAAAAAAAAAATGGCCTGAAAACAGCCCCCAAAAGCCTGAAAAATGTCCTGTTTTTTGGCCGTTTTTCGGGCTGTTTTCTGCTGCCCCAATGCCTGCAAAGAAGAAACCAGAAGAGCAGCTGGCAACTGTGCGTGTGCCCACAGAGTGGGCTCTGCATGCCACCTCTAGCACACATGCCATAGGTTCACCATCATGGTTTTATACTCTTGACTTTATGAAAAATCCAGATGACTTCTGAACCTTGCCTACTGCTGAGTTAAAGTGCTATCTACTTCTCCCTGAGTCAACCAAAAGCAATGCTTGCAATTCCTGTTCAAACGCTGTTCAAAATGTCATAGTCCTAAGTAAGTGTGCTGTTTGGGAACATGAAAGCAATTCTCCAATATTGCTGTCTTCCTTCTTCAGCACATCATCAGCCCCTGGGGGGGGGGGACGGTCTGCAATCACTGCACTGCAGCAAGAAAGGAGCAGGTCTGCCTGCAAACCTCTGTCTATTCTAATCTTATTTGAATAAACATTTGTTATTTTTTTAAAAAACACCAATTCGTAAAGGAGCTTAGTCACAATTATTTAGGATGTCTTTCTCCTTCCTTCCCTTCTTTTCTTTATAAAAGCCACAGTATTGACTTTCAATTTCTGATGTTCGGTTTGGGATGCTGCAAGAGACACAATTGGCACTGTCATACCATTGTCATGCTGTCTCAACCTTCAGATGAAGCACCAAAAGCTAGAGTTAAAGTCTATCCAGAACTGCTGTTTGAACAGTTTAGTCCTACCATGCAATTCTAACACCATTATTTAAATTTACCAGTCATAAATTGCTTCCATGATTCCATGGCAGATGTAATATGGGGGCCTACGTGTGTCATATTGATCTATATGGGAGTATAGTTGCCAGAGGAATGCAAAAACACCACCTGTGCTAAAAACAACACAGTTCTACTTTTCTTGCACAGCTTGGAAGGCCAGTAGATAAACCCTACTGTATCAGCTCTTTGTTCATTTAATTAACCAGTTAGTCAATTTATATAGATGTGCAGCTCACCAATGTAATTCTGAGCAGCAATATAACATTAAAACAATTAAAAATAGCAGAAATAATATAAATGTATTCCAGCTGTTAAAAAGTTCATATCCCCACCTGAGACAGATACATCTAACATTTCAGCCTAAATACTAGGAGGAAAACCAAGGTTTTAGTGACTTCTGAGAGATTATTTATTTTTATTTATTATAATTTGTCAAACAAAAATAAAAACAGGAATAACATAAAAATACAATGACAGGGTCAATAGGCACATTAGTTTCTTTATGCATGACCCCCCCCTATGGATTAACAAGATGAGGACCAGTCATATCTCATGACATGATGGAAAATAATTTCATAGGTGGGGTATTGCCATAAAAGAAGATACAAGAGCAGAGAAGGCAAACCTGAGACCTCATAAAGCCAATAAAGACCTACTTTCTGATCTATTTTGGGTCATCTGACTTCATCTCTGATATAGTATGTAGCAAAATATAATAAAGTATACAAACCTTGTAGCTGTCATTTGTTCCTATTAGTGGTGGGATTCAAAAAAAAAATTTACTACTGGTTCTGTGGACGTGGCTTGGTGGGTGTGGCTTGGTGGGCATGGCAGGGGAAGAATACTGCTAAATCTCCATTTCCTTCCAATCAGCTGGGACTCCAAAGGCAAAGAATAGATGGGGGTGGGGCCAATAAGAGGTGGTATTTACAGGTTCTCCAAACTAGTCAAAAATTTTCCAGAACTGGTCAGAAACTGCTGAACACCACCTCTGGTTCCTATGCTATCAAAAATACAATTTAAGCTTGTATGGTCAAAAATGACAAGTTGATCTCACTCATGGGCTAAGAATGTGACAAAGCCATCATCATATGACATGAGAGGAAAAAAATTGTGGCCAAATCCTGTTCATGCCATGGTTAGGTGCATATATGGACATGGCCATAAGTTTGTTACCAGAGGAGAGGGATATTACTGATGTTCTATCAAGATATACCCATTTAAATAAATTAATCCACTCAGCAACCCTGCATTTCCAAATTGCATTTTGTTGACGTAAATTGAAAAATGGGAATTGACAACTTGGTGAAGTGTACTACTATTTACTACTTAGTGATCTTTCCTTGAAATCTTTTTCCAATTTGCATTTCCCAACTTCTAGTGTTGGAACTTTGCTTGGAAAGAAAATCACAAATACTTCTATCAGAGTAATCTTTCACCATTATATTAAGGCAAATGCATAGTTGAAGGGCTGCATGACTGAGATAACGTAATTGTATCAGAACTTCATCTGATTTGGTAAAGCTAATCCTTTCCTCTCTTCTTTCCCTTCCTCCCCTCTCCTCTCCCCTCCATTCCTTTCCTTTCTTTGCATGGTTAGGAATTAGTGCTTTCCTCCAATTGTGAGTGTCCTAATCTTCATGACAGTGCCTTCAGCCCACTGCCAGCCCACTAAGGAAACAGACTAAATTTGGGTTTAGCTATGTCAGTAGTAGCGATGTTTTTTCCCTTCTCCTGGCACATGGCATGTTACAAAAGGCTTCATTGATAATGTAGATGATGCCATAGTCAGGGACTGAACTTCTTAAAAGGACACAAAGAGAAAATGACGAGAAACCAACTTAATGAGCATTATTTCATAGAATTAAAGATTAAGCTTTTTAAAAGTAAACAAAGAAATATAAAATGAGTTCTTTTGACCAAGGTTAATATGTGTGTGGGGTTTCTAGTAGTAATTAATGGAATTTATTTTTGACCAGTACTGAATGATGGTGTTTTAAATATCTGGGTTATAAATGGGGACAGATTTTTTTTTTTGTATCTTAGAAAAAGTGATAACTTGGAATACAAAATGGATTTATTTGCCTGTTAAAATAAATGTTATCATTCCTGATATCTCTCAATAGCCTTTTGCTGATTAGGACTGAATGATGAGTTTTATAGTTTGATTATTGATAAAGGGTGAAATATGAGGAAAAATATTTTTCACACTGAAATATTAGAATATTAGAAGTTACTGAAATTGTTCATATGTATCTAGAGGGGGTGTCATTTTTTATATATCTTTTCTTCTTTTCTTTTTATTTTGTTCTGCATTTCCTTTTCTTTTTTCTTTTTATATATTTCTTAGTTTTTCATCTTTGTCTTTGTGAACTTTAATAAAATTATTTTTTAAAAAGAAATGACTGCAAAAATTAACAACCAGTAGAGGGAAATAAAGAGCCAAATTTCAGTATGGCTCTTTGCTGTATCTAATGGCTATCAAGGTATTTGCAGCCCTATTCACAGGATGATAAATGATAGATATCCACAAGTAAAAAAATTAATTGCTTCACAACATCTTTCATAGTTTTACAGAAGCGGGCTACCTAAGTAACTAATTAAAGGGAAAGGTTCCCCTCGCACATATGTATGTGCTAGTCGTTCCTGACTCTAGGGGGCGGTGTTCATCTGTTTCAAAGCTGAAGAGCCAGTACTGTCCAAAGACATCTCAGTGATCATGTGGCCGGTATGACTAAATGCCAAAGGCGCACAGTACGCTGTTCCCTTCCCACCAAAGGTGGTTCCTATTTTTCTACTTGCATTTTTACATGCTTTCGAACTGCTAGGTTGGCAGAAGCTGGGACAAGTAATGGGAGCTCACTCCATTACGTGGCACAAGGGATTTGAACTGCCGAACTGCCGACCTTTCTGATTGGCAAGCTCAGCGCCTTAGCCACTGAGCTACCACATCCTTAAGTAACTAATTAGGTATCCTAAATGACATTCTTTTGGATTAATGTTATACTAAAAATGTGTTCCAATCATGCTAGCACTCTAGAAACTCCAAGAACTATGAATGCATTACTTTTTTATCAAAATTCTCATCCATAGGAACATTTCTGTTGGGAAATTTCACACTCACTTAGAGAATTAGGAACTGTTCCACAAATTAGTTATCTCCTGTTTAGAATGCATACATATGTCTTATTGTACTGGGGGGTGTGCATTGTTAGGATTCAAAGTGGGCAAAGATGCCTTCAGTCTAACATGGGCACCCTGGCTGGATCTAGACAACAGTTCCTTAAAGGAGTTTTGACTTTTCCTGGTCTCCCTCAGTAATCAAAAGTGTTCAAAAAACACATGCTTGAATTAAGTGACATTAAGAAGACAGCAATAAAGCCATAAAATCATACAGGACTATGAAAATTGTTGTTGTAAACACACCAGAGTCACTAGGTGGTGTGGAAATTTACATACATGCATATATGCATATATACATACATACATACATACATACATACATACATACATACATACATACAATAAAAATATACAGCTCCTTTAACAACGACAGGAGAGCTATTCATGTTATATCCTATGCTCTTTTACTCACCTAGGATTCAAATATGGAACACTTCTTGTTTGTATTACAATGCCTGCCAAACGCTTTCAAATTTAGATTTCTGAAATAGCAACAAATCCTAATATAACTATACGAAGGAGGAGCGAAAGAGTTAAGGGTAGCATGTGTCAGCCCTGGTTTCCTAGTGGTATGTGCTAAAAAATTATTCTGCCAAAAGTAGGCATGCACAGGCAATTTTTATTTCTGGTTATGAAACAGGAGAGGCATGAATATGTTGGAAAAAGTAAAATTTTGGAAATTCTGGTTCAAATTCTTGTGCAAAAACAGATGACACAAATAAAGCCTGCCAGCATCTCCTCCAGACAGTTGAGAACAAAAGATCTCCTTTCAAAAGAACACTCATTGGTTTGCCTATGATTAGTCCCTGATGAGAGGGAGACAGAAATCTCCACAGAAATCTCCTTGGTTTCTCAGCTCCTACCATGCTGGCATGCAGCCCTGTCTCTATTAAAGTTTAGATGACTGTAATTGACAGAATGCTAGTATTCCACTGAGTAACTGATAAATGTCAATTGCAGCCTTGTAGGACCTAAAGTTGTCCTACTATAAACTTACATCACCCCATACTGCCAATGAGCTTGGTTTGAACACTTCTAGATCAACCAACCTGCTATTACTATCCTGGTGTAATCAGTACTCTGTAACATAGTAAATAACCTGTAATGAAGATCTAAGAGGTCTTTTTTTTGTCTCCAGTCAACCCATTTCTTCATATTCCATCCATATCTTGGTGGATTCTGTTAATCGTATACATATATGACCGAAACGTAACACATCAAATAACAATAGCAATAATACTATTCCTATTTACCCAGTACTAATTTCTATGAAAGCACTCAGCCAGTGGAATTTAGAATTCTTATTCAGAATATTTCCAATTTAATCCTGTTCAAAAACCAAGGACAAACTGGGAAACCTATATCACTTCTGAAAGGCCAGGAAACTTCAGCACTTTTTACATTTTGGGGTATTTGAGATTTTAAATTGTCCATCCGGTCAGATTTTAAGTTAGTGTAAAAAGATAATTTGGAGTACAATGCAATAAAAAAAAAACTAAATACCAAATGTAATAAAAACAATCATTTGCATAGCAACATGGAAATAAATTCAGAAGTTGCAAAATTAAAAGGCAAGGTGAGTATATAACTATTTAAAATGTCTTAGAATAATTTGATGCCAAAAAGCTTATAAAAGCACTGTTATTTGTATTTTTGGAGGAAGGTATACATTCCCTAAACAAATATTTTTTAGAAGTCTTTGAGCTATGATTCAGCCATAAATGTTGAATCCTAATCAAGTTCACATAGGAGAAAGCACTCTTTCAAATGTTAGGGTTCAAATAAATTACATAGATCTTTAGAAATAAGCAGAGAAATCTTGTATTGACCACAAAAGCAAGTAAAGTTATCCAGTATTGTATTTTCAAAATTGGCTTTATATGGATCTACCTTACTTAACTAGTTAAACTTCTGGCAACCAAATCCTCCTCCTCGACTCCTGGTAAATGAACAAATAATTCTTGTCCCACGGGTGCTTTTTCAAAAGGCAACTGGCCTTTGTTTTTTCTTGAAGATCATGGCCTGGATGACTGAGAATCTCCATAGACAAATGATTCTTATGTTCACTTGGTTATTCATACTTTTTTTTTTCGTTTTCCCATGAGATTAGGAAAGAAACTATGATATACATGAAGTAGACTAGGAAAGTTGGGAATATAAGGTAAAGGCAAGAAAAGGATGCTATTGCTGAATCAAGGTATCTGTCAGGGTTCCAAGTAACACCCCCAATGAAATAAAACTTCGAGGCCTCAAAGTTCCACTTTATTAGAGATGTCATATTGGCACATCTGGGAAAACCCAAATCTGAA
Source organism: Thamnophis sirtalis (assembly GCF_051295495.1). Lineage (NCBI taxonomy): Eukaryota > Metazoa > Chordata > Lepidosauria > Squamata > Natricidae > Thamnophis > Thamnophis sirtalis. Next base: position 55,705,333 of record NW_028261388.1, read on the forward strand.
AGCTTCCAGGTTTTCCCCACCCAAAAGTAAGTCCAAGCACCTACTCAGCACCCACATGTCCATCACATGGTCCAATCAAAGCACCATCCCAAGTGGAGATGCCTCCCATTCACACTCCTCCAGGTGCAGGGCAGAATGTCCTTGACTCTCAGAAAAAGGAATGTTATTATGACTATATCTCTCTCCAGTTCCATACAATCCCCCCTCCCAGTTTCCCACAGACTAAATGTGGTAGACCTGAAGATCCAATGCCCAAGATGGCTTCCAGGCCTGACCATATCTCTGACAATGAAAATAATATGTAATGTTGTTATTGTTTTTAGGGAGTATCCTGAAGGATTATCTAACATATTCTACTACTATTGCAGATACTCGTTTTAGACTGGGTATGCTTCTGACAAAGCTCAGAATATGTATAGTAGTAGTAATCTAAGAAATATTTGTAAAGACATATTATCTCTATGAAGCAGTGAGGTTTGGAATGTTCCAAAATATTGTTGGTGTTTTGAATACTTCTCTGCAAAAATGGATGCATTTAAAAAGCTGTACCTTGACCCAGAAGACTTAGTAATGTGACTGAGAACAAAGTGGCTGCAGCAGTACCTGAACAAAACTGATTTTCTGGACCTTAAAATATAAAGGTTTACTTGGTCACCTAGATCAGTGTTTTTCAACCACTGTGCCGCGGCACACTAGTGTGCCGTAACATAGTGTAAGGTGTGCCGTGGGAAAAACACCCACCTATAGTCAATATAGGCACAGAGTTAAAAAAATTTAACATTTTCTAATGGTGGTGTGCCTTGTGATTTTTTTCATGAAAAAAGTGTGCCTTTGCACAAAAAAGGTTGAAAAACACTGACCTAGATGGATGACAAATGTTGGAAACTACATCAAAGAAATACAATTCTCTCCTGGACTTCTCAGGAACTTTCTATATTGTACACCATCATATTATTTTGCATCACTTAGCTTTACTCACACTAGTGTCCTTCCTGTTGGGCCATGTCCAGAAGATGGTACAGATAGTACTGAACTTATGGCCATAATTGAGCACAAAATTTCTGTTGTTAATGAGACATTTAAGTGAACATTTTATGAGTTTTCTTTCCACTGTAGTTAAGTGAATCACTACAGTTGATAAGTTAAATGAATCTGGATTCCCAATTGACTTTGCTTGTGAGAAGGTCACAAAAGGTGATCACATGATCTTGGAACACAGCAACAGTCATAAATACGAATCAGATACCAAGCATCTGAATTTTGATCATATGATCATGGGGTCATGCAGAGGTCAAAACTGTGAAACGGCCATAAGTCACATTTTTCAGTACCATTGTAACTTTGAATGATCACTAAACAAACTGTTGTAAGTCAAAGACTACCTACTATAAGATTAGTATTTAATATTTAGATCATGATGTCTATTATGTTTTCTGGCTTGTCACCTATGCTTTTTAGCTTTTACATGAAAGCACTGAGCTCATCAGGGGCTTTAAAATTGTGTGCCAACATGTGTGTGTGTTGACAATACCCAGCTCAACTTCTCCTTATCTTCTAACTACAGAGAGTAATCTATACCCTTGAACTTTGCTTAACTTCAATAATGGCAGAATGAGAGAAGCTGAAATTAAATGCAGACAAGACAGAGGACTTTTAGCAAAGGGGAAAAACATTGACATAAAGCTTGCTCTGGATGAGGCAGTATTCATCCAACAGGAGGAGGTCCACATTTGGGCATACCCCTTGATTCACAGACATTATTGCACTTGCAAGTGGGATCCATGGCCAGGAGCACAATTATACTTAATGCAACAAATATAATCCTTCCTTAGCTTGACTTAGCAACAGTCACCCATCCCTTGGTTACAGCTTGTCTGGATTAATGCAATGTAGTTTATGTGATGAAACCCTTGAATAATAGTCAGAAATTGTAATTGCACAAAATCTGACAGCTAGATGACTGATTGGTGAAAAACACAGAAACGTTTAGCAACCAGGTACAATTAAAGTTTTAATATTGATTGTAAGAGCCCCATTAAAGGAACAAGAACACCA